>NC_083111.1:45271993-45956648 GCF_949774975.1 Lagenorhynchus albirostris
TTTTAGTTTTTGCTTGTCTGAGAAGTTTTTTTATTTCTCCTTCAATTCTGAATGATAACCTCGCTGGGTAGAATAACCTAGGTTGTAGATTTTTCCCTTTTAGCACTTTCAGTATATCTGCCACTCCCTTCTGGCCTACAAACTTTCCACAGAAAAACCAGCTGATAGCCTTATGGGGGTTCCCTTCTATGTGATTCTTTTTCTCTTGTTGCCTTTAGAATTCTTTCTTTAACTTTGGCTGTTTTAATTATGATGTGTCTTACTGTGGGTTCATCTTGTTTGGGACTCTCTGTGCTTCCTCTATCTGGTTACCTGTTTCTTTCTTCAGGTTCAAGTTTTCAGCCATAATTTCATCAAATACATTTTTGACTCCTTTCTTTCTTTTCCTTCTGGGACCCCTATGTCATGAATGTTAGTATGCTGATGTCCAGAAGTCCCTTAAACTGTCCCCATTTTTAAATTTGCTTTTCTTTTTGCTGTTAGCGCTAGAGCCAGGTGTGAGCTTGGAGCTTCTCCTGTGCTCAGTGGTCATCATCCACATGTGGGTGGGTAGGGTAGGATTCCCAGATGCTGGACAAGAAGCCCTGAAGGTCAGTCTGAATTGGTTCCATTCCCTCTAAGCTTGTACTATACTCCCTCCTGGCAATGACACCTTTGCCCCAGAAGGGAGTACTGCTGGAACAAAGAGGGCCTGGAGAAGGGTTCCCAGTGTGGAGTGCCATTTGAGCTGTAACGTTCATGACACAGCAATCAGAGCTCCAGATGGCTCGTAATCCACCACTCTCTGTCAGTGCCAGTAATGTCTGCTCTTGCCCTGTTCAGATGCAATGCAGGGTCTGACTGGTTCCATCCCCAGGTGCGTACTTTCCTTGGCAGTGTCAGCCATTGCCCTGGAGGGAGCTGAGCCAGACAGAGTAAGAGGGGCAGGAGCAGGCACCTGCTGCAGGCAGGAGGAGCACTTTGTCGCAGGAAACCCACCAGAGCCCTGGGCAGTTTCAGTTTGCTTCCTCTGCCTTGTTTCAAGGAGTTAGCAAGTTTGCGCATGCATTCTTCAGGAGTAGAGTCTTAGTTTCTTCTGTTAAGTCCCATTGCTTTCCACCAGCTAAGGGGACTTGTCTTCCTGGTTTTGGCTTCTAGGACTGAGGTGTCCAAAATGTGGTACAAGCCACTTACTCCCCGGGGAGGATCTTTGAGCCCTTGATATTACCCTCCTCTTCTGTGTCCCCTGTTAGGAGTACAGGTCCCCCTGATTGTTGCTTCTCCTACCTCTTGCCCGACTCCCTGTGGATCTTTCTTTACAGCCTTGGTTATAGAGTAGCCTTTCTGCCAGTCTCCAGTTTGTTTTCAGTGAGAGATGCTCCACATGTAGATGTATTTTTTTTGATATGTTCGTTGTGGGAGATGAGTTCGGTGTCCTACTCTGCCAGCTTGATATCCTGCTCCTACACCACATTTTCTTTATTCATCTGTTGATAGACACTTAGGTTGCTTCTATATCTCAGATATTGTGAATAATGCTTCTCTGAACATTGGGGTGCAGATATCTTTTTCTAGTAGTGTTTTTGTTTTCATTGGATAAATACCCTGAAGTGGAATTGCTAAATCGTATGGTGTTCTGTTTGTAATTTTTTGGGGAACTTTCATCCTGTTTTCCATAGTGGTTGTACCAATTTACATTCTCATCAACAGTGCAGAAAGGGTTCCCTTTTCTCTGCATCCTCGCCAACACTTGTTATTTATCATCTTTTTTGGTAATAGCCATTCTGACAGGTGGGAGATGTTATCTCATTGTGGTTTCAATTTGCACTTCCCTAATGATTAGTTTTGTTGAGCATCTTTTCCTGTGTCTGTTGGCCATCTGTATGTCTTCTTTGGAAAAATGTCTATTCAGATCCTCTGCCCATTTTTTAATCAGGTTGTTTTTATGATATTGAGTTGCATGAGTTCTTTATATATTTTGGATATTGTGGATTCTCAGTTTCTTGGAAGGAAGTGTAGCCTTGGATCGTTCCAACTATTTGACATTTAAGCTTCTTTTCTGAAGTTCTTGACAGTTTTTTGGGAAAAAATGACTTCTGGCCCTCATTGATAATTTTGTAAACTTTTTATACTTCCTTTAATACCTTTCCACTCCCTATAAAAGCTATTATAAATTTTCACCACTTTCCTCAAGGATATCTGATTATCTCCCCTACACAGCATACAACCTCCTTATTTCCTTAATGAAAGCATTGACAACTTCCCATCCAAACAGGGTCCTGATACAGGACTTTTACACTTACTGTTCACCTTCTAGAACACTTTTTTCCCAAGTAGCCTCATGCCTTATGTCTCTATGGAATGTCATTTTATCAGAGTGGCTTTTCTGGACTATCCTGTCTTAAAGTGGCAGCGCCCTGTTCTGTTACCCTGCTTAAGTGCTCTTCAGAACATCTAGGACCATCAACATACTATATGTCATTTAATTATTAGTTTATTATCCTTTTCACAACTAGAAGGCAAGATCCATGAGAACAGTGAGGTTATATTGTTCACTGCTCTTTTCCTAGATCCTAGAATAATATCTAGCATATATTTAATTCAGTAAATACTTGTTTAACAAATGAATCTACCTTACCTGGATTAAGTCTTTCATCTGCTGATATTGCTTAGGACCAAGCCATTTTTATTCATTTATCCATCTCAGTCCATCCCTCCCTCCCTTTCTCCTTTCCTTCCTTCCTTCCTTCCTTCCTTCCTTCATAAAGCAAATATTTATTGAGTGCATACTATATGCTATGCACTACATTTTTACGGAACTTGCTTCATCAATTATAACCTCCTTATTTAATCCTTGTTGTCATATAAAAATGCTAAAATTTCTTTCAGCTTACTCAGTTAACAGAACAAACCTCTTATTTGCAAATCCAATAGAAACCTTTTAATCCTTGATGTTCATTGATTCTTTTTTGAAATTCTTTCTTAACTTCTGGATAACCACTTTCCTTGATTTGTTTTCTGTGGATAGTGGCTACTCCTTTTGAATATCATTCATGGGCTCCTTTCCTCTACACTTTCTTTAAAGATAGGTGTTCTTCATATTTATAGCTTTACTAGGTATTCTCATCTATACCTGTACTTAACCTGTCACCTTTTCTCTGACAGTTTACAAATCTGTAAGATTGTCACATACCTGACTTCTTTGTTCCTTTTTTATATCCTTAGGTAACTGTTTGACCTAGATTGTCCATCAGTTGGCACTGATAACATGATAGAATCTTGTGCTACAGAGTAACATTTATTTTCAATACCAAAAATTGCTCTATTCCTAATTTCACAGCTAGTCCCTGGTCATACCTGTCAGCTTTAGCATGTTTTTAAAGTGGTTCATCTGAGCCCCAGGGAATGAAACCGTACTTGAGGTGCAAAGTTATGGATAAACATGATCACCAGGACTCAGGTTTTCTTCCATATAATTCCCTTCTGTATGAGGTTTTCACGAAATACAATACAATTCATTGATTCAGACTCTTTCATTTATCACACTTTTTTTAAAGTCTTTATTGAATTTGTTACAGTATTGCTTCTGTTTTATGGTTTTTTTTTTTTTTTTTTTTTTTGGCCGTGAGGCGTGTGGGAGATCTTAGCTACCTGACCAGGGATCAAACCCGCACCCCCTGCATTGGAAGGCAAAGTCTTAACCAGTGGACCACCAGGGAAGTCCCCAAACTCTTTAATTTAGTATTTGGAATAGTTTCTTGAACTGAAAGGGTCCTTGGGTCATCTATGAACTTCCTGTCTTCCAAAAAACTTCTTTAAATAATAATACCAAATAATGAAAGAAGTGAAATTAATCAGGACTTTACTTTTTACCTTTTTTTTAAAAACTTTTTTGCTTTTTCTTTGATCTTTATTCTTATATCTTTTCTTTTGTCACTAAGTTGGTTCTTTTACTGTAATAGTCCACTCAGTTCTTGTGAAGGAAAAGGCATGAAATGGCTTAGCACTTCATGTGGAAAAAGCAGAGGAATTAGGAATTAGCATTTCTCCTCTAATACTAAGGGATAGTTAGAGCTAGGATATTTACCTAAGTCTCCTGGTGCAAAATCCAGGCTCATGCTGTAGAGGCAGTGTCATAGTGTTCTAATGCACTCAGTAAACCAGTTTATCAACTTAAGTAAATTGATATACTCTGTCAGTAATATAAAATGAATACACAAATGTGTATCTTTTATTCCTAACAAATACTCGTTTATTAGGAAGGTTAACATGGCAAAGCTTTTATGCATTAGTCAGTCTTGACTTTCATCTAATAGCAGTAAACAGTTCTTTTGCAGAAGTCTTGGGAAGGTAATAGATTTAACTCAAATTGACTAAAATGTCTACATGTACTATGTGTTATGTTAAGGGAAATGATAAGTGAATTTATTATCTAGGATGTTTGTGTTGTAAATGATTATAAGTATTTTTTATTATTTTTGTAAATATAATGTATATAGCTGAAAATGTTTTGGAAAGGGAATCATGTCTTAATCACTTTTTTTATGTTATTAAAGTTTTGAGGACACGGTGTTTGTAAAGTACATGTTCAATAAAAAGCTTAATGAGGAATAAATTGGCTATTCATTTATTTAAGAAAAAGCTAAAGTAGAAAACAATCAGGAAGCAAAAAATAGCATTTAAAAATAAGGATCTTTAAACTACCCTATATTTATTTTTTAAGTTATAATCCATATATCATATCACTGAGTCATGAGACCCAAGAAATATTTTATGATAATGTTTCCTTAATTATGTAAGTGTCTGTGTAATAATTTAAGTGAGGTAAGACGTGCCATTAGTTAGTGGTAAGTCACTTTAGAAAATGTTTAATTGTAACATATCTTGACAAGCTGTAGCAACTGAGGGTATGTGTTGTTAGCTGACCATATGACCTTAAATAAATTCTGCATTGCTATAATTTCGACACCTCTTTTAAAACTGTAATTACTGATATTTTAATTGCTTGAAGGACAGCACTAGTCTTTGAGGTTACTTTTAGTTTTAAAAGCAATAATTGTTCTGGTTTTGCCTTGTTTATATTTGCAGTCATAAGTTTTAAGGAATTTTAAAAAACAGTATTATATTTCTTTATACACTAATGAAAATTTGATGATTAAGTTATGATTAAACCAGTAATATTCAGACGTGAATACTAGTTAGCACTGAATGCTTTTTTTTTAAAAATAAATTTATTTATTTTATTTATTTATTTTTGGCTGCATTGGGTCTTCGTTGCTGCGCGCGGGCTTTCTCTAGTTGCCGCGAGCAGGGGTTACTCTTTGTTGCTGTGCGCGGGCTTCTCATCGCAGGGGCTTCTCTTGTTGCGGAGCACAAGCTCTAGGTGCGTGGGCTTCAGTAGTTGTGGCTCGCGGGCTCTAGAGCACAGGCTCAGTAGTTGTGGCGCACAGGCTTAGTTGCTCCACGGCATGTTGGATCTTTCCGGACCAGGGCTAGAACCCGTCTCCCCTGCATTGGAAGGCAGGTTCTTAACCACTGCGCCACCAGGGAAACACACACACCCTTTTTTTTTTAATACATGCTGAGTTTATAAACATTTATATATGCACAAAGGCCTATGGAAGGATTAAAGAAGTGAATCAAGCACTGAATGCTTGGGTTTCTAGATATGAAGAAAATATTTCACAAATTTGAAATGAATTATCTGTTTTATCATGATTTAATAATCATGATATTTTTCAGTATAAATTTTATATATTTATATAAATTTAATATATTTTTAATTTTTATTATTTTATACATGCAATACATTTTACATTTCCTAATACAAAGCAGTATTTTCTTCCAAAGTAGAAATTTGGTTACAGAGCAAATAAAACTATATGTTGCTCATTTTCATTTCCTTCTCTTCCAGGCATTTCAGCAGTTCTCCTCTGCCAGGAGAATTGATTATGCTTTATATCTTTTTTAATGCCTTCATTCCTCGAACATTCCCACTGCTTAAATTAATATCATGTAGAATTAAAGAAACCCTTTATCTCAACTGTCTGTAAATCAGTTTAGTGCTAAGTGGTTTGGGGAAACAGGGTCAGCACTTTTGGCTCATTTATGTTTGTAGAATACACTGCATCTGTTTCCAAATTGTTAACCCTCACAATTAGCAGTAAAATATTCCTCATTACACTATTTCATATTTGAAATAAAAACCTGCCTGAGACATACTGGATTGTGGGACATAGGGAAAAGAGTTAAGAAGAAGAGGAAAGACACCTTTTTGTTTGTTTCTAAAGACACGTAATGACTAAGGTTATGAAAGAAAGAAAACTGAGGGGGAGTATCTCTAATATTGAACAGTTTTCTTTCTTCATTTTCCATATTGATCTTTGTAAGGTGATTTACCTTGGTGCAAAGTATATATACTTTTTCCTATAATAAAGCGCAGCATCTTTAGAAAGGGAAAGACCAATTCTCTTTGCAGAATATTGATCCCTGCCCACCAGTATTGAAGACTGTAAATTAGATGTATATGATCAGGGTCCCTCTCCCCCACTGTTGACACATGTATCACATAGTCTCACACTGAATTCTATTTATTCATTTTGTCTCAAAGCTTTGCCATATTCACTTTCTTTTACGTTAACTCATCTGAAGTTCATTAGTGTTTGGTTATCATTTTTTGAGAATTAATTTATTAGTATTCTTTTCTCTGTTAATAATATAGAGGTTTCACACAGAAATGAAATTTTCAGTCCTCCTGCTTTGTTTTTATTTTTTCTTGTTCTTTAGACAATTTGACTATTTCTGAATTCTGCCAGCAATAAATAATTTTTCTAAAATGAAAGACTCATTTTATAGCCTTAGCACTTTCTCATTAATGTTAAAATACTAGTCTTGAAGTTCTCAGAATAGTACATGATCCTGGTCCGTCATGGATATCTGAGCATATTTTATGGAGTTCTCAGAACAGTATATTGCCAGTGTTGTAAATAGATGAGGTGCTTTTTATTTTGGTGTGTGTGTGTGTGTAAAAGGAATAGGTGTGCAGGTATTGATGTGTTATGTTTTGATAATTTTTTCACAGTGATTAATTGTGGGAATGTTTGTCATTACATGTTAAGCTCTTCTAGATAGAGTGTACTTTTTAAAATAGATGATATGCTTGTTAAATAAATGGACGTAAAATATTACCTTAAAAGGTTCTGTTTAAGACTTAGAATATGGTATACCCAATTTCAGGTTATGGTCTGATTCCAAAGAAGAAGCAGAGACACATATCTGAGATAGTACCAATGTCATTTGGAATTCTTTTTTTCTATTTCATGAATTTAAATGTGGTGCTTTTTACCCAACATAATCACCATTTAACATTTCTTGGGTAACATAAAATTTGAAAGACTATGTATAGCTCACTACAGATTTTAAAATATGTAACCTGAAATCATTCCAAAGTATTTTAAGACAAATTTGGCAAAGCCTTTATTTTGTAAATAGCCTGGAACTTTGTGTAGGTTTTAAAATAATTTCAGAATTAGTTACAGATGATTTAAAGTTTGTCATTCTTTCCTGGGGGCAAAATATTTTAAGTCTTAAGACAGGCAGAGTACCACGATGCTGACCACATATTATTATGCAGTTTCCATTGTTTCCAGTCAAGTTGTTGTGGACTGCTATGTAGCTAGATTTATTTTATTATCCAGGTCTCAATTTCAAAGTTTCTGATTTTAATTTTCTTAACTACTTGATCAAGACATTTTGAATGTTCAAACATATGAGAATCTATCTTGTAGCATCCCCTGAGTATCACCATTCACAATTCAAATACTTATTTATATTCCTTTAGTATATATGTTTATAGCATGATCTACTTAGTTATTCACTTGGTATTTTTTTCCTTGCTAAAAAATAACATGAACCTAATAGTACGATGCGATCTGGTTCCAACTCTGTGTGAGCGTGTCCCACACTACAGGGGGGAAAAAAAAAGACTTGAAGGAAAAATAATAACAATGTTAATAGTGCGTATTCCTGGGAGTAGCAAGATGGAAGGTGAATTATGACTGGTTTTGATTTTTTTCTTTATATATTATATTTTCTAAGTTATTTTCAGTGAGACACTAGTACCTCTCTAATTAAAAGATAAATATTTTCAATTTGTTTTAGAACTAGATACTTAAAAAGAAGTCTGTATTATACTATCTATACTATCAAGTGCCAGTAGAATTGCAAAGTCAAAAATACAAGTCATAGGAACATATTCTCCATCAAATTGGCATCCCAGTAATGAATATTTATGAATGTTTTAATACTGAGTACATTTTTAATGCTATTTCACAAAGTATTTTATCTATAGCCACAATAAAAAAAAGATAGTTTTATCTCATAAATTTATATTAACAATTTTTTTCTCTGGTAAATCAATAAAAGGAAAAAATTTAAAACAATGAAAGAAATTTTGCTTTTAATTCTGAAATGTGAGTACTTTTATTTTTAAATAAAATATACTTGATTTAAAAATAACATATATAAGAATCACCAACTGAAGATATGTACGTGCGTCCTGGGTCTTAACCATCAGAGATTTCTGATTAAGTAGGTCTGAAGTAGAAACCAGGAAACTGTATTTTATATCAGCACCCATATGACTCTGATGCAGATGGTCCAACAGACCATAGTAAATTGTTTATTCTTTTTTTATTCTGCAGTCAGATCTGTGGTCACCTTTAGTTCATTTTCCTAATTTTCCTAATTTAACACATTCTCTGTGGTCTCCAAGATATAATGCATACATCCCAGCAGTTGCACTGTACAACCCACTAGTACAAGGGTGAGGGAAGAAAAAGTTAGAACTTGTATTTATATTTTTATCTCATTTCCTTAATTTCTACTTTTGTATGTTTTATAATGTACATTATTGATATAGTAGTATGTTATAATAAATATAAACATTTTTAAAAGGTAACTCTTATATAACATGTAAACTGTTTAACATGTTGGTCTCTGGGATACAGTATACGCTATTTATGATGCCATATTAACTGTTTTATATTTCAAATATTAACAGTAGATACCTTACTATCAAGTGACAATTAACTATATTTTTGTTTGTGTGCCTCCCTACCCACTTTTGTACCCATTTTCAGGTGATGCCTTTCCTTGGACCATCAGCTTGCATCATTTCAGCATATACACCCTTTTTGGAAAACAAGTGACACTTTGCCTAGTGGAACCTATGGGTTGTACCTCTACTCTAGCTGTTACATCTCAAAAACTACTCGCTACAGGACCTGATATGAGGCATTCATTTGTTGTCTGTCTGCATGTTGACCTAGAGTCACTTGAGATAAAATGCTCGAACCCCCAGGTTGGTACATTTGATTTATGAAAGGAAATTTAAAATAATGTGATTTAAGAACAATTGTTACTCATTTTGTTGAAGGGTTTCTCTTCTATTAAGTGTCTTAAATTATTTTTAACAGGGCCATCAAGATCAGAATGGTTAGATTAAGTATTGCTTTGAAGTTCTCTCAAGTTTTGTAATTCAAACTCTTCTGAAAATGTAATGGTGGCAGCATAAATGCATCTTTTAGCTGATGGAATGAAATCAGTTGCAGATGTAAAGTTTTTTAAACGGTGAAGAACTACTTTACTGTCAGACTGGAAGAGTCTATTGAAGTGATCAAATGTAATTTCCGATCAGTTTCTCACTCAAAACTTCTTTTGCTCAACATGCAGTATTTAAAAGAAAAAAAGCACTGTTTACTCTTTAAAAAAGGCATTTTGTTAATCCTTTAACATTCCAGTTGGGATAGGCCAAACATGTTATATTCTACAGTTTTATAATTTAGTATGAATTCAGATCTCCTGGGTTTGTACAAATTATTAATTACATATAATTTAATACTTGTTTCTTTGACCTCAAGCAGACTCTTGTATATTTTCTACACAGATTATCAATAGTATTGATATGTATGAATGAATACAATGAATAGTATTTGAAATTATATTTTTAAAACAATACTTTTTAGAGCTTTATTGGATCTGTTAGGTCAATGTCGATAAATCTTTGTTTATTCCAGCATTAGTGGTGACGAGCTAGTTTTTAAAGTGTGTTTTTTTAAGTGGGTTCAAATATTATTCATATGTTATAGAGCCTCCTTACTGAAACCATCCTCCTTCTTTCCCCTCTTCTCTCTGCCTTGCTCCACCTACTGTATACTCTACAGTTTGGTTTAACTTTCATATATATTTGTGCATTTTGAAAAGATCGGACCTGCTAATTTAATCTTGGTGATGGCCTTATTAAAAAATACATACTGTTAGAATTATGATGAGGCAGTTATACTAAACTAATAGCTTATCCACCATTATGAAAGTAATTTCTTTTATAATCAGTAGTAAATTCTTTTGAACAATAGTAAATATTCCATATTAATGGCCATTTGCCATTCTATTATGACCCATAGTAGTATAGAAGAGAATAATTATGAAATGGCTTAACTCCTCTTAGATTATTCTTTGAATGCTACTGCTGATGGTTGTTGAAATGCATTTCCTAGAGGAAGGAAAATTTGTTGGTTGAATTGTGTCTCCAACAAAAGATACGTTGAATTCCTAACTTGTAGTATCTCATCATGTGACCTTATCTGTTAATAGGATCATTACAGAGGTAATCAAGCTACAATGAATTCATTAGGGTGAGCCCTCATCTAGTTGACTGATATCCTTATAAAAAGGGAAATTTGGAAGTAGATAGTCACAGAGGGAAGTTGATGTGAAGATACACAGGGAGAGTGCCATGTGAATGGAGGCAGAGATTGGACTGATCCAGCTGCAAGCCAAAGAACACAAGGATTGCTGGCTACCTCCAGAAGAACCAGAGGCAACGAAGGATTCTCCTGAGTCCCAGAGCATAGCCCTGCTATTACCTTGAGTAGGGACTCTCTGATCTCCAGAACCATGAAACTATAAGTTTCTGTTGTTTTAAGCCACCCAGTTTATGGCACTTTTATATGGCAGCTCTAGCAAACAGATTATAGAGAAACAGATTCACCTTCTTTAGATCCTTTATCACAGAAGCTGTTAAAAGGGAAAAAATAGATTTAGTTCTGTCATAGCAGCAGAAGCCCATCTCAGCCCATCAGTCCCACTGATTATTCTATATACGCTGGGGGAAAAAAAGCAAAAACTAACAACATAAATGAATGTTCCCAATTTGGTTTTTAAATAATTGAATTGCAAAAAAGACTTTAAAACAGCTATTATAATTTTTTTTATGAGGTGTAAAGGAAAGCAACACTGAATGAAAAACGTAAGAATTCTCAATGGAGAAGTAAAGTATAAAAACAATCAAATGGGGCTTCCCTGGTGGCGCAGTGGTTGAGAGTCCTCCTGCCGATGCAGGGGACACAGGTTCATGCCCCGGTCCGGGAAGATCCCACATGCCGTGGAGCGGCTAGGCCCGTGAGCCATGGCCGCTGAGCCTGCACATCCAGAGCCTGTGCTCCGCAATGGGAGAGGCCACAACAGTGAGAGGCCTGCGTACCGCAAAAAAAAAACAAAAAAAACAATCAAATGGAATTTGAGAATTGGAAATACAATATCTGAAAGAAAAAACCATACCATATGGGCTTAGAGGTGACCTGCATGTGACAGAAGAGTCATTGAACTTGAACATTGTGCATAGAAATTATGAATTTGGAAAACAGAAAAGAAAAGATATTAAAAATAGGATCGAATCTTCAGTGGTTGTGGGACGGAATGTTCAAATATATGTGTAATTGGAATTCCAGAAGATAAGGAGAAAAAGCTGGGGCCAGAAAAATATTAACAAATAATTGTACAAATTTCCCAAATTTGCAGAAAGAGATAGGCTTTTACATATTCATGACGTTTACCCAGTCCCAAGCATGTTTATCTTGGACACGTTGTGATTAAAATGCTAAAAACCAAGGATAAATTTTTTAAAAATCTTGAAAGCAGCTGCAAGAAGATACATTATATATGGCTTAATTTGAATGAGTGCCGATTTCTCATTAAAAACCATAGAGGACATGGGACTTCCCTAGTGGTCCAGCGGTTAAGACTCTGCGCTCCCAATGCAGGGAGCCCAGGTTCAATCCCTGGTCAGGTAACTAGATCCTGCATGCTGCAACTAAAGATCCCGCATGTGACAACGAAGATCCCACATGTGGCAATGAAGATTCTGCTTGCTGCAACTAAGGGCCAATGCAGCCAAATAAATAAATAAGTAAATATTAAAAAAACAAACAAAAAACCCCACAGAGGGCAGAAGACATTAGAACAATATCTTTAAAATGCTAACAGAAAAACACTGTCAAGACAGTGTGCATGTCTCACAGAAATTAAAGTGAAATAAAGACACTGTACATGAAAGAAAACTAGGAAAATTGTCACCAGCACCTCTACTTTACAAGAAATACTGAAGGAAGTTCTACAAGTTAAAAGGGAGTGGTACCAAATGAAAACTTGGATCTTCAGAAATAAAGGAAAACCAACAGAAATGATAAATAGCTTGATAAATCTTTTTTTTAACTATTTAAAAAATACATATGACTGTGGAAAGCAAAATCCATAACACTGTCTGCTAGACCTTTCAATGTATGTGGATTTAATATACAAGACAACTTGGGACTTCCCTGGTGGCGCAGTGGTTAAGAATCCACCTGCCAATGCAGGGGACACAGGTTTGAGCCCTGGTCCAGGGAGATCCTACATGCTGTGGAGCAACTAAACCCGTGTGCCACAACTGCTGAGCCTGTGCTCTGTAGCCTACGAGCCGCAACTACTGAGCCCACGTGCCACAACTATTGAAGCCCATGCACCTAGAGCCAGTGCTCCACAACAAGAGAAGCCACCGCAATGAGAAGCCCACGCACCACAAGGAAGAGTAGCTCACTGCAACTAGAGAAAGCCCGTGAGCAGCAACGAAGACCCAACACAGCCAAAAAAAAAAAAAAAGACAACTTCATCATCAAGGTTAGTGGGGGATGGGCTAAGGGGACCGAGTGGTTGTCAGATTTCTAAATATCTCATGAAGTGGTACAGTATAAATTTAAAAGTAGACTGTGAAAGTTTTTCTACATATAATTTCCTAGAATAACTACTAAAAAAAAAAAAAGCAAAAATACAAAGAGATATAACCAAAATGCCAATAGATGAATTAAAATGAAATACTAACCAAAATGCCAATAGATGAATTAAAACGAAATACTAAGAAGTATTCAAATAATCTAAAGAAGTGAAGAAGTGGTAACAGAGTTACATAAAACAGAGGATGGAAACAGAAAACAAAAAATAAAATTGTAGAGATGATCCTGCCTTAGCAAGAATTACATTAAATGTTATGATCCTAACTGGGAGTGTTTAGACCAGGATTCAGCAAACTAAGGCTTGCAGATAAATTTGGCCACATGCTTTTTTTCACATACTGTGTAAGGTTACCATCTTGCTACAACCACAGAATTAAGTAACAGCAAGGGAGAACACTATGTAGCTCACAAAGTCTAGAATATTTACTATCTGACCATTTACAGAAAGTCTTCTGACCCCTGGTCCAACTGCTCCTATTAGGGTAGGAATAAAGCAAGACTCTGCATACGTTGCCTAAAAGAGAAGCACTTAAAATATAAAGAAACAATATAAATAAATGCATAGGAAAAAATACACCATACAAACAGCATAAGAAGGATGGACTTATTTATTTTAATATCAAATAAAATAGACAAAAAGAAAAAGTATTACCAGAGATAAGGAAGGACATGAAAGAAAAATGGACAGAATTAAAGGAAAAAACAGGTAATTCTATTCAATCATATTAGGAAATTTTTATACCATCTCTCTCAGTGGTTGTAAAACAACTAGATGAAAAATAAATAATTGGAGATATAGAAGATATGAAAAATACTGTGAACTCACCTTGACCTAATTGACATTTATAGAATACTATATTCAACAACCATGGAATGCACATTTTTTTCAGGTGTACATGGTCTCATTATATTAAGAGAATTAAAATCAGTAAAGTATATTATCTAACCATAGTCAAATTATATTAGAAATCAATAATAACTAGGAAAACTGTAAATATCTGGACATTAAATAATAACTCATATCTGAGAAACCAGATATCACACTTAATTGTAAAATATTGAACTTTTTCCCACTAAGATCAAGAAAAAGCCCAGAATGCCTCCTTCTATCACCTGTTCTTTGTCATATTGGCCATCTTAGCCATTGCAATTAACCAAGCAAAAGAAATAAAAGACACAAAGATAAGAAAAAAGTAAAACTCTCCCTATTTTCATATGATCAAATATTTTACAGAAGATCCTGGAGGAGTTAAGAAACTATTACTAGAACTAATAAACTTATTATGGTTGTAGGAGACAAGATAAATATATAAAAACCAATTGTATTTTTCTGTACTAGCAGCTAACGACTCGAAAATGGAATGAATCAGTTCCATTTATATTGGTGCCAACAAACATACAGAAATGAATTTAACAAAAGATGTCCAAGACCTCTACCCTGAAAACCACAAAACACTGCTGAGAGAACTTGAACATCTAACTGGAGCAAGATACCTGTTCATAGATTAGAAGATTCAATATTGTTAAGATGGCAGCTGTCCCCAAATTGATCTAGATATTGGGCATAATCAAGTCTAAAAACATTTTCTCCTCGAAAGACACATTAAGATAGCAGAAAGCCAGACACTTGGAAAAAGTATTAGCAACACATTTACCAAACTGTTACCAGAATATTTATGGAATCCTTTCTACTTGGTAACCTGAAGACAAAGAACAATAAATAAAATAACATGAATACAAATAATGGGGAAAAGATTAGAACCACACAAGATGTGTGACTGGTCAGTCAACACATGAAAAGATACTCAACATCATTATTCATCAGGAAAAAACAAAATAAAACATGAAAACATACCACTACATACCTATTAGATTGGCTATAATTTAAAAGATGGAGTATTATGAACCAACTAGAACTCTGTATACTACTGATGGGAATGTAAAAATTACATAACAGCTTTGGAAACAACTTTGAAGTTCCTGGAGGGGGGGAAAAAAACATACAACCCAGCCATTCTTCCCTAAGTATTTCTTCAGGGAAACAAAAATGTATATCCACTCAGAGACTTTTACATGGATGTATTTAACAGCTTTATTTGTATAGCCAAAAACTAAACATAACCCAAATGTTCATCAGTAAGTGAATTTAACAAATTAAACAAATTATGGCTTATCCATACAATGTAATACTATTCAGCCATAAAAAAGACTGAGTTATTGATAAAATGCAAGATCATGAAAAAATATTGCAGTCATTACACTGAGTGAAGGAAGCCAGACCAAAAAAGAGTACTTACTGTATAATTCCATTTATATAAAATGTTATAATGTGTAAACTACTACATTGTTACAGAAAGTAGGTTCCTGGTTGTCTGGAGTCAGGGCAGGGAGAGGGAAGGAGAAGGGGGTGGTAGGAAGGATAGACTACAAAGGGATATGAAGAAACTTTTGAGGATAATAAGAAAAAAGTTTTTATTCATAGTTTATATTTAGTAGTAGCTCAGTTCCTATATAATAGACAGCTAACTACTACTTGGAGTTACCTACCAGAGACATTATATTTTAGAGACTTATTTTAGGAGTCATTATAGCCTTGGGAGGATTGTCCTACTCTACATGTTCTGGTTATCCATAGCTATCCCAGCTGAGAATAAATTCTGTTCCCATTATGGTTTTAGCCTGGGACTCCACTATTATTAATCTTTAAAAAATTTTTTTTCTTTTACTTTGAGATACTCAATAGTATGGTGATTTCTGTTGAGTCTTACTAAATGTAAGACTGTGGCTCAAAACTAGAGCTCTGGGATATCTTCTTTAGATATTCACCTTATTTAGAACTAAGCTCAGGTTTTGTTGTTGTTGTTTAAATATAAACCAGTTCTAAGCCAAGTCATCACATAAATAGAACTTATGTTTGGCCTGGTATTACCTTCTTATGTCTGCTCCTTCCTTTTGTCCTTTCCTTGATCACTTGACTCCCACGGGCTCCTTGCTGCTTCTCCCCAAATACCAAGGGCCTTTTTTTTTTTTTTTCCTTGCCTGAGAATTAAACCAAGACTGAATGAACCTCATGCCCTGAGAATCCCTTTGCACCCAAAGTGTAATGAATTTTATTTATTCACTTAATTCTACTTTATCTTCTTGATAAGTCCTGATAAACCAACTTCTGTAAAATTGTTAGCACCTGCTATATCCAAAGTTGATCACCAGGTTGTTGGGAAGTTTAAGTGAGATAGTTATGAAAATACTTTGCAAACTCTCAAATGGTATATGAATGTCATTTTGTTAGTTTAGATTGACTCTGATATAAAATGTGAGATCCTCTATGTAAATTGGTATGACTATCCCTGGTGGAATGTAGCGGTATTCCTGAAGGGACAGGAAGTCACAAAACAATATAGGACTTTGAAGAATCAACATGTACTCAAAGAAAAAAGTAAGGAGTAAGTACTCTTTTATATCCTTGTGTGCCAGATTAACCTAAATTTTAATGGTAAGACATGAGACTCCAAATCTCTTTTTTTTTTTGTGAGTGGGTTGCTTTAGCCTTCCAGACTCCCTCTGGGTTCTGTCAGAATTACAAAGGATGACTTGATTTTTTTTTTTTTCCTAAGTGAATTCAGCAGATATTTATTGAGTACTACATGTAGGCCAGAAATGAGGGGAGAAAAATTAATAAGATAAATACATGAAGAAGGCCATGCCTACACACATCATAATCCAACTGTTGAAAGCCACAGATAAAGAGCATATCTTGAAGGTATCATGAGAAAAAAATGACACATTACATGCAAGAGAACCAAGATTTTGTTAGCTTACTTCTCATAAGAAGCTGTAGTGATCAAAAGAACATCTTTAAATCGTGAAAATTAAGAAAATTAAAAGCCTCTCAACCCAAAATTCTAAGTAAAAAAATATATAACATTTATGAATGAAGACAAAATAAAGACATTTTTCATGTGAAAGAATCTGTCACCAGTAGGACTGCACTACAAGAGATCCTAAAGGAAATCCTTCATGCTGAAGGGAAATGAAACCAGGTGTTTGAGCAACTTTTCAAATGTTTATTGGCTGTTGAGTTTGCTCTTTTGTGAATTGACAGTTCATGTTGTTTACATTAATTTGTATTTTCCTGATTATTAATAAGGATGAACAGATTTTTCAGTGTTTATTGGCCAGTGAATTTGCTTTTTTATGGTTGATATTTCATATCATTTACTTAATTTTTCTATTAAATTTCTTAGCAATTTGAAGAGCCTCCCTTATATTCTATAAATACAAACCCTGTATCTGTAATGCAGTTATTTGCCTTCAAACTTTATGGCATCTTTGGCCAAAAACGTTTAATCTTCCTTAGTGAAATATATCTATATGTCTCTTTTTATTTTCTGGGTGTCCTGCCTTATAGTGTATCGTGGGCCCAAATATCCATGTGCATATAAGTTCCTAAAATTTCTTTTACTATTTTTACTTTTCCTTTTAAGATTAATGACCCAAAATAAACCTCTTTCTTGTGAGTGGTTTCTCACTGATTAATCTGGGGGCTTTTTTGTTTCTTATTTGTGTTTTTTGTGAAGTACTTCTTATCCTTTTTTGTGCCATGGACTTCTTTGAGAATGTTATAAAAGCCTTTTCCCCAGAACAATGTATATGCCCACTAAATTTCACATACACTGTCAGAAGCTTTATGAACTTTGGATTATAGCCAGTGTATAAGCTTGATTCCATTCAAGTAATTCCTACTTCAGTACCATTCTTTTGTTTATTCGTTAGAGTGACGTCAGAAGTGTTTGCTCTTGTAAGCAATTAATTTGGTTCATTATTGCTCAGAGCCCTCAATTAGTTTATATACTCTAAAATATAGTGCAAGCTCTATATGTAGGGCAGGCCTAGACCAAATTTATTGTCATGTCTGACATTGTTGTAGATCTCTGTATCAACTATAGAGACCTAAATCGCTGTGTCAGTTCCTGGAACTCACTGCCATTAAAAGCCTTAGACGCTGTAAGTATTTAACCTGGTTGAATATTCAGAGAATTTGTTCCTAGGAGTGATTTGCACCAACCTTCCCTTTTATCTTAAGTGTTTTACTAAAGTTACCCAATTCTCTTTAATGTCTTTAGGCACTAGTCTCTCAGACCTTAAAAATTGTGTTCATTCCAAAATTAAATGAATCTTCTTTAATAAGGAATCTTCTTTAATATAATAAAATTTTAATTTTCCCTCTACCAATAAATTGATACATTTTGTCTACCTATAAGGCATTCCCCAAAACATAAAAGTATCTTTGCATTTTTGGGTTTTAAGTTGTAAAACTAGAGAAATAATGTTTTTTATGCTCCTTTTCTATCCATTTTGTCATAGTTTTTATTGCTGTAAGTTCAGTTTTCACCAAGCTAATGGAATTTGGCATTACTGTCTAAGAACATAAGCATTCAGTTCGGACAAAACTGGATTTGTAGTCTTAGACAAATCACCCATTTTTAATTTCTCTGAGCTCCTGATTTTTATTTTTATCTTTTAAACAAAAGTAGACTAAGTGTAATGCTCTGTATGAAAAGGATGTTTTTGTTTTTGGCAAAAACTCTTTCTTTTGAAACTGAATTTTAATGATTAGTAATGACCTGTGTGCCAAATGAAATAGCCTTTCTAAATTCATATTCACTTAGAGCTCTTTTTTGTTCAACATGGATCAGTAATTGCTTGTTGAAGTTCCATTCCTGCTTGGTTTCCATTGACATTGTATATCCATGGTTTTTCTTCTTCATGTCTACCTTTCTATTTTCTCTTCTATCTGACTCTCCTAATATGCTGCAAAACTTGTCATGGCCCCTTTGTCATGTCTTGTTCATTTCCTGTACTTGGCTGTTGCTCTTGGTATTCTTATGACTGGAATGGCTTTTTGCACCCACTTAAATCCTATCTATCCTTCAAGAATGTATTTCCTTGAGGTTGGTCTCAGCCTCTTCAGTCCAATTAAGTCTTCTTTCTGATTGGTTATGAGATTAAATGAGAAAATGTATGTGCAGTTAATTTTTCAACAATAAAATATTACTTTTTAATATTTAATATCTTACATATCCAATCAGTATTTGATATGCAAAATATTATTGATATTCAATCACCTTCATACATAACCCATATAAAGCTGCCTCACGTGGTGCTTATTTTTTAGAGATCTTTTTAAAAAGTTTTATTGGGGTTGACATAAATACAATAAACTGCACATGTTTAGATTATCTAATTTGATAAGGTTTGACTATGTATACCCATCAAATCATCTTCACAATCAAGATAATGCATTAATCCATCATCCTCAAAAGTTTCTTTGTGCCCCTTTGTAATCCTTCCTTTTACTCCTCCCCCAATCCCAGGCAATCACTGATACTGTCATTATTGATTAATTTTCATTTGCTAGTATTCTGTATAAATGGAATCATACAGTTTGCGTTCTCTCTCTCTCTCTCTCTCTCTCTCTCTCTCTCTTGCCTAGCTTCCTTGATTCAGCATAATAATTTTGGGGTTAATCCTTGGTTTTGCATGAATCTCTAATTTATTTTTATTGCTAAGTATTCTGTTGTATTGTTGGTTAACTTATTGGTTAACATTTGAGATTTTTTCCAGTTTTAGACTATTACAAATAAAACTTCTGTGAACATTTTTATATAGGTCTTTGTGTGGACATAGATTTTAATTCTTCTTGGGGAAACACTTAGGAAATGGCTCATTCACGTGGTAGGTATATGTTTTTTTCAGAAATGGCCAAACTGTATTCTAAATTTTGCATTCCATCAGAGTAAATGAGAGTTTTAGCTGCTCTGCATCTTTACTGATACTTGGTCTGGTTATGCTTTTTAATTTCAGACGTCTTAATAGGTGGGTAGTGGTAGCTCATTGTGGCTTTAGTTGGCATGGTTTTCAGTACAGCTTGAAGGATGAGTTGAACATTTATCTTCAGCATTTTTGCTCTATTTTTTAAAACCTCTGAATTTGTGAAGTCTGGATTCTGTGATAGCAGCTTTCTTCTTTGAAAATAATAATACGTTTAAAGTTTATGTCAGTGTTTCTTGGCATGCTGAATACACAGTGTACTTGGTGACATTCATATACAATTTTTTAATGGTAACAGTTAAAGGAAACCAGAAGTAGTGACAATAAAAGCGGCATCAATTCTCTTAGGTAAATAAACTTTATGCCTTTGAAAGTATTTAGAAACTGTTTATGCTTTCCTTATTTGTCAGTTCTAATTGTTTAAGAAAAAGTAAAATAATCTTTTTAAAAATTTGGTTTGGAACAAAATGGTTTCTTTTTAGAAAACACTCATGATTATGAAAGACAAAAGAATATGAACTAAAATTTTTCTAAGAGCTTTTTTGTAGGATCTCTAGCCATTAGATTTTTTTTTAAACAAAAAGAGCTATAACCTGAGATTTGAGACTTCATCACACAAAAAGCAGGAGAAAACTGTAACCCATATACTGTTTTATATCAAATAAGGATTGACAACACTGTTTTTAGGCATCTGTTCTGCCCACATAAGAAGCCAGCTTTATCATCTGGATGTGTCCTGAGGCTGAAACTTCTTATAAATATGAGAATTTCTTTCTTTCTTTTTTTTTTTTTTTAATGGCAAGCAGAATATGGTATCCAGCTGTGGATTTGCTTATACATTGTGTTTGCATTTTTCCCCCTAGGCTTGTTTTATACAGTATATGGCAATATGTTGTCATACAGATTCCATGATTAATGCTTATTTATGAAATCTTATGTAAATATCTTAGAACTTAGTCAAACAACGTGCAAGTTAAACAATTTTTTTTTCTGAATATTGGAATGACAAATCTGAGGGGAATAGTAGGTTGGATAGTTTATGTTCTTTATCTATAGAAAAGTCTCATATGTAACATTTTCCTTTTACTATTCTGTGTTATATCTTTCTTTTTTACTTTATTTTGCTGGGCAAGAAATCCAATTTCAGATTTATTCTTCAGAAAATAGAGAAAGTTTAAATGTGTAAATAATTTAGAAATAAGAATGGTAATTATTTCATGTATAACTAAATAATCATGTTTACTAGGATATATTTGACTTCTAATTTTGATCCTGACCTCTGTTTAAAAGGCATTTCTTTGTGATTGTTCTATTAGTCATATATTAAAAGAAATCTACTGTACCATAATAAGCTGTTTTATTAGCATTATTTTATTAGCATTATTTTCCCACAGAAATGCTAAATTGCTTATAAAATATCAAAATGTGACTATGTGGCAAATTAAAAGTATGAATAAATTAATTATATTTCTCAAATTCAATTCATGATAAAATGTTTAATATTGTATATTTTTATATGAATTATTTTTCTCTATATCTCATCAGAATTGTGGTATCATGACAAAATAGTCATCATATATATAATAATTACAGTATATATAATATATAATAATTATATATCACAGATTATAGGTTATGATATAATACCATGGTCAGTGATACAATGATAGATTTTTGTTTCATATATTCTTATTTCCCTGGACTTGTTTTCATTTTCTCACATTTAATATTTTAGTCAGTTGTGACCAGAAGTTGAAAGATTTGTTTTTCCTTTTTATTTTTTCCCTTCTGCTTAGGTGCAGCTCTTATATGAGCTAACTGATATCATGAATGAAGTCTGGAATAAGATTCAGAAGAGAGGCAATCTCAGTTCTTTTTCAGCTTATCCGGAGTCCATAGTGGGGCCTGTCCCTAGTTCTCCAGTTAGAAGCAGTATAGGCACAGCTCCTCCAGATACCAGCACATGTAGCCCATCTGCTGACATTGGAACTACTACTGAGGTAAGTGTTTTTGAAAAATTCTGTTACTAAATGAAGGGTGGTATATATACCACAGAGTTCTGTATCAGGATTGAGAATGAAGATGACCATACCTCTCTGGAAGCTAGTGAGTTTAGAAGGTTCGTGAGGAGCTATGGTAGCAGTGTCTGTGTATTACTGTTTCTTTTAGGTCCAAGTATTTTAATCACTTTTAGCAGTTAGTGGGGTAGTTCAGGACAGTAGGGGTTCTGTGAAATGGCAAAAACTGAGACAGTAAATGTATGGTTCCTCAGAAGTATGGAAATGTAGAAGCTGATACAAAAGAGGCTCAGAACCAGAGTGCCTTTGTTATCTTTAGGTTAGTGATTTTTCAGTCTTGTCTGACCCAAAGTTCTCTCCTCTTCCTTCTGATCATAGAAGCCTTTCTTTTCATTTTTAACACCATAACTTCACCCAATGTGCCAGTGCCCCTTTTAATAACAAATGTTTTATAAAGCCCCCTTTACTATCCTGAAATGAAAATAAACATAATATGACCTACATATACATATAATTTCAAAAATATCTAGTATTTTGAATAAAATATAAAGGAGTAAAGGAAATTAATTTAAGGTATAGTAATTATTATTTTAATATATAAATGCTCAGGCATGGTTACATTAGAAGTTGTAATGAAGTAGCCAGGTACATAGAATTACTGTGAGTGTGTCTGCCGCATATAGACTTGTGCAGGTCTTTGTTAAATACCACAAGTTGGTACTGTTGTTGTTGCTGTGATTTCCTGAGGTAATGGCAAACTTGATAAAGTTTAAAACAAAAGTTTTTATTCTTTTCATTTCAGTAGTTGCATTTCTGGAACTCTTAATAAATAAAATCATGCATAAGTGCAAAAATATTGTGTTTAGATTTAAAACAGAATTCAGTTTTATGCTCAAATGTTGACTTATAAACAGGATTTTTACCTACTTCATTGTCTGTAAGATAGTGTTCATTTTTCAGGACAGTCCTATATATCATAGGACCTCTTGATACCCTAACTGCTAACCCTTAAATTCCAGTAGTGACACCCAATCATTGAGTCAACCAAAAATACCCTAATACATTTCTGAAACACTCCATAGAGGCTTACCACTGAGAACTACTGTAATATAATAGAGGTAGAAGTTATGTTTTTGTTTTTGCATAAACACATGCTGGAGTAGATCTATTTGACCCCTGCATAAATAATTTCTGTATCCCTGCTCATTCCAAATCTTAAGAAACACAATGACCTAAGTGATAGGATTACTTTTTTCCCCCCAAATGAAAATCTAGGAATGTGCCCTTATGGAGTCAATGGGACATATCCTTTTAGGGTAAAAACAGTGAATCCTTTCTTGGAGATTATTAATATTGTTAGAATACAAAAGCTCTTGCAGTAAAGAAAACTTTGACTTTCTTCAACGCAGTACTCTCCAAACTCATTTAACCAAAGACCCCTTTATCATAGCCTACATGTTAACATTGCACAAAATACACTTTGTGAAATACTTTGGTAGAGTAATCAAAGCTTGGGGTGATACATTGCTAGACAAAGCTAGTACAAGTGAAATTGATAAATGAAGTTAAATATTGTGGACATTTGGCAGAAAGGAGAGTGTTTCATTAAACAGTTGTTCACTAAGTACTGTATTCATTGGAACGTCAAGATGAAAATGAGTACCTATCTTGGGAGTAGTCTTTTAGAAAGAAATATTTAAGAAAACATTGCAAGCCCAGAAAAGACAGGGCTCATGTGGAATGGTCACACCTGTTTGTCATACATCTAGAGCCTGCCATTCACACAAGTACAGATTGAATGGTGCTTTCTAGAATTGTGTAGTGTCCAACCTATACAGAAGGACATGGTGACCCTGATTATAAGATGTAATAGAGATGAGCATGCCCTGCAATTATAGAGAAATTATTAACAAATTCATTCTATGGGATCTGTAGGTATTTTACAAAGGCAGTAACATATGAGATGGATCTTCAAAAGTGAAAAAGGCATTAGTATCAATTTTGTTTTAGTAGGTATATACAATTAATTTAAACTTAGAATGTTGAGGGTTTTTTTCTGATTGGGTTATAAAGATAAATAATGAAAATGCTTCTAGTGGATTTGTTAGTTTTGTATTAGGTATGGATTTAATCTGATCTGTGTGAAAAAGATCTGAAAGTGAAAGAATCTTAATGCAGAAGATTCACATTAATATTCCAGAAAGACCATATAAAGCAGCTTACATAAGGTAACAGAGTTATGGGGGAAAATGTGGTAAATATTTTCAAAATGTACCCTCTTTTGTTTATGTAGTGTGGTTAAGAAAAGAAAGAGGTGAGTGATTGCTAGCAGTCTGGTATGGATTTGAAACCTACAATCACTTGAGAAGCTTGTTCCCTGAGAAATATCTTAAAATAATTTAGGTTTGTTTTCCATAAAGGGCAGGAAGATTTTTGTGTAGACAATTTTGATATGGTGATCAATGTTAAGACTTTGATTTAACTTTACAAATTAGAAGGTGTTCGTGGATTGAACACTTCATGTTTAATTTCTCTTTTTGCTCTCAAGAAAATATTTATGTGGAGATCAAGATTAACTATGTTTGCATCTGAGTTTAAATTTACCTCTTTGAGAATTAGCCAGTAAATGATGACATCAGAAAATATAGTCATTGTTTTCTCCTTTTTGTATGAATGCTTCATCTATGATTAAATCTGTGGTCGTTTAATTCATCCAGAAGTCAGAATTTGTGCCCAGGCTTTCATTTCCCATTTCCTTTTGTTTATAGTGCTGGTAAAATTGTGTGTAATGACCTTTGTAATTTTTATTCCTTTTGTTTTGAGTTCCAACATGGTAGATATGTTACTGTGATCCTTTGAATTCCATTTAAAAAATGTTTTTCTAATTTTCATGAAGTTTCCTGTATATTTAAATGTGTTACGGACTGAATGGAGATAAAACCGTGTCCTCTTACTGGAGAAACTCCTTAATGAATGGGGCTAGGGAGGACAGTGTGGAGAGGTTATGCATGTATTTTGTTATAATCCATAATAGGCCTTTATGCCTATTTGACTTGGCATTCCCAGGAAGCTCTAGCATCCCTTTGCTCTTGCTAATCATTGACTAATAATCTTCTGATTATAAGAAGACATTCTGTGGACAACACTATCATGTAAGCAACAGAACTGTCTGCATACAAATTTAAATATATGGTATATAATAATCTCTAGGTCCATCCATGTTGCTGCAAATGACATTATTTCATTTTTTTATGGCTGAGTAATATTCCATTGTGTACATACTACATCTTCTTTATCTATTCATCTGTTGATTTAGGTTTCTTCCATGTCTTGGCTATTATAAATAATGCTGCTATGAACATTGGGATGCATGTATCTTTTCAAATTAGAGTTTTCTCCAGAGAAGTGCCCGGGAGTGGGATTGCAGTGAGACCTAGAGATTACCATATTAAGTGAAGTAAGTCAGACAGAGAAAGACAAATATCATATGACATCACTTACATGTGAAATCTAAAAAAAAATGATAGAAATGAACTTATTTACAAAACGGAAATAGACTCACAGAGATAGAAAGCAAACTTATGGTTACTAAAGGGGATAGGGGTGGGGGGGAGATAAATTAGGAGTTTGGGATTAACATCTACACACTACTGTATATAAAATAGTAAACAACAGGGACCTACTGTATAGCACAGGGAACTATACTCAATATCTTGTAATAATCTGTAATGGAAAACTGAGTCTGTAATGACTCAGTTCCCAGTCGTTACCCTGACTTTGTGTTTCCTCTTCATTTCTGACATCTTGAGATTTCCCTTTATTTATTTCAAGTTTAACTGTTATATTAGTTAGAAAAAGATGACATTCTCATAAGGACAAAGGTGTTGACTGGGAAGGGAAACCACAGGAGATAGTACAGTACCTGGAGCTAGTAACGCTGGGATGTTTTTGCCATAAATAGGCTTACGGGCAGGGAGAAGAGGGAATAATACTGACTTCATTCTCCTCCCTCCTTTCTATCTCCTGCCATGTTCCTCATTAGCTGAAAATGACCAGAAACCAGAGGACAAGAATATTTGTACATATTGTTCGCATAGATTAGCCTCCCAGGTAGAGAGGGTATTAATGATTGAAGAGTAGGTCTACAAGACCAAAGAAAAGATATACAGCACTTCAATGTATTAAAACAAATTCTTGTGTTTTATCTAGAATTTCCGTGCTTTTGTAGTAGAAAAGGAAAACATTCATTTCAACTTAGTGTGCCATGTTACTTGAATTTAAATTTCTTTAACATCATTGAGTACTAAGAACTGGTCTTTGGAATCTTTGTTTTTCTCATTCTGCCTTGTACATATTATATTAGATTCTCAATATCATTGGTAACTCTTTTTGCTAAATTTTTTTTATTGTGGTAAAATATAAGTTACATAAAATTTATCATTTCAACCATTTTTATGTGTACAATTTCGTGGCATTAAATGAATAATTTCAGTGTTGCACAGCCATAACAACTATCCATTTCCAAAACTATTTCATCATTTCAAACAAAAACTCTTTTCCCATGAAACAGTGACTCCCCATCCTCCCAACCCCATCCCTGGTAACCTCTACTGTACTTTCTGTCTCTGTGAATTTGCCTATTCTGGGTGTCTCACATAAGAGGAATCATAAGTATTCGTTTAGCTTATTTCATTTAGTATAATGTTTTAGAGATTCATCCAGGTAGTAAGAAGAATGTTTTATACATCATCCATGTATAAGAATTTCAATGCCTTCTATGGCTGAGTGTTACTTCATTTGTGTATATAGCATACTTTTTTTATCCATTGATCTGTTGATGGACGTCTGGGTTATTTGCTCCTTTTGGCTATTACGAATAACGCTACTATGAACATTGGTGAATAAAGGTTGATTAACTCTTAATGAAGTAATTTTTCCCTGAAGATATTATATGTATTTTATATGACCTGTGCCTGACAAACCATTTCAAAACTAATACCAGAAATGCTATTTTAATTTTTCTTTACCTGTTGAAATATTGGGTTGGCCAAAAAGTTTGTTTGGGTTTTTCCATAAGATATTATAAAAAACCCGAAAAAACTTTTTGGCCAGCTCTATATGTTGATAACTGAGTTATTTGGTATAGAAATTAGGGGGTAGAGGAAAGTGAATGCAGAATCATTAAATATACTTTATTTAGTACTGATTTTCTTACTCAGAAGAGCACATTTCTGTCATTTTAATGAGATTTGCTTAGTACCAGCATGAATGGTATAGAATTAAAATGGCATTTAATATTATCCCTAACTGTATTCAAGCGTATTTCAAAGTTTTGCCAAAAAATGTGGTACTAAAGGGAAAAAAGTGAAAATTAGAAGTCATTTATTTAGTTTCCCTAGTAACCTTGCAAACAGAAAAATAGAATGCTAGTAATTTATTTTCTCTAAGGTGTATTTTTTTTTTTCTCCTGGGGAAAACTAGCTAAATTCTGTGTGCTGCTTCCCACTTTTTGTCATAGACTCTCTACTTTGTCAGCTTTAAGAATTGCCTTCCTCTGACTTTGGTATAATAATTTTGCAGAGCTTGACAAGTGAGAAAGATGTTTCTCTTAATTCCATCAATTAACAGCTATACTATTGAAAGGGATTGTTGGAAGATCATTTACTAGAAAATTGAGATGCAGTGAATTGAAGTTAGTGTCACACAAAGTAGGGACGGTCCAGCTCATCTGAGTGTGATTCTAAGTTAATGGAATCTATAGAAGTCACTTTGGAATCAGACAACTTGAGTTTTTAATCTCTGCAGTTTATGATCACATTATTTAACCTCTGTGATTTAGTTTCATTATCTCTAAAAGTGGGGATAATGTTAATATTCATCTCAATATGTTAGTACAAATATTAACTGAGTATGTATAGTTTGTCCATATACTCTATGAATGTGGCTCATTCCTCTATTTGTATTTTCTTTAATTTCAATAAGATTTTAGTTTTCTTTTTAGAAATCTTGACCATTTTGTTATAGGAGTACACTTATTTGGCACTTTTATTTAGCACTTTTATTCAGTTGATACGATTATGTATTCAGTACTTGTTTCTTCTTTATTCCTTTAAGGTGACTAGTAACTTTGGTTGATTTTCAAATATTAAGCTGATCTTGTGTTTCTGGAACAAACCCAGCTTAGATGTAATATATTTTCCTTTTCATATCTTGCTGGATTGTGTTTGCTAATATTTTATTTAGGGTTTTGGTATCATAGTCATGAGTGATACTGGCCTTTTACTTTTCTTTTACATAATATCTTTGTTGTATTTTGGTATCATGATCACACTGTCTTCACAAAATGATATGGGAAGTGTTCCCTCTTGTTTTATTATCTAGAAAAATATGTTTTGTGCGGAAATTCTCACAGTCACTGTATATTCCCATGATAATCAACAAGGTAATCCTAATTGAAAAGGCACTTGTGTGTAACACATACCTCATTCCAAACTGGGTCTTAGTTTAGGCATTCTTTGCATATAGAAGAAGTTTTAACTTAGAAGATTGTTAGAAAAGAGGTAAGGACTGGATAGACAAAATACACTAATGTCATCATAATAAAGGGAATATAGGCAAGCATCTTGTTCCAGGTTCCCAACTCCAACAATGGTATTGCTGTATTCCTAGAAAATGAATTTTATACTACTCATTATTGATAAAGTAATACTTAATGGTAAAATAAAGATGTTTTATGGCATTCTGGTAGCCCAGGCTGTATAAAATGAAACTAATAAACATAGTTTTTATAGATGCTAAACAAATACACTGTCTTTTGATACTGTGCAATTATGACTTTATGTCCCAGTTAATGTTTTTATGTCAAATGTTTTATTCTGGTAAAATATACACAACATAAAATTACCTTTTTAAACCATTTTTAAGAGTACCCTTCTGTGACATTAAGTACATTCACATTGTTGTGCAACCATCACCGTCAACCATCTCCAAAACTTTTAAAATTTTTCCCAGCTGAAATGTGGTACCTGTTAAACAATAACTTCCCATTTTAACATTAAGTCTTCCGATCCATGGACATGGGACATTTCTCCATTTGTTTGTGTCTTCTTTTATTTCTATTAGCAATATTTTATAGTCTTTCACTTCCTTGGTTAAGTTTATTCCTAAGTATTCTATTCTTTTTGATGCTATTATAAACAGAATTGTTTTATTAATTTCCTTTTCTGATTGTTCACTGTTATTGTGCAAAAACACAGATGTGGGTTTGTATCTTGCTGAATTCATTTATTAGTTCTAAAATTTTTTGTTGTTGAATCTTTAGCATTTTCTACATATAAGGTCATGCTGTCTGCAAACAGAGATCATTTTGCTTTTTTCCCTTTCCAATTTTGTTGCTTTTAACTTCTTTTTCTTGCCTAATTGCTGTGGCTAAGACTTCCAGTAATATGTTGAATAAATATTTCACTTAACTTTTTAAATATTAGGCAATATTTTCAAGTTGAACATAATTTTCTTTTTTGATAATAATTTTCTGTTAAGGAAACCTTCTAGCATGTTTCAGCACTAACAGATTTTGTTCAAATAGCAAAAGACGTATTGAAAATTTGACACTGTTACTTTTTCTGTTCCCACGTTAGTTGTACTTTTATACTATTCTTTTCATCTGAAATAAGTGATAAGTCAAACATTATGGGTTGGACGTAAAATGATTTACACTGAGAGGTTTATATTGGTTCAGAAGTAACAGTGTTAAATAATGATTATACTGTTTCAGTGCCATACTGGATGTGAACTATAAATTTTCTATTATCACCCGTCACCTATTATCTTTATCATCATAGGATAACCCTAATTTGAGCAACCAGTACCTACTCTGTACCAAGCAACAGTGCTTGGTACAGAGTAGGTTTTAAACACATTGTTCTTTAATATATGGATGTTAAACAATTTGGGAAGTCAACTCAGTTTGACGAAATTAAATCTGATTTATTATAGTACGGGGCATAGAGATGTATATATTCATTGTCACTACAAATATATTTTCATATGAATTCATAAAAGCATATATTGAGTTTATTTTTTCTGTTTGTTTTTATGTCTTTTGTTGTTTTAAACATAATTCTTTTATATTATTTATCAGATCTGTTATCTGAATTTCTTGAGAGTCTAATCCTACTGTTGTATTCTTAACCCTTGCTCTTAGTAGACTGTTTCTTTATGTGTTATGTGCTCTTCTATTGGGAGTTCTTCACTAGTGCGACTTTATGAGACTCTTGCATAGTGTATGAGGGCCTGTTCCCCAATAGGGATTTTCTGTGTTTCCTTCTCTGAGGGACTCCAAGGGCCATCACTAGCCTGGGACCCCTTTACTGTTAATTTCGTAGCTAGATGTTTCTTGAAACATTTCGGTAGTATGAAATCAAGCCCTCAAACCTACATGTAACCCAGAGATGTGTTTAAAAAGTCTCAAGGGTAACGTTTTTCCACTACTTAGGCTAAGATAGATATTTTTTCTTGGGTTTATTGTTGTTTTTCTAATTTCTTAAATTGGATACTTAGCTTAATAATATTCAGCTTTTAAAAGAAATTAAGCATTTTAGTCCTTTATCTTTAGCAGAATTTATAATATTTAACTTCGGGGATGGATATGTGTATACACCTAATATATAGGTACACTGGGAAATTTAGCCCATCACTGCATTGCTGCTTCCCAGAGAAAATTCTGTATTACGTAGAAGGGTGAGCAAAAATTTTGGTATAAAACAAGATGTCTCTGGCACGCTAATTCTTACCATGGACCCAAAGTAAGGCTTAACCTGTACACTTGTAGAACATATTTCACTGTATTTCAGCTAGTTAAGGTTGTCAAAAATTTGTGTTCAGGGAGATGTTCAGGAAAGTGAAACACTATATAATCATGTTCATTGAAATATTTATGCCATTTTGCTTACAAGATAGCCCAACAATAAAAACTGCCTTTGAAAGTGCTAACATTTTGATGATTTGTTTTAATAACAAGTAAACAAAGCAAATAGATACACAATACACAAATACATACACATTCACATATTTCCCTTATAAGGTTAAGTACATAAACTGTTAAATCTTTTTTTTTTTTTTTTTTTTTTGCGGTATGCGGGCCTCTCACTGTTGTGGCTTCTCCCACTGCGGAGCACAGGCTCCGGAAGCACAGGCTCAGCGGCCATGGCTCACGGGCCCAGCCGCTCCGCGGCATGTGGGATCCTCCCGGACCGGGTCACGAACCCGTGTCCCCTGCGTCGGCAGGTGGACTCTCAACCACTGCGCCACCAGGGAAGCCCTGTTAAGTCTTTTGGAAGCTGTTCTAATTATATAAAATGTTATTTTGAACTTCTGGATTTTCAGTACTTTCCATAAAGGTGATGTAGGAAGGACAATTATTATGGATAGCTATATTGTGTTGATGAAATTAAATCCCTCCAATTAAGTTGTGATTTTAGGCAAACCATTAAGCATTTTTTCATTTTAACTTCTTGTATATATGTATAATGTCTTTGATAATGTCATCCTTATTCACAGCATTTTAAAGAAATAATTTTAAAGCTTTAGAAAAATCTAAAATGATGAATGAATGCTAGATTTATAACTCAACCTAAGGTAAAAATTGACAGATTAACCAACAATGTTGGGAGGTTAGAGGGTCATGGCAAAACTCGAATTGCATATTTTATTGATTCTGGAATTAAAATTACTTCAGCAGCCTAGTTCTCAAAAAAATCCAGTATGAGCTGTATTGTATAGCATGGAATATTGCCAGTATTTTATAATAACTTTAAATGCAGTGTAATCTATAAAATATTGAATCACTCTATTGTACACCTGAAATTAATATAGTATTGTAAATCAACTATACTTCAATTATAAATATATATATTTCCAGAAAACAATCCAGCATGAAGTGGTTCATTTCTTAGTCCCCAGTAATTATTTAAAATGCATTTATTTTCAGTTAAATCCAAAGTGAAAATTTGGGGGGAAAAAATGAATGAAGGTGGTCAAAAGGTACAAATTTCCAGTTATAAAATAAATAAGCCCTAGTGTTGTATGCCATGGTGACTGAAGTTAATAATACTGTATTGTGTATTTGAAAGTTGCTAAGAGAGTAGTAGATCTTAAAATTTCTCATCACAAGAAAAAACAATTTATGACTGTGTGACAATGGATGTTAACTAGACTTACTATGATCATTTCACAATATATATAAATATCGAATCATTATGTTTTATACCTGAAACTATTATAATATTATATGTCAGTTGTATCTCAAAAAAAAAAAGTGAAGTTGTTTGGCATCAACTGCTATAGCAAAACTATTGTCAGTTTTTCAGGGATTTAAGTGCAGTTAACCTAAGCAGCAATCTACCTCAAATTATTATTCTAGACAACCTTTTAGAAAGTAAGTTTAGTTTGAACTTTTTTACTCAGTTGATATTTTAAGGATGTCTCATAATAGTTTTAAATCTCTTCCTCAAAATAGACTTATTTCATTAAATATTTATCTTTAAATGATTTTATCTTCAACGTTTAGGGAGAAACTTTTATTCAAAATGTAGAAATCTTAGCATTTAGATTATCATCTAATTAATTGAGTAGCTGTTGAAAGAACATACATATATAATACATATATCAAAGCAGGTTATTGTTTAGCCTTCACATATGAATCAACACAATATTTTGTTGTCATGCTTTTCTTATTTCAAAATAATCATGCTGGAAAATGTCTGTAATTTCTCAATTATTGGCTTATTTTTTTATGCAGATAGTTTTATTACATAAATATAACCTATTTATCTGAGGTCACCTTACATTTGTTGTGCTTATTTATATTATGTATCTGTATATTTAAATTTCCAATTAATATTTGCATTCCAAAAGTCCATAAAATTTAAAAACACTATTTAAGCTATTTGTTGCTGAGTTGGGTAAGAACTATTATTTTTAAATTATTTCGACAATAAAGAATTCACCATAAATGAATCTAGTTTAAAAAAGTATGCTCTTAACAGTTGCTTGTGTTAAGTAGAAGAGAAGTATTTGCTTATATGATCCTTGGATGACTTATACTTTAAACTACGAGTAATTCTTTTTATGTTGACATGTTGATAAGGAGCAGTATACTTTTCAGTGGATATAGCTCTAGCTTCCTGAATATCGATCTCAGTGGTGGTAGAAGGGGAAATATGAGTGGCAGGCTTAAGTAGTGAGCTTAAAAACAGTTATTCGTTTTTCCCACCCTTCACATTGAAATGGTGAGAGCAAAGGTAGTGGAAACCACAGCAGTCCACTTGTTATCGTTGACTTAAGTACAAACAGCAGTGGAAGTGTTTAGACCTTTGGGAAGTTTTGTGATTGAAAAAGAATGCTGGAGTTATTTTGATAAGGGAGAGTAGCAGTGTGGCCAAAAGTATGATCATCCCTGAGCTCTGAAGCAGGCCAAGGATGAAGGGCTGAAGTGTTTGCTCTTCCAGATGAACAAAGATAAATTCAGCTAGCATAATAAACTCAGTATTTTGGTCAGTTTGCGACAAAATGGTGAAAGAATTGAACTGTATATTTTAGACCTTGGCTAAAGAGGTGTGGGAAAATAGTTCAGCGTCTCCAATTCTGGCTCAATTTTTGCTATAGATTTAGAAATAGAGCAGAAAATTAATGCACAAACATATTTAACAATACCGCACCAAGTGTTGTAAATCCAAAATGAAAATTGAAACTGCATGAAGAAGGAGAGTAAAACTTTTTCTCAGGAGTGCTTGCTTATTAAATTTGAAGCCACAGTTTTCTTAGCATTCCTACTAAGTATACTTAATAGTGTTAAAAATCAAGGTTTCATTGATTTGAGATGGTCTTTTCCCTACAATTTCCATTCTTGGGATTATAATGTTCTTCTAAGTGTTGGAGGGAGAATTTAATTTATGAATTCTTCTGCTCTAAGACCCAATCCATAGAGAAAGGCATACTGACTACATTATGCTGTCTTTTATTGAATTTGACTTTCTAAAATGTATCTTTTTCTGGGATTAGTTTGTGCTTTTCATTAGATGTGTTACTTTAGACAGCTAACCAGAAACCTGAATTTTTATATAGCTTCTCAAATTCTAGGAATTTCAATTTTAGCAGATTTAGGGCCACTTAGTTTTGGAAAAGCATTTAGATGAAAACATCACGCGCAGTGAGCTTTCTGCTTTGCTTGGTGTAATTGGAACAAAGAATGGCTATACTGTCTTCAATGCATCATGCTGCCTATCAAACTAAGCTTAAGTACATATAACTAATATTTAAATATATATACATCTTTTTTTTTAAACATCTTTATTGGGGTATAATTGCTTTACAATGGTGTGTTAGTTTCTGCTTTATAACAAAATGAATCAGTTATACATATTCATATGTTCCCATATCTCTTCCCTCTTGCGTCTCCCTCCCTCCCACCCTCCCTATCCCACCCCTCCAGGTGGTCACAAAGCACCGAGCTGATCTCCCTGTGCTATGCAGCTGCTTCCCACTAGCTATCTATTTTACATTTGGTAGTGTATATATGTCCATGCCTCTCTCTCACTTTGTCACAGCTTACCCTTCCCCCTCCCCGTATCCTCAAGTCCATTCTCCAGTGGGTCTGTGTCTTTATTCCTGTCTTACCCCTAGGTTCTTCATGACATTTTTTTTTCCTTAAATTCCATATATATGTGTTAGCATACAGTATTTGTCTTTCTTTTTCTGAGTTACTTCACTCTGTATGACAGACTCGAGGTCTATCCACCTCATTACAAATAGCTCAATTTCATTTCTTTTTATGGCTGAGTAATATTCCATTGTATATATGTGCCACATCTTCTTTATCCATTCATCCGATGATGGGCACTTAGGTTGTTTCCATCTCCTGGCTATTGTAAATAGAGCTGCAATGAACATTTTGGTACGTGAATGTATATATACATCTTTTAAAAAAGTAAGCATGCTCTGGTGTATTTGATCAGTTCACAGAGAATGAGTTTAGGTTCTGGAGTTTTTTTGAAGGTTTTAGATGGACAGCAAAGTTGGGATTTAAAAAACCCAAATACTTGGTAGCTAATCCTAAAAGAACAGAATACATGAGTGAGTGATCACTATCTCTGGCACCATCTCTTCCTGCCTTTGAGACTGAAGCTGTTCATCTTCAAACCAGGATTTATTTTCACCAGCTGAAAAGATTAAAAAACAACCCAACAGACCTTTTACAGAAAGTTTATTAGTACCAAATTTAGGACCTTATACATATCCAGAATTCAGTATGTATTTGTTGAACTGAATAAGCTTATGCTCTGATGAAGGTTTGGGGCCAGCATGTATGGCAGGTTCTCTGGAGCTGCAAGATTCCCTTCTTCTGGGCTGAGGTCTGTAATCCAAGGGTTATATTCTTGGGCTTCAGCTGCCTCTTATTGGGCTGGAGATACACTCTGAAGTACATCAAATTACAAAATAATACCATCTCAAATGTGCAAAACATTGAATATTAACCTGGGAAAATTTCTTGAGCTAAGAGGTATTTATCAAAAACCTGCTCATTTTACTTACATTTTGTTTCATTGTTATCATTTTTATTGTACCTTTCTGTAGGATATGTATAAATTGCCGAATATATTTCTGTAAAGATAACCATAACACACACACACACACACACACACACACACACACACACACACACTCATGCTCTGTACCTCTAATTAAGAGACTTTTAACCATATAAATCATTTAAAAAATCTGTTGTCGAATCTGCTTTTAAATGTCTCCTTAATATTAAAATATGTGAGGCATGATGAATGTTTTGCTGTTTCTTAAATTATGGTGATTATGCTGTGTTTTACTATGGTTATTATATATTCATACATAAATACACCATAGCAGGGATAGACAAACTTTTTCCATAAATGACAAGATAGTAAATATTGTAGGCTTTGTGGATCATAGCAGCTCTAAAGCATCTACTTAACTCTGCTAATCAGTAGTCATAGGCAATAGATAAATGAGTGGATGTGGCTGTGAGGTAGTAAGACTTTATTTCCAAAAATAGAGCCCAGTTTGACCCTTGGCTATAGCTACTCTATAAGGAAATACTCATTGGTATGATCCTAGCTCATTTAGAGGAACTGGAATGGCATGCATGTACACTGTAACTATGAAAACCGTATGATTAGTGTATGCTTATATTACTGGCATTATATATAAACATTTTTATGATTTGCATTATCATATATGATAAGTTATAAGCAGTAATTGCAGATTTTAAATTATATATTTTTAGTTATTTTTATTTATGTTACAAAGTATTGTTGTTATTCCTCATCCCAGGGAGATTCTGTACAAGCAGTTGATGATTCACCATTCTCCGATTCTGTTACCTTGGAACAAACTACAAGTAATATTGGTGGATCCAGTGGTCGTGTTAGTCTGTGGATGCAGTGGGTGCTCCCCAAAATTACTATAAAGCTCTTTGCTCCAGATCCTGAAAATAAAGGCACAGGTACAGGATTACTTTTCTACTGAAAAGATAAAATATTAAACACTATTTTTAGAAGAAATTGGAGACTTAGTTTTATTTATCATTGGCATTTAAATCAATCATTAAGTCTAACTCAAGTGATTTCTATTAGTAATACTAACATGTTGCCTATAATACCTAAATTTTGTCTTATTTGTATTAAAATTCACTTCAAAAGCCATGAGGTAATTTCTTCATTGGTCATATCACTAAATGTATTGCAAAGACTGTTGACTGATATTAGATGTAGCACTTCATACATTAACTGGGATTTCCCCTGTTTTGAAATAAGCATCGTATCTTAATTTTGAGGCCTATACTGATATTAATTTTCCTTATTATTTTAGAATCTTATGTGGTTAATGAACAGAAAGTCTTAGTCCCTCTGTAGATGTCAAGGATATACATGCTAACATTAAATGTAAATAGAAAGTTTTAATATTGATTGTGAACCCTATACTGATATTAATATTTGCTTCTTATTGCAGAACTTTGTATGGTCAGTGAACTAGAAGATCTCAGTGCTTCCATAGATGTCCAGGATGTGTACACCAAAGTGAAATGTAAAATAGAAAGTTTCAATATTGATCACTATAGAAGCAGGTAATTAATGAATAATGAATATGGGAAAAGCTATATTTTCCTTGAACAAAGTCTATAAAAGAATTTTTATATTTTAATTTGATTCCTTAATTTTTAAAAAAATACTGTACATATTCCCAAAGATGGTTCTTAAAAGATATATTGGTTAATTTTACTTGGTATTCATTCATATATGGAATATAATAAAGTTTTGCTTTCTAAGAAGGCAAATCTGTTCATAAATATCCACACTGCCATATTAAATGAAATAAGCTGCTTTTACTAATCACCTCACAATTTGTTATGCATGTTGTATATTTGCCAAGATGTCTGGGACACAGTTAATGGCTCTGGTTTTTGATGAATACTCCTCATCCATTCCCTATACCATAGATTGAAATGGAGCAGCATCTCATGTTCCTTACAACTTTGAGTACTTTTCTTATCTCACAGATGATTAATGAACATGTGGTGGATGTTCCTAGAATCACATTTTTCCTTCCTAATAAATTTCTACCAAAAGTAGATTATAAGTAAATATGATTTGTTTATAATAATAAGTAATGGTAGTAAAAAAGTAATGTTTTAGATATTTTCATAAAGATATATAGCAATTTTATTATTAATTTTTCCAAAATAAAAATACGAATGCTTTTAGGAGGTTTTTTTTGTTTTATAACACTACCCTGGAATTGAGTTTTTTTTAACTGAAATGTAATTCACATACCATAAAACTCACACATGCTTTTGTAAAATTATTTTTTAAACAGCATCGTATTTTCTACTTCATAGTATTTTGGCAAAGAAACAGCCTTACAGTCCTTTTTTTCCTGGATTCATAATATTTATTCATTCAGCAATTAAGTGTCTGCAGAAGTACACATGTTTCTGTACCTTTATTGATGCATTATATACTCTAAAAGCCGAAGTGTTTTTTGTTGTTGTTGCGGTACGCGGGCCTCTCACTGTTGTGGCCTCTCCCGTTGCGGAGCACAGGCTCCGACGCGCAGGCTCAGCGGCCATGGCTCACGGGCCCAGCTGCTCCACGGCATGTGGGATCTTCCCGGACCGGGGCACGAACCCGTGTCCCCTGCATCAGCAGGCAGACTCTCAACCACTGTGCCACCAGGGAAGCCCCGAAGTCTTTTTTATTTAACGGGTTTCTAATTCTGCATTAAAAACATTCGAACTTTCATTCTTTATTATACATATCATATTGTTCATGTAAACAGCTCTCAACTCTGTCACAGCCAAAAAATTATGTCATAACTGTGATGGTCAAAATATTTTGTTGGGTTTATATTAAGACCTGTCATAATAGTATTATTTTACCAAGTGTATGATAATTGTTTTTGTTGTAGTAACAGTGAATCATTAATTGATTTTTGATAATGGAATGGTTAGCTCTTCAGTTTCTTCTGAATGGTATATCTCTATATCAAAATGATCCTAGCAAGTGATACATGAATTTTATTTTATTGCTGAAATCATTTCTTGATTATGTGAATATTACAATTTATGTTCTAGATTATCAATGATTTTACTGTTAAATTTATGTAAGTTTTAAATATTTAGATAATTTATTCATTCATTTAATCAAAATATTTACTGAATGTATATTATGTCCCAAGCACTATGCTAAGCACTAGGAATATAGTGTTTAACAAAAATAGACATAAACCATGTCCTTATGGACCTTAGAGTCTCATGGGTGAGAAAGAAAAATAACCTTCGTAAATATAGAATTTATCATTAAGACAAATGCTTCTCTGAAGAACTACCAGGGTGTGGTGCTAATGTAAATTGTTCTATTGATTGCATTGTCAGATCCACGTTTTAGTTCAGTGTAGTGTTGTTTACATCAGAACTACTTGTAATAGTTATATATGCTCAATTTTTTTAACTCAGAAAAATTGAAGAGAACAGATAAGGTGAACTTATGTTTTCCAGGCCAGGGGAAGGTTGGCAGTCAGGACATTTTGAAGGAGTATTTCTACAGTGCAAAGAAAAACCTGTGGTGAGACTCATTTAGTAATTATGATTTTTAAAAAATATATTATAAACTGTTTTTCTTTGTTCTTTCATGCAACGGGACTAATGGTTACAAGAATTAGAGCTCAGTAAATTGTTTTTGACCTTTTCTTCCAATATTACATTATAAAATAAAACTATTACTTCCTTTAAGCTGCTTGTGTTTTGTATCCATTTTCCTGTTAGAGCAATTAAGTAAATTTTTCAATAACACAAAGGTAGGATTGCTTTTATTAATATACTTTACCATTAATGTATTATTATGTTGACCTTTTAGAAGTTTTTCCTATTCATAAGTGAGTTCATGTTGGATTGTTCTTTATTATAAATTAAAAGTAGTCATTTACATTAAAAGCAACTATTTTTTGTTTACTTCCATTAACAATGCTTTTGCAGAAGATGGTCCAGGCAGAGGCCATACCTAGCAGTGGCTCAAACCTAAACCTATGCAAACTTGAGCAGAATTAAAACTATCCAGATTTTTTTGCTTATGGCTTTTATTGCTTTTTGTCTTTTCACCTTCTTTGCTCCTGTCCATCACCTCAAGCCTTGGGGAAGAGTGTTGGTCTCTGGGGCAATGTGGAGGTGTCTTCCTTTCCTGTACTGACAAGCTGAACAGACGCACCTTGTTGGTTCGACCCATCAGCAAGCAGGACCCTTTCAGTAATTGCTCTGGCTTCTTTCCTTCTGTAAGAAATCATTTTTAAATTATGCTACAGAACTCCCATTAACAGGAACCCAGAGAAGGAATTGAACTATCCATAGAGTCAACTCTTGATTTTCATCTTCCTCTGTATCATTCACTTTGTAAATGAACTATAATGTATTCTTAAATCATAGACTGGTTTTCACTATAATTTGTTTCTGGGTTACTTGAATATGCTATTTGTCATTCTGGTTTTGTGAATATAAACTACTTTTACCATCAGCATTAGAAAATCAAAGTAGGATGTTGAATATGCTTGTTAAATTATACATGTATTGAATGATCAAGAGTTGACCATACTGCTTTTGTCATTCCTTTTATGATTCTTCCTTACATTGCTTTTTTTCCCTATTATTATACCATTTCCTTCTCAGAACTAACTCCAGGTACCTTATTTGGTGCCTGTTATATCTGGACAAGGCTGTACGTCTGTCATGTACTGGACGGAAGATGAACGGTAGACTGTATATCAGTGGGTTTTAGAAGTTTAGAACCTTCTTTTCCCTAGTGGTACAAAATATCTGAATATGTTATTAAGCAAGTTCTTTTAAGTGACATTTTTAAAGTCAATAAAAATGCATGTAACTTTTAAATGTTAAGAGCAGATTATCACAATGGTAATAGCAGTTTTCTTAAGAAACTATTAAATCAGTGCAAACATTATTAGACATTTTCTTAGCATGTGTAAACTAGTATTTCTTTCCTTCCCCTTTTCTGTAGCTCAAAAGGAATTTAAGACATATATCTTTAAAAAGAGTGTAAAAATTAGCCAAATATTTTAAATAATTGCGTTCTTAGATCTAGCGTTTAACATTGTATTTGCATAGCAAATACTAGTTTCTGATTTTGAATTTTTTCTAGTCTAGTCTGGAAAATTTTTTATGTTAATGGAAGCTCTGTTTATATTTATTTTCTTCTCTTCAATTGTTCATTAGCATCCATGAGGAACTTTCTTTATTTTAACATGTATTCATGAAAGAAAACCAAAATTATTGTTAATGCCCCTTTTTTGAGTTTTTTAAAATTAATTTTTATTGGAGTATAGTTGCTTTACAGTGTTAGCTTCTACTGCACAGCAAAATGAATCAGCCATACATATACATATATCCCCTCCCTTTTGGATTTCACTCCCATTTAAGATACCATGTTAATGCCCTTTAAAATTTTATCAATTTTTCTAAATTTTTAAATTTTCTTAACATTTCAGTAATCATCATTGCTTTCTAACTTTTCACTTTAAATAGTATAAAATATTGATTATTACTACATGAAAAGTAATATTTATATTATCTCAACTCCAGTTAGTATTCGTTCATTCTTTAATTTTTCCTGCCTTTTATTAGGGGAGTTAGGGATATAGCAGTTCAACACACTTGCTCTCATGGGTGTTGACCTTTCAAGAGTACCTACATTCAATATGTTTAAAAATATCTTTCCCAAATCAAAACATTTATACATTGAAACACTTTTTATACTATTTCCAGGATTCAAATGTTGCCATTAATTAAGATTTGAGGTGGGTTATTTAGATTAATGGTTGATTCTACCCCTCCCCACCCTAATTCCTGGTTGAGACACCTAGAGATACTGTTGCTGTGGCCTCTTCCATTGGGGCCATACCACAGCACCCTTCTCCATCCACTGTTGCCTGCAATCTAGCATCATAGCGATAAGACTGGGATCACTTTTTCTTGTTTTACTGTATTTCCTTTGATTTTGAGTGTAGAAAGCAAAAAGAAAGGGAAGTTAGATACGAGGCAGTGAGAAAGTTGGAAATAGTAAAAAATGCTTTAAGGGCAGGACAATTATATGAAAAGTGATTATATTGCATATTCATGTAATGCCTGCTTTCCAAGTTTTTTTTAATGGGGAGAAAATTAACTTTGAGAAAAAAACATATGCAAAGTTAAATTTTATCTCACCTTTCTTCATTATAAAGTCCAGGTTAAAAACAAAAGTAACAGTAAAAAGTGAATTTCATACTATTTTCTTTTCATTAGGTGATAGGCAACAAAATGAGAGGAAGAAAATGGAAGTAGAAGAGGTTTACTAGTGATGGGATAACAGGCTCAAACACATTGCTGCTTTGCTACTTCTAACTTTTTTCTTTTTTATGTGAATGTATTTCCTTCTTGTTCTTCTTCCTCGGTTCACTTCCTCTCTTAACATCACTCTTTGGACTCTAATACCTAAAAATCTTCATCAGGCCTTGGGAAGAGGGGTTGGGAATGTGGAATATAACAACTTAAGTCTAATTTTATTTTGAGTAATATGCAAATTAGAATTTTATGTACATTAATTGGTTCAGGAAAACTATTGGTTCCATTTCACAAATGGAAATACATAACATGGTATTTCAATTTCGCGTGCGTAGAAAACCCCTCTCTGACCCAAATTATGACGGCATATTACTACTCTTAATGAAAAATTATCAAGAATGAAAAGATAAATCTAGATACGATCTGTTCTAAATTCTGAACGTTACAGAAAAAGTAGAAATTATAGAAACAAGCACAAAGAGGTTAATTACCTCACTCAAGATCTAGAACTACAATTCAGGATTCCTAACTTCAAGTTCAGTCATTTTGTCTTAGAGGCTTTTGCCCTGTTTATGGAATTGATCAGTAATGTGCTCATTAAGAAGTATGCTTTTATTTTTTTATTTGTAATAAACAGCTGACCAGTCATGAAAAAAAAAGTGTGGACGTGATAAAAGATTAAAGTATCAACCGAGATTGTTTTCTGCTTTCAAATAGTTTGTTTTGTGTTTTTTTCCCCTTTTTTTAATAAACATGTATTGTGATTTCCTTTTTCTGGAACAGACAACTGCAAAACTTCTAGATGGCTCTCATCAGCAGCATGGATTTCTCTCTTTGACATATACAAAAGCTGTAACAAAAAATGTTCGCCACAAGTTAACATCAAGAAATGAGCGAAGAAGTTTTCATAAGTTACCTGAAAGTTTAACAGATGGTTCCCCTCATTTTCTTCATGAAATACTTCTTTCAGCACAAGCCTTTGATATTGTCCTTTGTTTTCCTTTACTTAATGCCATTGCAAGTATATTTCAAGCAAAACTACCAAGGACCCAAAAAGAGAAAAGAAAATCTCCTGGTCAGCCCATGAGGACCCATACGCTGACTTCACGCAATTTACCTTTGATTTATATCAACACAAGTGTAATCAGAATTTTTGTTCCAAAAACAGAAGAAATGCAGCCAAGTATTGAAGGTATGTTTTCAGAATTTTTTTTTTTGCTCTGATTTTCAATAACCTACATCTAAGGACTTTAGTTTTTCTTTTTGTAATATGGTAGCAGGTTGTAGGTTGCAGTTTGGTGTATTTTAAAAAGAGTAAATATGTTATAGTCACTTTACAACTAAATCTTTAGGAGTTATATCAAAATATAATTACTAGAGTAAGTAATTGCTACTAATTACTAGAGTAAGAAATATGAGATTTTTTTTCTTTAGGTCTTTTGCTAGTAAAGCTTATACTTTCAGTTGTTTTGTTAAACTCAAATGTTGTGTTCTATATACCTAAGAGAATTAAAAATTGCTTTAAAAAATTAGCAAACACACCACACACTGCATTAATGGCATAAATTATATTGACAATCTTGTGCAGCCTTCACCACTGTCTATTTCCAAAATGTTTTCATCACCCCAAACTGTAACTCTATACCTTATATATTAAGCCGTAACTCCCCCTTGGTAACCTCTAATTTACTTTCTGTCTCTCTGAATTTTCCTCTTCTAGATATTTCATAAAAGTTGAATCACAGAATATTTGTCCTTTTGTGTCTGGCTTATTTCACTTAGCATAATGTTTTCCGGGTCCATTCGTGTTGTAGCATGTATCACAGTTTCATTTCTTTTTATGCCCGAATAATATCTATTGTGTAGATACACCCCATTTTGTTTATCCAGTCTCTATCAGATACTTAGGTTGTTTCCACTGTTGGGTTGGCTATTGTGAGTAATGCTACTATATACAAACGTCTGTTTGAGCCCATTTTTAATTCTTTTGGATATATACCTAGGAGTGAAATTGCTGGCTTATATGTAGTTCTTTGTTTAGGATTCTGTGTTTTTGAGTAACCATCAATCTGCTTGGAAGCCCTTTTGACTAGGACAGGATTTATGGTATTTTCTGAACAATACTGATGTGCAGGCATAGTTGAGTCAACGGGAAGAGCAATGGGAGCTCCCTCTTAGTAGGGGTGGTAGTACCTGTGTGCTGAGCACCTTCACAATGAGACACAGGTCAGCAGTTTCCGTGGTTAACTCTAGCTTCATTTTTATGTCATACTCAGTGGTGGTTTATTGAAACAGGTTCTTGTGTTTCATTGATTTGTGTAGATGTCTGAAGGAATACAGATCTGGCTATTTGAGAAAAGGGTGGGAAAGGAACAGCTTTATTTCCCTTGTGTGTGCATTTGTTTTGTTTGTTTGTCATTTGTTGGCTTATTGTTTTATGACCAATTAGTTATGTTTCATGACTAATACTATATATCACACAGTTTTGTTGATGTTGGTTTAAATTTCCCATTTGGCTGCTATAACTAGGAGAATCTCCAATTGATTGTAATTGCAAGAAAATTTCTAAACTCTTGCTATTTTATTTTTAAAGCTGCTTTTTTCTTTTTTTTTTTTTTGGTGGTGCTTGTGGTGGGATTTTTAAGGTATAAGTTCAAAATTCTGATCCCTAAGCACCTGCTAAGCAGGTAACCTTGAATAAGAGTATGCGGTGAGGCTGTGGGTGGGATCTTGTTATAGCCATCTTTGGAAAATATGGTCTGCCACATTTCTCTGTGGACTTTTGGTTAATTTTAATCCTTTGCTTGTGTGAATACTTTTTGTAATAAACACCTTTTTAGTGGCATTTTTCATGACTTGGGTGAGTATATATAAAATAAATTCCTAGCAAAAGGATTGCTAGATCAAAGGGTATAAATATCTTCAAAATATTAAGGGATGTCAAAATGCCCCCCTAAATGGCTGTAGCAGTGTATACTGTTTCCACACTGTCATTCTAACAGAGGTTTATGAAACTTTTTGGTCTTTTCTCAGTCTCATTAATGAAAAGTACACTTTTTTTCTAAGGAGTTGCTCATCTTCATCATTTGTTAAGAGCTTTTTGTGTTAAGCCTTTTGTTTGACCTACATTGTATTGCATATGTCTTTTCATTTTTGGGGTGTTTTTGCCGTGTGTGTGTGTGTGTGTGTGTGTGTGTGTGTGTGTGTGTGTGTGTCTCTCTAGGTATATATCTATATTTATATCTACATGTACATATCTTTACTTGTACCTGTTCTCATATCTATTTACCTGAGATGTTATGAATTGCCAAACTATGTGGCTATCCACAAAAAAGTATATAAAAATGCATGCCAAAAATTCAAAGGTTTTGACATATTATGTTAGATTTTTTTGACACGTTATCTTTCGGCATTGCTACTCTTAATTCAAATGGTCATAATATTTTTATCAGATTAATTAAACCAAATGTAAATTATGTCTTACTGAGTGTGATAGCATACTAAAATGCTCCTATATCATACTTCTCAGCAGGAACTATTTTATAAAACTATCTCCAAGCAATTTGTGCCTGTTGATCAGAGATGATTGGTAAACTAGATGCAACTACATTTCCCATTAATATACATAATCATTAGGTTACACATTTATTGAACCTTCTCTCTGTCTTCAACTGCAAGTATGACAATAACTAATAAAACCTTTTGTTGATGGCTTTGTGTAGGGTTGTCAGTATAATTCTGGCTTTATAAAACTTGAGACTTCAGATGTTTTATTATGTAGAGTTTATATTGAGAATCTTAAAGGAAAAGTTGAAGTCTCTAAAATGCTTTTATTTTATGTTGAATTTAAGGAAACTTAGTTATGATCAACAGTCTGACTTTGTCTGACAATTACATGAAAATTCTGCTCCTTATTTAAGCTTTTGGTTACTTACACAAGCTCATAATTTCAGAGTTCATAGCCTTTTCATTTTCAATACATACTCTTGCCTCAAGAAAAGATAAAATCTTTCGACTCATGTTTCATTTTACAGTAAATGTAAAAGTTTATAATAGTTCATCTTAAAATTCATTTAACAATAAGAAAATTATATTTAACATTCTAATATTTAAAGAAGTGATATTGAAAGTCTGGTTTTCGACTTGAATATTGCTTGCTTTATGTGCAGTTATCAAGATTCTGAATCTACAGGTGTTTGGCTTCCAGCTAGAGCTACTTATTTCATAACAGAGGACTGAGTTTTAGATCTAATGAGTCTTCTAGAGTGAGTAGTTCCTCATGAGACTTAATTTTTAAAAATACAGTTAAAGCAAAGAAGGAAGGCATTCATTTTCGTGTTGAAAATGCTTCTAGAGGGAACATTTCCTCATTTGGTCCAACTAGTAAATGCAGGTGAAGTAAACGAAAAAAGAGAAGCTTTGAGGTGGAGTCAAGATGGCTGTGTGGGAAGACGCGGAGTTAGCATCTCCCCACAACCAGGGTGCCTGCTGGCTGCCAGTGGAGGACTCTGATGCCCAAGGGGATGGGAGGAACCCCAGATTGAACCATTAGCACACAGGGGGACTGAGAGGGGAGGAGAAGTGGAGGCCAGAAAGGATCGGCACCCCTGAGGCTGGGGAGGTCATAAGAGGCAGGTGGGAGGGACTCTCCAGGAAGAGCGGGAGAGGAGTGGAGGGCAATTGCCTGGCCCACTTGGGCCAGGGAGCCTGCTGAGCGCCCAAGCCGGTTCCCCCCACTCCAAAGCCCCATCCAGGCCATGTGGGTCCTTGGGTCATAGGAGGGAGGCTGGGGAGATCAGGAGAGGCAGGTGGGAGGGGCCCTGTGGGAGGAGCAGGAGAGGAGCAGAGGGTATTTGCCCCGCCCACTCAGGCCAGGGAAGCCTGCTGAGCTCCCAGGCAGATCCCCTGCCCTCCAAAGCCCCCTCCAGGTCATGTGGGTACTGGGGGCATAGGAAGGAGGCAGAGGGGAGAACAGGAGAGGCAGGTGGGAGGGGCCTTTGGGAAGGAGCGGGAGAGGAGCAGAGGGCGATTGCCCCACCCATTCAGGCACGGGGAGCCTGTTGAGCTCCCAGGCTGATACCCTGCCCTCCAAGCCCCCTCCAGGCTGTGTGGGTCCTTGGGGGCATAGGAGGGAGGCCGGGGAGATCAGGAGAGGCAGGCGGGAGGGGCCCTCCCAGACCCCAGACCAGAGGAGCAGGAGAGGAGAGGAGCGTGTTTGCCCTGCCCGTTGGAGCTCAGGAAGCCTGCTGGGCTCCCAGGTGAGGTCCGCTGCCCTCTGAGACCAGGGGTGGAGGGCATGCCTGGGCCTCTTCTGTTTCTTGAGCCTAAACCCCACCCCCCACGGACCCCATGGCCTTTTCCTGCCCTGTGGTCCTGAGCATTGGCCCCACCCACTGCCCAAACCTCGCCCTGGCTTAGGCCCCGCCTTCCACAGCCAAGGCCTTCCCACACACACACACACTGTTTTTTTCCCCCCTCTTCCTCTTTCTTCCTAATGTGGTACTGATGTACCTTCCGGTTGTTGATTCATCTATATTTTTATTTTTATATACTTTCTAACATATCTGTCAGTTTCCTAGTCTAAATTTATTTTTTACCTTGTTATTCTCTCTTTTTTTTTGGCCACCCCATGTGGCTTGCAGGATCTTGGTTCGCGAGCCCGGGGTCAGGCGGAAGCTCCTGTGGTGGGAGCTCCAGGTCCAAACCACTGGGCTAACAGAGAACCTAAGACCCCAGGGAATATTCATTAGAGTGAGGTCTCAGAGAGGTCCTCATCTCAGCACCAAGACCCAGCTCTACCCAACAGCCTACAAACTCCAGTGTTGGAAGCTTCATGCCAAACAACCAATAAAAGAGAAACACAATCCCACTCATTAAAAAAAAAAAAAGAGAGACAGCAAAAAATATGTCACAGATAAAGGAGCAAGGTACAAGACCTACAAGACCAAATAAATGAGAGGATATAGGCAATCTACCTGGAAAAGAATTCAGAGTAATGAGAAAGATGATACAGAATCTCGGAAATAGAATGGAAATATAGATTGAGAGAATACAAGAAATGTTTAACAAAGATCTAGAAGAACTAAAGAACAAACAAAGAGAGATGAACAACAAAATAACTGAAATGAAAAATACACTAGAGGAATCAATAACAAAATAACCAAGGCAGAAGAATGAATAAATGAGCTGGAAGACAAAATGGTGGAAATAACTGCCAAGGAGCAGAATAAAGAAAAAAGAATGAAAAGAATTGAAGACTATCACAGAGACCTCTGGGACAATGCTAAACGCACCAACATATGAATTCTAGGAGTTCCAGAAGAAGAAGAGAAAAAGAAAGGGTCTGAGAAAATATTTGAAGAGATTATAGTGGAAAACTTCTCTAACATGGGAAAGGACATAGTCACCCAAATCCAGGAAGCACAGCAAGTTCCATACAGGATAAACCCGAGGAAAAACACAAAAAGACACATATTAAATAAACTAACAAAAATTAAATTCAAATAAGAAATATTAAAAGCATCAAGAGAAAAACAAAAAAATAGCATACAAAGGAATCCGCATAAGGTTATCAGCTGATTTTTCAGTGGATACTCTGCAGGCCAGAAGGGAGTGGCAGGATATATTTAAAGAGATGAAAGAGAAAAACCTACAAGCAAGATTACCCAGCAAGGATCATTCAGATTCAATGGAGAAGTCAAAAGCTTTTCAGACAAGCAAAAGCTATGAGAATTTGGCACCACCAAACCAGCTTTACAGCAAATGCTAAAGAAACTTCTCTAATCAAGAAACACAAGAGAAGAAAAATACCCACAAAACAAACCCAAAACAATTAAGAAAATGGTAATAGAAACATACATATAGATAATAACCTTGAGTGTAAATAGATTAAATGCCTCAACCAAAAGACACAGACTGGCTGAATGGATACAAAAACAAGACCCATATGTATGCTGTCTACAAGAGACCCACTTCAGACCTAGGGATACATTGAAAGTAAAGGTATGGAAAAAGATATTCCATGCAAATGGAAATCAGAAGAAAGCTGGAGTAGCAATACACATATCAGATAAAACTGACTTTAAAGACTGATACAAGAGGTAAGGAGGGACACTACATAATGACCAAAGGATCAATCCAAGAAGATATAACAATTATAAATGTTTATGCACCCAACATAGGAGCACCTCAGTACATAAGGAAAATGCCAACAACCATGAAAAGAGAAATCGACGGTAACACAATAATAGTAGGGGACTTATACACCCCACTTATTCCAATGGACAGATCATCCAAACAGAAAATAAATAAGGAAACACAGCTTTAAATGACACAATAGACCAGATAGATCGAATTGATATTTATAGAACATTCCACCCAAAAGTGACAGAATACACTTTCTTCTCAAGTGCACATGGAACATTCTCCTGGGTAGATCACATCTTGGGTCACAAATCAAGCCTCAGAATATTTAAGATAATTGAAATCATATCAAACATCTTTTCTGACCACAATGCTGTGAGATTTGAAATCAGTTACAGGAAAAACACTGTAAAAGACACAAATACCTGGAAGCTAAACAGTGCACTACTAAGTAACCAAGAGATCACTGAAGAAATCAAAGAAGAAATTTAAAAATACGTAGAAACAAATGACAATAAAAACATGATGACCCAAAACCTATGGGACGCAGCAAAAGCAGTTCTAAGAGGGAAGTTTATAGTAATTCAGTCTCACCCCAAGAAACAAGAAAAATCTCAAATAAACAATCTACACTACACTTATAACAACTAGAGAAAGAGGAACAAAGAAAACCCAAAGTCAGTAGAAGGAAAGAAATCATAAAGATCAGAACAGAAATAAATGAAATGGAAATGAAGAAAACAGTAGCAAAGATCAATAAAACTAAAAGCTGGTTCTTTGAGAAGATAAACATAATTGATAAACCATTAGGCAGACTCATCAAGAAAAAAAGGAAGAGGACACAAATCAATAAAATTAGAAATGAAAAAGGAAAGATCACAACTGACACTGCAGTAATACAAAGGATTATAAGAGACTACTGCAAACAAGTATATGCCAATTAAATGGACAACCACAAAGAAATGGACAAATTCTTGGAAAGGTACAATTTTCAAAGACTGAACCAGGAAGAATTAGAAAATATAAACAGACGAATCACAAGTAATGACATTGAAACGGTAATTAAAAACCTTCCAACAAACAAAAGTCCAGGACCAGATGGCCTCACAGGCGAATTCTATCAAACATTTAGAGAAGAGCTAATACCGATCCTTCTCAAACTCTTCCAAAAAGTTGCAGAGGGAGAAACACTCCCAAATTCATTCTACGAAGCCACCGTTACCCTGATACCAAAACTAGAAAAAGATATCACACAAAAAAGGAAATTGTAGACCAATATCACTGATGAACATAGATGCAAAAATCCTCAACAAAATGCTAGCAAACAATCCAACAGCACATTAAAAGGATCATACAGGGTTTCCCTGGTGGCGCAGTGGTTGAGAGTCCGCCTGCCGATGCAGGGGATGCAGGTTCGTGCCCCGGTCTGGGAAGATCCCACATGCCGCGGAGTGGCTGGGCCCGTGAGCCATGGCCGCTGAGCCTGCGCGTCCGGAGCCTGTGCTCCGCAACGGGAGAGGCCACAACATTGAGAGGCCCGCGTACCACACACACAGACAAAAAAAACGGATCATACAGCATGATCAAGTGGGATTTATCCCAGGGAAGCAAGGATTCTTCAATATATGCAAATCACTCAATGTGATACACTATATTAACAGATTAAAGAATAAAAAGCATATGATCATGTCAATAGATGCAGAAAAAGCTTTTGACAAAATTCAACACCCATTTATGATAAAAACTCTCCAGAAAATGGGCATAGAGGCTACCTACCTCAACATAATAAAGGCCATATGTGACAAACCCACAGCAAGCATCATACTCAATGGTGAAAAACTGAAAGCATTTCCACTAAGATCAGGAAGAAGACAAGGATGTCCACTCTCACCACTATTATTCAACGTAGTTTTGGAAGTCCTAGCCACGACAATCAGAGAAGAAAAAGACGTAAAAGGAATCCAAATTGGAAAAGAAGAAGTAAAACTGTCTCTCTTTGCCAATGACATGATACTATACGTAGAAAATCCTAAAGATGCCACCAGAAAACTCCTAGAACTAATCAATGCATGTGGTAAGGTTGCCGGATACAAAATTAATGCACAGAAATCTCTGGCATTCCTATACACCAACAACAAAAAATCAGAAAGAGAAATTAAGGAAACACTCCCATTTACCATTGCAACAAAAAGAATAAAATACCTAGGAATAAACCTGCCTAAGGAGGTGAAAGACTTTTACTCAGAAAACTGTAAAAAACTGATGAAAGAAATTAATGATGACATAAACAGAGAAATATACCATGTTCTTGGATTGGAAGAATCAACATTGTGAAACTGACTCTACTCCTCAAAGCAATCTACAAATTCAGTGCAATCCCTATAAAACCACCAGTGGCATTCTTCACCGAATTAGAACGAAAAATCTTACAATTCGTAGGGAAACAGAAGAGACCCCAAATAGCCAAAGCAATCTTCTTTTTTTTTTTAACATCTTTATTGGAGTATAATTGCCTTACAATGGTGTGTTAGTTTCTGCTTTATAACAAAGTGAATCAGCTATACATATACATATATCCCCATATCTCTTCCCTCTTGCGTCTCCCTCCCTCCCATCCTCCGTATCCCACCCCTCTAGGTGGTCACAAAGCACCAAGCTGATCTTCCTGTGCTATGCAGGTGCTTCCTACTAGTTATCAGTTTTACATTTGGTAGTGTATATATGTCCATGCCACTTTCTTTCTTTGTCTCAGCTTACCTTTCCCCCTCCCCATGTCCTCAAGTCCGCCAAAGCAATCTTGAGAAAGAAAAATGGAGTTGGAGGAATCATGCTCCCCGACTTCAAAGTATACCACAAAGCTACAGTAATCAAGACAGTATGGTACTGGTACAAAAAGAGAAATATAGATCAATGGTACAGGATAGAATGCCCAGAGATAAGCCCATGCACTTATGGGCACCTAATTTACGACAAAGGAGGTAAGAACATACCATGGAGAAAAGACCGCCTCTTCGATAAGTGGTGCTGGGAAAACTGGACAGCTACATGTAAAAGATGAAATTAGAACAGTCCATAACACCAAACACAAAAATAAACTCAAAATGCATTAAAGACCTAAATGTAAGACCAGACACTATAAAACTCTAGAGGAAAACATAGGCAGACCACTGTATGACATAAATCACAGCAAGATCCTTTTTTGACCCACCTCCTAGAGAAATGGCAATAAAAATAAACAAATGGCACCTAATGAAACTGAAAAGCTTTTGCACAGCAAAGGAAACCATAAACAAGTCCAAAAGACCACCTTCAGAATGGGAGAAAATGTTTGCAAAGGAAGCAACTGACAAAGGATTAATCTCCAAAATATACAAGAAGCTCAGCCTGCTCAATATCAATAAAACAAACAACCCAATCCAAAAATGGGCAGAAGCTCTAAATAGACATTTTTCCAAAGAAGATATACAGATTGCCAACAAACACATGAAAGGATGCTCAACATCACTAATCATTAGAGAAACACAAATCAAAACTATAGTGTGTAGTTGGTCACACTGGTCAGAATGGCCATCATCAAAAAATCAACAAACAACAAATGCTGGAGAGGGTTTGGAGAAAAGGGAACCCTCTTTCACTGTTGGTGGGAATGTAAATTGATACAACCACTATGGAAAACAGTATGGATGTTCCTTAAAAAACTAAAAATAGAATTACCATATGACCCAGCAATCCCACTACTGGGCATATACCCTGAGCAAACCATAATTCAGAAAGAGTCATGTACCACAGTGTTCATTGCAGCACTATTTACAATAGCTAGGACATGGAAGCAACCTAAATGTCCATCGATAGATGAATGGATAAAGAAGATGTGGCACATATATACAATGGAATATTAGCCATAAAAAGAAACGAAATTGAGTTATTTGTAGTGAGGTGGATAGACCTAGAGTCTGTCATACAGAGTGAAGTCAGAAAGAGAAAAACAACTACTGTATGCTACCACATATGTGTATATATATATACATATATATATTTATAATCTAAAAAAAGTGGTAGTGATGAACCTAGTTGCAGAATAGGAATAAAGAGGTAGACATATAGAGAATGGGCTTGATGACGGGGTGGGAGGGTGAAGCTGGGGCAAAGTGAGAGTAGCATCAGCATATATACACTACTGAATGTAAAATTTTTGGCTGGTGGGAAGCAGCAGCAGAGCACAGGGAGATCAGCTCGGTGCTTTGCGATGACCTAGAGGGGTGGGATAGGGAGGATGGGGGAAGGCTCAAGAGGGAGGGGATATGGGGACATGTGTATGCATATGGCTGATTCCCTTTGTTGTGCAACAGAAACTAACACGGTACTGTGAAGCAATTATATTCCAATAAAGTTCTTTAAATATATATATATATATATATATATATAGTTAAGTTCAAGGTGGGGATAGATAAATTCATGAAGAGTAATTCACCAGTAAGATGTTGCGTTACCTACCAACATTCATATTAGGTTGGAAGGCCCAGAGTTAATTATTAGGGCCTCTCATAGATAGCATGAATAGGCTTTGTCAGGGAGAGTTATACCCTCCAGTTCTGGATGGACAGAAATAGAGAAGATCTGTGGTGCATGATGTTGGCTCAGGAGTCTTGCCTTTGACTGCAGTCTTAGCTGCGAGCTCTGACCAGGTGGACCACATCTCTTGTCTGATCCTTGCCAGAGCAAGGACCCAGAAGTCTTGCCCGCGTACACCTTCAACCACTGCCTACAGCTACCACCACTCCCACCACAGTTCAGCTGTTTATACAAAATGTGTATTAACCTATATGGAATCATCATCTTTCCCCTAATCTTCAGCTGTTTCTGTTAATGGTACTGTTTGCTTGTATTGGTATGAAATTTGCAAACTTCAAATGTTTTTACGTTTTTATTAAAGAAAAAAAAAGAATACCAAAATTAAAAAAAAAAAGGGAAGCTTGTTTTTTTGCCAACTATAAAGTAACTAAAGAAATGACTCAAGGCACTTTCTTGCATAAATATCTATTATTATTATTTTTTTGTATATCTCAAAGGTACATTTTGATAAGCTGAATACTTTCTGTAATAAAATTGATTGTTTTAATTTAGTTTGTGGATGATCTGCATTAAGTGCTTTTTATCATTATTATTATAACTTCATAGTTTAATATAGTGAGAATAGTTTTGGCTCTAACAGAAACAGAATTCTGTTCTTGGATCTGGCTTTGTATGTAACACCAAGTACGTCATTTTTCTTCCATATGTACCTCATTTGCTGCAGTGTTTCTATTACATTTCAGACTTTCATATGGTCGGTAGTATCTGTAGCCTAGAAGAACAGTTAGCAAGTACACTAATTGCACTTTTGTGGTATGCTCTATTCTCCAGGCTTACTATTTATTGATTTAATTGAGGCCTTCTGCTTAATCAGAGGTTTTTACCCACATGGAACTATTTGATAAGCGTGGCATTAAAATGCAAGATCTATGAAATGTAAACAGTGTTCATAGTATAAGGACCTATAATCAAGCCAGACCTCTAGTCATTTGAAAATAGTACAACTGCATGAGAAGTAGTTTTCTATTTGATCTTTTTTGCTATGGACATTTAAAAATACCATCTTTATTGTAGCATCCACATGGTAATATTTATTATGATAGCTTGCCTCTTTCTTCCCCTTTTGCTGTCCTTCCCCTTCCCCTGCCATTTTGCCTCTCCCTTTATGTACATCTTATTTTGGTTCTTTCTTTTCCTCGCTGAATATCTTTCTTCTTACTTTTCTTGATTTTCTTAATTCTGACTTTCTTTTTTAGACTAATCTAAGTCAGACCATACTGAGTGTTCTGCTGAAGCAGCTGGAAATAATCTCTTAGCTTTTGCATTCTTTGGCCACCACAGTTTGGGAAATATGGATTGTATGCCTTTGTAGGCATGTTCTGTTCAGGATATTCCTGAGGTCTTGCAGCCAGTCCTTTTCTGTTCCGTTTGTGGCAGATGGTTGTTCTTTGAGAGAAATTATGAATTTTAGTATATGTTTTCTTCACAACCCAAAAAGTTGTATATTGTTAACAATTTTAAACAGCTACTACAGTAGACTCATCTGTGGGGGAAGAGGGAGTAAAATTTAATGTAAATTAATGGGGCCATCAAGAACACCTTTTCATTCCAAATAATTTTTAGAAAAAGACATTAAATTAGCCAGTGACTTATAGAAAAATTGTTGGGCTTTTTATCATGAGAACATGTGATAAAATTTTTTTTTCAGTATAGAGAAAAGAATCAGAATTAATATACCCTTTTACCTTTTATTGTTTTCTGAGAATACTTAGCTTTAGATTCCATTAGGAAGCAGAACTTTTACACAAGTGTGAAATTACTATTTCTCAAGTAATTCCACTATAGAAATTATTAAAATTAAAAAGTGCCTAGAATAGAAAGTTGAAGTGTCCTTACGTATTAATCAATTACTGGGTTTTTTCTTTATCACTGCAGCCATTATTTTCTTCACCATTGCAGGCATTAAGCTGACATGTTACAGCCTAACGTGCTATTGTGTGTGTGTGTGTGTGTGTGTGTGTGTGTGTGCGTGCGTGCGTTGTATTTAATTATTACTAATTGTGTAAATTCAAGTAACTTTGAGAATTTGTTACTGCCTTTCTGATATCCTTCAATATATTTGTAAACAACAATGCAGTGTTGAAACCCCAGGGCTGAAAATCACTTGGGAGAAAGATGTAGTTATTATCAGATCATGAAATTAGATAAACATACTGCTTCAATATTACTTACGTTTAATTAATATCACATGTTTTCATGTTGAGTGGAGTTTTTTTTCATTGCCATTTTAATTGTCTATCCAGAGAACTACTTATTGGGATGTAAAGGAAATAGTTAAGAAAAGCATTAAATATTTCTATTTTAAACAAATTTTTCCTTGTTCTCATTTATGGTCTTATCTTAATTTGTCTCTATCCCATTATTCAAAAAATTTTCCTTAAAGATGAAGTTGCATACAGATCTACTGTATACATCATTGATCTATTTCTTTTACAGCTAATCAGGCAGCAAAAGAAGACACCATGGTTCTGAAGATTGGCTCTGTTGCTATGGCTCCCCAGGCTGACAATCCCCTTGGCAGATCTGTCCTCAGGAAAGATATTTACCAGTAAGTTTATTTTCTTATGTTCAATCTTGCAACAATTTCATACTGCAAAGAAGTACACTGATCAATAAAACTTGCTCAGTGTGGCCTGTAGAAATACTTTTCATTCGGGATCTTTTGATATTTAAAACCAGGTTTTTCTGATTTTCTTCAGTTGTGGGTTTTTAAATTCATTCAGACAAATCAAGTATTTCTGTGAAGTGTTGATGAATAACAGAATGTAAGTACCAAGTCACCATAAAACTGAAGAAGCGCAGTTTGGAAAATTTTAGCAGACTTTAAATTTGACCAAATTTCTAATTACATGAGAAAATTAGGTCCTCTCTAGAACTACCATATCCTAATATAGTCATATTGTATTAAAATGAAGCATTTTCTTAACTATAAGCCATTATTTGAAATGTAGGACTGTGCGTGTCATATGGATCAAAGCTGTAAAGAAAAGCAAACTTCTAAGGAGAAATTTCACAGTAAACACTTTCTGTGAAAATGCCATGCTCTGGATTTTGTCATTGACTATTTGCAAACCACACCAAGCATATATGGACAACTAAACTGGTGAACACATGTAATCAACATGATAAAAATAATATATCATTCGTACTGAAGTTGGCACTGCTGCCAGACATAAAAGTACAGTTGCAAATAATGCCAAGTGAGAAAAGTCACAGAAATACAGATGAACAAGTGTCTTATTTTTCCTGCTGGTCTGTTTTTCAGATGTTGTAGTCTCTCACTCTTATCAGAAATAAATTTCTACTGTTCTCCAATAAATGTTACTGCTCAGAAAGATTCTGATTTTTGTAATACATTTACCACCTAGAGGGTTACAGCTATTTTTACTTTAAGTGAACCTAGGTATTTTGTTTTCTCAATTTTTTCTGTTATTTGTGTTGACATTTTTTGCCATTGAATTGTATATCTTGCTTGCTTTCTTGTATTACTTTTTCTGGTAGCTTATAGTATTCATCCCTTAAATAAGTTTTTATTTTGCTAACTTACGTAAAATTTAAGGATGTCAAAACTGAAGTAGGCCTTAGGAATCATCTAATCCAACTTCCTTATTTTATAGGTTAGGAAACTGAGGAGTCAGAAGAATAATTGTCTCTAGTCAAGTAATGACAGAGCCAAGATCACAACTCATATTTTGACTTCCTCAGTATCTAGAGAAAGGATTACAGCAGAATCCTTTCTGGGTGAAAACAATTTAATTTTCTAACATTTGGAAATTCTTTTAGGTATATTTATCTTTTCTTTTCCACTTCAGAGCTAAGTAGTCCTCAAAGAGTTTCCTACTTTCCTTTTGGTGAAAGAAATATGTTTCATATTAAAAGACCCTATTACCATCAATAAAGTGAACCACTAAGATACTTCCTCTCCTCCTCTACCCTTTCCCCTTTCTGGCTCTTCAGCAGTCATTTGTGGAGATGTGGCTGTCCTGTGCCCCCTTCATTGCTTCCTCCCCTTTGTCCTTCTTGAACTTTTTTTCCCTCAGTCTCTCTTCTTATTCACTTCTGTATATTTTTACAGACCTTCCTTATTTTTCCTTCCCTTTCTGTATCTTTCTTCATTCTTTACCTTTTCCCTTTTCATATATTTTCTTTCTTTACTTTTTACCTTCTTTGCCTGTATCTCATTTCAATCCATTTCACTATTTTAATAGTTTGACTTATTTTATAGAATATAGAAATATAATGCCAAAAAATAAAGTCTAAAAATGTACATTATCTCTTTAGATCTTCAGTGCCTCACATCCTGCCTCACACAAAATACATATGAATATGTACACAAAAAGTACATAATAGCTATTTTATGTTTACAGAATACATGCCCTTACTTTCTTTTTCTAATTGACAAAACCGAGGCACACAGAATTTTTATGTGTTTTTCCAAAAGCATATACTTATCTAATGGCAGAGCATTTCAGAATCTATTTCTTTAGAATTCTCTTCAGTTATTTTTAAATTCATATTTCTATCGTTTAGTCCCTCCCCCTGATTATGTGATTTAGTAATGTCATTCTCCCGCTCCCTTTCCATATGTTTTTACTTCCTCTTTCTTTTAATCTGCCTTTTGTGTTTCTTCTTTCGGTCTTGTTTTTTCTAACTTCCTCAGTGTGATAAATGGCATCTATAAAAAACCCACAGCTAATATAGTTCATAGTCAGAGACTGGGTGCTTTCCCCTTAAGATCAGGAGCAAGACAAGATATCTGCTCTCACCACTTCTATTTAGCATTGTATTAGAGGTTCTAACCAGGGCAGTTGGGCAAGAAAATGAAATAAAAGGTACCCAGATGGTAAGGAAGAAATAAAACTGTGTCTTTTTGCAGATGACATGACCTTGTATATAGAAAATCCTAAGGTATCCTCTGGAAAACTTTTGGGTCAATAAACTAGTTCAGCAGGGTTGCAGGATAAAAAATCAATATATAGTTAACCCTTGAGCAACACAGGTTTGAACTGCATGGGTCCACTTATATGTGGGTTTTTTTCAATAGTAAATACTACACAGCCCATGGTTGGTTGAATCCGTGGATACAGAACCATGGATATTGAGAGCTGACTCTAAGGGACTTGAGTATTTATGGATTTTGGTATTCCCGGCGGGTCCTGGACCATTCCCCCACAGATACCAAGGAACGACTGTGTAAATATCAGTTCACAATAATAATAAGCAATGAACTCTTTAAAAGTGAAATTAAGAAAGCAATTCCATTTATAATAGCATCAAAAAGAATTAAATACTTACAAATAAATTTACCAAAATAAATATACAACTTACATTCTAAAAACTACAAAACATTGTTGAAAGAAATTAAAGAAGATCTAAATACACGGGAATTATATCCCAATTACATAGATCAGAAGACTTAGTATTGTTAGATGTCAGTACTCCTCAAAATGATCTTCAGATTCAACATAATCCACATCAAAATTCCAGCTAGCTTCTTTGTAGAAATTGGCAAAGTTTCTATATGGAAAATTATTCATATGGAATTTCAAGGAACTCAGAATAGCCAAAACAATCTTAGAAAAGAACAAAGTTGGAGGATTCACACTTCCAGATTTCAAAATTTATGACAAAACAACAATAATCAAGCTAGTGGAGTACTGATATGAAGGTAGACATACAGATCAATAATAGAATTGAGAGTCCAGAAATAAACCATCACATTTACTATCAATTGGTTTTTAATAAAGGAGCCAAGACAATCCAGTGGTAAAGAATAGTTTTTCAACAAATGGTACTCAGAAATCTATATATCCACATGAAATTGGACCCTTACCTGACATTATATACAAAAATTAAGTCAAATGGATCAGAGACGTACAATTAAGAGCTAAAATTCTGAAACTTATAGAAGGAAGCATAGGAGTAAATCTTTGTGACCTCCGATTAGATAATGGTTTCTTATAAATGACACCAAAGGCATGGGGGACAAAAGAAAAAATAGATAAAATGAACTGTATCAATATTATAAACTTTTGTGCTTCAAAGGACTCTATCAAGAAAGTGACAAGCCACAGAATGGGAGAAAATATTTACAAATCACCTATCTGATAAGAGATTTATATCCAGAATAGGTAAAAAACTCTTACAACTCAATAATTGATGGACAACCAGTTAAAAAATGTACAAAGGATTTGGATATATATGCAAAGAAGATATAAAAATGGCTAATAAGCGCATGTAAAGGTGTTCAACCCCATTAGTCATTAGGGAAATACAAGTCAAAACAACACCCACTAGCATGGTTATAATATAAAAGGCAACAGATGTGGAGAAATTGGAACCCTCATACATTTCTAGTGGGAATGTAAAATGGTGCATCTCCTGTGGAAAACTGGCAATTTCTCATAAGGTTAAACATAGAGTTACCATATGATGCAGGAATTTAACTCCTAGGTATGTACACAAGAGAATTGAAACATATATCCATACAAAAGCATGCACACCAATGTTCATAGCAGCACTATTCATAATATCTAAAAAGTCAAAACTACAGAAAGGTTTATCAACTGATGAATGGTTAAGTATAACGTGTTATGCCCATAAAATAGAAAATTATTCTGCCATAGAAAGGGATGAAGTATATGCTATAATATGGATCGATGTTAGAAAAACACAAAGTGAAAGAAGCCAAACACAAAGAGCCACATATTATATGATTCCATCTATATGAAATTTCCAGAGTAGACAAAAACACATACAGACAGAAAGTAGAATAGTGTTAGCTAGGAGGGGAAAATAGAATGACTGCTAATGGGTATAGGATTTCTTTTGGGGGTGATAAAAATGTTCTAGTATCAGATAGTAGTTAGGTACAATGAATGATATATAATGAGTAAAATGAGAGTATACAAAATAAAACACTGAATTGTACATCTCAAAAGGACAAACTTTATGGGATGTCAGTTATATCTCAACAAAACTGATTTAAGAAAAAAATATTAATTGATGTCACAAAAAGGTCCAGAGGAATTAAATTTCAGAGAGAGAAATACCCTTTCTAGGTAAGTGGACAGTCGGTACTCTTTTTTTTTTTTTACATCTTTATTGGAATATAATTGCTTTACAATAGTGTGTTGAGTTTCTGCTGTATAACAAAGTGAATCAGCTATATGTATACATGTATCCCCATATCTCCTCCCTCTTGCGTCTCCCTCCCACCCTCCCTATCCCACCCATCTAGGTGGTCACAAAGCACCGAGCTGATCTCCCTGTGTTATGTGACTGCTTCCCACTAGCTATCTATTTTACATTTGACACTGGGTACTCTTTTCAGCTCTGGAACTTTTTGCTTCGTCTGGCTATAAGCAGAGAGATTTTGTTGTGGGAAGTAGAAATCAAGGGACATTTATCAGTCACGTAGGCTAGAGTGACATATTGGAATCTGGAGGAGCCTCAAACATACAGTCAGTCCTCCGCAGTGCTTTTTTCTGTGTATCAAGTGTGGAAGGGAGCTGGCAAGAAGAAATTGAGTTTCTCAAAGTTTCACATTCCTTAAAAGACAAAGCCATGCTAGAGGTGCACTGTTCAGTACAGTAGCCACTGACTACATGTGACTGTTCTGCTTTTGAAATGTGGCAATCCTAATTGAGATAGTCTGTAAGTATAAAAGATACTGAAGATTTTGAAGAATTAAGAAGAAAAATATCTCATTAATAATCTTTATATCGATTATATATTGCAGTGACCATATTTTAGGTATATTGAGTTAAATATATTATTGCAACTGTTTTCCACTGTTTTTTTTAATCCTTTTATCAGTGTAACTACCAGCAAATTTTCATTTACATAGGTGGCTCCCAATTGTGGTTTGCATTATATTTCTATTGAACAGTGCAACATTGTAGGGAAAGGCCTGCAACAAACACAGGACGTCTCACCCTTGAGATGTTTGAAACCAAAGGTGAATTGGGTTTAGTTAGAGTTGCAAGCCAACCCCAACCTAGTTCAGTTCACAACTGGATGGAAATGATCCACCCCTTATCCGTGCTGCCTGGCGAGAATAGATGTGCCTTCTCTGGGAGAAAATAATGTTGATTTCTGTTTCTGTAGCCTTTTTATACATGGTGTCTGATACATGATAAAAAAGAAAAAAGATATTCAAAAAGCAGGAAGATTTGACCCATTATCAGGAGAAAATTTAGCTAGTGGAAAAGACCCACAGATGACTGAGATTTGAAATTAGTAGACAGGAGTTTGAAATAATTGTTATTAATACTGTAAAGAAAAATGTTGAAAAAATGGAGGATTTCATAGAAATTAGCTCTATTTAAATTAGATCCTAAAACTGAATAATACAGTATCTGAAATTAAGGACTCATTGGATAGCCATAACTGCAGATGGACAAAGCAAAAGATAGGATTAGTGAACTTAGAGATAGCTTCAGAGAAATTATCCAAACTGAAGCACAAAGAGGGAAAAAAATATTAGAAAAGGAAAAAGGAACAAGGAAGAGAACAAATGGAAAACATGTGGGGCACTGTTAGATGGTCTAACATGTAATGAGAGTACAAGAAGTAGAAGAAAGATTGAATGGAATAAAACGAGTAATTAAAGAGATAGACCTTGAGACTTTTCTAAATTTATCAAGAGTCATTAACTAGCAGACTCAAGAAGCCTATCCTCAATCCAAGCAAGATAAGTGCAAAGAAAACTACACCTAGGTACATGTTCAAATGATTGAAAATCAAAGATAGACAATAAAGAGACTGCTCCCTGATGGGTTGAGGCAAGATGTTGAGCAAAGAGAGAGAGAGAGCAACGGCATCTGCATCCCCCAACACAGGTTTCAAGGCCTAAGACAGATCTCAGGAGAGATGAGATGCTTTTGTCTTTTCTGAAGTTTGAGAAAAATCTTAAATGCAGCCAGTTAAAAAAAAAAAAAAGACATATTACCTTTGAAGGAAAACAGGAAGACCAAAATAACTGAAGATCTTAAATTTGAAGATGAGAAAACTCCTAGTTGATGTGCAGCCATTCTTCAGATACTTGGCTTATCATGTGTCATTCCTTCTGAAGCTAAGAATAGACCTAGGACCATTAAATTTGTGGATATTATAATGACATTAATTGCAGCTCAGTGAAATAAAGGTCTTTCAGATTATAAAAGTCTAATCATAAATGGGACTATTTGTTCATTAGTCATTATTTGACAAATGTTTATTGGGAGCCTACTGTGTGTGCATCAGGCACTATTCTAGATATTGAGTATAGATCAATGAACAAGACAAAGAAAAATCCCTGGTCTTAAATTTAATGGAGGAGAAAGACAGTTATTTATAAATAAATAAAGTAAATAAATAAATAATCTGGTATATTAGACTATAAGAAATGCTGTGGAGGCAATACAGCAGGGAGGAAGATAGAAAATGGGAAGCTAGAGGTGGACAGCATGGCCCTAATCAGAGGACATCTCACCAAGAGAGCACAGGATCCTGAAGCAGGAGTGTGCCCAACAAGCCAATGGCAGGAGAAACAGTGTGTGCCCAGGGAAAGTAGTAGGCTGTGAGGTGAGAGACACTATGGAGGAACCTCATAGGCCATTGTGAGGACTTTGGCTGTTACTTTGAGTGAGATGTAGTTGTGGGGAAAATAATTTACACATGCCCAGTTTTGAAATACTGCTTCTGTTGTTTACTAAATGTCTATCTATAGAAGGAAGTGAAGGGCTCACCAGCAGGGACTAAAGATAGACAAAGATAGAAAAGGGGTGAAATATATATTTAAAAACAAAGGAAGTCACAGTTCAAAAGAGCCAGTGGGAGTTTGATATTGATCTCTCTAAAGGTTAAGGATCTCTCTAAAGGTTAAGGATTATTGTGTCAACTGAATGTGTGATATGAAGTTTTTTTTTTATTATTAAGGGGTTGATTTCTTCATCAAATGAGAAACTCTAAGCGGGTTTGAGCAGAGAAGTGGCATAATTCAATTTATATTTAAACACATAATTCAGGCCAATATGTGAGGAATAGACTGTAGGCAGGGAAGGGCAAGGGCTTGTGACTACTGCAATGATCTTGGCAGGAGATGATGGTGGTTTGGCCCACGGTTGTGGCTGTGGAAGTGGTGGGAAGTGGTCAGATCTTGGAGATGTTTTAGAGGTAGAGCCAAGAGAATTTGCAGATGGATTGCACATGGGGTTTGAGACAAAGGAGATAAGGATAATTCAGTTGTATGGCATAAGCAGCTAGAAGGATGACATTAACCGAGGGAAGGAAAGACTGTGGGAGGATTTAGTTTGGGGGATGGGCAGGTGGAGTTCAGGAGTTTATTTTTGAAAATGTTGACTGTCTCAGGAGGTACTGAGCTACCCATTGCTGATGTAGCAAAGGCTGATCAACTACATGGACGGCTTAGAGAGAATTATGATTTATGTTGAATTAGACTAGTGCTTCTTAAATTTAATGTGCATATAGATCACCTGGAGACCTTTTTAAAATGCAGGTTTTGACTTGGGAGGTATGGAATGAGGCCTGAAATTCCACATTTCTACCAAGAATGATTGGGTATGACACTGATACTGGATCATACTGATGTGCTGCTTCAAGGACCACACCTTGTGTAGCATAATTAGATCAATGGTTTACAAAAGTTTTGAACAAAGAGGATTTTTTCAAAAATACATTTTTAATAAATGTTAATAATTCTAATGCTAAAAACTCAAGCATTATGAAAGGCTGTACCACAAAAAGTGAGTATCCTTCACTCCCATGCTTTCCCACCCACTCCGTAACAAAATCACTCAGTGGAGTCTTTTTTTAACTTCATAATTTTTACAAACTTTCAGTTGATACTTGTTACTTTTAGAATCTTTAACTCAGGAAATGTAAAATAATAAAACTTCTATTAAATTATTAATACCTTATATGAATTCATACTTTATTCTTCTTCTAAAGAAAATCTGATCCACTAGAAAACAACAGAACATATATAACGTATTCATTCAGTGATCATGCCCAGCTGTATATAGTCATGAGCTCCTTTCTTAACTATCTATGCTCTTTACCTGCTTCCTCCTTGCCTACTAATCTATCTTACATCTGCTTGTTCCTGGACAAGACAATCTCCCAGTTGACTTTCAACTCAGTCTGAGATGTTCCTATTCTATGATGTGTTCAACCATTTCCCTGACTTATACCAAAGTTCTGAAGCACAGACAGTCTGCCCTAATATTAAGATTTTTCCTTTATCTTGCAAAACCTCTTTTCCTGAGAGATGATTCAGGTTCTTGTCTCAAGCTAAAAGAGAAGCAGAAAAACAGTTAAGGATAAACGATTATAGAGGCAGACTTTTTTTTTAACTCTTTAAATTTATTTATTTATTTAATTTATCTTTGGCTGTGTTGGGTCTTCGTCTCTGCACAAGGGCATTCTCTAGTTGCGGCAAGCGGGGGCCACTCTTAATCGCGGTGCGCGGGCCTCTCACTATCGTGGCCTCTCGTTGCAGAGCACAGGCTCCGACCTCTCTTGTTGCAGAGCACAGGCTCCAGACGCGCAGGCTCAGTAGTTGTGGCTCACAGGCTCAGTTGCTCCGCGGCATGTGAGATCTTCCCAGACCAGGGCTTAAACCCGTGTCCCCTTCATTGGCAGGCAGATTCTCAACCACTGCGCCACCAGGGAAGCCCCAAGGCAGACTTTTTAAAAAGTTACCTATGCTAGACTGATTTAAGGAAATTACAATAATATAGGGATTATAAAGAAATATAATTAAAATGTTTAAATGTGTAACTTAAACATTAAGAATTTAATAAATTTACTTACTCTTATATAAATGGATTATATATATTTTTAGAAACTTTATGTTTTACAAAATGTGGTACATCATCTGCAGCTCATTAATTATAGTGTTTACGATTGTTTATTAAAAAATGGAAATAGGTCTCAGTCAGGATCTTAACCATTTTATAGGATAACTGCTATAAGAAAAATTACATTGGATTTATATTATTTCTATTCCTAAGACTTTTCTAAAAATCTCTGACTGTGATCCTGAATTCTATCTATAAGTAGTTGACTTGGTTTTTGTTTTAAATAATTTTTCAAAAATAGCTTTCCATATGAGAAATAGAATAGTCCTATATCAGTCATTAGAACAGTAGGTATCTTTGAGCCATTTATGCCATTCCATTACATGTCTGCATGCATTAATTCATTCATTACTTTAATTCATTTATTTATTAAATATACATTGATTAATTATTTCAGTTATTTAACAGATATTTATTGAGTGCCGACAATGTATTTGATGCCAACAATAGATATTTTTGACTAGAACTCATGGTACCTCCCTCCATGGAACTTAAAACCTCAACCACATCATTTGAGTGAGTGAAATTACATTGTGAAGCTCTGCTAGATTTGATAACATTAATAATCTAATAATTTTACTTTGTCTATAACACCTCCCACAATGCCTAAATTGATGAAATAAGCAAAATCAGAAGTTATGAACTTGTGCCCTAAACTTTTTTTCATGGTCCCATTTTTATTGTAAGTGTCCTTATAGCATTCTGTCCTGTGTCTTTTGAAAATTATTATGCAAGGAAAGAATGATTCCAGAAGTTCCATCTAGTTTTGTAGTTTTCACAGGAAGGAATATAGAAAAGCGTTCTTTAATTCTGTTCAAATTTTTTTCTTTTTAAAAGTAGCCAAGGGAATAGAAATGTTAACATTAATTATTCATGAGGCTATATAAGTAAAATATATCACTTTTTCAGTACATTTTAAGTACCTTTAAAAAATTTTTTTTGTATTCCAAGTTTTAAAAAAATATTGTTTACAGTTTAGTTTATCATTCAGTCGTCTTGTTATCAAATTAAAATATGAAAAGTTAAAATAGGAATAAAAATAATTTACAAGTCAGTTGGTAGAATGACTTTTTAAATATCAAATTTACCTTTATTTTAATCTGTTAATAAACCAGTATTATTAAAATTTTTTATATAAAAGTGTAATATAGTGTTTATTTAAAAAAAATAAATAATACAAAATGTGTGTGCATAGAAAATGGAATTCCAAGGCTTACTCTGAGTGCTGATTGCTCCCTTACTTTATTGTCATATATTGCCAACCTATAGTTAGGTTGACACTCTTTAAGACCATTTGTGTGTGTGTGTGTGTGTGTGTGTGTTGTGTGTGTGACTGTCTCTGTCTTAAATGGATTGTACTCGACATACTGCTCTGCAACTTGGATTTGTTTTAAACTCAGTGATATGTTGTGGACATCCTTCAGTGTCATCATATTCAGAAATATTTGCCTGTTTTGGAACTAACTGTTTAAGACGGCATAGATCAGCAGACTCTTTAAAGACTACTTTTTTGTCTCTAACCAACAGAATATTCTCCATTATTAAAAAGCTTTGTGAAAACTTAACTTTTGTAGAACATATTGTGACCAAGACTTCAAAACATTATTATACCTGAGAAAATGTGAGTTTCCTTCAGTGAAATAGCTACTAGGGTGGGAACAAATAGATCGGTAACGATAGGAAACTGAAATTATTATAGCTCAAGTGTTGTCTCTTACCATTTGAATTGCAAAGGCCAAGTGATTCACAGTTCAACATTGCTGTATGAATTAAAATGTTGTAGGCTTTTTGGGCTTTAACATACCACATATTTGATGATGGCAGCTCTGTTCAACATCTGTCATAGTGCTCAATTTTTAACATGGCAGAATCCCTGTCTTATAACCCAACGTGCATCTTCCTCCATGATCTGACCTCAAGCTAGATTTCAAATCTTACCACTAATTGTTTTCTTACACAAGACATTTGTTCAAGTTAAGTATTTTATTTACCCCAGTAATGCTTAGTAAGTCCTTTTCTATGGCCTTTGTTTATGTATGAATTTTCAACTTTCTTGAAATAAAGCTTTCTTCCAGCTTAGCCTTTCAAAGAGTTTTTGCTATAAAATCTTTACATTGGTGCAGTTATGGATTCTTTAAAAATCTTTTCCTTTGGTGTTCAGCATTGTTAGTTAAATTTTTTTTAAGAATCACATCTGTCTTTTAATGTGTCACTTAAATCATGCTCTCTTTTTGAAACATTTCATAATCAGTTTACTTAGAAGTAATGTCTCGTTTCTTTGGCCTTCTATACTAGTGTCTGACCTACATTTCTATAATTGTAATATAATAGTAGCAGCAGCAGAAGTAATAGTGGTAGCAGCAGTAATAGCTAACATCTATTGTGTGTTTTTTTGTGTGTCAGGGATTCTGCTTGATGCTTTCAATGCAATACCTATGAATTGCAATAACTTTAAGAGTCAGGTATTAGGTTTATCTGTATTTTAAAGACAAAAAACTGAATCTGTAGACATTAAATAATTTCTCATGAGTCACACATAAAACTGAATCTGTAGACATTAAATAATTTTTCATGGGTCACACATAAAATAAGGAACAGAACCAGTTCCCATTGCCCATGCTCTTTACCACTACATGCTGCCTGTAACTGAATTTCAGACAGACTGGCTTTAATTTAACTAACTCTAGTTAACCAGTATGAGTTTGAAACTTAATTTTTTTGAAATTTCACATTCATACTCCATTAAATTTTATTACTGTTTAGATGCTATAGTTTTTTTCTAACAACTTTCTTGTTAACAGTGAGTAAACTGAAAAAAAAACTATTAGGTACCAAGTTTAGTGCATTTTTAATGCATTTTCCTTAGGTTCTAAAAAATATTCTAAGCTAAGATGGACTTAATATTATAGATATATAGCCATAATTTATGGTAAAAACTCTTATAACCCTAGTGTTTGAGGTCTTCAGTCCTTGAGGATACTTGAAAATTAAAAGAATTTTCATTAGGTTGTACTTAATACTGCATTAGATCTACAGAAAATAGCTCCTCATTTGCATACCTAGCTAATGATTTTGATCATCATCAAGCCTTTTCTCACATCTGTTATAAGGTCTGAAGTGGGTCATGACCAGATATAAATATTAACATAGGTTTGCTGATTAATGAACTCAGTATACTTTTGTGATTTTTATTTCATAAGAGACATCTTTCTCTTTTTACCTCAGTATAATTTAGTTATTACTCTAGTTCTACCTCAAAGTTATGAAAGAAAAAGAGGTAAGTTAAAATTCTCTTTTCCTTGGTATAATTCTCTCTTCTTCCCAGAGTATTCTTACATATCATTATTTTTCTCTAAATTGTGTTGAAGAAAATAACTGATTTTATTTTTTAAAAACAACTACATCCTATCTGTTCACATGTATTTTTCTACACCCAAATTATATCAAGTTGAATATGTATGTTATGAAGGTTTCTACTAACTTGGGCTTTTTCTCTCTAATCCTGTGCAATCGAGAAATACTGTGTTTAAGCTACATATCTGAAAATAGGGCTTACAGAATTAGACGCACGAATTTGGAAGCCATTTAAGATTACATGTTGTCTCCCTATATCATTGCTCTTTCACATAGTCTAAAAATTCAGTCTTTTAATACCTATACTAAAAGATTTAAAAAATAAACTAGTGATTGTAACAATAAAATTTAGTTTATACTTCTTTCCAAAGTATTATGTTTGTTAAAAGAATTTTAAAATGTTAAAAACAGAACTTTTTGCTTTTGTAGTATTTTTAATTACAAAGTTTTTAAACTTTCATCTTTTACTTGAGGGAACTATATCCTTCTTTTAATTGGACGTTTGTGAACTTCTGCCTATAGCTTTTGGTTCATGCCTTAAATATTTGTGGGTCTTCTGATGTCCCTTATGGGATTTTATCTGTGACTAATTTATCCCATAGCTCTTTAAAAACTTTGTCAGTTGTTGAATTTTTAGCCATTTCTTTTTTGTAGACATTTGCTAATCCTTTTTAGTGCTTTCAGTACTTAATAGATTTGAATCTAGTATTGGGTTTCAGCTTTTCTCCACAGAGAATTTCATTCTCTTAAAAATTGTCCACAAGCATTATATGAAAATTCCATGGTAACTTTGGCAAACTTTTTAGACATCTTTTATAAATGAGGCTTCTGACAGGTGTACCCTATATGTAGGAGTTTAATTCATGGAATTTTACCTTTAAAGAAATATAAAAGTTAGGGGAGCTGATGCATTTTTACTCTTAGAAGATTTGCATTAGTAGAGTTCTTCCAGCAGTATATACACAATTTGTTTTCTGTCTCTTTATTGCTTTTTTATGGGCAACTTTTGCAACACGGGTTCCTCTCAGTTTCTCACTGTGAACCTGATGTGACACCACCAACACAGGAAGAATGGAAAATCATGCTTTGTTCTTATCTAGTTGATGAGAAATTTTAACTTTCATTATAAAAATTAACTTTATGAGTAATATTTCAGAAGTATAAATGTTCAACACAAAAAATGCACGTTTCCTAAGTGGAAGGTTTACTGGAAGCTTGTTAAACTAAGCAGAATTTTTTTTTAACTACTATAAAATGTCTTTTAATTTTTTATTGACTTTGTTGTATAATCACTGTGCTAAGATTTTTTTAAATCATAGTTTACTAAAAATCAAGAGTCAAGTACCTCGTTAAAGGTTTTAAATAAATAGACCTTGATGCAATCCAAGATGGCAACACAATTCTTTCATACATTAAAACATTAACAGTATCTTTTTTGTAATTTTTAACCTTCTTATGGTTGTCCTGACTTCTCAAAGGGTTAATATTCCCAATATGAACTAACATTAAATTGATGTGACCAGGAAATTCATGGTTGACATTAACTTAATTTTTAAATTTTGTTTTACATGAGTACTTCAACAATTTACGTAGGCCCAAACAATTGACAATTGAAGCATATGACCTACAGAAATTCATAGATGAGATTAACATCCTTTAGATGAGCTTAACCTCATTAACAGTTGTGCAATATGCTTTGAAAAATTATTTTATTTCAAAACAGGAAAATTATTCTTTTCTGGAAATAGTAATAATGACCTTTCTTTATTCCTGATGAATGTGCAGCTCAAGATATGGTATTGCTCCTCTATGTGTCTCTACAGTTTCTCATAAAACCTAGCTTATCAACTGCTTTAACACTGAGCTGTAGTTCCCAGATACATTGTAAAGATTAAATTCTACAAATATCTACAAAACTACACCCTCTCCCTCCCAACCATTAATTTCTTCCTAATTTTCTTTCTATATAAATGTTCTCAGAATAACCATTGTGTTGGTTTTTGGCAAGGCATGTTTCATATCTCGTGACGTTATGTCCCTAATCCTGTAATGCATAGTGTTGGTTTCAAATAACTCCCTTTTAGCAAATCAAAGAGATTGGGATAGTAGGTATTTAGAGTAACTTGCCTAAAAGCTTTGTTTGAAAATACTGTTGGCAGACTTTTAGTCCCTGTTGTGTTCTTCAGTTGATCTAGTGTGAAGGCTTTGGATTTATGTTTGGCCTTCACCAAAGTAACTGCGTCTTTTGTGGCTTCCTGTAGCAGGATGTAGGTTTCTATGAATGTGTTTCTATTTGCCGCCAAAAGCTACCTCAATAACGGTGTTGAAAATGACTATAAGTTCTACTGTCATAAATTTTAGAATGTTATATTAAATGTATTAACTCTTTTATTGATATTTTTGATGCTTTCCTCTAGAAATTCATGTTGGAAAAAAGCTACAGAATAATAGAATTTGTTTGGATTTACATCATAACAATTTTTTATCGTGAACTTGGAAAATCTATCTTATACTTATTTTAAATACATTCTGGTTATATAAAGTATGCTGGATATGTAATATCTTATTATGTGCATTCCTGATTGTGTGTTCTCAATGAGGCACTAACATCATGTGAAATTATTACCTAAACACTTCTGGGCTTAAATTCACCTGAGAGAAAGCATTGCGTACCTTCCAGATACATCTTCAGAGTTTCTGGAATATGATGACTGTTCACCAGAACCACTGACATACAAGACAGCTCTTTAAAAAAAAGTAAAACATTGTGCTACTAAGTGTCTGATGTAAAGTAAGAATTACATTTTTTCCTCATTAATAACAAAGATTGAATCGTGTAAATAAAGAGTAGCCCGCTTGTTTATTCTTATAGTTATTCATATAATGTACCATGCTCAACATTCTAAAAGGATTAAACAGGAGAGATAGATGATTGATTGATTGATAAAAAAATCTTTGACCAGCTTTGAGTTTTAAGAAACTTGTGAATGTGAGTTGCAGTGTTCGTTTTGTAACTGCAATTTGAGGAAGACCCATTTTACCCTTGTTAATTAGTGGCTGTTTTCAGCCAAGCCCTTCTTATCCCCTCCACAGATATAGAAGCTAATTAGAAAGCAAGGTAGGAAGCAAGCATCTATGCATTCATTTAATATGTAAGACTAATACATACTAATACTAATATGTGAGACTAATACATACTAATACTAATACCTCTACACATTGTGTAAGAGCACTTGCTAACCACTAATGAGATGCTACTATACCAAAATCCTTCTAATTTTTATAGGAGATAAAGGAAATTATTATTTCCTAAAGTACCAAGTTAAACAATAGCTATTAATAAATATACTTATCTTTACTTATTACTTTATTATGTGTCCACTAGGTCACTGCCCTGAAATAAACTACAATTCTAACTGTTTTATATAGTAGAAATACTTATTGGCTGTTTGGAAACTGTGCATCCTCTGTTCTGAAGAAAGGTATTTCCTCAACGTGAAATACTTTTCTTGCCCATCGTTTCTAGCATTGATCTGTGAACAAAAACTTGCCTGAAAATCATTCTACATTGACAAAGGTAATGAAAAACACCAATGTGATTGCAAAAATAGATAAAAAAATAAATCAGCACAAAGCTAATTTTTTACTGGTCTGAACTTTTTTTTCATATCTATTTTTTATTGAGTTATAACTTACATTCAGGAAAGTGCATTAATTATTCGTGTAAACCACGATGAACTTTTATATATATATATATATATATATATATATATGTAGCCATGTTACATCCATCCAGCACTCCAGAAACTTTCCTCATTCCCACCCCATCCAGTACCCTGCGCTCCAAAGATAACCACTATTCTCACCTCTATAGCCATAGATTAGTTTTGACATAACTAAATGTTAAAATGAATTTTTAAGTTGTGACAACTTTTTTCTCAACATAATTTATCATCTATAAGTCTACTTGACATAGTCAAGTCAATGTCAAATCATACAATTCAAGATATAAATGATTTTGATCAAAATTAAAAAGCAATTTTTAACTTCAGTTAGTCATACCTTAATATCAAATTGTATACTCATCCACTATGATATTTTCCATGTAAATCACTAATGAATATAAGGAAAAAATAAAGGTGCCATGAATTAATATTAAATTTTTTACTAAAAAACATCTCTGTTCATCAAATTCTGATGAAGGATATACCTTAATAACTCTGGTTATAATTGAGCTTTTGAACCAATTGCTATGAATTTTATTTATTACAACAGTTATTTAGTGCAAATTGTCATATGCATATGTCTGTGGCATTTGTACATTATATAGTATATTGCTTTTCAAAAGGAAGTAATTATTTGTATTCCAGGACTCTATTGTTCTCTAACTGAATTGACCGTCGTCCAGGTATGGGTTTGATAAACTGACACAACAGTGAAAAGAATCCCTGTCCCATGTCAGCTTATCAAACACACTGTGGACAGCATGTCTTTGGCATTTCCAGTTAAGTTCTGAGTAGAAGTCACGAAGCTCATGTTCAGTGAAGCACAACCTCAGTATTTCCAGGTGATTTTAAATAACACCTGATAAAACTGAGGTATAGTCCCGCTAAACTTTAAGAGTCACCCAAAAACTAGGGAAAAGAATAATATGCATAGTTACAGAATTACAATGTCATTGGTTCAGTTTGGTGACGGAATGGATATTAATGAAATACACAGTAATTACTAATATCCTGTCATTCTGGTAAACAGCATTACGTTATGCTGTAAACATATTTATGATGTAGAATAAAACAATAAAATCAAATGCTTTTTTTCTATCCTAGATCATATCACAACAGATATCCTCCTGGGAAAGTTATCCTTCAGTCTGAGTTGGTCACTAATTTTTTCCAACTTCATAGTCTTCATTTTGAATAGTAACTGAATCATTTGTACATTTTCCAATTAAGTGTAGGCATATTAAAAAGATATTCTTTTAAAATTTATTCTTAGTGTCATAAATATATTCTGGTGAAAATCTAACTTGCAAGGTGATATAAGTGAAAACATGTTTACTTATATAATATTTAACTTTATTTACATATATCTATAATAAAATAGTCAAATCTGTAACATTTATGAGTCAACTTGCCTGATATTATATCATATAAAATGTGAAAACATATTTTTCCAGGTTTATTTTCTATGCTTTTAACCCTTCAAAGAAGAAATTACATTATGCAGTTACAGTACCTCATCAGTGGAGCTCCATTTCTGTGCTGCAAGTAGAAATGTAGTGCAACAGTGCTGAGCAGAAGTTGCTCTTCTCTTTTAGAGAAAATTGCAGTATCCAAGAGCTTTTTTAACAAGGGACTACTTTTAAATGTGTATGGTCACCTCAAAGGATATGTAGAGCATTTCCTGCCAGTAGGATTAGAGGAAGGAAGCACCAGGCCAAAATGTTTGATGTGTGATATACTGTAATTCCTTTCATGTGTTCGGTGGCTTTTATATGTTGATCAATGTTCTGCTACCAATTGTGACCTTGGTGTGGTCCAGGTCATTAAAGTTCGACCTTCCTTAGTGTATAGGGTCATTAACTATACCTAGCATCATTATTATAATTAAGCATGCTGTTTTCTTTTGAATAACCACCTCTCATTTTCATTAAAATATTTATCTTTCATAATTGGATAATCCTCCTAGAGACTGATTTTCATGGAAGAGATGATTCAGTGTTAGAGCATTTTCTTCCTGTAGTTTCCTATGAGCATATAAAGTTCAAGATGGAAACTAGCTTTTTTTTTAATTTTAAAAATTCTTTTTTTCTTCCAGTTTTATTGAGACGTAATTTGACATACAGCACTATGTAAGTTTAAGGTATACAGCATAATGATATGACGTACACACATCATGAAGTGATTACACAATAAATGTAGTGACCATACATCATTTCATATAGATACAAAATGAAAGAAAAAAAATTTTTTTCCTTGTGATGAGAACTCTCAGGATTTACTCTCTCAACAACTTTCATATGTATCATAGAGCAGTGTTCATTGTATTAACCATGTTGAACATTATATCTAGTTTTATAGTGTAGTTTTCCTGGGTGTGTGAGTCTTAGAGGCAATAAAAATAAGTATTGACAAAATAGCTATCAGTAATATTACATACCTTTAATGAAACAAAGTTGATGATTATACATGTTCTTTACCTTTCTAAGATCACATATTCAAAAGCAGTTGAGTGCTAATCGGCTGTAGAGTTAGGCTGTTTTAAACATAAATGAGCAACAGGGGCTAATTAATATAGTATAATGGCAAAGATTTGATAACAATCTAAATGCTCAACTGTAAACGAGTGGTTAATAGAATAATGATATATCCATGCAGTGAAATTGTAAGTAACCATCACAAAGGATGGTATGGTTGCCTATTTATTAACATGAAATGTAGTTTACATATTTGTTAAGTGAACAAAAGCATTTTAAAAACTGCAGGTATAGTATGATCTTATCTGTGTACATGTTTACATGTGAATGGAAAATAGCCTGGATGGTTACACACCAAATTGTCAAAGGTAGTTACCTGTGATTATTGGTATATGAGAAATTGTTTTTCTTGTTCTTATTTATGGATATTTTAAACTTTATTTTTAGTATGATATCATTAGCTCACTCATTCATTTAGCACTTAACAATGGTAGTTCTAAAGAAATACATGCTCTATTCTGGTGTGTGTGTGTGTTGAGGGTTATTTTGTTTATTTATTTGAGGAACCAGTTTAATCATTTCCTTTCATATGAGCATTCAGATATATTCAGTATTTGTCTTTTCTCTCTCAGTGCTGGTGCTGGATATATCATTAGTACACTAATTTGACTAAGAGTACAGGCATATACTAGGTGCCAACCAGGTATTTCTATAATATAGAAATGATGAAGATGTTCTTCTTCTTTACATAATAAATCAGTTTTATTATATCATTTATTTATTTTCTCAAAAATCTTTGTGAATGCTTACCATTTACTAGCTATTTGCTAGATGTTGGGCTACACTATATACAAAAAATGTAATAAAATATACACAGTCTTTACCTTCATGGAACCTTCATGGAACATAGTTTAATCATCTTTATGCTTAAAGTATATCAATTGACTGATTTTTTTCAAACACCTTTTTCTCTTGATAAAGAAATATATGGTACATTTAAAATATAAAGGCAGAGGGCTTCCCTGGTGGCGCAGTGGTTGAGAGTCCGCCTGCCGATGCAGGGGACACGGGTTCATGCCCCGGTCCGGGAAGATCCCACATTCCGCAGAGCGGCTGGGTCCGTGAGCCATGGCCGCTGAGCCTGTGCGTCTGGAGCCTGTGCTCTGCAATGGGAGAGGCCACAACAGTGAGAGGCCCAGGTACCCCACCCCCCCCCCAAAAAAAATATATATATAAAGGCAGAACTCACTTAAATTTTAATATTCTTAGTATATTAAATACAGTATATCTGTATTTATCTTGTAAGAAATGTTTCACTAGTTTTGTAAGTTAAAGTTATTGTCATTGTGACTTAGTCATTTTCAGGCCATGGCTTATGATGTTAATATTCAAGATCAAAATAATCCTGATTAAATTTTAAGCATAATAGTGTACAGAATAAAAAAATTTTAAATAAGACCTTTCACCAATAATTTGTAAATACTCAACTGGCCTTGTAAAAAAAAGATGCAGTAGTTTTGTGCACATTCTTTTGTATTTTTTGTAGTACGTTAAGATAATGGTATACATCATGTATAATTCAAAAACATGTTAATGTTGAATGAGAATTCTGTAATTTAATATCAATGTGAGTTTATTAATGCATACAAAATATGAATAGCAGATTATGTGAATATTTGGGAAAGGGAGTATTTTATACATAATAAAATAAAACTGATATAATGAATGTAGTAGGCAATTGTTAGATAAATCATTGATAGAAAAGATGCTTAGAAGTAAGTATCATAATGCCTCTTTTTGGAAGCAGCTACTCTTAATGAAGGTATATTCTATTTCTTCTTTTTGGTACTCTAAAGCAGAAAACACATTTCTCTCTATAAACAGTTATATATAAACAGTTATATATTAAAGGAATACTTTACGGTGTTCACATTAAGAAAAGAGATTTAAAATTCATCATCAGCTAGGTTGGGAGTCATTTTTGTAGAATCTCTTTAGGAGCTGTTTAGCCTCATTATTTCTCAGTTCCTAAATTGTCTTTTAAATGCTTGTGCCTCAATACACATGCTAAGGTGTGAAAAATATCCTTTTTTTCCACCACTTTCATGTCTCAGTTTTATTGGTAAAATATTTCCTAGCTCTTACCCCACTTCTGACCATGTCTTTTTCAGAACTAAAATTTTGAATTTGAAGAATTCATAGGTAAAATGAAATTTCATCTTATCTAAATCAGTTTCTTTTGTATTCCCTTTGAAAGATACAAAGCGTTTTTTTATATTTATTTTGTAACCAAAATCTGAAAGGTACATAATTGTTCTCTAAATTTTTACTGTGGTCTTGAGTCCCTATTTTGAGTAACTGTACTTTCATGTTTTATATGTTTGTCTTTGCTGTTGCTCAACATTTTCTTTTCAATTACAAGGTTATTTTCTTAAAATGTCATGGTATAGAGGCATAGATACTAAAGGTTAAATTTTTTTGTGGTTATTATTCTGTTTATAAAAACTATCAAATGTACATTGTTAGATTGTTCATATGTTGCCTTAATGCTCCCTTTTCCTTTTCTGAATTAATTATAGCTTAGAAAATCTCCAAGGGTAATGTATTTAGAAACTATACTGTAGAATAATATTATTTATCATATTTTAAGATTATAAAAGAAAATTGCTCTCTGGTATCAATTCAAGCTTATATAAAATATATTCTTAATCAGTATAACTTAAATATTTTGGTCAGATAGTTCATATTTTGCTGACTAAAGTCAACATTGTGTTATTATGACATGATACTTAAATCAACCAAAATTAATCAGTTTTTGTGTTTCTTGCCATGTTAAGAAATTGATGCTCAAAGTAAATAAAAATATCTCTATACTTTGGAGAATAAGACAGGGCAAAATATTTTTATGTTCTTATTTTCCTGAAGAAAAAAAAAGTCTTTATATTAGGAATGGCATTGATAGTGTTTCCCTTCCTGAGTGAAATAGGTAGTGATTTATTTTCAGATTCATTATGCTGAATGCAGGGACAAAATACTATATGTGGAATTCTAGTAATATATAATGTTTTAAATTTTTAAATTATTTCTGTTTAAATTAAATCTAGATAGTGTTCAATCCTAGAGTTAATGGAGATCTTTCTAGAATCTCATCTCATGAGATTAAGTTTCTGTAAGGGAAAATTTTTGAAAAGAAAATTCTAATCCCAAACCTTGGAAAGCAGCTAGCACATGCCTTGACGGTATGTACATTTATTTAACAGAGATGTCCTCAGAATTTTCTTGTTGTAGCATTGCTGTTTTATGATCACGTAGTGTCCTAACTATACTTGTGTAATTAATCACATTTTGATTATACATGGTAAGTTAGGGAGATTTTCTCATAGAGAAATCTTTGGTGCTATGATAACCAGAGGGAATCTCCATGGAAGAGTTAGAAATAGGTAAGACCCTTGAGGGATATGTTAATTATAGCAAATATGCCAGGTAGAAGGAACTAAGGGGTCAAAGAAGAGAAACAGGTACATTTAGAGACCTGAGCAGGCTTCTTTCTGTGTCAGAGGATTGGTTTCAGGGGCATAATGAGAGAGAGGTGGGGAAAAGTAATTGAGGTCAGACTATGGAAGCTTTGAATTTCTGGTTAAAGATTTGTGCTTCATTGCCCTGGTGAATTGAGGGGGTCCTGAGTATTTTTGATCAGGTTTGTACTATATTTGGAGGATTAAACACAGTGCCAAAGACATAATAGATACTTAAAGAACACAAATTCTGGTACCTGACTGCCTGGATTCAAGTCTCAGCTTTTCCACTCACTAGCCAACTGTCCTTGACCAACATAAGGTACTTAACTGCCTCAATTTCCTTTCTGTAATGTAGGAATACTACTACTTACCTCTTAGGGTTGTTCTGAGAATTATATAAATTAATGCATGCAAAACATTTAGAATTTGACTGGCATATAGTAAGTATTCAGAAATATTTACTGAATACTTAGTATTTGCTGTCATAATTTTTATAATTGATGAGTATTTTTGAAGTAATTACTTAATCTGGCTGTACTGTTTTGATTAAATTGAGGAAAGGATTCCACCTCTAGTCCTTGCTTATGCAAGATTAAATGAGTATCACTGACAAACTAAGAAATTATAATTTTTTGTGTGCCACATAAAAACACATCCCACCTAATCCTACCTACCCAGGGAGGAGTTTGTGTCAGTTTAAAATTCCCAGATAATTTTCAGTTTGTAGTTTTATGCCTTACTTAATATAGGCTATTATTTTCATAGCATTTTATAGTTTAAAGAGTACTTTCACATATTTTACCTTCTTTAATTTTCATTGCAGCTCATGGCACTTCTTAGCATTGTTAATCACGTTTTGCAGTGGAGAAAAACGAAGCTCAGGGTTGCCCAAGTTCACACGGCTAGCTTGAGCTCTTAACTCCACTACATTGTAATTCTTCTTGGCCTTTTTATTGAAATAGCTACATCAGAACAATATAGAGAGTAAGAAAACGTAAGAAATGTTTCACTAGTTTTGTAAGTTAAAGTTATTGTCATTGTGACTTAGTCATTCTATACCCACCACTTCTTTTCTACAACTTGCTTTTTTAACTCTACCTTATATATATTAGACTCATCTCTTGTATGTTTATAATCTCATTCATATATTAGACTCATCACTTGGATGTTCATAATCTCATTCATAGTCCGTTGCATGGATGTGCCAGATTGTTTGTCTTTCCTTCTACTAATGGACATTTGCATTTTTTATTTTTCTCTATCATATATAGTGTTAAAATGAATATTCTTCAGCACTCTCCTTATACACATATAGTAGTTTCTCTAGAGCAGTGCCTTATAAAAGAACTTTCTTCAGTGGTGGAAATGTTCTTTATCTGCCCTGCCCAGTACAGTAGCCACTGGACAGATGTGGCTGTTCAGCCCCTAAACTGTGACTACTGTGACTAAGGAACTAAATTTTTTAAATTGTATTGAATTTTAATTAACCTAAATTTCAGTAGACACATGCAGCTAGGGCTGTTGTACTGGACAGCATGGCTCTAGGTTATATAGATAGGAGTGAAATCATGTCATAGGTTATGCACAGCTTCAGTGCTGCTGGACATCACCAAATTGTTTTCCAAAGTGATTGTATCTGATTTACATTCCCAGTGGCTGAGTGTGAGAGTTGCCATTGCTCTACATTCTTGCAAACACTTGGCATTAATACTGTTATACTAGACACTACAGACAAGATTGTCTTAGGACTGGTTGTAAGTGGAAGACCCTTAGGGAATAATATTTGCTGTCTACAACTGGAGGCAATGCTGTGATGTCCTAATATGATTAGATACACAGATGTGTCTCCTCTAATGTATGGTGATAGAAGGGCGTTACCTACCATACAACAGGGAAAATATACCAGATTTTTAAATTAAATATGAGACTGTGTACTTGTTGCTGACTAGAAGGTTCTTGATTGGTACCTTTTGTTAAACCACCTTTATTCTGATTATTTTGCATCTTGAGATACTCATATTTTTACATCATGTATTAAGAGATTTCCTGAACTATTGCTGCGTTTTTAAAAAACTACTAATTTTCCTTTACAAATAAACAGAGTTGCTTTATGATCATTGTATGTAAATTTGAGAATCTTGAGTTCTGGTCCCTATTTTTCTTTGACCAATTTTGTAACATTTGTGGGTCTGAAGCAACTCAATGCATTATAAACTATATGAAATAATGTGGCAATATTTTTTTTTAAAAAGGAGTTTCTTTGTTGTTTACCAAATTTAAAGGTTCCTCATCTACCTTCACTCCCAAAATTCTTTCTACTCTATTGTCTTGGAAATATCTTTATTAAGTTTAATTTGACATCTAAATTATTTATCCAACTATATCACACATATATATTTTAATAAAGTATAATCTTATATTTTATTTTGAAAACCAATTCTTATATTAAGTATAGAAAAGAGGTAAGAGAGAGGACTGAATTTGTAGTCAGAAGGTGTGATTTCCAGTTTAGACTCTGCTGTCCAGTCTCCTTACCTAAATTATCAGCCTCTATAAAATGGAGTCTACCTGTCACACCCTGTGGTTGGTGATTTACCTGAGATGATATTGAAAAGTATCTGCAAACCATTTAACTGTATATAAATTTTAGAGTGGTATTATTAATATTATTACTATCATGTGTATATTTATGTATTTTGCATTATGAACCACTTTATAGTTAGGTAAGAGGATGGGAATAATGCGGCGTAATAAGAATGTAATTAAAGAGAAAAAGGTTTAAATGATAGAATTAGAAGCATACTAATAAAAATGAATTTGGTAAGAGGTAAAGAGAGTTATCTTTGTCAATATTTTTCTTAAAGATTTCCCAAGCAATTTAGAATTAGGAAATTTGCATTTATTCCAACTAATTCAGCTACAATTTGCTTTACATAAATACTTGTATAGGGTTATAGGATTTTTTTCTTATTATAGAAGGTATTTAGAAAATTTAAAGAACCTGTCTTTCCTATTTAATAATACATATGAACATTTCTCTTTCTGTGTAAACAGTCTTTCAAAACCTCATTTTTAAATTACTCACCAGTGTGTTTAAATACCATTATTATTGCTGACAATCTTTAGCTGAGATTTTGAATAAAGAGGAGCCAATTCTAAATCCTGATTTAATGATGGTTTTTGAAAGGAAGTCTTCTTTGTAAACATAATTTTAGGAGTAGGAGATGATGGGTAATAATTGATTAGTAGAGAAAGAGGGAATGTTACACATGAGAATTTCATAGAAATTTTCAAATAGGATTTTCAAATTGGATTTGGAAATAAATAGGGAACCTGTTAACTACCAAAACCAATTGTTTTAGTAAATGAAATGAAAAAATGGAATAAAGATATGAAGAAAATATCTGAATGAGAAAGAGTGCTAACACAGTTGGATAAAGTCTGGGTGGTTCATGATTTATTATAATAGGAGTTGACTTGCAGCCATAGAAGATTTTATAGAAGAATCCTAAATCAGGAGTGTTGCCAAAGATGTGTTGCAGAAACATTAGAAGCAAGTAGGAGGTCTGACTATCTTTTAATAAGGACACATTTTAAATTTTATCTATTTTATTACCATCTTTAGAAACCTAAAGAAATGAAATCTAAAGAAACCTGAAGAATGCAGGGGTTTTACTACAGTTACAGTTAGCCTTTCAAAGTCACCTATGTGGGAATTGCAGTAAACTTCACTGCTAAGTAAGACCATTCTGGGCTCTAATACATTAAAAAAGTTAACTTTTATGCCACGTCCTTGCACGTTTTAGAAGTCCATGAAGGTTTTACATAAATGCACCTGTAATATATTATTATAACATTCTGGAAAAAACGCTCTGATCTCATGTTATCAATGAGTGATTATGTATTATTGTTTGAGTTGAAGCTATGCAAATAAAATACACTCATTCTAAAAATTTAATGTTTGAATATTAATGAAAAAATAGTATTAAAAATCGCACTATTTTATTAGTATAAGAAGGAAGAGATTGCCTACTTGTGAAACTTTATAGTATGTGTGGTGTATGTTAGGCTATTTAAAAATTAAAAGGCTAGAATGACATTTGACAATGCTTTTGATATATTTTTTCTTTCCCATAAGCCAGCCTAACTTTTCTAAGCTTTCTTTTGTTGTCCTTTTTTTTCTGAAGTGTTCTCAAGCCTTTCACATCTTGTACTTACAGAATTTGCTCTTTGAACCTATGTGTGGAATTTTGCATTTGTTCCCGTTAAATTTCATCTTATTAGTTTGACTCTGTTCCAGTATTTTGTGATATTTTAGAATCTTGGTTCTCTCATTCACTATATTAGCTGTACTTCCCAACTTTGTCATCAGAAAATTTGATAAGTCAAAGTTATATGAATTCATTAAAATTAATGAATCATAAAAAAATTATTTAATTGAGCCAAATCCTCTGGCATGTTACTAGAGACCTGACTCCATATAGATATTATTATTTGGATTGGGTATTAAACCAGCTCTAAATCCATTTTACTATGTTTTCATGAAGGCCATATTTCTTTATTATATTAAAAAAATAACTTAGTTTCACATCTTCATAATATCAAGTTCCATAATATTGATGCTGATTTCTCATTTATCATGTTACCATGATACAACCAGAAAAGAAATAGGTTTGGTTTGGCTTGATTTTTTGGCTGTGTTGGGTCTTTGTTGCTGCACGCGGTCTTTCTCTCATTGCGGTGAGCAGGGGCTACTCTTCTTTGCGGTGCGTGGGCTTCTTATTGCAGTGACTTTTCTTGTTGCGGAGCATGGGCTCTAGGCGCACGGGCTTCAGTAGTTGTGGCACGTGGGCTCAGTAGTTGTGGCTCGCAGGCTCCAGAGCGCAGGCTCAGTAGTTGTGGCGCACGGGTTTAGTTGCTCTGCGGCATGTGGGATCTTCCTGGACCAGGGCTCGAACTCATGTACCCTGCATTGGCAGGCGGATTCTTAACGACTGTGCCACCAGGGAAGCCCCTATTCTTAGTTAATTCATATGACTCCTAAAATATACCACTTTCTATTCTTTCTATTTCTTTCTATTTCTATTTTGATGAAGGGTTTCATCAAAACCCTTCTGATGATGAAAAATCAATTTTGTTGAAGATCAATATCATAATTAAATATTTTACAAAATTGAAGTACCATTTCCATTTCTCTATATTCTAGTACGTCTCTTTCTCAGTAATTTCTCTGAGATCACACAGTGGTTTCTTTGATCACACCAAAAAATTTTTCAATGCAGTGCATGTTCAGTTAGTGCATTTCTTTAGCACATGTTTCTAATGGGATGAGAATTGTTTGGTATAGTTTGATATACTTTTAACATCGATCATACATAGTATACCTTGTAACTTTTAAAATCATCTTGTAAATATACCCCATTTATAACATGAGTGAGCAAGTGAGGACTTATCAGCACAAATCTGTGACTGAAGAAAAACTTCAAAGCTCATGTTTGCCTGAAGATAGACAGTGAAAGTCTACTTTCTTATTTGCTTAAGCAATGAGAGTATTTTGAGACTCTTCAAGTAGAAGGAGCTAAAGGTTTTATATTCTAATGAAGTTGCCTATAATTTAGCCATCAAAAGGAAAATAATTGGTAAATACTGCTGTCATGTCATTTTTACTTTATACTCATGTGGATTTGTACTCATAAATCATTTAAAATTTGTATAACTGAAAAAGGTGAGTTTTATTACCCCATCATAAAACCATTATTAACATGAAATCGCTTGTTTGTTTAAAACTTTATTTTGCTTGAAAATTAATTTGTTTCTGAAATGTATGAAATTCTTAGAAAATGATTTAATAACTGGATTACTCTGTTTTTGCTCCTTTATTTTTATAACCCCCTTCTTTCTTTTGAGAATGTGAAATACATGATTAATTTATCACTTGGACTAGAAATGTAGGGAAACCATTCTCTTGCCTAATACTCTGTTTCAATTCAAGGAATTATTATAGGGCTCATTTGCTTAAATTGAAGTCTCTGCATCCTCAGTGTACTTTTGGATTTTATAATACAGAGTAAGTGAGACCAATGGATTCAGTCTGAAATCAGGCCATCCGGCTTCTTTCTCATCTACTGTAGTAATAAAAACAACCAGGTGTCATTTATAACATACTAAACATGTTAAAATTATGCATTTACTCCCAGAGGAAGCCTATGTAGCTATATACCATTATCTTCTTACAGAGGCATCTGATATTCACTGAGTTAGTCGACTTCTCCAAGGATATATATATATATAGCTTGTAAGTGATAGAACCAGAGTTTGAATATAATTGTGACATTAAAATTCATGCTTTTAATGCAGTGTTATTACACTGCATTTTCCTCGACCATGTACCCTAATGGTAGCCAACTGTCTTGTAGATGTGTGCCAGTCATCATAGAATGGACTGGGCCAGAAAATGTAAGGGAATGCTAAGAAACCTATCTCCTTCATTGGAGGTATAATTGAGAAGTACATATACTGGCATTTGTGAATCAGTTGTGCTGCTGAATGCATATAAAGCATAAAATAAAACTGAAGATAGAACCCTGGACATCACTAATAATTGAAGGGGCAAACAGAAGAATCTTGTAAAGGAGATTAAAGAAAGGCAGTTGAGGGAGCGTGGAGCCATGCAAGCTCATGAAGGAAAATTTCAAGAATAAGCAAGACGGCAAGAATAGCTTTATATATATACTAGTTATCTACTTTGTGTCAGCTGTTACTTTGCATGCATTAACTCATTTGACTTCCCTCAGTGACTTTATTTTTCAGATGAATAAAATGAAGCACTGAAACTTTAATTTGCCCAAAGACACCCAGTGGTAGGTAGCAGAGCTAGAATTATGGATCCAGGCAGGCTAATTGTGCAGTCTGTGCTTTTCACCAGCATGCTGTACTGCCATTTTGAATTGTCAAATGCCCAGAAAGTTTAGGTGAGTTAATGACTGAAAGTCGTCCATTGGATCTGGTAATTAGAAAATCATTTGAGGATGTTTTCCAGTAAAATTTCAAAGGCAGGATAAGGATGACAACTGATAGCTCTTGGTTAGAGGAGAAAATAAATAGTGAGGAAATAGAAATACTAGGAGGAAAATAAGGGAATATGGCAGGGTGGTAGCTAGAGGGGTATACAGGGCCTTAGGGAGAGAGTTTCTCTCTTTTACAAGGAGAATTACTTGAACATATTTTAGTTCAAGTAATTGAACTTGAATGGTAAAGTTGTGGGAGAGAAAAAGAAAAAAATGAGAGTAAAATCCCCAAGGGAAGTGAAGGGAATAAAGAAGAATAGTTGTTATTTATTCAACTTTCATGTATTAAAAGCCTACCACGTGCCAAGTAATGTGTCTAAGTACAGGCTGGTGAGAAAACAGACACTGACCTAGCCTTCAAGAGTGAAGTGAATTAACAGAGATATCTTGGCCTTGAAGAGAGAAGAGATGCTTCTTCTAAACAATTCGGTGAAAGAGGCAGGACAAGTATGAATTTATCTGTTTTGTAAGTGAAATAGCCTCAGATTTACTGGTTCTTGTCCATGCTCCCTTCAGTTCAGATAGCAGAGATAGGATGTTCCAAGTCAAAGGGATGTGATACTCTAAGTATCAGAATGTGGTTTTTAGAATCAATAAGGATGCTAGTTTAGGTTGTTTAAAGAAAAACAAGGGAGCGGGCATATTCCTCGGCCCTAGTCCAGACCTGCTGAATCAGAATTTCTGTAGGTTTAAGAACTTAACATTTGTAACAAGCTCCGGGTGATTCTTCTGCACTCTGAAGATGAGAACCCCTGCCTTAAGTCATTGGTCATGGAAATTGGCAGTTGGTCTCAGCCTGATGGTCAACCATTTACATCCCCTGCCCTATACACTGTCAAGATTACTGTCACTTATGGAGACTTAGTGACAAAGATGTAGACAATTTAATCAAGACATATAAATTTTACTTCTTTTTACATTCCTATTTTCTGGCTTGTTTAACATTTTGTAGATCTCAATTGAGCTGTAAGTAATGAATTTTACTTCTTTACAGTGAGTTCCAAAGATATGCCTATTCAGCAATGGGCGGTAAATGATTCAACATGAGCTGTTTCTTATGTAAACATACAAAAGGCCCGACCCAGACTAAATCAATTTAAAAAGGAAAACATTAAAGCTATGTTTCCTGTTATATACTTAAAGTCTTCTTTGGTTCCTTATGATTATACCATTGACCAACTATTTCAGACTTTATTTTATCCTCCTACACCACCTGCTGAAATGGTTCAAATGGTATGGGAGATGAGTTTCGGAAGGGCAAAGCAATTACAATTATAACTCCTATATTTTAGCTAATAAAGCAGCTTTTTGTGTTAAGGGTAAGGGAGTTATGGGTATCTTGACTCACTCCCTTTCCTGATTTGAATTGCTAAAAGATTTTAAAAACTGCAATAAGGAGGGAGAGCAAAGTTCATAGAGCCTTTAGAAGGATGTGAAGTTGAGACAAGAAAATTTGATTCCTATTTATGATGTCAAGCATTTCTATTAGAAATTTAGTTAGGAAATAATATGAAGCCTTTCTTATTAAGGTATTTTACTTGTATTTTCTTAAAGCAGATATTGTTAATATTAGGCATTCTGGTCCTCAATGAAGCCATAAAGTTATTTTCCTATGATTAGGTCCCTGGTAAAGTATCATTCTGTTAGAATTCTTTAATAATTTTGCAACTATTTCTTGTACTATGAAAATGTAGTGCACTAAATCAAAATTCTCTTGAATAAAATATACTTTAATTTTTGGCTTTGCAGTCAGATTGTTTTTCAATTTTAGGATATTTTTAGTTATAAAATTCTCACTTAGGGAAAATAGCATTTGAAAAGTTGTACAATGATTTCCAGTGTTTGAAAAAAATTAAATTATTTCAAATCTTATGTCTGTAACTGTTTATATTTTTATACCTTAAAAAAATATCTAGTGTACCATGAGACGCAAAATGTACCTTTCACGAGATATCTTGTTCTAATACTGCTTAATAAAAATTAATGTATGTTATTTGAATGAAAATATTTTGAATATCTTTTCTTAATTTAGTACTGAAAAACAAAGCACTCTGAGTATTCTATATTATAATAACTGGAATTGGTTTTAAGTATGCATAAAACAAAATGGGTATATCTTATAGTTTAAAGAATAAAGATTAGTGAATATTTCAAGTTGAGGAATAGTACATTGTAACAATTGATGAATCTACATTGATACATCCTAATCACCCAAAGTCCATAGTTTACATTAGGATTTACTCGTTGTTGGACATTATATGGGTTTGGACAGATTTGTGATAAGACATGTATCTATCATTATAGTATCATATAGAATATTTTCACTGCCCTGAAAATCCTCTGAGCATTGCCTATTCATTCCTGCCCCTGACTAACCTGTCTCAGCCATTGATCTTTTTATTGTCTCCATAGTTTTACTTTTTCCAAAATGACATATAGTTGAAATTATACAGTATGTAGCCTTTTCAGATTAGCTTCTTTGACTTAGTAATTTGTCTTTAAAGTTTTTTCTTGGCTTGATAGCTCATTTCCTTTTTTTTCTGAATAATAGGATGTACCCCAGTTTATTTATCCATCCATCTACTAAAGGACATCTTGGTTGATTCCAATTTTGACAATTATGAATAAAGCTGCTATAAACATTCAGGTGCAGGTGTTTGTGTGGACATGTTTTCACCTCCTTTGGGTAAATACCAAGGAGTGCAGTTGTTGGATCATATGGTGAGAGTATGTTTAGTTTTGTAAAAAACCGTCAAACTGTCTTCCAAAGTGACTATACCATTTTGCATGCCTACCAGCAGTGTATGAGAGTTCCTGTTGCCCCACATCCTTACTAGCATTTGGTATTGTTAGTCTTCTGGATTTTGGCCATTCTAATAGGTGTGCAATGGTATCTTTTTGTTTTAATTTGCTTTTCCCTGTTGACATATGATGTGGAGCATCTTTTGTATATCTTCTTGATCCTGCTCATATTTTAAAAACCTTTTTTCTTCATTTTAAACAATTATTTTATATTTCATGTGTACTAATCCAGTTTGTGAAGTCTTTGAGGGTCTGTTTCTTCTGCCCATTGTATCTGTTAGTCTCTCATTTCACTTGGAACCAAATCTGCAGAAATTCTTTGAGTTCAGATTGAGTTCATCTCAAGAGAATTTCCTTTTACCCGTCATCTGGTAGCACTGTCTACCTGGCACAAGCCTTTCCAAATTAAAATTTTTTCATGCCACGTTGGAAACTCAGCCTCCCAAGTGCTGTCTTACGATGGCAAAGTCTTAGAGGGATTTTTTTTTCCCCCTGTTTACCCTTTGCTAAGTCTAAGGTCAAAATGGGTAAGTTGGTAAGTTACCTTGTCTCTTTCAGCATGGGCATTAGGAGGGCTTTTTTCCATTTTTTAAGCTTTTTAAAGTTTGAAATACTTGTAGATTCACATGAAGTTGCAAATACATCTCCTGTGAGCCCTTTACCCAGTTCCCTTCAGTGTAACCTTTCACCAGCTTTATCGGGGTATAATTGACAAATAAAATTGTAAGATATTCAAAGTGTACAACTTTATGATTTGATACATGTATACATTGTGAAAGGATTCCCCCATTGAGTTAACACATCTATCACCTTTTGTGTGTGTGTGAGAACATGTAAATTCTACTCTCTTAGCAAATTCTTAGTAAATTTCAATTATACAATACAATGTTATCAACTATATTCACCATGATGTTATATATTATATCCTCAGACCTTATTCATTTTATAACAGAGAGTTTGTGCCTTTTAACCAACCTCTTCCTATTTCCCCAACTGCATAGCCCACGGCAACCACTTTTCTATTCTCTGCTTCTATGAATTTGACATTTTTTTAAATTCTACATATAAGTGATATTATGCAATATTTGTCTTTCTCTGGCTTATTTCACTCAGTGTAATATAAATAAGCACTCCGGGTTTATCTGTGTTGTCATAAATGACAGGATTTTCCTCTTTTAAGGCTGAATGATATTTCATTGTATATACATTTGACCCTTGAACACTGCAACACGGGTCCACTCATACACTTTTTTTTTTTCAATAGTAAATACCGTGAATGTAGAACCACTGAACTGTGGAGGAGGAACTGTGGATATGGAGGGCTGACCATACCTTATACATGGATTCATAACTGCTTGGAGGGTTGGTGCCCCTAAGCCCCAAATTGTTCAAGGGTCAACTGCAGATGCCATATTTTCTTGATCCATTTATTCATTGATGGACACTTAGGTTGTTTCCATACAAGGTATGGAAAAGGCTTTTGTGAACAATGCTGCCATGAACATGGAGTACAGATATCTCTTTGCGATTAATGATTTCATTACTTTTGGATATATACCCAGAAGTGGGATTGCTGGGTCATAGCTGGTTCTATTTTTAATTCCTTGAGGAACCTCCATACTGTTTTACATAGTGGCTGTATGAGTTTACACTCCCGCCAGCAGTGTACAAGGGTTCCCTTTTTTCCATATCCTCCCTGCATTTATTATCCCTTGTCTTATTGCTAATAGATATCCTAACAGGTATGAGGTGATGTCTCTTTATGGTTTTGATTTGCATTTTCCTGATGATTAGTGAGCACCTTTTCATGTATCAATACCTTTTGGCCAATTACATGTCTTTGGAAAAATGTCTATTCAGATCCTTTGCTGGTTTTCTTAATTGGGTTGTTTTTTGCTATTGAGTTATATGAGTTCCTCTTATATTTTGAGTATAACCCCTTATCAGACATATAGTTGAAATATTTTTATTCTAGAGGTTGCCTTTTCATTTTGTTGGCAGTTTCCTTTGCTGAGTAGAAGATTTTTAGTTTGATATAGTCACACTTGTTTATTTTTGCTTTTGTTACCTTTGCTTTTGGTATCAAATCCAAAAAATCATTGCCAAGACCAGTGTCATAGAGCAGACACCCCTGTGTTTTCTTCTAGGTGTTTTATGGTTTCAGATCTTGCATAACTTCTTGCATAACTATAAGACAATATCTAAACCAGGAAATTGACATCAGTACAATCCACAATTGCCTTCAGATTTCACAAGGTTTTTGTTGTTGTTTTGTTTTTTGGCCATGCCATGTGGCATGCAGGATCTTAATTCCCTGACCAGGGATCGAACCCGTGCCCCCTGCTGTGGAAGCATGGAACCCTAACCACTGGACCACCAGGGACTCCCCTCACCAGTTTTATTTTTAATCATTTGTATTTATATGTCTATATGTGTGTCCAGTTTAGTGCAGTTTCACCGCATATGTACATTCATGTAACCACCGTCACAGTCAAGACACAGAACTGTTCTATCACAAGTCTTCCTAGGAGAGCTGTTTTTAATTCACCCTTTGAAGGTTGATGTAGCCCTTCGTGACCCCTGCTTTTTATGCAGTCTCCTATAAATAGATTCATCCATCTCCTTAGGTGGGCCTTGAGCTTTATCTCCTCCTGTGCGATTATCAGAAAATCACTCTCTACAGAATTCAGCAGAAACCCTAAGAGCAAAAGCTGGCTTTGGCAGATGCTTATTTATTAGTGTTCCTAATTTCACTTTTTTGGGGTGGCTTTGCACCTTCTGTTCTCTAGTGCCAGCTCTGAAATGTGTTTAAAAAGATGCTTTAAATTGTCTGCAAGCATTTTACTTGTTTCAATCAGAAGATTCACTCTGACTTTCTAATATGCCATATTTTGGAAACAGGTAATCATGGAAATATTAAAGAGCATTTATCTTTGTAGTTTTCCTTAATAGCTTTTTCATAATTAGAAAAGTTGACTTTGTTTTATCATGGTGCCATGCATCTATGATTAGTTGACAATTAGATATATTATTCATTCAAAACCATATAAGATAATGCACTTCAGGAATGGTCATAAAATTTATAATGGACCTCTTTATGAATAGTTTAATTTTCGGGCTTCCCTGGTAGCACAGTGGTTGAGAGTCCGCCTGCCGATGCAGGGGACACGGGTTTGTGCCCCGGTCCAGGAAGATCCCACGTGCCGCCGAGCGGCTGGGCCCGTGAGCCATGGCCGCTGAGCCTGCGCGTCCGGAGCCTGTGCTCCGCAACGGGAGAGGCCACAACAGTGAGAGGCCCGCGTACAGCAAAAGAAAAAAAAAAAAAGTTTAATTTTCAGTCATACATTTTATTTATTTCTATAATAGTTTTAATATTGAAATAATCAAAACAGAGAAGTTAAATAATTTCTCCAAGCTCATGGATCATTGAAAAATCTGAGACCAGAGTTCACATGAGTCTTTTGCTTATCCTATTTTCTACGTCTCAGATTTAAATGGTTTTGCAATTAACTTTTAAGTTGGATTTATATACCCATATACTGTACATTTCTCTGAACTTTCAAATCAGGTTAAAATGACAAGTATATTTTTCAATTTCAAAAGCAAACAGAAAGAAAAGTGTAAAATCTCAAACCCTGGTTCTTAGAAAACTTAAAAGTTTGAAATTAGCATGTTTAGAAGTATTAAGCTATTGCTCAATATACAACCCATTTTTACATGAGAAGAAGAACTGTGGAAAGTCATGTTTTCCACAGACAGATGACAGGAGGAAAATAGCTTGATTTAAGGCCAAGAGTAAATATGGGGCATTTCAAGCGTAGGTGAAAACTAATGACATTTGGTGTTTCTCTGGTTTTTATCTTATGACTTTGCAGTTTCTGCAAGTGCCAAGAAAAATAGAAAGGCTGATGTTAATGTTGGGCTAGGTTGCTTTGTTTGTCTTTTAATATAGTACTAATTTTATTTCCAAACATACTTTTTCTTCCTTCAAAGGGATTCTTATAAGTATTTTTTCTTTAAAAGTAGGCTTAGGGAATTTATGTAAATTGTAGAAAGCATTGGCTAGTTTAAAATAAGTAAATATAACTTTTATATGGGGAATAATAATCTAGGGAAATAAGCTAGGCCACCCACTGCCAAAGATATTTGCTGTATGTCAGAGTTTACGTGGCCCTGCAGCAGCAGTTTACTGTCTAAAGACTGTGTGTTCTTATTGCTGTGGACAGATAGATTCTCCACTTGAGATTTGTAAACATTTGTGTCAGTTCAAATCAGTGAATTGAAACAGCATTTACTGATTGCTTACTAGGAGATGTAGTTTCTGACTTCAAGAAACGTATGCTAGGGGCTTCCCTCGTGGCACAGTGGTTGTGAGTCCGCCTGCCGACGATGCAGGGGACACGGGTTCGTGCCCCGGTTCGGGAGGATCCCACATGCCGTGGAGCGTCTGGGCCCATGAGCCATGGCCGCTGGGCCTGCGCGTCCGGAGCCTGTGCTCCGCAACGGGAGAAGCCACAACAGTGAGAGGCCTGCGTACCGCAAAAAAAAAAAAAAAAAAAGTATGCTATATTGAGAAAGACCGCCAGGTCATTGTGATATTCTTGTACTTATAAGTACAGAAGGACCCTAAGAGCACAGATTTGGGAGGAAGGGAGTTTGAAGAAATGGTGGTCAGGAAAGGCTTCATAGAAGGTGAAGTTCGAGCTGTGCCTTTAGAATTAACAGGTTTACTCCAATATTCAAATGAAAGGAGAGCATTTGACCGAAATAGGTGTACTCACAATGTTGCTCCCTCTCACCTGCACCCCCATTCACTCCTTTTTTCTTTGCCTTCATTAAGGCAAAATGAAAGGGTTCATGGCCGATCTTATGGGCCCTTTTTTTAAGGCAATTCTTGGGTTCATGTAAAACTTCAATCCACCTTTCCTTGCATGCCCATTCCTAGATTGTAATTTTCTAAGTTAGAAAAAAGAAAACAAAAACCAGGTTCAGCTCTTACCTTAGGAATAATGAGAGTCCATTCATTCAGTTTCTCTGGTTCCCACTATGACTTCTTGACCAATGCCTGTTTGTTTCCCTGTTCTCTTTTTTGTTTGTTTTTTTTTATCGTTAACACCTTGTGATATTTCCCTACCTGAGCTGCCTGTTCATTCACTTGCAGTCCTCTCCCTGCTCCTCTCTTCACCTGAATTCATTAGCCTTAGCCCTCACCTTCCCTGGCCTAATGCATGCCATCTCCATTCCTGTGCATCTGGCCCAGACATCTGCCATCTTGAGTCTCAGTGGTCATCCACCTTCCATCAGTATTTGACAAGCTTCTGGGCATGGTCTGACCCACACTGTTTACTTAGACAAGAGGTAGTCTTGATCACATTCATACTGTTTCTCTGTAGTTTTCACACTAGGACTCAGTGCTTCCCTCCCTTCTCCCTCCACTAATTAGCTTTATTAGTATTCAATTGATATAATTAATTGTATTTCTTTTCTAATCACTGCAATTGTATCTATACTAGTAAAACTATTTTTATCCTCTATGTAATTTCACTTTTGTGTTGATTGAAACTTTCATGGGGGACAAATGTTACTTTCCTTTTGATTACTCACATTAAAGCATCTGTGAACCAACATAACTAAAAAATTACAAACTCACACAAACTTAGTCTTATCCGGCTTCCGAATCCTGAATGCTTTTCTTCCCACCCTACCACACTGCCTTGCTATTTTCAGTCTAAAACCTTCATGAAACATTTAACCATTTACTTCCTCTAATCTAGCTTTAAGCTGCTGATAATTTTATTCATTTGCTTAGCCTTGGGTCCAATAAGATCAAAGTTCCAACTCTATATGGACCAGTAATCCTTACTGTGCTTCTACATCAATAAGCAATGTACTCTTGTCAACAATTTAGTCTATATGATGATGGGTTATATAAAGGACCAAAGGCAAAAGCTAGGGGAGTTAAATAGATTAGAAAGCCTTCATCACCTTTCCTAACAAGACATCAGAGTGCTGAGGAAGGGAAAGTAGGTGTTTAGCAGGTGTTTAGCATTGCAAAGAAGACAGGGTTTTGAGGCAAAACCCTGGATTTAAGTTGCAATTTTGTCCACATAGTAGCTCAGTAACTTTGACTAAGTCTTTCAACCTCTCTGCATTATTTTCTCTTTAGTAAAAATGGAGATAATAATATGACCTCACAACATCTCAAGGATTTAAATCATAAATGTGAAAGTACTTAGAAAAATAGCAGTGCTGGGAATAATGTAAGAAATCATTATAGGGTAGATACTGTTAAGTGCTAAGTTTTGGGTATGTTTACAAGTTATTAGTATGTGGTAACTTTCTAATACCTGCCTCATAGATTTGATTAACCCAGTAATCCAAAGGAAAAAAAAAAGGTAATAACATGATGTTAGCAAGAAAAGTAAACATAGAATACTTATTTTATCGGTTCACTTTTTTTCACTGCCTTTACAGGAGAGCCCTGAATTTAGGAATTCTTCGAGACCCTGGATCAGAAATTGAAGACAGACAATACCAAATAGATCTGCAGTCCATCAATATTGGTACTGCGCAGTGGGATCAACTAAAACCAGAGAAGGAAAGTGGCGCAGGAGGGGTGCTAACAGAGAATGAAAGAAATTCTCAGAATCCAGCCCTTGAGTGGAATATGGCCAGCAGGTGGGAAATGGTTGAGAAACTTTCTCCACGTTCTAATATTTCATTGACAGAAGAGCAATTGATGATACAGTCTTTAGCATGCCCAACTTAAGTGTTTTGGTATTCTGCATTTCATGATGATCATTAAATATATTTTGTAATTGTAGCTGATGATTTTGCTTGGAAACGTGCTAGTACCACCACTGTTACACTGCAATTATTACAAATTTAAGGTCGTGTCATAATTTTTTTTTTAAAGCTTGTTATTTGATGAAAGTTTCCATTTCAGGCTAAGGATTCATTCACATTTTCCCTTAAAATCCATTATATTCAAAGTCAGATTTTTTTAAAGTCTTTCCTTATCAGGTTCTTGTGCTTGTTGCCTTTGTAGATCTTCTTTGAAAAAAATGTTTATTCAAGTCTTTGTCCTTTTTTTTAATAATTTTAATTTTTGGCTGCGTTGGGTCTTTGTTGCTGTGTGCAGGCTTTCTCTAGTTGTGGCGAGTGGGGGCTACTCTTCGTTGCAGTGCACAGGCTTCTCATTGCAGTGGCCTCTCTTGCTGCGGAGCACAGGTTCTAGGTTCACGAGCTTCAGTAGTTGTGGCACATGGGCTCAGTAGTTGTGCCTCATGGGCTCTAGAGTGCAGGCTCAGTAGTTGTGGCACACGGGCTTAGTTGCTCCGCGGCATGTGGGGTCTTCCCGGACCAGGGCTCAAACTCACGTCCCCTGCATTGGCAGACAGATTCTTAACCACCACTGTGCCACCAGGGAAGTCCCTTGCCCATTTTTAAATTGAGTTGTCTTTTAGTTGATGATTTATAGGAGTTCTTTTTTTATTTAACTTTTAAATTTTTAAAATTTTTATTGAAGTAAATCTATTTACAATGTTGTGTTAGTTTCTGGTGTACAGCAAAGTGACTCAGTTATACATATACATATATATTCTTTTTTATATTCTTTTCCATTAGGGTTTATTACAAGATATTGAATATTTCTCTGTGCTATACAGTAGGACCTTGTTGTTTGCTTTATATATAATAGTTTGTATCTGCTAATCCCAAACTCCTACTTTATCCCTCCGCTTATCCCCTTTCCCCCTTGGGTAACCATAAGTTTGTTTTCTATGTCTGAGTTTATTTCTGTTTTGTAAATAAGTTCACTTGTACAATATTTTAGATTCCATATATAAGTGATATCATATGATATTTGTCTTTCTCTCACCTCACTTAGTATGAAAATCTCTAGGTCCATCCCTGTTGCTACAAATGGCATTATTTCTTTCTTCTTAATGGCTGAGTAATATTCCATTGTATATATGTACCACATCTTCTTTATCCATTCATCTGTCAATGGACATTTAGGTTGCTTCCATGTCCTAGCTCTTGTAAATAGTGCTGCTATGAACATTGGGGTACATGTATCTTTCTGAATTAGAGTTTTGTCTAGATATATGCCAAGGAGTGGGATTGCTGGATCATATGGCAACTCTTTTTTTAGTTTTTTAAGGAAGCTCCATACTGTTTTCCATAGAGGCTGCACCAATTTACATTTCCACCAACAGTGTAGGAGGGTTCCCTTTTCTCCACACCCACTCCAGTATTTATTATGTGTACAAGTCTTTTTGGTGCGGGGAGGGAGTGCCAATTATTTTATTCTGTTCAGACAGAAGAAATTTACAAGAATTTATACAGTTTAGAAATATAGAGATTCCAGTTACACTGTTATTTCTATTACAAAAAATGACCAGTAAGGTAACCAATCAGAATTTCAGTTTTCTTTTGAAAATTGTCATCACAGAACATGGCAATAATTTGTAAAGTCTTAGAGTCTCTGAGACTCTTTATTCAAGTCATATCTTCAAGTACAGATTTACTTACATAGATAACAAGTTAGCAATAGATGTAAATATTCATACAAGTTTCCCTATGACACGAGAAAATAAAAATATTTTGAAAGGTCTCAATATTTTATCAAATCAGATTCTCTGAACTAAATTTAGGATGCAAAACATCATTTCTCCTTAAACAGATGCATGAAAGAAGAGATATCTTCTTTACCTCTTTTTTGTGTAGACTTTTTAATGATGTCCATTGTGACTGGTGTGAAGTGATACCTCATTGTAGTTTTGATTTGCATTTCTCTAATAATTAACGATGTTGAGCATCTTTTCATGTGCCTATTAGCCATCCGTATGTCTTCTTTGGAGAAATGTCTACTTAGGTCTTATGCCCATTTTTCGATTGGGTTGTTTGTTTGTTTTTGTTATTGAGTTGTATGAGCTGTTTGTATATTTTGGAAATTAAGCCCTTGTCAGTTATGTCATTTACAAATATTTTCTTCCAGTCTGTAGGTTGTCTTTTCATTTTGTTTATGCTTTCCTTTGCTGTGCAAAAGCTTATAAATTTGATTAGGTCCCATTTGTTTATTTTTTCCTTGCGAGACTGACCTAAGAAAACATTGGTATGATTTATGTCAGAGAATGTTTTGCCTATGTCCTCTTCTAAGACTTTTATGGTGTCATGTCTTATATTTAAGTCTTTAAGCCATTTTGAGTTTATTTTTGTGTAGGGTGTGAGGGAGTGTTCTACTTCATTGATTTACATGCAGCTGTCCAGCTTTCCCAACACCACTTGCTAAAGAGACTTCTCCTCCTTTGTCGAAGATTAATTGACCATAGGTATGTGGGTTTATTTCTGGGCTCTCTATTCCACTCCACTGATCCATATGTCTGTTTCTTGTGCCAATACCACACTGTTTTGATCACTGTAGCTTTGTAGTAATGTCTGAAGTTTGGGAGGGTTTTGCCTCTAGGTTTATTCTTTTTCCTCAATACTGCTTTGGCAATTCTGGGACTTTTATGGTTCCATATAAATTTTTGAAATATTTGTTCTAGTTCTGTGAAAAATGTTATGAGTAATTTGAAAGGGATCACATTAAATCCGTAGTTTGCTTTGGGTAGAATGGCCATTTTAACTATTAATTCTTTCAGTCCCAGAGCATGGGCTATCTTTCTATTTATCTGGATCATCTTCAGTTTCCTTTATCATTGTTTTATAGTTCTCAGCATATAAGTCTTTCACCTCCTTGATGAGGTTTATTCCTAGATTTTTTTTTGATGCAATTTTAAGACTGTTTTCTACTTTCCCTTTCTGATATTTCATTGTTAGTGTAAAGAAATGAAACCAATTTCTGTATGTTAATCTTGTATCCTTCTACCTTGCTGAATTTGTTTATCAGTACTAGCAGTTTTTGTGTAGAGTCTTTAGGGTTTTCTATATATAATATCATGTCATCTGCATATAATGACAGTTTTACCTCTTCCCTTCCAATTTGGATACCTTTTATTTCTTTTCCTGTCTGATTGCTGTGGCTAGGGCTTCCAATACTGTTTTGAATAGAAGTGGTGAGAGTGGGCATCCTTGTTTTGTTCCAGATTTTAGCAGGAAGGCTTTCAGCTTTTCACCCATTGATCATTATGTTGGCTGTGGCTTGTCATAAATTAGCTTTTATTATGTTGAGATATGTTCCCTCTATACCTTCTTTGGTAAGAGGTTTTATCATGAGTGGATGTTGAATTTTGTCAAATGCTTTTTGTGTATCTATTAAGATGATCATGTGGTTTTTGTCTTTTCTTTTGTTGATGTGTGGTGTATTTGCTTATGTTGATTGATTTGCATATGTTGAACCATCCTTGTGACCCTGCGGTGAATCCAACTTGATCACGGTGTGTGATCTTTTTTATGTGTTGTTACATTTGGTTTGCTAATATTTTGTTGAGAATTTTTGCATCTATATTCATCAAAGATATTGATTTGTAATTTTCTTTTTTGATAGTGTCTTTGTCTGGTTTTGGTATCAGGGTGATGGTGGCTTCATAGGATGACTTTGGGAGTGTTCCCTCCTCCTTAGTCTTTTGGAAGAATTTGAGAAGGATTGATATGTTCTTTGTATGTTTGGTAGAATTCCCCAGTGAAGCCATCTGGTCCTGGACTTTCGTTTGGAAGGATTTTTCTTTTTTTAACTGCAGATTCTATTTCACTTCTACTCATCAGTCTGTTCAAATTATCTATTTCTTCTTGATTCAGTTTTGGTGGGCTGTATATATCTAGAAACCTGTGCATTTCTTCTAGCTTGTCCATTTGGTTGGCATATAATTGTTCATAGTATTCTCTTAAGGGTTTTTTTTTTTTTTTTGTATTTCTGTGGTATAAGTTGTTATCTCTCCTCCTTCATTTCTTATTTTGTTTATTTGTGTCCCCTCTTCTTGGTGAGCCTGTCCAGAGGTCTTTTAATTTTGTTTACCCTTTCAAAGAACCAGCTCTTGGGACTTCCCTGGTGGTCCAGTGGCTAAGACTCCACACTCCCAAGGCAGGGGGCCCAAGTTCAATCCCTGGTCAGGGAACTAAATCCCACATGCTGCAACTAAAGAGCCTGCATGCTACAACTAAAGATCCCACATGCCACAACTAAAGATCCCACATGCCACAACCAAAAGATCCCATAAGCCACGACTGACATCCCACACATGGCAGCATAGATCCCACATGCTGCAACTAAGACCTGGTCCAATGAAATAAATAAATAAATATTTTTTAAAAAGGAAGAAAAACCAGCTCTTGTTTTTATTGATTTTTTTTCTATTTTTTTAATCTCTTTTATTTGTTTCCTCTCTGTTATTTATTATTTCCTTCTTTTTGCTCAGTTTAGGTTTTGTTTGTTCTTTTTCTAATTCTTTTAGGTGGTAGGTTAGGTTGTATATTTGAGATTTTCTTGATTTTGAGGAAGATCTGTATGAAATTCCCTCTTAGAAATGCTTTTGCTGCATCCCACTGTTGTGGCCTCTCCTGTTGCGGAGCACAGGCTCCGGACGCGCAGGCTCAGCGGCCACAGCTCACGGGCCCAGCCACTCCGTGGCATGTGGGATCTTCCCGGACCAGGGCACGAACCCGTGTCCCCTGCATCGGCAGGCAGACTCTCAACCACTGTGCCACCAGGGAAGCCCTATGGTTGTGTTTTCATTGTCATTTGTCTCAAGGTATTTATTTCCCCTTTGGTTTCATCATTGATCATTGGTTTTTTTTTTAGTAGCATGTTGTTTAGTCTCCATGTAATCATTTTTTTTGTTTCTCTTTCTGTGGTTGATTTCTAGTTTCATGCCATTGTGGACAGGAAAGATGCTTGAAATAATTTCTGTCCTCTTAAATTTGTTGTCTTGTTTTGTGTCCTACTATGTGGTCTATCCTCGAGAATGTTCCATGTGCACTTGAAAAGAATGTGTATTCTGGGTTTTTTGGATGTAATGTCCTGAAAATATCAATTAAGTCTATCTGTTCCATTGTGTTATTTAGGATCTCTATTGCTGTATTGATTCTTCTGACTGGAAGATCTGTTCATTGATGTCATTAGGGTGTTAAACTCTCCTACTATTATTGTATCCTGTCAGTTTCTTTCTTTATGTCTATTAGTATTTGTTTTATGTATCTAGGTGCTCCTATATTGGGTGCATGTATGTTAATGAGTATAATACCTTCTTCTTGTATTATATGTTGTCCTTCTTTATCTTTCTCTATGGCCTTTGTTTTAAAGTCTATTTTGTCTGATATGAGTATTACTACCCTCACTTTGTCATTTCCATTTGCATGAAATATCTTTTTCCATCCTGTCACTTTCAATCTATGTGTTTCCTTTGCCCTAAACTGGGTCTCTTGTAGGCAGCATATTGTAGGCTCTTGTTTCATTACCCAATCTGATACTCTGTGTCTTTTGATTGGAGCATTTAGTCCATTGACATTTAAGGTAAATATTGGTAGATATGTATTTATTGCCATTTTAAACCTTGTTTTCCAGTTGATTTTGTATTTCTTCTTTGTTCCCTTCTTTTTCTTTTTGTTTTTCCTTTTCTGGTTTGATGGTTTTCTTTTGTACTACACTTGTGTTCTCTTCTTTTTGGTTTTTGTGAATCTATTGTATGTTTTTGATTTGTGGTTACCAGTTTTTCAGTTATGTTAAACCATTACTATAACTGCTTGCTTTAGACTGACAGTCATATAGGCTCAAACACATTCTGAAAAAAAAAGTCTACGTTTTCTTACTCCCTTCTCCCACATTTTATGATTTTGGTGTTCTCTTTTACAAATTTTCATGTTTATCCTTTCGATGTTCATTGTAGTTATCACTTTCACAGAAAAATTTTTTTTTAATCTATGTACTGGCTTATTTAAGTGATATACTTTCCAACTGTGATTTTCTCTTTCCTATAGATTCTTGTTTCTTTTGTATTTAGAGAAGACCTTTCAATATTTCTTTTAAGATAGCTTTAGTATTGCTGTACTCTTTTAGTTCTTGCTTGTCTGAGAAATTCTTTCTCTTTCCTATTCTAAATGATAATCTTGCTGGGTAGAGTATCCTCGGTTGTTGGTTTTTTCCTTTGAATATATCTTGCTAGTCCCTTCTGGTCTGCAACATTTCTATAGGAAATCAGCTGATAGTATTATGGGGGTTCCCTTGTAACTAACTCTTCGTTTTTCTCTTGTTGCCTTAACAATCCTCTCTGTAACTTTTGCCATTTAATTACGATATGTCGTTGTGTAGGTCTGTTTAGATTCCTCTTGTTTGGGACCCTCTGTGCTTCCTTTACTTGAATATGTTTACTTCCCCAGGTTTGGGAATTTTTCACCCATAATATCTTCAAATACATGTTTGATCCCCTTCTCTCTCCCTTCTCTTTTTGGAACCCCTATTGTGCATAGGTTGGCACACTTTATATTATCTCGTAGATCTCATATGTTGCTTTCATTTTTTTTTTTTTAACTTGTCTTTCTGTCTGCAGTTCTGACTGGGTAATTTCCATTATTCTGTCTCTTCCAGATCACGTATTCATTCTTCTGTGTCATTTAGTCTGCTATTCATTACTACTAGATTGGGTTTTATCCCCAGGCACAGGAGTGCTAGTAATCCACTTGGGTGTCCTGCAGGCACTGCACTCCCAAAGCCACCAGTGGAGTAAATCCCCTCAAGTAGTGCAGCCCCTGGGCATCATCTCAGATTTCAGCCCCACCTCCATGTGTGGGCAACCACTGGCACTTGCATGCTCCCAGGCCTTGTAGATGTGTAGCTGTGCCTGCTGTGAGCACACCAACAATGAAGATGCTATGGTGGGGCCCCACCCCTCCCTTCAGAGAGTGTATTAGCAACAGCGGACCAGGATATTGCGGCTCAGACCACACTCCAGTCCCTTCAGGCTGTCTCCGTCCAGCCAACCCCAGTCCTCTCCCGAGTCTGTCTGCTGAAGCTTGAGTTTCAACACCCCAGTCCCCGCACACACCAGCAGGCACATGTCTTAGGTTTGGGAGTGCATCGAGGTGGCCAGCACCATCTGTGCTGGTCTCTCTCTGTTCTGCCTGCTGTACTCTGGCTGCTGCACTCTCCTCTGAGCCTCTGAAGCTCCCTATCTATCCCAGCTGATCTCCCAGCCAAAGCAGGGGGTTCCCAGGTTGAGCAAACCTTTCCTCTTTCACAACTCCCTCCCAGGAGTACAGGTCCTGTCCTGATTCCTTTTTGTTTCTTTCTTTTGTCCTTCCTGGTTACGTGGTGATATTTCTTGCAGCTTTGGTTGTAAGAGATCTTCTGCCAGCATTCAGTAGGTATTCTGTGAGAATTGTTCCACATGTAGATGTATTTTTGATTTATTTGTGAGAGGAGGTGAACTCCACATCCTTCTGTTCCACCATCTTGATCTGGGCCAGGAGTTCTTTATTTTTTATGAGTACTATACCCTTATCAGATATATGATTCACAAATGATCTTTTCATTTTCTTGGTAGTGATCTTTGATGCACAAGTTTTTAACTTCAGTAAAGTCTCATCTATTTTTTTCTCTTGTTGCCTATGCTTTTGGTGTCATATCTAAGAATTCATTGCCAAATTCAAGGTCATGAAGATTTATCCCTGTATTATTCTAAGAGTTTTATGGGTTTAGTGCTTATAATTAGGTTGTTGATTTATTTTAATGTTTTTTGTTTGTTTATTTTTGTATACAGTATGTAATAAAAGCCCAACCTCATTCTTTTGCATGTTGGATATCCAGTTGTCCCAGCACCATTTGCTGAAGAGAGTGTTCTTTTCCCATTGAATGGTCTTGGCACCCTTGTCAAAAATTAACCGACTTTTGAACATCCAATTTATGCCATGGAATGTCTTTTACACCAAAGATACAAAATAAAATAACTTCTAATATGTGTCTATCCCTTTCAGAGCTCATCACCCAATCAGAAAAACAGACAGGTTAATTAACTATTCAGGTACAATGTGGAAAAGTCCTCTGATAGATATAAGTAAATATACTTAGGATTGTAGAAAAGCCACATCAAAATTGAGATAAACACACTTCATGCATATAAGACATCGCAGGCTAATAGATGTGACATAACACATAAACAGAAGAATAAAATAAATCTAAAATTGATGTATGTATATATGGAAACTAAAAAAGAAAAAATAGTTCTGATGAACCTAGGGGCAGCACAGAAATAAAGACACATACGTAGAGAATGGACTTGAGGACCTGGGGAGGGGGAGGGGAGGCTGGGACAAAGTGAGAGAGTAGCATTGACATATATACACTACCAAATGTAAAGTAGATAGCTAGTGGGAAGCAGCCGCATAGCACAGGGAGATCAGCTCAGTGCTTTGTGTCCACCTAGAGGGGTGGGATAGGGAGTGTGGGAGGGAGGGATATGCAAGACGGAAGAGATATGGGGATATATGTATACATATAGCTGATTCACTTTGTTATACAGCAGAAACTAACACAACATTGTAAAGCAATTATACTCCAATAAGATGTTTAAAAAAATGTGGAGTGATTTAGAAGGGGCTAAATGGAGATTGGAGGGGGAAGTGCCAAAAATGGAACGCCACGTGACTCTCTAGCACCGTCGCTAGATGATGCTATGTGTAATTTTGCATGCTGATTATGTTCCACTTGTAATGTTGGAATTTTCCTTATTATTATAAATCCTTGGCCCCCAAATGTTCCGTTAAATGGATATTCACAACTTAAAAAAATAAAGATAAAACTAAAATAAAATCGATGTAGGTACAAATAGAGAATTAAAAGAAAGAAATGAATGACTAACTCCGTGCGTGGGTTCTCAGGGAAGGTTTCACAGAATATATGGCTTTTGAATTTGTTTCCACAAAGTACGAGTGGCAGGAGAGGGGAGGGGGCATTTTGAACTAAGAAAGTATAAAAACTTGGCATGTTTTATTCACTTCTGAATACCAAGCACATAGTATCATGCTTGGCACATAATAGGAAGTTCGTGAAGATTTGAGTGAAATAATGAGAGATCGAATGATTAGATGATTAAGTAAAGCTAACAAATCAAGTGCCTGAATCTGAGTGTTCCTGAGAGATACTGATTCAAATAAAGACAAGAATTTTTAGATCTGATGTTGTTTAGTTCTGCTGATTAATCTTGACAGAAATACAAACAGAACCATAATATCATTAGATTTTTGTTTTTCAATAGGTATTACAGGTAGAACTCAAAAGATATACAGTGAAGAATAATTTACTCCCTTCCTTAACCGTTATTAAATGGCAGTCTTTATAATGGTTTTCATTTATTCCTCCTGATACATTACTCACATTTTGTCTGTAATCATAATGTGTTTCTGTGTGAATGATTGTGAGAAGGAAGCAGGGAAGTGTTAAGCATAAGGAATCATCAAATTTTAAAACTCGCAGATCTCTTGCTTCCAAAACCTTAATTTTTCAGCTGACGGAATACATCAGGGTTCAATCAGGGCAGGACAACCACTATAAGTATTGTAACATAAGGGATTTATTTTAGGAGTAAGACCTTATCCAATTGTGGAAGAAGCTGGGTGACCTGGGTAAAAATTTGTAGCACCCCAGGGAACCTGGGAAGCCAGGCACGTCCAGTGGCTGGAGGGAGCACCAAAGGCTGGTAGGCAAGTCCATGGGAGGTTATTGCTTCTGCTTCTGGAGTTGAGCCTGCAGTTGCTATTGGCCAGCAGAGCCAACAATCAGGAAAAAGTCACAAAGGTGGGAAGAGTGAGGACAAGCTGGAATCTGCTGGTACCTCTGCATCGTAATTTCACTGCTATTTAAAACAGTATGACTGTCAGAGAATATTGTCTGTTATTTCTCTTCCACATTCCAACTCTCTTGCAATTTTCTTTCTAAACTCTGAACCGTTCTTAGCAAGTTACGGAACAAAACCACTACAGCAAACTAAGTTTGAGGAGATTCCTTTGCTTGTCTAGTGTCACTTAAAAATACAGCTAAGTGTGGAACCTCGGTTTGCTTCCTCTTAGTCAATTACTTTTCTTGTACTCAGTACTCTGACCCCTTACTCTTATGCTAAGTTCATTGTTAGTTAATCACCTGTTTTCTTTTAGCAACCATTTTTACTGCATCTGGGCTTATTTTTATAATCTGAGGTAATGAAGTGATGAGAACTAAAATAACCTGTACTGATGTCTGCCATGTTCAGGTTACACATTAAAATCACTATTGCTGTTTGACATGGTGATTAGAGCTTTCAGGGTGTGTGGGATGGTGTGGAAAGTTTATCTTGTAATTTCCCGAAAATGCCAATGAGCCTTAATTCTCCAAGTTAATATGATTTTCTTGTTTGTAATATTTAAAGATAAAATTTGAATAGAGTTGAAAACTACAGTTAAAAAATAAATAATTTAGTTTTTATAGCAAATGCTTTTATTTGGCCCTCTCACTATCTGTGTTTGATTTCCTTGTGTAAATTATCTTTCTGACTTTATTGAGAGAAATAGAACATATTTATTTGTTTGAGTATTTTGATGTACATGGACCACATTACATATACTACCCTTTGGCCTTTTTCACCACACATAGGATTTTTTTTTAATTAATTAATTAATTTTATTTTTGGCTGTGTTGAGTCTTCATTGCTGCACAAGGGCTTGATCTAGTTGTGGCGAGCGGGGGATACTCTTCGTTGTGGTGCGTGGGCTTCTCATTGCAGTGGCTTCTCTTGTTGAGGAGCATGGGCTCTAGGTGTGAGGGCTTCAGTAGTTGTGGCACTCGGGATCAGTAGTTGTGGCTCACAGGCTCTAGAGCTCAGGCTCAGTAGTTGTGGCGCACGGGCTTAGTTGCTCCGCGGCATGTGGGATCTTCCCAGTCCAGGGCTTGAACCCGCATTCCCTACACTGACAGGCAGATTCTCAACAACTGCATCACCAGGGAAGACCCACAGATAGGATTTTTTTAAATTGTTATTACTGTGTTTACTTAGCAGGCTGAATTTGAATTTGACACGATCTTAAAATCTATCCGTTCTATGCTCAACAGGGTAAGTAACATTGACTATGTGGAAGTATGGCATTATGTTGCTATTAAAGTACCTGAAGCATGAATAATGCCTTAATTCTGAGAGATCATGACTATTCATTGTTATCTTACATTTTTACTTTTTTTTTTTGTATTTGCTTCTGATGTTTTTTCAACATCTTTATTGGAGCATAATTGTTTTACAATGGTGTTTTAGTTTCTGCTTTATAAAAAGGGAATCAGCTATACTATACATATATCTCCATATATCCTCCCTCTTGCATCTCCCTCCCTCCCACCCTCCCTATCCCCACCCGTCTAGGTGGTCACAAAGCACCGAGCTGATCTGCCTGTGCTATGCGACTGCTTCTCACTAGCTATCGATTTTACATTTGGTAGTGTATATATGTACATACCACTCTCTCACTTTGTCTCAGCTTACCGTTCCCCCTCCCCGTGTCCTCAAGTCCGTTCTATAGTAGGTCTGCATCTTTATTCCCATCCTGCCCCAAGGTTCTTCATGACCATTCTTTATTTTTTAGATTCTATATACATGTGTTAGCATACGGTATTTGTTTTTCTCTTTCTGACTTACTTCACTCTGTATGACAGATTCTAGGTCCATCCACCTCACTACAAATACCTCAATTTCGTTTTCTTTTATGATTGAGTTTTATTCCATTGTATATATGTGCCACATCTTCTTTATCTATTCATCTGTCGATGGACACTTAGGTTGCTTCCATGCCCTGGCTATTGTAAATAGAGCTGCAATGAACATTGTGGTACATGACTCTTTTTGAGTTATGGTTTTCTCAAGGTGTATACCCAGTAGTGGGATTGCTGGGTGATATGATCGTTCTATTTTTAGTATTTTAAGGGACCTCCATACCGTTCTCCATAGTGGCTGTGTCAATTTACATTCCCACCAACAGTGCAAGAAGGTTCCCTTTTCTCCACACCCTCTCCAGCATTTGTTTGTAGATTTTTGATGATGGCCATTCTGACTGGTGTGAGGTGATACCTCATTGTAGTTTTGATTTGCATTTCTCTAATGACTAATAATGTTGAGCATTCTTTCATGTGTTTGTTGGCAATCTGTATATCTTCTTTGGAAAAATGTCTATTTAGGTCTTCTGCCCATTTTTGGACTGGTTGTTTTTTTGATATTGAGCTGCATGAGCGGCTTGTAAATTTTGGAGATTAATCCTTTGTCAGTTGCTTCATTTGCAAATATTTTCTCCTATTCTGAGGGTTGTTGTTTTGTCTTGTTTATGGTTTCCTTTGCTGTGCAAAAGCTTTTCAATTTCATTAGGTCCCATTTGTTTATTTTTGTTTTTATTTCCATTTTTCTAGGAGGTGGGTCAAAAAGGATCTTGCTGTGATTTATGTCATAGAGTGTTCTGCATATGTTTTCCTCTAAGAGTTTTATAGTGGCTGGCCTTACGTTTAGGTCTTTAATCCATTTTCAGTTTATTTTTGTCTGTGGTGTTAGGGAGTGTTCTAATTTCATTGTTTTAGATGTAGCTGTCCACTTTTCTCAGCACCACTTATTGAAGAGGCTGTTTTTTCTCCATTGTATATTCTTGCCTTGTTTATCAAAGACAAGGGGACCATATGTGCGTGGATTTATCTCTGGGCTTTCTATCCTATTCCATCGATCTGTATTTCTCTTTTTGTGCCAGTACCGTACTCTCTTGATTACTGTAGCTTTGTAGTATAGTCTGAAGTCAGGGAGCCTGATTCCTCCAGCTCCGTTTTTCTTTCTCAAAATTGCTTGGCTATTTGGGGTCTTTTGTGTTTCCATACAAATTGTGCAATTTTTTGTTCTAATTCTGTGAAAAATGCCACTGGTAGCTTGATAGGGATTGCATTGAGTCTGTAGATTGCTTTGGGTAGTAGTGTCATTTTCACAATGCTGATTCTTCCAATCCAAGAACATGGTATATCTCTCCATCTGTTTGTATCATCTTTGCTTTCTTTCATCAGTGTCTTACAGTGTTCTGCATACAGTTCTGTGGTCTCCTTAGGTAGGTTTATTCCTAGGTATTTGATTCTTTTTGTTGCAGTGGTAAGTGGGAGTGTTTCCTTAATTACTCTTTCAGATTTTTCATCATTAGTGTATAGGAATACAAGAGATTTCTGTGCATTAATTTTATATCCAGCTTCTTTACAAAATACATTGATTAGCTCTAGTAGTTTTCTGCTAGCATCTTTGGGATTCTCTATATATAGTATCATGTCATCTGCAAACTGTGACATTTTTACTTCTTCTTTTACGATTTGGTTCCTTTTATTTCTTTTTCTTCTTTGATTGCTGTGCCTAAAACTTCCAAAAGTATATTGAATAATAGTAGTGAGAGTGTGCAACCTTGTCTTGTTCCTGATCTTAGTGGAAATGGTTTCAATTTTTCACCGTTCAGAATGATGTTGGCTATGGGTTTATTATATAAGACCTTTATTATGTTGAGGTAAGTTCCACCCATGCCTACTTTTTGAAGAGTTTTTATCATAAATGGGATTTGAATTTTATCGAAAGCTTTTTCTGCATCTATTCAGATAATCATATAGTTTTTCTCCTTCATTGTGTTAATATGGTTTATCACATTGATTGATTTCATATATTGAAGAATCCTTGCATTCCTGGGATAAACCCACTTGATCATGGTGTATGATCCTTTGAATGTGCTGTTGGATTCTCTTTCTAGTATTTTGTTGAGGATTTTTGCATCTATGTTCATCAGTGATGTTGGTCTGTAGTTTTTTTTGTGTGTGACATCGTTGTCTGGTTTTGGTATCAGGGTGATGGTGGCCTCATAGAATGAGTTTGTGAGTGTTCTTTCCTCTGCTATATTTTGGAAGAGATTGAGAAGGATAGGTGTTAGCTCCCCTCTAAATGTTTGATAGAATTCGCCTGTGAATCCTCCTGGTCCTGGGCTTTTGTTTGCTGGAATATTTTTAATCACAGTCTCAATTGCAGTGCTTGTGATTGGTCTGTTTATATTTTCTGTTTCTTCTTGGTTCAGTCTCGGAAGGTTGTGCTTTTCTAAGAATTTGTCCATTTCTTCCAGGTTGTCCATTTTATTGGCCTAGAACTGCTTGTAGTAATCCCTCATGATCTTTTGTATTTCTGCAGTGTCAATTGTTACTTCTCCTTTTTCATTTCTCATTCTGTTGATTTGAGTCTTCTCCCTTTTTTTCTTGATGAGTCTGGCTAATGGTTTATCAATTTTGTTTATCTTCTCAAAGAATCTACGTTTAGTTTTATTGATGTTAGCTGTTGTTTCCTTCATTTTATTTCATTTATTTCTGATCTGATCTTTATGATTTCTTTTCTTCTGCTATCTTTGGGGTTTTTTGGTTCTTCTTTCCCTAATTGCTTTAGGTTTAAGGTTAGGTTATTTATGTGAGATATTTCTTGTTTCTTAAGTAGGATTGTATTGCTATAAACTTCCCTCTTAAAACTGCTTTTGCTGCATCTGATAGGTTTTGGGTTGTTCTGTTTTCATTGTCATTTGTTTCTAGGTATTTTTTGATTTCTTCAGTGATCACTTCATTATTAAGTAGTGTATTGTTTAGCCTCCATGTGTTTGTATTTTTTACAGATTTTTTTTCCTGTAATTGGTATCTACTCTCATAGCTTTGTGGTTGGAAAAGATAGTTGATACGATTTCAGTTTTCTTAAACTTACCAAGGCTTGACTTGTGACCCATGATATGATCTATCCTGGAGAATGTCTCATGACACTTGGGAAAAACAGTGTATTCTGTTGTTTTTCGATGGAATGTCTTATAGATATCAATTAAGTCCATTTTGTTTAATGTATCACTTAAAGCTTGTGTTTCCTTAGTTATTTTCATTTTGGATGATCTGTCCATTGGTGAAAGTGGGGTGTGAAACTTCGCTACTATGTTTGTGTTACTGTCAATATTCCCTTTTATGGCTGTTAGCGTTTGCCTTATGTATTGAGGTGCTCCTATGTTGGGTACATAAATTTTTTTTTTTTTTTTTTTTTTGGTATGTGGGCCTCTCGCCATTGTGGCCTCTCCCGTTGCAGAGCACAGGCTCCGGATGCGCAGGCTCAGCGGCCATGGCTCACGGGCACAGCTGCTCCGCGGCACGTGGGATCTTCCTGGACAGGGGTACAAACCCATGTCCCCTGCATCGGCAGGCGGACTCTCAACCACTGCGCCACCAGGGAAGCCCATAAATATTTACAATTGTTATATTTTCTTCTTGGATTGATCCCTTGATCTTTATGTAGTGTCTGTCTTTTTCTCTTGTACTAGTCTTTCTTTTATAGTCTATTTTGTCTGATATGAGAATTGCTACTCCAGCTTTCTTCTGATTTCCATTTGCATGGAATATCTTTTTCCATCCCTTCTACTTTCAGTCTGTATGTGTCCCTAGGTCTGAAGTAGGTCTCTTGTAGACAGCATATATACGAGTCTTGTTTTGGTATCCATTCAGCCAGTCTACGTCTTTTGGTTGGAGCATTTAATCCACTTACATTTAAGGTAATTATTTACATATATGTTTCTATTACCATTTTCTTAATTGTTTTGGGTTGGTTATCACAGGTCTTTTCCTTCTCTTGTGTTTCCTGCGTAGAGAAGTTCCTTTAGGATTTGTTGTAAAGCTGGTTTCGTGGTGCTGAATTCTCTTAGCTTTTGCTTGTCTGTAAAGGTTTTAATTTCTCCATCAAATCTGAATGAGGTCCTTGCTGGGTAGAATAATCTTGGTTGTAGTTCTTTCCCCTTTCATCACTTTAAATATGTCCTGCCACTCCCTTCTGGCTTGCAGAGTTTCTGCTGAAAGATAAGCTATTACCCAATGGGGAGTCCCATACATGTTATTTGTTGTTTTTCCCTTGCTGCTTTTAATATTTTTTCGTTGTATTTAATTTTTGATAGTTTAATTAATATGTGTCTTGGCGTGTTTCTCCTTGGATTTATCCTGTATTGACTCTCTTTGCTTACTTGATTAACTATTTCTTTTCCCATATTAGGGAAGTTTTCAACTATATTCTCTTCAGATATTTTCTCAGTCCCTTTCTTTTTCTCTTCTTCTTCTGAGACCCCTATAATTCGAATGTTGGTGTGTTTAATCTTGTCCCAGAGGTCTCAGACACTGTCCTCAATTCTTTTCATTCTTTTTCCTTTATTCTGCTCTGCAGTACTTATTTCCACTATTTTATCTTCCAGGTCACTTCTCCGTTCTTCTGCCTCAGTTATTCTGCTATTGATTCCTTCTAGAGAATTTTTAATTTCATTTCTTGTGTTGCTCATCATTGTTCATATGCTCTTTTGTTCCTCTAGGTCCTTATTAAACATTTCTTGTATTTTCTCCATTCTATTTCCAAGATTTTGGATCATGTTTACTATCATTACTCTGAATTCTTTTTCAAGTAGACTGCCTATTTCCTTTCATTTGTTTGGTCTGGTGGGTTTTTACCTTGCTCTTTCATCTGCTGTGTATTTCTGTGTGTTGTCATTTTGCTTAACTTACTGTTTGGGGGTCTCCTTTTCGCAGGCTGCAGGTTCGTAATTCCCATTTTTTTTGGTGTCTGTCCCCAGTGGCTAAGGTTGGTTCAGTGGGTTGTATAGGCTTCCTGGTGGAGGGGACTAGTGCCTGTTTTCTGGTGGGTGAGGCTGGGTCTTGTCTTTCTCCTGGGCAGGTCCATGTGTTGTGGTGTGTTTTGGGGTGTCTGTGGCCTTATTATGATTTTAGGCAGCCTCTCTGCTAATGTATGGGGTTGTGTTCCTGTCTTGCAAGTTGATTGACATAGGGTGTGCAGCACTGGAGCTTGTTAGTCATTGAGTGGAGCTGGGTCTTGGCGTTGCAATGGAGATCTCTGGGAGATTTTCACTGTTTGATATTACGTGGTGCTGGGACGTCTTTGGTGGACCAGTGTCCTGAAGTTGGCTCTCCCACCTCAGCGGCCCAGGCCTGACACCTGGCCAGAGCACCAAGACCCTGCCATCCACATGGCTCAGAATAAAAGGCTGAAAAAAAGAAAGAGAAAAATAAATAAATAAAATAAAGTTATTAAAAATAAAAAAGATTAAAAAGTATTAAGAAAAGAAAAGAAAGAAAGAAGAGAGCAACCAAACCAAAAAACAAATCCACCAGTAATAACAACCACTAAAAACTATACTAAAAAAACAAAAACAAAAAACAGAACCTTAGGATAAATGGTAAAATCAAAGCTATACAGACAAAATCACACAGAGACACATACACGTACACACTCACAAAAAAACAAAAAGGGAAAATATATATATATATATCATTGCTCCCAAAGTCCACTGCCTCAATTTGGAATGAATCATTGTCTCTTCAGGTATTCCACAGATGCAGGTTACATCAAGTTGATTGTGGAGATTTAATCCGCTGCTCCTGAGGCTACTGGGAGAGATTTTCCTTTCTCTTCTTTGTTTGCACAGCTCTTGGGGCTCACCTTTGCATTTGGCCCCACCTCTGCATGTAGGTCACCTGAGGGCGTCTGTTCTTCGCTCAGACAGGACTGGGTTAAAGGAGCTGCTGATTAGGGGGCTCTGGCTCACTCAGTCTGTGGGGAGGGAGGGGTACGGATGCGGGGTGAGCCTGCGGCGGCAGAGGCCGGTTGCACCAGCCTGAGGCGCACCATGCGTTCTCCCGGGGAAGTTGTCCCTGGATCACGGGATCCTGGCCGTGGCGGGCTGCACAGGCTCCCGGAAGGGGGTTGTGGATAGTGACCTGTGCTCGCACACAGGCTTCTTGGTGGCTGCAGCAGCAGCCTTAGTGTCTCATGCCCGTCTCTGGGGTCTGCGCTGATAGCCGCGGCTCACGAGCGTCTCTGGAGCTCCTTTAAGCTGCGCTCTTAATCCCCTCTCCTCACACACCAGGAAACAAAGAGGGAAGAAAAAGTCTCTTGCCTCTTCAGCAGTTCTGACCTGTTTCCCAGACTCCCTCCCGGCTCGCTGTGGCACACTGGCCCCCTTCAGACTGTGTTTAGGCAGCCAACCCCAGTCCTCTCCCTGGGATCCGACCTCCGAAGCCCAAGCCTCAGCTTCGAGACCCCGCCCACCCTGGCAGGTGAGCAGACAAGCCTCTCGGACTGGTGAGTGCTGGTCAGCGCCGGTTCTCTGTGAGCGAATCTCTCCGCTTTGCCCTCCGCACCCCTGTTGCTACGCTCTCCTCCGTGGCTCCGAAGCTGCTTCCCCCCACTCAACCCTGCGTCTCCGCCAGTGAAGGGGCTTCCTAGTGTGTGGAAACCTTTCCTCTTTCACAGCTCCCTCCCACTGGTGCAGGTCCTGTCCCTATTCTTTTGTCTCTGTTTTTTCTTTTTTCTTTTACCCTTCCCAGATACGTGGGGAGTTTCTTGCCTTTTGGGAGGTCTGAGGTCTTCTGCCAGCGTTCAGTAGGTGTTCTGTAGGAGTTGTTCCACATGTAGATGTATTTCTGATGTATTTGTGGGGAGGAAGGTGATATCCACGTCCTACTCCTCCACCATCTTGAAGGTCTCCTCCCATTTTTACTTTTTGAAGTAAAGTATTACCCACATGTTCATAGGAGCCCTTGCATATTTTGATTTGTGATTCATCAAACATGAGATTTTTCCAGAATTGTACCTGAAATCATAAACAAGAATGTGGAAGGAAAGCATTTTCTTTGTTTTTACTCTTCCACCTGAAAACCATCACTTTTGTCTTTATTTGTAAGGATGTCAAGCTAATGCCTAAGCAAAATTATAAAACAGAAGTTAGTCTAATTCCCATAGTTTATCGATTAATGCCTGGGGTGATCTAAACCTTCTTGAATTGTATGATTTTATAATAATCCCCTTAAACTTTTTCATGGGTTTACGTGAGAGAATGTGTTTTCTCCTGCTGCTTAAAGTACCTGGGAACTGAGTATGAAGGGAAAAGGTGACCTGGTACAGCAGGAAGGAGCAGTTAGTTTATACTTCCCAACAGCCAGCAAATATTTTCTACCTTATATATTGGCTGAAGGTATCCTTGGCAACTTGAAAAGGTGACATAGAGGTTAAAGGATAAAGATGTGTCTTGTCCAGCCTTACTCTTCTTTATATCTTAGCATAGTTACTGCAGACAATAGGTACTCAAAATCTCATAAAGTATTTAAGTTGAATATAATCATCATAATCATATATCATACGTTTTATTTCAATTGCATTAGAACGTCACCAGATAGTGTTCCTCTTGGAAGGAAAAGAAAAAACCACACACACACACATACACACACACTAAAATGATCTTCAACTCTTAACTAAATATTTGATTTTTAAAGTTACCTTACAAATCAAATGACTTATCCTTATGACTATCTAAAAATAAGAGAAATCTGTAAAAATAGGTATAGTTAATAAAATTATAACCAATAATTTTCTGAAAAGTATGTTATATATATTGTTTAGAATAAATGTGTTTGAATATTACTGTTTTTTACATTTAGGAATATCCACTCTAAGGGATTATCTCAGTTGATTACCACAAGTCTTAAGTATCTTCTGGTCTATATTTCTCTGTAGTATTTCTAGTTTACTAATTTTTTCTTAAGTTATATCTAAAATTCTGTTTATCCATCTATTATATGTTTAATTTTAATAACTACATTTTTTATTTCTGGATACTCTGTTTGGTTGTTTTTCAAATCCGTTTTACCTTTTTTGATAGTACCTTGGTTTTTTCCTCCTGTTTTTCATTCCATCCTATATGTCTTTAATGATTTTAAAGAAATTTATTGTATTTTCCATATGTGGAAATTCCATTATCAGAAGTTCTTGGTAATGAATTTGATAATGGTGTTGAATTCTCCTCTTGCTAAAAAAAAAATTTTTGGAGTGCATATAAAATCTGTGATTGGGAGTTTATCTTTAGTGGTCTTTGTTCCTGGGAATCCTTTCTGTCGGTTTGAAAGCATATTTTTCCAAAGAGGTTTTACATCTATTTCTGACTGATGCCCTGGGGTTATCAAAGGTCTGATGCCACTTTTATATGAATAACTCAATATGGGTATTCCTGGACCAACACAAGTAATATAAGTTACAGCTTCCAAACACACATGGGGTATTCCCATTATTTTTAATTTTCTCATTATTTTTATTTTAATTTTTAAGTTGAAAAAGCAGGGAGATCTCTGTTTTTTCAATAATCCCTCGTGCCAAATCAGGCAAACTTCCTTGTTTTTTTCTATTTCTGATTGGAAGTTGTTTTTCTGACCTTTTAATGGCCCCAGATCTAAGTTGGCAGCTCGTTTCAAAATCCTTGCCTGTCAGGGATGTAAGGATTAGCCTGTTGTCTCAATATGGCCATTAAAAATCTATTCCCTTGGTTTACTGAGAGTGGGTAGGACCCTGAAGTCATTAACAATGTCAGTTAATACTTTGAGTTTTACTTCCCTCTTTTGTTAGTTTACTAGATTATTATCTAGTAAAATATTAGCAGAATTTAATTCTTGTTGTAGTTATTTCTTCAGTGTTTATTTTTACTTTCTTTTGCATTCATCCTTGAAAATACTTGAATCTATAAAAAAGTTTTTATGATTTAAAAAATATGTATCCTTAACTCACATACTTACCAGAGATAATACAAAAGAAATTTTAGCGCTCTATACCAGTAAAGTTCTAGTTTTATAAGACTGTTGACTTAAAAAACTTTAAAAAATGTTTTCTAACATCATAGGTCTTCCATATATTGTTTTACTTACTGATTTAATTCACATAGTGGGAAAAAATTATGATACAAACAAGTACTTTTTTTTCCCCATCAGTGCTTCAGCTAAGGTTTGCTCTTAGTTGGTTCCCTGCCATGTTTTCCATTTTAAGGTATTTTTAATACATCGTATATTTTAGCACTCCCCTATGAGAGCACATCAGATGTTACATGTTTCTCACATTGGTCATTTTATGGAATTTGAGCTATTAGGCTATAATTGTGGTGTCTCTCAGGATCTCAGCCCTTCCTCTGTGTTCAGATTTTAATACTTCTTCCTGTTACCCTCTATTCACTAGATCTCTTAATTCTTTAAAATTGACTTTCTTGAAATCCAATACTTATGTGTCACAGAACCAGATGATCCAATTTGCTTTTTTGGCAGACACCATAGAAAGCTCTGCCCATTGCACAGTTTCAACAAAAGATACTAGTACTCTCTAGACTACTCTGGTAGAAAAGGATGTAGACAGACTTGAGTTTTATCTAGGCTTTTTCATGAGATGATTTATGCCAATTCTCTGATCTCAACTTGGTCATTTTATAATGAAAGAGAATAATAGGGACATATTTATAAGGAATATTAAATTAATGGTTCCAAGGAACTTTTGAGGTACGGCTTGCTAATAAAACATAGAACTGTATTATTTCATGAAATGAAAACTAAGAATATGGGTAGTAGACTTGAAGATCTGCACTAGCGCAAGCTTTGGTTTCTCAATAATATTTTCCAATTTTATTTTCTACGATGAACGCAATACTTCCTTTGAAATTATTAGCAATTAGCAATTTTGAATGTAGAGTAGGAATAGTGTGCTAAATAACTGATCAAAAGGTGAGAATGTATAAAGAAGAATTAAAATAGAGGTCAAATGCTGCTGTGTTATCAACTTGCCCTGTGGGCCCAGTTGTGGAACTTTTGTTCCAACTGGGTGGCCTTAGCCCAGTCCCTGAACTTCATTTCCTCATAGATAATGTGGGGCCAGTAATGTTCCTTACTTCACATCCAGGGTTGCTGTGAAGAAGAATTCAGTATCAAAGTCACAAAAGCCATTTCACAAACTGTAAAGGCAGTCATAATCTATGAACTCAGATAGTTCTTAGAGTTAAAAAAAAAAGTCAAAGATTAAGAGGATATGCGTGTGAACCTACTGAGATTGGAAAGATGGCAGTTGTGAAGCAGAATGTCAGAAATATTAAAACTAGGAAATTAAAAATGATCACAAAATAGTAAGATTATTTTTGGTAGCAAGAGAGATCCTAAACTGTAAAAACAAAAGGAATTAAAATAGAAAAAGTAATTTATTGAAATGTCCTAGGATGCTACTAATATGAAATTGATTAATTACGTCTGAATTTCTCAGTGATTTTTTATATGAATCTGAAGAATTGAAGTTACAGAATTATGATTATAAAATGTACAGATAGACACACTCAAAATAATAATGTAATTTTGTCATACATGTTTGTAGTACAGAGACTTGTACAAATTTAATGAAAATTATCCTTAAAAATGAAAAAGCTAATAATTTTTACTTTATCTTTTAGCATACGGAGGCATCAAGAAAGAAGAGCAATTTTGACTCCCATTTTAACAGATTTCTCTGTCCGAATAACTGGAGCACCTGCCATCATTTTCACCAAAGGAATTTCTCCAGAAAATATGCACACTGAGGTTAGAAATTAATTTAGCTTTTATTTTAGTCTAAATGATGGAGCAGCTTTTCTTGTGTGTTAGGAGTTTTCATAGTTTCCGTGCATAGGATATCAAATTAGCTTATTATTAATAAGTTATTATTGTAGCTAATAATTATTAAGCACTTTATAGTACTATTTAGGTATTGCTTTTCATGTAATAACTCATTTAATCCTTATAATAATCCTATTAACTTCTCCTACTGTCCTCGTTTTGTAGATGAGGAAACTGAAGCATAAAGAGTTAACTTGTCTAAATAGTCACAAATAGTAAGAAGCAGAACATGGTGTGAAGCTAACTGGTCTGCCTCCTGGCCATACACTCCTGACCTCTACGGCCTCTTTCTAATGAAAGCAACAATAATATTGACAGATCACTTAGGGTTCTCACATGGATTACCTTAGAAAGAGAGTTCTACATGAATTAACTTATTTACTCTTCACAGAATCCATATGAGGTAGATATTATTAGTATACATATTTTATAGATGAGGAAACTGAGATCAAAAGAAATTAAGTAACTTGACCAATCTTACTCGCCAGTTACTAACGGATCCAGGTTTGAAGTCTAATCACTATGGTATACTGCCTCCATGACTAGAATAGAAATGTAATAATAATGTGATCCATCATAACTTTAAAAATATTCTTCATAAAAGTTTGTTATGCTAAAAACTTTATAAACTTTTTGATCATTCACAGAGTTATAGGCAGTTGTTATAAAAAGTTCAGAAAAATTAGGCACAGATTAAATATATTATTAATCTAAGGTGATAAAAGTTTACATCATTCTTTGAGTTTTTAAAAAGCAATATTTTGGGGCTTCCCTGGTGGCGCAGTGGTTAAGGTGTAATCCTGAGAGACTCACATGGTGTTGCACAAGTATGTTTTGTGACAGGCAATAAATCTTGATAATTCTTAAGTCCAAAGGACTTGCTCCTGATCTTCCTGAGGATCTCTATCATTTAATTAAGAAAGCTGTTGCTGTTCGAAAGCATCTCGAGAGAAACAGAAAGGATAAAGATGCCAAATTCTGTCTGATTCTGATTGAGAGCCGTATTCACCAGTTGGCTCGATATTACAAGACCAAACGAGTCCTCCCCTACAACTGGAAATACGAGTCATCCACAGCCTCTGCCCTGGTTGCATAAATTTGTCTGTTGTACTCAAGCAATAAAATCATTGTTTAACTAGAAAAAAAAAAAAAATGCAGGGGACACGAGTTGGATCCCTGGTCCGGGAAGATTCCACATGCCGCGGAGCAACTAAGCCTGTGTGCCACATCTACTGAGCCTGCGTGCCACAACTACTGCAGCCCGTGCATCTAGAGCCCGTGCTCCACAACAAGAGAAGCCACCACAATGAAGAGCAGCCCCCGCTTACCGCAACTAGAGAAAGCCCACACGCAGCAACGAAGACCCAATACAGCCAAAAATAAAAATAAATAAATAAATTTATATAAAAAACAAAAAAAATATTTTGTATGTGTTATCTTATTTGATGTTTATAATTGCCCTATAGGGAAAGTTAGGTTAGGCAGGATATCTTTATATCCACAAAAGGTGTATAAAAATTAAGTCTACTTATATCTTTCAGTTACTAAGTAACACAATTGGTTGAAAATACACAAATATATTCCCTTCATCATTACTTGAGGAATAAAATAAGAATTCTAACTATAATGAGTAAATTTTGGAAACTTTTTGGGGGGAAAGTTTATTTAACCAGAAAAAGGGGATCATTTCCGACATGCTGTTCTTTATGGCTTTATTAAAAGCTGCTCTAAGCTGTGTAGTTTGTATTTGGACCCATCATAAGTCTCCTTAAATCCATTCTCTTGGATGACACTATTAAGGAGAAGGTTTGTTGGACATTTCCAAGCATTTGAACATTGTCCACATGCACTTCATGACAAGAGGCAGGGCTTCTGCTTATTAAGTGAAACTTCTGGATTGTTTTTCATTTCTGTTTTCCTTCCCTGAATGGTTTTCCAGCAATGAATGTTCAAATGACTCAGTTATGCAGCACAACACCAGTTAAGTAGTGGACAGCTACCTAATGCTGCCAAGATTTTAGCAGTTTAAAGAAGTGAAATTAATTAGTCTAGCTACCTTTGACTTCAGCACTCCATTTTGTTATAAATCATTTGGAGTGTATCCTTTGGAGAATACTCAGACCATACCACTTGTGACTGTAATTGCTGCCTATAGTTGCCTATTTACATCTGTCTGCCCACCTAGATTGTAACCTTCTCAAGAGCAGATTGCTGTTCAAGGCCAGCCTCACTCTCTGTTGTTTTTTTTTTTTTTTTTTGCGGTACGCGGGCCTCTCACTGTTGTGGCCTCTCCCGTTGCGGAGCACAGGCTGCAGACGCGCAGGCTCAGTGGCCATGGCTCACGGGCCCAGCCGCTGCGGCATGTGGGATCATCCCGGACCGGGGCACGAACCCGTGTCCCCTGCATCGGCAGGAGGACTTTCAACCACTGCGCCACCAGGGAAGCCCTCACTCTCTGTTTTATTCCTAGCACTCTAGTATGCTGCATGCTACTTGGGAGATGCTCACTAAATATTGATCCGTCTGAGTGGGTGAACAAGATTATGCTAAAGAATTGCATCATTGCCTACATATTGAAACAATGATAGTAGTTTGACGTATGAAAAGCCAAATGTATATGAAATGGTGAAAAATTCTTATTGTTAGTGTGTTTCCCTGTAACTAGCACATGGCCTGGTGCACAGCAGGCCCTCATAAATGTTTATTAAATTAATCCATTAAACTGTTGAGTGACCATGCTCACCATTTCTGCTATTCTCATTAACATGTGAACTCAAGTCCCAGGAGAATTCACCAACATCGTAAAAGTCTAATAAGTAAGAATGATAAATGATCATCTAATGGCTATCATGTTTCTTTATCTCTATTCAACCTTTTTTTCCTTCAGGAGATTTTAGTGTGTGGCCACTCCTTGGAAGTGAATATAACCACAAACCTGGACTTCTTCCTAAGTGTGGCTCAAGTTCAACTCTTACATCAGTTAATAGTAGCAAATATGACTGGAGTGGAACCATCAAGCAAAGCCACAGAGGTAACTATTACCTGATTTTGATTAGGCTTACTGCATTTGTGCCAACTTTACATTGATAATAGGAAAACAAAAATTAAATGCTTTCTGCTAGTTATTCTATATTTAATTTTATTCATAATATGGGCATAAATCATTTTGGATTGGTGTTCTTTATTTTTGAAATTTGTTTGGTCTCGTTCCCTGTAATTTATCATGCACCTTCACAAAATTGCTGTGGCCCAGCCCCAGAAAAGCCTCTGTTAAAAACATGATTTTATTGCCCTGCTGCAATTTTTAAAGTGCAGTGCACAAAACCTGGTGTAGCTTTCACTTACTCAGATACATTACAGGGACAGGGCCTCTTTTGGAAGTGAACTTTGTGAGAGTACTGTGGGAATATCTTCAATAAATAACTTCTAAAGCATTCGTTTCCCATGCTCAGTGAAGAATGGACACAATCAAAAAACTTGAATGCCTGCCTAGAATTTTAATTTTGATCCAGTGTTCATTGGAAGCCTACATTGTAACCACAAAGCATGTCAGCATGAAACAAAGAAAGCTGCTTGTTAGATGCTTCTCAAAATATTTTTTCTTTGCTTTTTGTTTCCGTACTTCTATAATCATATCTGTACTTAGAATAAATCTTTTATAAAATCTCTAGTGAAGAAACTGTTTATCTTTGAAAAAGGCATTGCTTATATTTTTGTCATGAGCTATGCAGAAGGCTCTACGTGCTATTAAGGAGGAAGGGAAGGAGGAGGTGTTCACTGAGAGCCACTTGATGCTAAGCAAGCGTGCCAGGTACTTTTATGTAAGTTAACTCATATATCTTCAAGCATGTTATTACAACCACACTGTGAGGTACATGTGAACATTATCACCGTTTTACAGATTATGATATTGTGACTCAGAGGTAATAAGTGACCTGTCTGAGATCATACACACATAACTAAAAAATGGTGGATCTGAGGTTTTAATTTAAGTCTTTCAAATCAGTGCTTTTTTCATTCTGCCGTGGTTGCTGTACTATAATTGTTACATTAGTCTGAATCACCTTTATTTTTTCAATTATTTAAAAATGATAAAGCTTTTAACTTTCATAAAGAAAAATTCTCTAACTATATCATCTTTTACCACCCATGATTTGTTTGCTCAGTATCTTTTCTAAAAGGACTATAAAGCTGTATACTCTTCAAAATATTGACTTTTTCCCCAATGTATTTTAGACAATCCGTAAGAATATAAATATATGATATGAAAATAAGCAGAGCAAAAATATTTCCCCATGGCATTTTCAATGAAGTCCTTGAAGCAAGTTGGGTTGGAAACAAATTCCTATATTATTTGTGCCAATTTTATGAATCTATCATGTCAGTGAAATCTAACTCACGGATTTATTTTTTATTTTTTATTTTTTTTACATCTTTATTGGAGTATAATTGCTTTACAATGGTGTGTTAGTTTCTGCTTTATAACAAAGTGAATCAGCTGTACATATACATATATCCCCATATCTCCTCCCTCTCACGTCTCCCTCCCCCGCCCAGGTGGTCACAAAGCACCGAGCTGATCTCCCTGTGCTATGTGGCTGCTTCCCACTAGCTATCTATTTTACGTTTGGTAGTGTACATATGTCCATGCCACTCTCTCTCACTTTGTCCAGCTTACCCTTCCCCCTCCCCATGTCCTCAAGTCCACTTTCTACATCTGCGTCTTTATTCCTGTGCTACCCCTAGGTTCTTCAGAACCTTTTTTTTTCCTTTTTTTTTATATTCCATATATATGTGTTAGCATATGGTATTTGTTTTTCTCTTTCTGACTTACTTTACTCTGTATGACAGACTCTGTGTCCATCCACCTCACTACAAATAACTCAATTTTGTTTCTTTTTATGCCTGAGTAATATTCCATTGTATATATGTGCCACATCTTCTTTATCCATTCATCTGTTGATGGACACTTAGGTTGCTTCCATGTCCTGGCTATTGTAAATAGAGCTGCAATGAACATTGTGGTACATGACGCTTTTTGAATTATGGTTTTCTCAGGGTGTACGCCCAGTAGTGGGATTGCTGGGTCGTATGGTAGTTCTATTTTTAGTTTTTTAAGGAACTTCCATACTGTTCTCCATAGTGGCTGTATCATTTACATTCCCATCAACAGTGCAAGAGGGTTCCCTTTTCTCCACACCCTCTCCAGCTTTTATTCTTTGTAGATTTTTTGATGATGGCCATTCTAACTGGTATAACTCACAGATTTCTGATGTGTTTTAGGAATTTATAGAACTTAGCAAGTTGATTGCTATTTACCTACCTGCTTCTAATGCCTTTTAGTAGGGTCTGATTTGAGTAAATAAGGCACACTCAGAGTTAGATTTCTAACAACTCTCACCTGAATGTCAAGTCATTCCTCACAGTTCCATAAATGAGCTAGGATTGTTTTTGTTGTTTTAAAAATGTGTCTGTGGTCCTTATTCCTTCTTGGAGATGATACTAAAAGTACAGACAATATACTGAAATACAGTAGAGACAATACACTGAAGAATGATTAGGATGGCAAATTTTATTTTATGTGTTCTACCACAACTGAAAAAAAAAGTACAGACTCTCTGAAGACAATTTGGTCCTATCCCCAGCCTCAGTGGGGTATGTCTGTGAAATTTCAATATTAAAAAAAAAAGACTTTCTGTGAACTAGAAGAATGTCTTTCTATTCATAAATGAGTAGCACAACTCATATCTGATAGTCTAAGAACATAAAGATATTGTAAGAATTGGTATAATTTCTTCCTTAAATATTTGATAGAATTCACCAGTGACCCATCTAGGCCTGATGCTTTCTGTTTTGGAAGGTTATTAATTATTGATTCAATTTCTTTAATATATGTAGGCCTATTCAAATGCTCTTATTTCTTCTTATGTGAGTTTTGTTAGATTCTGTCTTTCAAGGAATTGGTTCATCTTCCTGAAATGGTTATCAAATTTGTGAGCTTGGTCATAGTATTCCTTTATTATTCTTTTAATTTCCATAAAATCTGTAGTTATGTCCCCTCTTTCATTTCTGATGTTAGTAATTTGATTCCTCTCTTTTGGCTTTTTGTTTGTTTGCTTGTTTTTTGGTTTTTTGTTTTTATTTTTTTTGTTAGCCTGGCTAGAGGCTTATTAATATTATTGATCTTTTTAAGGAATCAACTTTTGGTTTTATTTGCTTTATTGGATTTTCTGTTTTCAATTTCATTGATTTAATTATTTGCTCTAATTTGCTCTAATGCTCTAATTATTTCTTTTTTCCTGCTTACTTTTGATGGCGTTAATATTTTCAAACAGTTTTTCACAAGGTTTCTTTTGAAACATTAATTCTAAAAATTATTCAAGAACATGAAAAGGAGATTTTGTTAGTAGAGGAAGCATATCTACACTGTTAACAAAGGGGAAGAAAGATGGACAGATATTTGGAAATTGAAGTGAAAACAGTGAAACAATCTAAGGATTATTACTGGAACCAATATTTAATATTAATTTTAATTATATAGACAACTAACACATAATAAAACTTTCAAGTATATAGCTAAAAGAGAAGCACTTCTGGCAATAAAATGACCAGCTCATGGTTTAAGCAAATTGCCTCCCATGTTGATTAAAACTTTTCCAATATTTTTGCTCTAAAAATGTACTCATTGCTTAGTGATCAAGCAGCCTGTATTTGTACACTTTGGTTTTCAGTGTTTCCTTCAAGTGTTAGGACTTCCATGATTGCTGGTTCCCAGAATATTCAATTCTTCATTTTAAATTAACCTTTTTTTGGTCTCTATACATATTATGATAGGCTGAGAAAGTACATGAGAAAAAACATTTAGTATTCAAAAAGCCAAAATTAATTCTATATTACAAAGTACATGTCCTTCTATATTTTATTCTATAGTTCATGTCTTTGTGATAACATCTGTCTCTATGGTACTAGTACAACAGGAATGTTATTTGGGTTTCTTACATTCTAGTTCCCTGCCATTTACATGAGGTGGGAGTTAACCTCCTAGATAACTTCATAGTCAAATCTAAATGTACAATTCTAATTTTTCTCCAAAAATAGAGCTCTACTACTCATCCTTGGTTTCTTTCCCAATGTTTAGCAGGGCAAAATTGGTTTACTCTTTAGAAGATTCTTTACCTTCTTATAAAGTGCTCTAGGTCCCATAAAGGCCCAATTATATAAAAGTGGTTGTTAGTAATATAATCATAACATTCATGCAAGAAGAATTAACAAGGGAGATAGTTCAGTTACATGTACCACTAAATGTCAGGAAACTTTTTAAAGAGAATATGACTAAATGAAGAGTTAAAGTATTTTAATTTGTGCAAGTCTGTTTATGGGCTAATAATGCAGACCATTTTTATATGATATCAAAAAGAAACTAAACATCATTTTAAGTATTCCTAAAGCTATTGGCATGCAGGACATTATAAGGAGTTGTTAAAAAATAAAACAAAAATTTCTACTTTTTTAACATTTTATTCCAGTTGCAGTCACCCCCAAAACAAAAATACACCATAAAAAAAGATAATTTGTATAGAATGATTATAATTTGTATCAGAGTGATTTAAACTGAGATGAAAGCTGAGTAACCTATCTGAACTCTATAAACTTATAAACAGTATAGATAAGATACTAAAACTAGCCTGTTTACTTGAAACGCTTAATTTTTTTAATAATGCAATGTTACTTTTATCGAAGTAGTGCATGAATTTTAACAACCAAATGTTGCTAAACTAAATATATCAGAATAGTGTCAGTACACTGACATCCCCACTTCATCCTGCTTAGCCATTTTTAACTCTGTAAGCCTTGTCTTCTAGTATTTATCCCATCTTTCTGAATAAAATGAATAGACTACCATCTCTTGATTTACTCATTTTAGTATTACCTATTCACTTGCTGTTTACTGTAGGTGAAGATTCTGTCCCTTTTACACTTCTCTTCCACTCTTACATTTTCCCAGTATTCTTATATCATGTTTTTAAAGTCAGTATGAATTGTTTTCATTATAAAGACTATGTAAATATTGTTCATTGCTTAGTGAAGTAATATGATGTGATTATATTTCCTCTCTTTATAGTCTTCTGTTTTTCTTAAAGTTAATCATTGCCACATTCTTTTTATTTGCTCATTTTTTTTTGTTTTTTTTTTTAAATCTCTACCTCTTCCCTCATTCTCTCCAACCTGCCCCAAACCCTCACCAGTAACTCTACATAATGCCTGGCAATTTAATTTTTCACACTTTGAAACTTATAAAATAATGTCAACTCTGTTTTTACCCTTGGAACCATTTTTCATGAAGTCTTCATTTTGCCTTTTCCTTTCTGGACCAGTAGTTCTCTAGACCTGCTACACACTTGACACAACTGAGCCAGATGAGAGTAGGTTGTGATTTTTGAGGTTAATGGTAGAGTGTTGGGAAATTATAGGGTATCAAGTAAGTAATGTTTTTCCTATGAATATAAATTAGTAAAACCGCCAATATCTTTATCCCACCATTCTAAAATATTAGGTATTTTGAGTTCCTATATAGAAATAGTATAATAGTATAGAAAAATATTGTAATAGAACTTATTATACATGCCTAATATAGTTTACATCGGTGTTTTTACAATTTGCTATAAAATAGGATATAATACATAAGTTGGACTTTTTTGAGCTATGATTAAGTATATGCCCTAGGAGCGGTGGCGAAGGTTGTTTTTGGTAGTATTATTATTTTAGCTTGGAAAGTATCTGCTTTGGAGTTGTGCTTCATTTTAGGAATGGAAATTCTTGGTTTTTTGTCAATGGTGAAAAATTCTTACAAGGCATACTTAACCAACCTAAGGATTGCTAGGAGTCGTTGGAACTAGGAACTTAAGAGTAAAGAAGAGGGGGGACTTCCCTGGTGGTCCAGTGGCTACAACTCCATGCTCCCAATGCAGGGGGCCTGGGTTCAATCCCTGGTCAGGGAACTAGATCCCACATGCATGCCGCAACTAAAGAGGCCACATGCCGCAGAGAAGATCCCGCACGCCACAACTAAGACCTGGCGCAGCCTAACTAACTAAATAAATATTTTTTAAAAAAGAGTAAAGAAGAGGGGAAGGGACTTTGAGTGGTGGTGTAGAAGCAGATGTTTTCTGGAGTAGAACTTTAGGCAAGATGAGCAAAATAGAGGCTAATATACCTTGAGAACACACGTGAGTGGAGGTAGGGTTTGAAAGCAGGAAATAAGACTGGTTCGGGAGAGGATGTTGACGTTCTGGTCTATCTCAGTGCTTTCTATCTTGAGGTGGACATGAGTGGGAGAGGCCATTTCAGAGGTTACCTATTTCTGTAACCTCTGTAACCTTTCTCCTTTAGAAAAGGAGATAGGAATATTGGATAACATGCATGTGGTGACTTGCCATCAGTGTTACTATGCTGAGTATTTGTTTCCCTTCAGAGGCACCTGGATCGACTACTTGTAACCAGGCAATAAACCCAGGCTCCAATAAAATGTGGATTCAAGCAGAGCCTTAAGTGGACAAGAGGGCCTCTGAGGAAATACCTTGAATTTCTTAAAATCTAGACCTGGAAAAGATATTAAGTATTTTACTACCTGTTCTCTCCAAGGGAAGGACTTCTTAGGTACATTGAGCTATCACACCTGTCTCAGTTTTAGTTAGGCCTTGTAAATGTTAAAAATAGTATAATTTTCTCCTGATAAGCTTACACTTAGAGAGAAACATGCCATAGTTACTTCAAGGTAGATGCTAAACATCAAGAAAACAAGACAAATTTTAATTTTCCAGCCATACTAATATTTATCCCATATGTTGGGTTGGCCAAAAAGTTCGTTTGGATTTTTCCGTAACATCTTAGGAGAAAGCCCGAATGAGCTTTTTGGCCAACCCAATAGATTTCTGGACCAGAAATCCAGTGAATACAGTAAGTTTTCCTAAGGCACTATTAAACTGTCTGTCCTAGTCTTTTTCAGCAGTATTCATTGAGGGCTTACTCTATACCAGATATACTGGCTACAGACTGATAGAGGTATGAAAAATAAACATATTGTGGTCCCTGCACTCTAGGATTTTATAATATGGTTGAAAAATACAACATAGACAAATGGATTTACAACTAAGAACTCAGAGCAGTAAACAAAAAGTGTCAAATAAGCTCTATGGAAAATTAGTGCTATAACAGGTATTCAGAATAGAAGAGAAGACTTTAGGCTAGGTGGTCAGAGATCTAGCTTCATGGAGAAGTTGGGGTTGAATAGGCAGAGAACAGTGACCTGCTTCTTTACTCAGTAAATATTGAACCCTTTCTATGTGTCAAAAACTACTATGGGGCTTCCCTGGTGGCGCGGTGGTTGAGAGTCCGCCTGCTGATGCAGGGGACGCGTGTTTGTGCTCCGTTCCGGGAGGATCCCACATGCCGCTGAGCGGCTGGGCCCGTGAGCCATGGCTGCTGGGCCTGCGCGTCCGGAGCCTGTGCTCCGCAACGGGAGAGGCCACAACAGTGAGAGGCCCGCGTACCGCAAAAAAAAAAAAAAAAAAAACCCTACTATGGATACTAGGGTGACAGCATTAAACAAAGGAGGTGAAGTTTCTGATTTCATATTCTAGTGCTCATATATTCAGTGATATGAAGATTGACACTAATAAACAAATAATTAGATCTAGATCAATGTATATATTGATATCTATATAACTCGTAATACATGATTATATATATGTATATACATACATACATATATACATACATACATACACATATACACACACATCCATGCACATAACTAGTTGCATTCAGCACTTTCTATTTGCCAGAAGTAATTCATGTGGTTACACCTAGCTCTAAGGGAGGCTGGAAATGTAGTCTTTCTAATACAAGGCCATATGCCTTGCTAAAAATTATTTTACCATGAAAAAAGGGGATAATGAATATTGGGGTACAATTGCCAGCCTCAGCAGCAGAGGCTTCAAGGTCACCTGGTAGTCAAAGATAGGATATTCCTTAGAAAGCAGCTTTGGCTCTCTTCAATACTTTGAACATATCCTGAAGTTCTATGCCATATAACATGGCAGAAATAATGTTATCTTGCAAATTGTTCAGTGCTGATATAGGGACAAATATTGTCTTTGTCCAGTGTTTCTTACTCTTTTCATCTGCTAATAGGACTCCCCTTCCTTTGGCTAAACAACATGCTCTTATTTTATGCAGTTTTGATAAAGAGTCCCATTACAGGGTAGACATAAAACACAGGTCTGACTATTTTTTTAAATTAATTAATTAATTAATTTTTATTTTTGGCTGTGTTGGGTCTTTGCTGTGCGCAGGCTTTCTCTAGTTATGGTGAGGGGGGGCTACTCTCCCTTGCAGTGTGTGGGCTTCTCATTGCAGTGGCTTCTCTTGTTGTGGAGCACGGGTTCTAGGCATGTGGGCTTCAGTAGTTGTGGCACGCAGGCTCAGGAGCTATGGCTTGCAGGCTCTAGAGCACAGGCTCAGTAGTTGTGGTGCACGGCCTTACTTGCTCCGCGGCATGTGGGATGTTCCCGGACAAAGGCTCGAACCCATGTCTCCTGCGTTGGCAGGTGGATTCTAAACCCCTGTGCCACCAGGGAAGTCTCCTGACTAATTATTGTATCAATCCCCTTTGCCCAGTTATTGGTCCAGATATGGGCACACTACTCAGGCAAGTGCAGTGTTTCATATGAAAACATTGAGAAGAATAAGCCCTCTCTGCTAGGAATCATTAAGTTCAGATGTAGTCATATTGGAGCTTTCTTTGACCATTGTCTCACTCTTCTCTTTCACTACTATCTCATGAAGGAAATCTGTGTCAAAAGAGAGGAGTTGAACTCACAGAAATAAGCAAAGCTGAAAGAAAGAGAAAGTCTTTGACATCATCTGACTCCCTTGACACAGTTCTAGTCAATGAGATATAAAGAGAAATGTTCTACAGATTTCTAGGAAAGTCTCTATGTTCTTTTTCCTCCTTCTCGGAATAACAACAGTGGAAGTGACTAGCCACTTGGTACCATGTGATGACAAACATGAGGACAAAAGCCATTCACTAAGAGTAGCAAAGTGGGTAGATAAAGTGATCCTGAGATGTGAGTGATATCATGAAGCCACTGCAACCAGCCCTGGACTTTAGGAAAATAAACGTAAGTTGTTAAGCCACTAATATTTGGCTTTCTGTTACATGAGGTCAAACACAATCCTAACTGATACAGACAGTGTTACAGTATTCTGAGGTGGAGATGATAAAACCCAGGGAAAGTACTGAGCACAGAACAGAATTTGATGCTGAATAAATGCTCACAGTATGAATTAATAAATGAATTCCTTAATTCATAGGAAGTCCTATTTCTGTGCATAGAAATAAAAAGATAAGATGTATGCCACATATATATCAAAAGAAGTGGAAGAAATTGATGATTAGCTATATGTTTGATGGAGACAGGTTGGGTACATATTGTGAAAGGCTTTGAATACTAGGCTGAAATGTTTTAAGTAGTAGTAGGCAGTAGAGAGTAGATGAAGTTAGTTGAGCTAGAGAATGACTTCAACAGGTGTGCTTTGAAGCTCAGATCCATTTTAGACTGAACTATTCAACTGTATTAACACACTAATAGTTGATGTGTGATCTTCAGATGTGAATATTATCGTTACCTTTTCTTCTATTCTAACATCATAGAATATGTTATATTCTTTTACAGTATCAGTTTATTTCAGTTAGGACTTGAAATTGCTGTAGCATATAATATCACCTATTGTTTCCAGAAGCTACAATTCTTAAAAAAAAAAACACACTTTTTATTTCTTTATTTTCATTTATTTATTTTTTTCTAACATAACTCCATACTTTATTCAGATTTCCAAGTTTTTACCCTAATGCCGTTTTTTTGTGTTTGTTTTTGTTTTTTTTAAACATCTTTATTGGAGTATAATTGCTTTACAATGGTGGGTTAGTTTCTGCTTTATAACAAAGTGAATCAGCTATACATATACATATATCCCCATATCCCCTCCCTCTTGCGTCTCCCTCCCACCCTCCCTATCCCACCCCTAGGTGGTCACAAAGCACCGAGCTGATCTCCCTGTGCTATGCGGCTGCTTCCCACCAGGTATGGATTTTACATTTGGTAGTATATATATGTACATGCCACCCTCTCACTTTGTACCAGCTTACCCTTCCCCCTCCCTGTGTCCTCAAGTCCATTCTCTTGTAGGTCTACGTCTTTATTCCCGTCCTGCCCCTAGGTTCTTCATGACCTTTTTTTTTTTTTTTTGATTCCATATATATGTGTTAGCATACAGTATTTGTTTTTCGCTTTCAGACTTCTGACAGACTCTAGGTCCATCCACCTCACTACAAATAACTCAATTTCGTTTCTTTTTATGGCTGAGTAATATTCCATTGTATATATGAGCCACATCTTCTTTATCCAATCATCTGTCGATGGACACTTAGGTTGCTTCCATGTCCTGGCTATTATAAATAGAGCTGCAGTGAACATTGTGGTACATGACTCTTTTTGACTTATGGTTTTCTCAGGGTATATGCGCAGTAGTGGGATTGCTGGGTCATATGGTCATTCTATTTGTAATTTTTTAAGGAACCTCCATACTGTTCTCCATAGTGGCTGTATCAACTTACATTCCCACCAACAGTGCAAGAGGGTTCCCTTTTCTCCACACCCTCTCCAGCATTTATTGTTTGTAGATTTTTTGATAATGGCCATTCTGACTGGTGTGAGGTGATACCTCATTGTAGTTTTGATTTGCATTTCTCTACTGATTAATGATGTTGAGCATTCTTTCATGTGTTTGTTAGAAATCTGTATATCTTCTTTGGAGAAATGTCTATCTAGGTCTTCTGCCCATTTTTTGATTGGGTTGTTTGTTTTTTTGATATTGAGCTGCATGAGCGGCTTGTAAATTTTGGAGATTAATCCTTTCTCAGTTTCTTCATTTGCAAATATTTTCTCCCATTCTGAGGGTTGTCTTTTTGTCCTCTTTATGGTTTCCTTTGTTGTGCAAAAGCTTTTGAGTTTCGTTAGGTCCCATATGTTTATTTTCGTTTTTATTTCCATTTCTCTAGGAGGTGGGTCAGAAAGGATCTTGCTGTGACTTATGTCTTAGAGTGTTCTGCCTCTGTTTTCCTCTAAGAGTTTTATAGTGTCTGGCCTTACATTTAGGTCTTTAATCCATTTTGAGTTTATTTTTGTGTATGGTGTTAGGGAGTGTTCTAATTTCATTCTTGCACATGGAGCTGTCCAGTTTTCCCAGCACCACTTATTGAAGAGACTGTCTTTTCTCCATTGTATATCTTTGCCTCCTTTGTCATAGATTAGTTGACCATAGGTGTGTGGGTTTATCTTTGGGCTTTCTATCTTGTTCCATCGATCTCTGTTTCTGTTTTTGTGCCAGTACCATACTGTCTTGATTACTGTAGCTTTGTAGTATAGTCTGAAGTCAGAGAGCCTGGTTCCTCCAGCCCTGTTTTTCTTTCTCAAGATTGCTTTGGCTATTCGGGGTCTTGTGTGTTTCCATACAAATTGTGAAATTCTTTGTTCTAGTTCTGTGAAAAATGCCATTGATAGTTTGATAGGGATTGCAATGAATCTGTAGATTGCTTTGGGTAGTAGTGTCATTTTCACAATGCTGATTCTTCCAATCCAAGAACATGGTATATCTCTCCATCTGTGTCTATCATCTTTAATTTCTTTCATCAGTGTCTTATACTTTTCTGCATACAGTTCTTTTATCTCCTTGGGTAGGTTTATTCCTAGGTATTTTATTCTTTTTCTTGCAATGGTATATGGGAGTGTTTCCTTAATTTCACTTTCAGATTTTTCATCATTAGTGTATAGGAATGCAAGAGATTTCTGTGCGTTAATTTTGTATCCCACTACTTTACCAAATTCATTGATTAGCTCTAGTAGTTTCTGGTAGCATCTTTAGGATTGTCCGTGTATATTATCATGTCATTTGCAAACTGTGACAATTTTACTTCTCCTTCTCCAATTTGGATTCCTTTTATTTCTTTTTCTTCTCTGATTGCTGTGGCTAAAACTTCCAAAGCAGTGTTGAATAATAGCGCTGAGAGTGGGCAACCTTGTCTTTTTCCTGATCTTAGTGGAAATGGTTTCAGTTTTTCACCATTGAGGACGATGTTGGCTGTGGGTTTGTCATATATGGCCTTTATTATGTTGAGGTAAGTTCCCTCTGTGCCTACTTTCTGGAGGGTTTTTATAATAAATGGGTGTTGAATTTTGTCAAAAGCTTTTTCTGCATCTATTGAGATGATCATATGGTTTTTCTTCTTCAATTTGTTAATATGATGTATCACATTGATTGATTTGTGTGTATTGAAGAATCCTTGCATTCCTGGGATAAACTCCACTTGATCATGGTGTATGATCCTTTGAATGTGCTGTTGGATTCTGTTTGCTGGTATTTTGTTGAGGACTTTTGCATCTATGTTCATCAGTGATATTGGTCTGTAGTTTTCTTTCTTTGTGACATCTTTTCTGGTTTTGCTATCAGGGTGATGGTGACCTCATGGAATGAGTTTGGTAGTATTCCTCCCTCTGCTATAGTTTGGAAGAGTTTGAGAGGGATAGGTGTTAGCTCTTCTGTAAATGTCTGATAGAATTCGCCTGTGAAGGCGTCTGGTCCTGGGCTTTTGTTTGTTGGAAGATTTTTAATCAGAGTTTCTATTTCAGTGCCTGTGATTGGTCTGTTTATATTTTCTGTTTCTTCCTGGTTCAGTCTCGGAAGGTTGTGCTTTTCTAAGAATTTGTCCATTACTTCCAGGTTATCCCTTTTTTTGGCATATAGTTGCTTTTAGTAATCTTTCGTGATCCTTTGTATTTCTGCAGTGTCAGTTGTTATTTCTCTTTTTCATTTCTCATTCTATTGATTTGAGTCTTCTCCCTTTTTTTCTTGATGTGTCTGTCTAGTGGTTTTTCAACTTTGTTTACCTTCTCAAAGAACCAGGTTTTAGTTTTATTGATTTTTGCTATAGTTTCCTTCATTTCTTTTTCATTTATTTCTGATCTGATCTTTATGATTTCTTTCCTTCTGCTAACTTCGGGGTGTTTTTGTTCTTCTTTCTCTTATTGCTTTAGGTGTAAGGTTAGGTTGTTTATTTGAGATGTTTCTTGTTTCTTAAGGTAAGATTGTATTGCTATAAACTTCCCCCTTATAACTGCTTTTGCTGCATCCCATAGGTTTCAGGTCATCCTGTTTTCATTGTCATTTGTTTCTAGGTATTTTTTGATTTCCTCTTTGATTTCTTCAGTGATCTCTTGGTTATTAAGTAGTGTATTGTTTAGCCTCCATGTGTTTGTATTTTTTACAGATTTTTCCCTGTAATTGATATCTAGTCTCATAGTGTTGTGGTTGGAAAAGATACTTGATACGATTTCGGTTTTCTTAAATTTACCAACCTTGATTTGTGACCCAAGATATGATCTATACTGGAGAATGTTCCATGAGCACTTGAGAAGAAAGTGTATTCTGTTGTTTTTGGATAGGATGTCTTATGAATTATATGAATTAAGTCCATTTTATTTAATGTATCATTTAAAGCTTGTATTTCCTTATTTCTTTTCATTTTGGGTGATCTGTCCATTGGTGAAAGTGGGGTATTAAAGTCCCCTACTATGAATGTGTTACTGTCGATTTCCCCTTTATGGTTGTTAGCATTTGCCTTGTGTATTGAGGTCCTCCTATGTTGGGTGCATAAATATTTACAATTGTTATATCTTCTTCTTGGATTGATCCCTTGATCATTATGTAGTGTCCTTCGTTGTCTCTTGTAATAGTCTTTCTTTTAAAGTCTATTTTGTCTGATATGAGAATTGCTACTCCAGCTTTCTTTTGGTTTGTATTTGCATGGAATATCTTTTTCCATCCCCTCACTTTCAGTCTGTATGTGCCCCTAGGTCTGAAGTGGGTCTCTTTTAGACAGCATATTTATGGGTCTTGTTTTTGTATCCATTCAGCCAGTCTATGTCTTTTGGTTGGAGCATTTAATCCATTTACATTTAAGGTAGTTATCGATATGTGTGTTCCTCTTACCATGTTCTTAATTATTTTGGGCTTGTTATTGTAGGTCTTTTCCTTCTCTTGTGTTTCCTGCCTAGAGAAGTTCCTTTAACATTTGTTGTAAAGCTGGTTTGGTGGTGCTGGATTCTCTTAGCTTTTGCTTGTCTGTAAAGGTTTTAATTTCTCCATTGAATCTGAATGAGATCCTTGCTGGGTAGAGTAATCTTGGTTGTAGGTTTTTCCCTTTCATCACTTTAAATGTGTCCTGCCACTCCCTTCTCGCTTGCAGAGTTTCTGCTGAAAGATCAGCTGTTAACCTTATGGGGAGTCCCTTGTGTGTTATTTGTTGTTTTTCCCTTGCTGCTTTTAATATGTTTTCTTTGTATTTAATTTTTTATAGTTTGATTAATATGTGTCTTGGCGTGTTTCTCTTCGGATTTAGCCTGTATGGGACTCTCTGAGCTTCCTCGACTTGATTAACTATTTCCTTTCCAATATTAGGGAAGTTTTCAACTATAATCTCTTCAAATATGTTCTCAGTCCCTTTCTTTTTCTCTTCTTCTTTTGGGACTCCTAGAATTTGAATGTTGGTGTGTTTAATGTTGTCCCAGAGGTCTCTGAGACTGTCTCAATTCTTTTCATTCTTTTTTCTTTATTCTGCTCTACAGTAGTTATTTCCACTATTTTATCTTTCAGGTCACTTATCCGTTCTTCTGCCTCAGTTTTTCTGCTATTGACTCCTTCTAGAGAATTTTTAATTTCATTTATTGAGAACACACTTTTTAAACTGATGAAATAGAAGGGTGAGAGGGCTAAGATTGCCCTGAGTTATGTTCAGTTGGCTGCAGTAATTACTCTGTTATTCCTGAATAGCAAGTAATCATCTTATTAAGCCTACTTGCAGAGGTAGTGTACGTAGGAGTAACATGCTCATTTTCAAATCAGTGTTTTAGAGTAAATAAAACTTTTGTACCAAAATAAAAACCATATTTTTAGAGTAAAGAATAGAACCACAGCATTGGGGATCTGAAGGTGGAGGTTCTTTGATGCACACATTACAGATCCTGGAGAGGAATGTGGACAACTTATAACACTAATTGAGTATTTCTTCCTTTGCCTTCTCCTTCCTCCTCTTCCTCCTCCACTTAACCACTTGCTTTTAGGCACTTCGTTAGCACTCCTTTCGTTTCAGTCTCTGGTAACGACTTACTTGGTAACCTGTCCCATGAATGCTTGGTACCTGTTCTTATACTGTCTTTGATAGCCATAAACTATGTTTTTTTAAGGAAAATCTCATTTACACAAAAATTACTTTAATGATCATAAAATATACAGTATTTAGTCGATGTTTCTTCACATTTCTAAAATAATGGATATTTCCACCAATATAAGGTTTCTGTTCCCTCAGAATTTTGCTGTTATTTATTGTGTTTGGGTTCTCTACAACTATTTAAAGAATTAAGAACTACAAAAAGCACTATCTCCAACTGTCTATGAAGCATGATAAAGTTACAGTAAAAAAAAAAAAAAGTTATAGTCAAGCTGGTCAGAAAAGGTACAGGTCCCTTAGCTCCAGCACCAGCTCCACCTTTAATCAGCTCCTGTCCTCTTAAGACTGCTATCCCCTCTCATCTGTGCTTCTCCCCAGGTCTCCTCTCTCTGTACCATATTTATATTTCTTCTTGACTGTGCTAAGTTATATGCCTTCTCTCTGACTTTGAATTCTGTCTCTTTGATAATTGCTCCTTTCTCACATATTTTTCTCGAATTTCCAGTGCTGTCTTTTAATACCATATTCCTCATGACCTACAAAAATGTTCATCTATAATGTGAAAGCACTAGGAAAACAAGTTATAACTAATACATTATTGTCTCTTCTGAGTCAAAATATAAATGAGCTAGCTGTTCAAAATAACTGAGGGTCGATGATTTGCTTGGTTTCCTATCTGACAGTTCGTACTTTTCTACCAAGCAAACTTTTGGGCTTTCAGTTACTTTTATATAAAAGAATCAGCCTTGGGCTTCCCTGGTGGCGCAGTGGTTGAGAGTCCGCCTGCTAATGCAGGGGACACGGGTTCGTGCCCCGGTCCGGGAAGATCCCACGTGCTGCAGAGTGGCTGGGCCTGTGAGCCATGGCCGCTGAGTCTGCGCGTCCGGAGCCTGTGCTCCTCAACGGGAGAGGCCACAGCAGTGAGAGGCCCGCGTACTGAAAAAAAAAAAAAAGAATCAGCCTTAAAAAAATACTAACATCAGAGCCATGGGAATATATATAATTCTCATCTAAGATTTCATGCATTTTTAAATTGCTTATTTCTAGACCTTTGGCTCTTCATCAGAGTTTTTCTGCAGCAAGTGACTAAAAAACCTCTCACAGAGTATAGAGATATACAAAATAAGCACCAAAACCTAAATCAAATAATCTTCTTTCTACCCTTTTTTAAGATTCCTGGACTTCACCAAATGTGCCATAGGTGCCTTTACACCTTTCTTTCTAAAAATTGGCCCATTCAGTAATACACTGTTGGAAGACATGAAAGTACACTGGGGTGGTTGAAATATTCTATATCTTGATTGTGGTGATGGTTATACAACTGTATACGTTTGCCAAAGCCCCTTAACTGTATGTTTTAAAGAGTGAATTTTATTACTTACAAATTATATTCCAGTAAACTTGGCTTAAAAATGTTTGGCCACTTCGTAACACAGCTTTGGAAAACACAAGAATCCACTGGCAACAGTGATTTACATTAATGTCAGAGTGTCTGTTATGGAGGTAGCTACCCAGAATCTGTAACATCAGCTAACACTTATTGGGTGCTCACTATGTAGCAGGTGGTCTAAATGTTTTATGTAGCTTAACTCCTTTTTTCCTTACAATAACCCTTTGAGTTTGGGCCTGTTTTTCAAACTATACAGAAATGGAAACTGAGTCTCAAGAAAGTCCTATAGTTTGCACAAGTTTGCATAGCTAATAAGTATCAAAACCAGGCTATTCCTCCCTCACCCCACCTGAGAATGTACTGGTTAAAAGTACTGTCAGAGGTAGTTCAGTGACCTAACTGGTATGGATGTGAGTGTTTTAACGGGGAGAATTAAGCAAAAACTAGTTTATACAGGCCTTATTTGTTCTTATATAAAGTTTATTTATTGTATTGTAATAGTAAGCCATTGAAGGATTTAAAACAAGATCATGACATCATTAGATTCACACTTGGAATAGTGGCAGATGGGTTAGGTAGGGAGGCCACTGGAAGCTCTAGCTGTAATCCAGATGATGAGAGTCCAAACTGAAGTACTGATTTAAGGAAGAGGAAGAAGGCCAGTACTCGGCTAACTCTGCATTTGCTTGAAAGGATGTATAGAAGGAGGAAAGTCCTAGGAAAATAGGTTATAGCTAATTCATTATTATTCTTTTGGAATAAAATTATGATAAATGAGCTGGTTTATCTCAGCACATGTATTAAAGGAAAGATAGGGCTCTAGATCATTCTTTTCCCAGCTGTTCAAAATTGCATGACAAAAGGCAGTGACTCTCCTGCTACACATTTGCATATAGGCATCAGCTTTTCGTGAATTCAAAGGCCACAGATTGGGATCTCCCTGCACTTTGCACCTTCTTGAGCTCTTGAATACTCATCTGATTATTTCATATATGCCCCCAAATAAAAATGTTGAAGTATTGTCTTTTTAAAAGTTCAGGAGAGGGTTATTATTTATTTGTTTATTGGCTTTATTTTTAAGTATGGAAGAGTCAAGTATGTTTAAATGTCAGTGGGAAGGACTCAGAAGAAAGGTTGAAATGTATGGGATGAGAAGGGAAAATCAATAGTGTAACATTCCTAAAATAAGGAGAAAACAATACCCTATGAATAAAGGGTAGAGGGATTGACACCTCTTCTAACGTAACAGAAGGGAAGAAAGAAAGGATGGTCACATATGTAAGAAGATTTAAGAGTTTAGTAATACAGAGTTGGGAGTTGAGGAGGTGCTCATTTGATATTTTACTCCATGAAATAGGATGTAAGGGCATCTATTAAGGAATGGTACAGGGCTCAGTAATTTGAGATGGGGGGCAGGAAGCTGCTTATTCTATTGAAACTTTAATTTTTTACCTAGTAAATATAAATTGGGAGGTACAAAAATGCATACAAATAATAGTAAAATATAAAGATTTCTAAAATTAAGACCAAAGAAACAAAAACACAATGTAAACTGGAGCCACAAGGACTGAACCTCAGATTTGGCTCTTAACTTCCTGGCAGCCAAAAGAAAAGGGAGATTCAGATACTAATAAATTACTACAAGGTTTTACTGATTTTTGAAATGTATAGATCTTTAAAAATAATTTTTATATTTTAAAATAGTTTTAGAGGTACAGAAAAGTTGCAAAACGAGTGTAGAGAGTTCCCATATACCCTGCACCCAGCCTCCCTATTATCAATGACAAATGTCCCTAGTACGGACATTTATCACAATTTATGAACCAATATTTCAACATAATTATTAACTAAAGTCTATACTTTATTCAGTTTTTACTAAGAACATTTTACTAATGTCCTGTTTCTGTTCCAGGATCCCATCCAAGGATACCTTATTACATTTAGTTATGTATCCACAGGCTCCTTAGACTATGACAGTTTCTCATATTTTCCTTGTTTTTGATGACCTTAAGTGTGTTGAGGAGTAGTAGTCAGGTATTTTTTAGAATGTCCTTTAATCTGTATTTGTCTGATGTTGAGGGGGGAATATCTACATAATATCATTTGGAATTCTTCTGTACTGGAGATTTGTCTATTCTTCATTTCGGAGATATATGATTAATAGATGTGCCTTTAACACTGAAAAGTTTCAAAAATCAATTAATAGTATAGATTGCAACTGTAGTTAATCCCTTATATGCCAACATTTCTTTATTCTCTTAGAGCTTTAGTATCTCCATCCGCAGAATGAGAGCTTTGGACTATGCTGTTGACCTTCACTTCCCTTTCTAATCTTTCATTTGTGTCTTTGATGACCTGAGGGAAAGCCCAAGACTGACCTCCAGTGGTAATCCGTGCTGCTCTCCTAGAAATAAATGCCTGTTTGTTGAGATGAGTTGGAACAACCAGATAGTTAAGAAAAAGCAACACTCACAGCAAGGCAGTTTCTAATTTATTCTTTATTTATTGGTAGTTGATTACAAGTCTCAATTTCTCTATGATATGACTAGAGTAATTTCTGTCTAAAAGTGACCCAAAAAATTTCTTTTTCTGTTCTTCTGAAATTTCAGCCATTTGGAAGGAAATGAGTCTAAACTCTCTTTGTCAATGTATAGGTACTCTAATTCTGGGTGTAATCACTTCAAAATGTTGCTTCTGCTTAAATGATTTCCTCTCAGTAATTTAGCAGAGTTTTTTTCAGTCATTAATTTTAGTTCTCTTAAACTATTTTTTGAAGTTAACTTCCCATCTTTCTCATTATTTTCCCAAGGCTTCTCTCTCCTCATGGAACCATATTCACATGAATTCTATAATCTTAGAATATATTTGTGAACCTGTGGAATTTGAGTGTATTTCTATGGGAGAAATTCCTCTAATATTGTTTTTAGCATTTTCCAGGGGGTGGATATAGGTTTTCTGGGATCTGAGGTTGATCCTTTTTAGAAAGAACAAATTACAAATATAAAATTAGGTTCAGGTGCTGTATAAATAAAAATAAAATTCAAAAAAATAAATCAATAAAATTAGGTTCAGGGCCTCGAAAAATGTCCTATGCAAGGAAGAGTATTTGAAGCTGAAATTTCCTATTAACTTTATGCTAAATACCCCTCAACCAGTTTTGGATGAAAAATGACATTACCACTGTATTAGTTCTCTGTTGCTGCTGTAACACATTACCACACATTAAATAGCTTAGAACAACACAAGTGTATTATCTTTCTCTTCTATTATCAGAGGTCTGATACAAGTGTCTCACTGGACTAAAATCAAGGTGTCAGCGGGGCTCTAGTTGTTTCTGCAGGTCCTAGGGAAGAATCCATTTCCTTGCCTTTTCTAGCTTCTAGAAGCCTCCTACACTCCATGGCTCATGCTTCCCCCCCCTCCATCTTCAGTGTCAACAGTGGCAAGTCAAATCCTTCCTAAATCATATCTCTATAACCTTTCTTCTGTCATTGCATCTCTCTAGCCACAGCAATGAATAATTCTCAGCTTTTAAGAACTCATGTGATTAGATTGGGCCCACCCAAATAACCCAGTATAATCTACCCATTTCAAGATCTGTTACCTGAATCACTTCTCCAAATCCCTTTTGCTGTGTCAAAGTTCACAGGTTCTGGGGATTAGGACATGGACATCTTCAGGGAGCCGTTATTCTGCCTAACACAACCACATAGGAATATGGTCTCTGTCTTCTTTCCACTTGATGATAATGACCAATGACATATTCTTACTGATTCAAAAAGGCAGCAGCAAGCTACCAAACTCAGACAAACCTAGGCATCTTTTCCAGAGTCAAACAATACATCAAAAATCCTAAGTGTATCTTTTGAGGGAACACATGGTACAGAGAAAGTGTTAGAGATTGCTTATTGTGTATCCAATTTAAATTTGAAGGTTAGTGTTAACACTATTGTAGCAATTTGCCCCAGCTTAAAATATCAGTTTTTATGAAGTAATTATATATTTGAATACAAAAATGATTACTGGCATTGTCATAATTTTTTGTAAATCTCTGTAATGTATGGCTTAAGGGAAGACAGCTAGATTCTCATATCTGCTCTGTATTCAATCTGTTGCAGTATTTGTTTTGGTTGATGTACAGGAAGAAAAATCCAGCCTCACAAAAATATGTAGTCAGAAAAAGGAGTACTTTAAAAACCTTTAAGATAATTGTGGGTATTCTTCTTTGATATACAATAAAACGAGATATGGTAGTTTCTTTTTTGTCTACTCTATTGACTTTATATTTTTAACAGGTTTTTTCAGATATCCACATACCATACAATTAAGCCATTTAAAATATGCAATTCTTTGACTCTTAGTATGTTCAGAATTGTGCAAACATCACCATAATCAATTTTAGAACATATTCATCACTCCAAAGAGAAACCCCCTACCCCTTAACCATCACCTCCCAATTCTCCTATCCCCTTCAGCCCCAGATAACCACTAATATACTTTGTTTCTGTACAGATTTGTCAGTTCTGGACATTTCATATAAATAGAATCATTTATGAGTGGATCCTTTTGCATAATGTTTATATCATTCATCTCTGTTTTAGCCTGTATCAGTTCTTCATTTCTTTTTATTGCTAAATAATATTCTGTTGTGTACATATATGTATAACATTTTTAATGCATTATTCAGTTGATGGACCTTTGGTTTTTTCCCACTTTGGGGCTATTATGAATAGTGCTGCTATGAGCATTCATGTGCATGTATCTGTGTGGATATATGTTTTCATTTGTCTTGAGAACATACCTAGGAGGGAGATTGCTGGATCATATGTCAACTCTAGGTTTAACTGCTGTAATTTCTTAAAAGGTTAGTTACAACACGGAATTTGAAGCCATAGCAATGGACTTTGCTTATTCTGTTATGTTACAATTCATTGGTTTGTCTTACCTTTTAGTGAATCTTTCATCCATGCGTGATTTTGTAACATCATGCATTGGTCATTTGGAAAATATTTATTTACTTAGTTATGCAGATCTTCCAAAAGTGGACACATTTTATTATTTAACATCAAAATGCATATTTTTTAATATTACTACTGATCTCATCAGAAAAGTCTAAATATTGAGAAGCTATCAGGTTCATGATAGCAAATACAAGTTTTTCAAAATGCTAGTTTTTCTTGGAAGTTTAAATTTCATTATTGGCAATTAATACCGTCTGTTGTTTTCCTTTAAGGAACAGTTTATTTTAGAGAAAATATTTGTGAAATACCCAGTTCTGAATAACCATAGTTTTTTCAATCACTCTTTCAAATAAAAAACTTTTTATAAAGAATCAGCTATTATAGTATGCAGTTCAGCTGCACATCTGCTTTCCCTCAAGACAACTATCATTCTTTGGTATACAGCGCAGGTGCTTTGTGCATACTTCCCATTTCATCACATTGAATATTAAAAAGATATAGGTTTATTGGTCAGGATTTAATAAAATGAATAATTTTTCCTGTTTCATCAAGAACATTCTTACATGAAACTGTTATTTGATTCATTTTTTACTGTAAGTGTATGGTGGAAAACTAGCTCATTTGGGTACTACTGCCTGTATTAATCCTAAGGTATACCCCCATTGCTTTTGCACCATCAGTCTAATGTCAACATAGTGAAAAAGACAAATTATGTCTTAGTTTTATTGCAAAATTAGTTTTGACCTTAAGGAGTCCTTGATAGGGTCTCTGAGACCTCAAGGGGTCCGTGGACTACGCTTTGAGAAATGCTGTTCAGACAGTACACTTTGTTTCTCCTGCTCAAAAAATGATATTTCCCAGAAATGTTGAGATTAATGAAAAGCCATATGTCATTTTGTAGAAACAAATATATTTTTGTTATTTTAGAATATACTATTTAAAATCTTATTTCTATCTGCACTACTTTCAATAGTTCCATAATCTAAAGATATTCAGAAAGTAAATAATCTCCATCATCATTTTAAAATGAAAAAAAAATGGAAATCAATTTTTATTTATTTGTCTAAGGTTGATTAATTAACTTGCTGTACATTTTAAGTTGAAACCTAAGCCTTCTGATTCTTAACTACAGTGCTTTAGTTTTTTAATAGGCTACTTCACTAGAAAATCTGTACGAAATATCATACAGATGTCTTAAAAGTCCAAAGTGTATGCTTAATTTGTCTTTCACATTGAACAATTTTCAAATAATCACCTTTCGGCCTTCAAAATCGATTATATAAATACATTTAGAAAGGGGTTGGGAGAATGGGTGATGGTATTCAAAGGGTACAAACTTCTAGTCATAAGGTGAATAAGTTCTGGAGATCTAATGTACAGCATGGTGACTGTAGTTAACACTGTATTGTATACTTGAATGTTGCCAGGAGAGTAGATCTTAAATGTTCTCACTACAGACACAAAAACTGATAACTATGTGAGAGAATGGATGTGGTATCTATTCTTATTGGTGGTTGTTATTTCACAGTATATACATATATCAAATCATCACGTTGTACACCTTGAACTTACACAATATTATATGTCAATTATATCTTCTTAAAGCTGGAAAAAATAGTCTTAGATTAGAAATTGAATATGAATGCTGGCGTTCTAACTTAACACTCTCAGGCTGAATTCCCCTATGCAGTGCTCTATGGGAAATGAATTCATTTAAACAGATTAAAGAAATATTTTAAGAATGCAATGTACCTTTAGTTATAAAACCTCTTACTGCTGCAAATATACATAAGACTTTTGCAATAAGCTTAATGAATTCGTTATATAAAAATATACAAATTAACTTTCTATGTAAAATATAAACATCAAATAAATTATGGATATTTTATTAGCTGGTTGATCGATTTTTGTTAGTACTTTATTACTGATATAGTTTTGGCAGACATGATAGAATTGAGAAGACTTTTAAAATGAATATTTATCTTCAAATTCTCGAGAATCAGGTGGTGTTAATAGCGCTGCTGATGATGGCAGTAGATAATATTCATTAACTGCTTACCATTTAGCAGGTACTGTATTGTGTTATTACATGCATGATCTCATTTAATTCTCAAATAGCTATGTTAGAAAGTTACTGATATTACTAAGAATTAATGGACAAAAGAACAAACAAAAAGAAAGCTTTGGGTTCAGTTATCACTGACATGTATTTATTTGTCATAGGAATAATTTCACTACCCTAAAACAACTTTCTAAGCAGTCTTCTATTTCAGAGCAGGAGTTGTTTTGTGATGGATGTTTTGTTTTTTATTTTCTAAATCAGTTTTCTCAGCACAATCTGACTTTAATTTCTATCTTAACACAAGTAAAATGGACTAGAAGGTCTCCTAGTCTTTCTATAAACTTAAAAAAGGAATTCTTTCCAGAAATAATGTTCTTATAGAATAGGTTTGATTGAATTTTTCCATAAAAAATGCAGATGGAGTTAGGATACCAGGTGATGTGTAAGAATTTCAGGAGTCCATATCTAAGGACTCAAAATGATAATGATGATGACGACGATGACATTTATTGTATACTTACTAGCTGAGTATGATGAGTACTATATGAGCATTATCTCAGTTCTCTCTAAACCCCATAAAATATAGATACTATTCTTATTCCTATTTTTCAAAAGGGGAAACTGAGGCACAGGGGTTCTTTTGTTTAAGTTATTTTCCCAGGATCATGTAATTGGTAAGTGATGAAGCCAAGATTCCAACCCAGACTGTATGTCTATAGTACATCCTGCCTTTGCATTAGGCTAGCAATCTGGATTCATGATCCCGGCTTTACCACTTATTAATTGTGTCCTTGGGTGTATTTCTTCTTTACACTTCAATTTACTCATCTATAAAATGGGAATAAGAGTAGCAGTTCTTAGCTTTTCATAACTTTTTTAGGGTCACAAAAAGTTTGGGAGGCTTTTTGAGACTTGTGAGGATAAATGAGAAAGTAAAGTGCTCAGCACAATTCTTAGTACACAGAAGTGCTCAGTAAATGATAATGTCTATGGCAATGATAATAATGAAATAAAGTTTCTCTTATTGAGTGCCTCATTTCCACCCCTGTGGCCCTTACCACTGTGCATCAATATCCTCCTAACTGACTTCATCTTCTCATTTTAAACCAGTCCAATATACACAGCAGCCAGGCAGTAATTATCCTAAAGTTTATTTAGGGCCATATCATTCCTTTGTTCAAAAACCTTCAATGCTTTCTCTCTGCCTAATGAATTAAATAAGAACTCAGCCTGATACGGAGTTCAGCATCTTTACTTCACTCTGTATATCAAGTGGAGACAGCAGAATTCCTTTTACGTATTTAATATGTTTTGTTCAAACGTATGTTTAAGATAGGTGCTTAATATGTTTTATTGTATGGACTGGTTAGTAGCCTGGAGTATAAGTTAAAGGTGAAAATGTTTTCATGCCTTCCTCTTGTTTGGTGGTAAAATATCATAGATGTCAAAGCATCTCAGGACCTGAATGATAGGTTATATAAATGTAAAGCTAGGTAGGGACAGTTTATTTTAATATGTTGGCATCCTATCAAAAAAGACTCCAAAAAGCCGATTTTTTTATCCCAGAAAAAAGACCCAAGAAAATATTGGCCTTTTCTCTCTGTATATGGGGGCCTCTTAGTACTTAACTTAATTTCCACTCTTCCTTGATTAAATAAACAAGAATAAATGAAATGACAAATTCAAGGGAGTACATAGATTTACACTTAGACATTACTTATAGTCTGTGTAGGCTAATGTGATTTCACTAGAGAAAAATAACTCCGAGAAAAATCTTTTTTTATTTTATTTTATTTTATTTTATTTTTTAGCATCTTTATTGAGGTATAATTGCTTTACAATGGTGTGTTAGTTTCTGCTTTATAACAAAGTGAATCAGTTATACATATACATATGTTCCCATATGTCTTCCCTCTTGCGTCTCCCTCCCTCCCACCCTCCCTATCCCACCCCTCCAGGCTGTCACAAAGCACCGAGCCAATATCCCTGTGCCATGCGGCTGCTTCCCACTAGCTATCTACCTTACTACGTTTGTTAGTGTGTATATGTCCATGACTCTCTCTCGCCCTGTCACAGCTCACCCTTCGCCCTCCCCATAACCTCAAGTCCGTTCTCCAGGAGGTCTGCGTCTTTGTTCCTGTCTTACCCCTAGGTTCTTCATGACATTTTTTTCCTTAAATTCCATATATATGTGTTAGCATACGGTATTTGTCTTTTTCTTTCTGACTTACTTCAGTCTGTATGACAGACTCTAGGTCTATCCACCTCATTACAAATAGCTCAATTTCGTTTCTTTTTATGGCTGAGTAATATTCCATTGTATATATGTGCCACATCTTCTTTATCCATTCATCTGATGATGGGCACTTAGGCTGTTTCCATCTCCGGGCTATTGTAAATAGAGCTGCAATGAACATTTTGGTACATGACTCTTTTTGAATTTTGGTTTTATTTTAAATTATTATTCTTTTAAAAGTGTTTCAGTATGAGAAGGAAGTCTCGTGGGCTAGGGTAATTTTAACCTGAGTGTCATATGGGGATTTGGACTTGATCCAGATCATTTAAAAATAGCTCTACAAAACTTGATTATTTAAAACATAACTTTATGTTTTCATCATTTGGCTTAAATATAAATTTATTTTATTGTGTTTCATACTACAGTGGCAATCTAGAAGAAAAGGCAGATGCCTTTACCAAGTTTCGTTGTAAAATTTTTGCTTGCCAAAATCAGCATCAGGATGTTTCTCAGATGTACTGAAATTTGCCCCTATTTCAATGTAATGAATAGTTACTGCATGGTGTCAGCAATTACACTGTTAGTGATTTTCTAAATGAAGTGCTGTAATGTAGCAAGGAGTACAGAATGGCCAGAAAAATTGGACTCAAATCCCGGCACAACCACGCCATGGCTCTGAAAGGCAGCCAGACTTTTTGACTTCTGAGACTGTTTCCTCATCAGTAAATTTGGAATTATGCTCTGTAATTCATAAGCTTATTGTGAGGCCTAGATGAAATTATGTTTAAAAAAAAAAAGCCACTTACGCTTGGCTCTTAGTATATACCCATCAAACATTACAGTAGTTATCACTGCTGGAATTTGCTACCATATGTTAATTTACAAGGTTTTCTTTATTAAAGTTTATTCCTTAGATAAGGATAACTGTATGCTTAAATATATTTTGGCAGTTTATAATGGATAATTTTCTAAATTTCCTTTGGATTTTTCCATAAATGTAAACTAAACTGGAACTTGCACACTGTGATTTATGGGAATAAATCTGAACTAGGCATCAGAGAAATTGCTATAAAATTTGCTTTGCCACTAATGATAGAATCTTGGTCAAGTCACTTTTGCACTGTGGGCTTTAGTTTCCTCCTATGTACAATGGGAGAGTTAGAGCAAGGGAGTTGTGATAAGTGAAATTAAATTCCCTTTCAGTTCTAGAATTCAGTGATTGTGGATTATTCTGCTTCATTCTAAAGGTCTGACTGCTTTTCATTTTTTTATTGTCCTTGCTTTTTATTTGATTACATGTAATATAACATGGGTGTTTTCACAAGTGGGTGTTTTCTAAACTTGATGATGATAATCACCAGGGATGCTCATGAAAACTGGTTAAAAATCTCCAGAGATTCTGATTCAGTAGGTCTGGAGAAAGCCCTAGGAATCAGTAGTTTAGTAAGTGTCCCAGGTGATTTTTATCATCAAGTTTAAACTGCCGTGTTCTTTTTATTATATCTAAAAGCTATTCTTTGCCGGGGAGAGGAAGAATCTATGTTTTGGGATGCTGCGGACATTTACTTCATCCAATAGATGTTTAATGTACGTTTACAAGGGAAGATAATAAAGGAGTCTGTGACCTAGTTGGGGAATTTTTTAAAATAACAGCACAGTGAATAATAGATGTATGAATAAAGGGATGCGGAGCAGAGAGAAGGAAGTAATCAGTTCTGCCTGTAGGGATGGAGGAGATATCAGGCAAGACTTGTAAGAAGAGGTAATATTTAGGGTAGACTGTGAAAGATAAATGGGCATTTCCCCAGCAAAAAATGTGGGGAAGGGTATCACAAGAAGGAGGTACAATGTGAACAAGAAAGTATAAGAATGCCAGATATAGCTGGACGACTTTGAGCAATATGGTATGTGGGTCAGGAGAAATAGGCTGCAGGAAAAGTGGCCTTCAGAGTTGAAAGGGCTGTTAATATAATGTATCTCATTCTGAGATAGTGTGATGGAAGGAATGGAGACGTGCACAGGAATGTGTGTTTTCTAAGGTTCACTCTGCCCAGGTGTAAAGAGTACATTTGGGGAGTGACTACAAACAGGAAGACCCAGTTTGAAGGCAACTGTAGTTTCTACTAGGAAGCAGTACTAGTTATTATGAAAGGCCCAACCACTGGAGTCAGACTGCCTTGAATACTGGTTCTGTCACTTACTAGCAGGCTTCTAAATTTTCTCATCTGTAAACTGGGACATACTTCTGCTACTTATTGCTTAGAGTTGTTGTGAAGATGAAATAAGATAATATGTTTAAAGCACGTGAAATGGTCCCCACAATAAGCACTCAGTCATTGTTAGCTTCTGCCGTTATTACTGTTGCTGTTGTTTATTCAGGATTGTAAGGGCCATGATTAGACTAGAGGCAACAAGAAAAGAGAAGTGAGAATAACATAGAACACATTTTCAAGGACTTGGTGATATATTAAATATATGAGGGTTAATGGACAGAGATGAATCAAAAAAGATTATCAAGATTTTTAGTTTGAGTGATTGGAAACCATTTAATACATTCCAGTCATTCAAAAGTGATATTTCATAAACAAAGCATATGCTTTTGCATATCTTTTACCTCTTTATCTATTGGGGTCATAGTAGATGTTTATCATTATAAGAACTCTGTAAAGAGTATTATTAACCCTTTATCATATTGTTTGCCTATTTATATACAGAATAAATGTGTTTTTCCGGTTTTCTTCTAATGTTAGGTGTTTTGGTGAGTGCTAGTTGGACTCAGAACACCTAGAGTCTGGTTCTGCATCCTTCAGTGTGCATAGAATCACAGCTGCACCACCAATCACAGTCTGTTTCAGAGAAAAGTTCATTAGACTAATTTAAGTAGTATAACCACCCTGAGAATTACTGTTATTCTTAAACTCTTAGAATCTTAGAACTGGAAGAGCCCTTAGATATTATTTAATTTGATGCTCTCTTTATAGGTGAAGACATTGACACTCAGAGAGGTTAAAAATTACAAATTATTACAGCTATTCAGTGAAAGATGCAGAACCAGGTAAAAGATGTACAAAAGCAAGAGGGAATAAAAATCGGTCATAAATGAAACACCCATTCAATCTAGCTAGCAGTCATATCTTACTAGTGATAATATCATTTAGTACAAACTTTTTAGGATGTGTTTTGGCAGTAATATCAAGAGAAGTAAAATTCTCATAATTTTGTCTAGTAATTTTGCTTCTAAGAAATTATCATAAATAATTGTTAGAAATATAGGATGTATTTATGTATACAGTTATCCTTTGTAAGGTATGTTATTTTTAATATAAGTATATATTAAATGCTCAAACGTGTTATAGAAAGAAGATTAAGTAAATAATTGGTATATAAGTAAATAATACGTTTATAGACATATATACATAATGCATACATACACAAAATATAATTTAAATTTATTCCCAAAAAATATTTATTGGGAACAGAACAGATGAAGTCTGTACACTGAGATTATCCAGTAAAATAAAGTTTTACAATGAGAGTTTTAAATGATAAGTCAGTCTTCTTCTTTATTAAAGCAACTGTAACAACAGTAAATTTCAATGTTGAAAATTAAGGGAAGTTGAAAAACAAAATTATTACCTATAACTGTACCACCCATGGATAACTATTAGAATATTTTTGTATATATGCTTCTAGATTCTCCTTCTCTTTGTATCTATAACTCTGTTTCTGTTTTATGTTTGTTCATTTGTTTTGTTTTTTCAGATTCCACATATAAGTGAAATCACACAGTATATGTCTTTCTCTGTCTCACTTATTTCACTTAGCATAGTACTCTCTAGGTCCATCCATGTTGTTGCAGATGGCAAGATTTCATTCTTTTTTTATGGCTGAGTAATATTCCATTGTGTATATATACTGCAACTTCTTTATCCATTCATCTATTGATGGACACTTAGGTTGCTTCCATATCTTGACTATTGTAAATAATGCTTCAACAAACATAGAGGTACTTATATCTTTTCTTGCTGGTATTTATGTTTTCCTCAGATAAATACCCAGGAGTGGATCATATGGTAGTTCTTTTTTAATTTTTGGAGGAACTACCATACTATTTTCCATAGTGGCTGCGCCAATTTACATTCCCACCAACAGGGCACGAGGGTTCCCTTTTCTCCAAATCCTCACCAACACTTGTTATTTATTGTCTTTTTGATAAGAGTCATTCTGACAGGTGTGAGGCGATACCTCATTATGGTTTTGATTTTCATTTCCCTGATGATGAGTGATGTTGAGCATCTTTTTTCATTTGCCTGATGACCATCTGTATGCCTTCTTTGGAAAAATATCTATTCAGATCCTCTGCCCATTTTTTAATCAGGCTGTTTGTTTTTATTGATGTTGAGTTCTATGAGTTCTTCGTATATTTTGGATACTAACCCATTATTGGATATATCATATGCAAATATCTTCTCCCATCCAGTAGGTGACCTTTTTTGTTTTATCAATAGTTTCCTTCCCTGTACAAAAGCTTTTTAGTTCGATATAGTCCCATTTGTTTGTTTTTGCTTTTGTTTCCCTTGCCTAAGGAGACATATCCAAAAACATACTACTAAGACCAATGTCAAAGAGCATATGCCGATGTTTTCTTCTAGTCTCATCCAAAAAATCTTCAAAGCAAGAACTAAAAGATCAAACTGCTTCCAAGTAATGCATCCCAGAACAAATATTTGAAGGAATATTTAAAGAAATACAGATATTTAGAGGAATATAGAAATACCTTGATTCAAACAAAGTGAAATTCATAATGTCTGGCATCCAGTAAAAACTGACATGAAAAGAAGCAAGAAAATATGACCCATGATAAGGAGAAAAATTAGTCAGTACAAACAGACCCAGAAATGGCAAAGATGATAGAATTATTAGACAAGAACATTAAAACAGTTATTATACATTATGTCATCTATATAAGATGGTAGAGAAAAGCATGAACATGTTGAGGAAAAACATGAAAAATATTTAAAAATTGAACTTCTAGAAATGAAAAGTACAATATCTGAGATTAAAAAACAACTGAATGGAATTCACAGCAGATTTGACACTGTAGGGAATCTTTAAGACATAGCAATAGAAACTATCCAAAATAAAACATACAGAAAAAAAAAGATGGGGGGAAGAAAAGGAACACAGAGCATCAGTAAGCTGTGAGAAACTTCAGTCAGCCTAGTGAATGTGTAATTGTGGTACCTAAAGGAGAGGAGAGACAGGCTGAGACAGAAAAGTTTTTTTAAGAAATGGTGGCTGAATATTTTCCTTATGTGATGAAAACGATAAACCCAAGAGATCCAAGAAGAACCCTAAGCACCAGACACAGGAAAAACACTGTACCAATGTCAAATTTTTACAACCACTGATAAAGGCACAATCTCTACAATAATCAGAGGAAAAAGACACAAAGATAAATTAATTGCTGCTGACTTCTTATTGGAAATGCAAGCCAAAAGACAGTGAAGCAGCATCTTTGAGGTACAGAACAGCTGAACATGTCAACCTAGAATTCTATATCCAAACAAAATAGCTTTTAAAAATCTGAGGGGACTTTCCTGGTGGCTCAGTGGATGGGACTCTGTGTTCCCAATGCAGGGGGCCCAGGTTCAATCTCTGGTCAGGGAACTGGATCCCACATGCATGTCGCAACTGGGAGTTCACGTGCCACAACTAAGGAGCCCGCCTGTCACAACTAAGACCCGATGCAACCAAATTAATTAATTAATTAATTTTAAAAAATAAATTAAAAAATTAAGAACTGAGGCACAATAATGATTTTTTTTCAGACACACAAAATCTGAAATAGTGCATCACCAGTAGACCTGCACTACAAAGAATATTAAGGGAAATTCTTTAGATAGATGGAAAATGATACCAGGTAGAAATCTGCATCTAACCAAAAGAATGAAATCACTGAGGATGACAATTATGTGGGTACCTGTAAAGGACTCCCCACCTCCCACTTTTAAATCTCTTCCAAGACTACTGATTGTTAGAAGCTAAAATAATAACTGTAATTGCGGCGTTATAACTATGTGGAAGTGTAATGTATGACAATAATGATACAAAAGCTGAGAGAGGAGGAGTTGGAGTAAACTGTGAAAATGTTCTTAGACTATATACGAAGTAGAAGGCAAGTCATGATAAGTTAAATTTTAAAAAGTAATTTCAACACAGATATGCACAAACAGCATTCGACTAGTCATAAGATTTAGTAACTTGGATAGGTAAATGAATTTGGAGTTGAGAATCGCATCTGTCCTATATCTCAAAAATAATTCTTTACATATTTGTTTGATCTACTTTAAGACTGAAAATGAAAGTTGATGCTATCAGATATTTACAAATAATATTTTGAATAGTGAAACCTAGATTTTTGTTTTGTTTAACGTGTAACCTGCTTTGTATAGAGTTGGGTATGACTCCTGTAAGAAACAAGAGGACAATATGAGCCTGGACTCAGACATCCATCACATTGAAAGATTTATAAACAACTTTCTACTCTCGTTTCTGCTAGGCTTTGTTGTTTTAAGAAGGCAAAGTGAATAAATTGTGCTAGTCCCAGCTCAGCAAAATTTTTATGCAGAAGAGATGTGTTGTCCTTTCCCTTTCCTCTCTCATTTTTGTCGGTTACCAACTTTATACTCTGCCCTGGCAGCTGATTCACGGTCTCTCAGCTATTACATCGTGTTATTTTCTGATACTCTGTTCTCCCCAAAATGTCCCCATCTTGGTAGGCTACACTTTGCTTTCCAATGTAATAAATATTAACAATGACATTAATGACATAGCTCCTTGGTGAACTACACTTTGATCAATCAACTGGGGAGGAGAAGAGGAAAAGGGCAAGTAATCTACTCCTTCCTCTGCATAATATTTTGGCGATTTTCTTAGCATCATTTCTTATTTGATAGTGACTGATAAAAAGCCGTATACCAATGAGCAGTAGCTAACATACTGTGTCTCCTTAATAATAATTCCTCATGTTTCTATTTCACAAATAGTCTATCAGTTGCTCCTGGGAGCAGTCTCAGGGCTTTTCTATTTGGAAACTGAATCCTAGAAAGCGAATGATAAGGGTAATCTTCTAGATCCTGAACTAGAACCTAGCTCTGCAGACGCCTAGTTTATTGCAGTGCCAAAAGCAGAAGGAAGAGTTTGGGGATTAAGTGACAGTATGGTTGTCTGCATGTGGGGACTGCTGGCAGCAACTCATCTAGACTTTTTAAAGCCTCACTAGAATTCATTCCTTTATAATCTTTGATAGAAATATGAATACTGTCCTTCAAGGAAGGCCTAAAAGTTTTGTGCATGAACAACCTCAGGAAACTGCTGCTGCTGTTGCTAAACCCACCCTGGGAATGAAGTTCCGCAGAATACCTGCCCTTCACTGCAGCCTCCTCGCTTAATGGACCCTGCATACAGCTCTGTGAAATAAAATCCTTTCAGCTGTGTTCTCTTTTAGCTATTACATTTTCCTTACGTTTGGTTTGGTTTGGTTTTTTTCTTCCTTTGGCTTTTAGGGTTAGTATAGAATGGTAAAGAGTGTGCGTTTTGGTGTAAGTCTAGCTTTCAGAGACCTGCTCTGGGACTTGGCCAAGCTCCTTAACCCTCTAAACCTCAGTTTCCCTGTAGGAATTTTGTAAGGATTAAAAGTAGTGTAGGTAAGAGACTTAGCACATAAAGACTCGATAAATAAGTATGGTTGTTATTAACATTTTTGTTGATTTCTTAAATCATAAACAATAAGTAAAATAAAAGTGCCTTTTTTTCTTGATGAGACCCATTTCATCCCTAGATAGTTATTGAAACAAGTAAACAAGAAAATGTTCATTAGAGAATCTAGGTGATAGGTATACGGATGCTTACTGTAAAATTCTTTCACCTTTTTGTGTGTTTGAATATTTGCATGATGGCATGTTGAAAAAAAAAGAGTTTACAAGAATGATGGTGTAATGTTAAAAAAAAAAAAAAAGAATGATGGTGTTGCAATAAAAACCACTGAAGGTGACTCAGAAGAACTAGAAGCCGAAATTTCTCTTCTCAAGACATCAGTAGTGTAGCTTAAATGACAATTCAGATGAATTGCTGGAATGATTCTGTCCCCTTATGTTGCAAGCATTCCATTCGTGAGAAAATGCATGGTCTGAAATGCTGGGTTTCCTGCCTTGAAATTGCTTGGCATTACCCATTTTATGTGAGCAGTCTGTGACACAAAAGGATAATGAAGTATATATGAGAGCTCACTGAAAGAGCTCTGGAATTAGCAATTCAGAAATAAAAGGTTGGGAGGGAAAGCTGTACGCAGAAAGGGAATCAGGAAAGTGACTTTTATTGACTTTCTGTTACATTTGTGCCAGAGGCCCTGTTTTACAAGGATGAGTAAATATCTTCCCAACCTTGAGGGAGTTCATACTTTGTGTCAGAAGATACCCCATCAGTATATTATGGTACCCAATAAGAAATGCCATAATAAAATTGGGTCTGAGAGCATGGTAGAGAAAGAATTACTAAAGAATCCTCTTGGGTCTTCCAGCCTCCTTCAGTCAGTTAGGGAAAAGCTGTTAAAGCTTGACATTATTTCCCACAGGGTTTTGCTGTTTATTCATTGATTTCTTTAAGAACACAGGACCCTACCTGTTCTAATGCTAATTCACTAAAATTCATAAGAAACCTAGACTCCACCTCTAAAAACTGGGCACCTACCTTCCTTTGTAAACAGAATTCCCAGGCTCTCTGCATATGGTGATATAGTTGTGAAAGACCACCTGCATACCCTCACTTCATAAATAAGAATGGAGTGCAGTCAAGGGCAGGCCAAAGTTCTTGCAAACTAAAGTGACAATAGTTAGGGCCACGACCTTGATATTAATCCCACTGCCATCTCTTTTTCCTCTCCTGCCATATGTCATCATTCTCATGTCCTACAGGTTACGTCTTAAGAGTCCGCTCTGTTCCTACCCCAGTGCTTTCGAACAGTCCAGTTGACTCTTCCAGTAATGTATAATAACATGGCCCACTTTTCATTGCTGTTTCTGCTTTACCATGCTGCTTCCTATTACTTTACTGGGGCTTTTTTGTCCTTTCTGCCTAGTGAATGTTTTGCTGCAGAATTCATTATAATGGAATCAGTCCTGTGTAAGACAAGTCATATTTGTAACCATTGTATAGGCAGCTCTTAGAAGGGTATTAGACGAAAATGGTGAAGAAACCCCCAGAAAGCTTCTCAGAAGTCTTCCCAGTTTGTTAAGAGATAATTCAAAGAACTTTATCTACATTCATTCCTTTTTGTAAGATGATGGGATGCATGAATGAATAAATGAATGAGCAAAAACAATAGAAAAGCTATGGACAATAATATTAATAGCTTCTAACATTGACATAACTCTTTACAGTCCATGAAACTTTTTCACTTACATCATTTAATCTCACACCATCCTTATAAAGTAGGTATTTTCTCCGTTTTATACTGTCACCAATAAGATCTAAAGATGTTAAGGTCCCATCACAGGTAAGTGGAAGTGCCGAGATTTGACCTACAGGTCTTCTTAGTCTAATTCCAGAGCCATTTCATCCTGCCCAAATTGTTCTTCAATCTGGGGGACGAGAAGCTATAAACACATTTGGCTTTGGTAAGTGAAAGGCAATCAGGAACGTTTCTTAATTCTTAAATTGAGGCTAGAATTTCCAGTTACTACAGTGAGAGAAATGTTGGCTTTAATGAATTAAAGTTATTTTATGTAAGGTTTTCAATACAGTTCTAGCTAGAGTGCCTAAAAAATAAAAGGCCATAGATTTATATTTAATCTACAAATTATGCTAAGGAGAATGAACTGGGATTGTAAAGTGAGGATTATGGCAGTTCACTGTATGAGGTTAACATGTTGAAAATGGAATTCATGATGCTTCTCTTCCTCCAAACATACTCCACCCATAGTCGTTTTTCATATCAGTCATTGACAACTCCCATTTTTCCAGTTGCTAAAGCCAAAATTTATGAAGTCATACCTCCTCTTTTTCTATTATACATCACATCTTATCTGTCAGGAAGCCCTGTTGGCTTTACCTTCAAAATATATCAAGAATTCAATTCGCTTTCACCACCTTCACTGTTTTGCCCTGGTCCAGGCCACCGTCATCTGTCAGCTAGATTACTAAGTACGTAGCCTCCTGACACATCTCCTTTTTACACCCTATCCTCCCTACCTCATATTCTCAACACACCAGCCAGAGTGATCCTTTTAAAACCTAAGCTAAATGATTTTACTGTCCCCTCAAAAGCTTTCTTCACTGTCTCCTGTTTCTTTCAGAGAAAAGCCAAAGTCTTTACAGTGATGGCTTCCCAGGCCTTCTATGCTCTGGCTCCTTTGTGACTGTCTGATCTCCTCTCTTACTCCACTCCAGTCATACTGGCCTCCTTGCTGTTCCTTGAGCATACCTGGTGGGATTCCTGCCACCAAGGCATTGGCGGGGGTTCTCTCCCAGCAGTTCCTCAAGTCCTTACTCAAATGTCTCCTTTTTAATGAGGCCTACCATGACCACGCTATTTAAAATTGCAGTCCTGTCTCAGAACTCCTGGTCTCCTTTACCCTGCTCTTATTTTTCTCATACCACACTTAATTAACTAACATACTATATAATTTACTTACCTGTTACATTTATTAATTCTCCCCCTACTCAGAATATAGGCTCCATAAGGACAGATTTGGGGACTGGTTTTGATTTAGTTTTTGTTACCTGATATAGCCCCAGTGCCTAAAATTACTGGGCATACAGTAGGAGCTCAATACAGATTTGTTAAATGAATAAATTATGGCTGTATTTAATGCCTCTGAGCAAAGAATTTACAGTTATTGAGGAGTTAGTACTATGCTGGTTCCAATAGCAGTTGACCTATATAAAGCCCTACATGATAAGACCACTGATAGAGGTAACAGAAGTGAAAGAGATCTGTAGGGTTGAGCAGTTAGTCCAGTTACAAAGCGCCTCTAGTAAAGAGTAGTGTTCTTTGTCTTTAAAGGGAAAGGAGAATGTATAATGAAATTGCCAGTGGCTTCCTAAATATTACTTATATAGCACTTGACATGGTATGGCTCTTCCAGATCTTTAAGGTAACCAGATATTCTGTATTCACTCATTCAAACAAGTGTTTTTCAATACACCTATTATGTGCCAGGCGCTATGTAACTAGTTTCAAGTTGAAACTTGGAGCAACTACAAGGAGTATGCGTTAGTATATCCATATTTAATGTAGAGAAATGAAAATTTAACTGGTTTGTTAGGTTGGCTTGCCAGCATTGCTTGTGTGCATTCCCTCAGCTTTTTGAAAATCCAGATACTCTGCACATGAGGAGATAACGCTACTTACCTGTCATCAGTAGGACATGCACTTGGACTTGGAATTGTTCTTTTATAATAATAATGTGAATAGTGGCTCACATTTGCAGGAGTATTAGCCAGAACTAGGAGTATAGGCTGTGTCTATGAAACAAAATTATTTTCTGTATGAATTTAACTTAACTGACCCAATACTAAATGAACTAACTTGCCTAGACAATCTATTATGTGGTTTCATGAGACACAGAGAATGAAAAATGTCAGTGATGGGTATGTCTGTCAGTTGCTGGCCAGTGGAAGTTTGATCCTAACAGTGTTTTTCTAATGTTCTGGCCAGCCTGGTTCTTTTGGGTTAAAGTACCATTTCCCTTTTCATGTAGTAAGCACTTTTCCCCTATAAAATAGGCCATTCCTTGGAACGGAAACAGCACTGGGTCTTAGTAACTTGGGTAGTTTTTTAGCACTGGATTGTTTAGTTTGTGAAAATATTTGATTTAGACTGAGCTTGTGGCCTGATGATGTTTAGAAGAGTGCCAAAGTGTAACTCATAGGAGATGCCAGTAAAAACCATTTCTGGAAGAGGTGAATAATGGTTGCGTCATTTTCCTGGTAGGTGTAACCAGGCTGAAAATCCATCACTGCCATTTTTTAATGTGTTCCTAAGAATAAAGTCAACTGGTATTCTGTGAACTACGTTAAGTATCAAAATATCTGCTAGTGCTTTGAGTCACTGTCCCACTGTCTTTACATTGTTAAGGAAGCTTTGTTTCATCATTTTGTTTTATTGCCAAAAACAGCAGTAATATTTTTCTCTGACTTTTAATGAGCATTTTTGTTCCAATGAAAAACCTGAACATACCAGATTTTTCATTGTGATTTAACTTTGATATCAAGCAAATTCTTACTAACAAACAAGTTGTTGTAAAATGTTTTAAAACTTCAATTCCTAAAATATCCTCCCTTAAATAAAGTCTAAAGACCAGTATAACTGGGGGATGGAGTGGGGGAGTCACATTTGGTTAAAATAAAACAGAGTCTTGTGAGTAACATGCAATAGTCAGGCCAACACAGCAGATCTGATTTCTAGATTAATAAAGTACAAACAGAAGATTTTAGGATTCAAACAAGTACATTAAAAAGTGTTTAATTCTCCTTGGTTAGTTCAGGGTGCTCCTAGAAATAGTGAATGTACAATTCCCTGATGCCTGTTGTGAATGAACTAGACCTCAATAACTGATAAAATGTCTTTGTTTGTATGTATGCCTTTGGCTGTGTTAGAGAGCCTATTAGGAGACCCGAGATGCTCAAGTAGATAGAATCACAAACCATCTCCTGCTCCTTGGAGAGTATGGGTACAGGACAGAGTGGGAATAGACAGGTAGGATGGAAAGTGAATTATTGGCATCTGATAGATTTGGGTATACTGATTATGGTATGGGAGGCTGGTAGCGAGTTGGAGTAGTGTGATCCCTGTTTTTACTTAAGCCCTTAGACCTGGATCCTGTCTTTCAAGGAAGGGTTATAACTTGCCCTTCAAAAGGGTGTCATTGTACTAGGGCATGGCATCTTCATTAAGGAAGAGTGTGGGCACAGGCATAGCTGGCTAATGGAGTACACGGCCCGGCTCCATGGGAAAGTCAGGCTGCTTTATCCACAGCAGTTCTTAGGAACATTTCTCTATGACCTTAACCACAGTTTATACGTGTTTATAAAAGAATAAAAAGAACAGAGTAAGAGAGAGAGAGACAGGTGAAGACAAACTCTTTTACTTTTTTTTCTTAGTTGGCAAACATTCTCAAAAGCCTTTTTTTTTTATTCCAACTGATCAGACTGCAAGTGTCTCTTTGATCAGATATTTGTATTGTCCTTATTTTAATTTTTTACTTTATTTTATGCCTGAGTCCAGGACCACAAGGAACACTTAAACAGGAATGGGCTGGGAGGAGGAAGCTAGATAGAACCTAGAGGAAACCCACAGTTTCAGACCAGGGTTCTTGGTAGAGTGACCATATAACTTACCATCTGATCAGGAAAATTTTGAGAATAACAGTGGACACTATTAATAAAGAAGATAATAGGTGTGAAATAGGACTGACTTTGGCCATCCTTGATGTGTGGTAATTTGAATGAAGGGATGCGTAGGAAGCTGCTGTTGCTTCAGCCCCAAACTCTTCCCTTTCTAAAGATTTCTGTAAAATAACAAGGGGAGATTGAAAAACAATGATTCAATGCAATCCCTATCAAACAACCACTGGCATTTTTCACAGAACTAGAACAAAAAATTTCACAATCTGTATGGAAACACAAAAGACCCCGAAGAGCCAAAGCAATCTTGAGAATGAAAAATGGAGCTGGAGGAATCAGGCTCCCTGACTTCAGACTATACTACAAAGCTATAGTAATCAAGACAGTATGGTACTGGCACAAAAACAGAAATATAGATCAATGGAACAGGATGGAAAGCCCAGAGATAAACCCACGCACATATGGTCAACTTATCTTTGAGAAAGGAGGCAAGAATATACAGTGGAGAAAAGACAGCTTCTTCAATAAGTAGTGCTGGGAAAACTGGACAGCTACATGTAAAAGTATGAAATTAGAACACTCCCTAACACCATACACAAAAATAAACCTAAAATGGATTAAAGACCTAAATGTAAGGTCAGACACTATCAAACTCATAGAGGAAAACATAGCCAGAACACTCTATGACATAAATCACAGCAAGATCCTTTTTGACCCACCTCCTAGAGAAATGGAAATAAAAACAAAAATAAACAAATGGGACCTAATGAAACTTCAAAGCTTTTGCACAGCAAAGGAAACCATAAACAAGACCAAAAGGCAACCCTCAGAATGGGAGAAAATATTTGTAAATGAAGCAACTGACAAAAGATTAATCTCCAAAATTTACAAGCAGCTCATGCAGCTCAATATCAAAAAAACAAACAACCCAATCCAAAAATGGGCAGAAGACCTAAATAGACATTTCTCCAAAGAGGATATACAGTTTGCCAACAAACACATGAATGAATGCTCAACATCACTAATCATTAGAGAAATGCAAATCAAAACTACAATGAGATATCATCTCACACCAGTCAGAATGGCCATCATCAAAAAATCTAGAAACAATAAATGCTGGAGAGGGTGTGGAGAAAAGGGAACCCTCTTGCACTGTTGGTGGGGATGCAAATTGATACAGCCACTATGGAGAACAGTATGGAGGTTCCTTTAAAAACTAAAAATAGAATTACCATACAACCCAGCTATCGCACTACTGGGCATATACCCTGAGAAAACCATAATTCAAAAAGAGTCATGTACCAAAATATTCATTGCATCTCTATTTACAATAGCCAGGACATGGAAGCAACCTAAGTGTCCATCAACAGATGAATGGATAAAGAAGATGTGGCACATATATACAATAGAATATTACTCAGCCATAAAAAGAAACGAAATTGAGTTATTTGTAGTGAGGTGGATGGACCTAGAGTCTGTCATACAGAGTGAAGTAAGTCAAAAAGAGAAAAACAAATACCGTACGCTAACACATATATATGGAATCTAAGGGGAAAAAAAAGGTCATGAAGAACCTAGGGGTAAGATGCGAATAAAGAGACAGACTTACTAGAGAATGGACTTGAGGATATGGGGAGGGGAAAGGGTAAGCTGTGACAAAGTGAGAGAGTGGCATGGTCATATATACACTACCAAACGTAAAATAGATGGCTAGTGGGAAGCAGCCGCATAGCACAGGGAGATCAGCTCGGTGCTTTGTGACCACTTAGAGGGGTGGGATAGGGAAGGTGGGAGGGAGGGAGATGCAAGAGGGAGGATATATGGGGATATATGTATATGTATAACTGATTCACTTTGTTATAAAGCAGAAAGTAGCACACCATTGTAAAGCAGTTATACTCCAATAAAGATGTTAAAAAAAAAGAAAAGAAAAACAATGAGAAAATCAACAGAACCAAAACTTCTTTGAAAACAGCAAAATTGACAAACCTTTAGCTAGTCTGACAAGAAAAAGACAACTCAGATTTCTAAAATATGAAATAAAACGAGGGAAATTAATACTGAGCTTATAGAAATAAAAAGAAGAAAATACTATCATCACCATATACAAAAATTAACACAAAATGGGTCAAGTCCTGGACATAAGAGCTAAAACTAAGAAACTCTTAGAAGAAGACATGGGAGTAAATTTTTATGATCTTAGATTAGACAGTGATTTCTTAGATATGACACAAAAAGCACAAGCAACCTAATTAATTAATGAGATTTTATTCACAGTTAAGAAAGTGAAAAGATAACTTTGGACTTCCCTGGTGGTCCAGTGGTTAAGACTTCGCCTTCCAATGCAGGTTTGATCCCTGGTCAGGGAGCTAAGATCCCACATGCCTCACAGCCAAAAAACCAAAACATAAAACAGAAGCAATATTGTAACAAATTCAATAAAGATGTAAAAAAAAGACCAGAAAAAACCCACAGAATAGGTGCAAATATTTTCAAATTAGGTACCTGGTAAGGGACTTGTAAAGAATCCTTACGTGTCAATAATAAAAAGGCAGCCAATTTAAAAATGGGCAAAGGATCTGAGTAGACATTTCTCTAAAGAAGGTATACAAATGGCCAATGAGTACATGAAAAAACTATCAATATCATCAGCCATCAGTGCACATCAGCACCACCATGAGATACCACTTTGCACCCACTAGGATGGCTATGATGGTAAAGACAGATAATAACAAGTATTGTTGAAGATGTGGAGAAATTGGAAGCTTCATACACTTGGTGGGAATATAAAATGTTGAAGCTGTTTTGGAAGACAGTCTGGCAGTTCCTCAAAAGATTAAACATAGAGTTTATATAACCCAACAGTTCCACTCCTAGTCATATAACTAAGAGAAATGAAAACATATGTCAACACAGAAACTTGTACCTGAATATTTATATCAGCTTTATTCATAATACCTAAAAAGTAGAAGCAACACAAGTGTCCATCAACTAATGAATGAATAAGTAAAATGTACTATATCCATACAATGGAATATTACTTAGCCATATAAAGGAAAGCAGTATTGACACATACTACAACAGGGATGAACCTTGTAAACATGGTGCAAAGTGAAAGAAACCAGTCACAAAAGACCACACACATATTGCATGATTCCATTTACATGAAATGTTTAGAATAGGAAAATCTGTAGAGACAAAATAGATTAGCGGTTGCCAAGGACTGGTGGGGAGGGAGGAAAGTGAGATTGTGAAGGAAAGTGACTACTAATGGGTATGGGGTTTCTTTTGGGAGTGACAAAAATGTTCTAATACTGATTGTGGTGTTGGTTTCACATCTCTGCACATATACCAAAAAACATTGATTTGTATACTTTACACAGATGAATTATGTGGTATGTGAACTATTATCTCAATAAAGCATATATTTAAAAATTACAAGTGGTGGTTGCCCTGTAGCTGATTTGAACTTTGTGGCCCTCAGATCACAGGCATACACATTCATGACACAACCATCCTGGGCAGCTTTGCTTTTATCTGTTTTACATACTGTGCGTCCATCCTCCCCCACCTGCCCCTGCCCCACTACCCTATTACTCCATAAGATTTTCTTTGAAGAAAGAGTACTGTGGCTAAAAGCAGTTTGAAAATCTCTGGAGACTGAGCTCCAGAACCAATTCCAACTCTAATAAGCCATTATTCTGATGCATTGAACTGAGAATTTGAATTTGGCCTAGATTACCCCATTCTTGCTCCATGTCAACAAAAGGAAAGTTGTGAACAAAGACAGTTTTTTCCCCAACATAGCTGCACACAGGTGTGACTTAGTGGAAACTGTGAAACTCAGCCAGGTCTTCAATTCCCTAGTGTAGTGCTGTATCGCCAAGCTCTGCTTCCTGTTCTTGAATACAATGATTAGCTAAAATAGAGACACCTGGTCCCAGCACCTTGCAAAATGGATTTTTTCTTTCAACATTTCAAAATATATTTATATATTGATGAAGCCTTTCTCTGAGAAGCCATCTGTCTGAAATCTGCAGCAATAAAAAACTTCCCTAGACTTTATATATTCATAATGGTGTCTGTTGCTTCACTCCTCTATTCCTTTCTCCTCCTCCTTCCTTATTTTTTCATTCATTCATTTATTTACAAAGTGTATATTTGTGAAGCATCTACTGTGTGCCCAGCATTAGGTATTTAGCACTGAACAAAATTAACTCGGCCCTATAATTATGGATCTTGCCATCTACTAGGGAGCCGTATATTAACAACAAAAAGTTTTAAATAACAGAAAGTTTTTAAAATTTCAAATTGTAAGGGCTATGAAAGAAAGAAATAAGTTTCTGAGATAGAGATTATGGAGGTTGTGATTTTAAAAGGAACTCTGGAACCATATTGCCAATGTTCAAATCCCAACTTCACCATTTACTAGCTGTGTGATTTTGAGCAAGTTAGTTAAGTTTTCTGGGCCTCAGTTTATCTTAAAATGGAAATAATAATAGTACCTACTTCATAGAGTTCTGAGGATTAAGTGAGTTGATGTAGAAAAGTGCCTAACATATACTAAGTGCACATAGAAACGTGCCTGACACATTCTAAGCATCCAGAAAGTGTTATCTGTGTGTTGGTGGTGTTGCTTTAGAAAATATCAGGTCGTCAACTAGTTAGGTTATCATCATTGCTATATTAATCACCTTCATCACTGTCATCCACATATACTTATCTCACCACATATACATTCTCTGTGCACAGGATTTACAAAAATGGATGTGGTGTGTTTCTGGACTCAAGAATCCTACAATCTAGTAAAGAGAGCGTAAGGATTACGAGAAAATAGCAATGTAAAACAGCATATGCTAAGTACCAGATACGTGATAAAGATAGTATGTCCTACAGGATTGAAGGAGAAAGAGTAGTCATTCTGGGCTCATGAAGGAAAGGGCTTCATAGAAGAAACGGACCCTTAAGAAAGAGGGCATTCCACGCTGGCATGAATGAAGATGTGGAGGTAGGGGGGTGAGTGTGAAGTTCCAGAATGGAGAATTTGAATAGAGCAGTAATGACGGTGGTTTAGAGAGGAGGTCTCAGAATATTGGTTAAATTATTCAGTATGCAGTGGTCTGCCATGGCCAGATTCTGAGCTGGAGTGATCAAATAAGATTTCTATCACTGGTCTCCTAGGCCCACTACCTCATATGTTATACTTTCCTACCTGCAATCTCTCTGCTCTCCAATCTCCTACTCCCACTGCACATTTTGATGACATTAATTTTTCTCAAGCATCCTTTTGTCACTTATTTGCTTAGAAAGTTCTTCGTTTTCCATTGTCTACAGCAGTTTCTCAGTTGTTAGTGTGCATAAAATTACTGGGATTTTATTAAAAGTGCAGGTCACCTCTCACCTTCAGGTAGGGTACTTCTGGCGTGGGGCCTGAGAAACTGTTAAAACCCTAGGTGATTCTGACTCAGGTGATCAAGTGGCTCTGCTTTGAGGAAGACTGGCATAAAACTAAGAGTCCAGGTTTGTTAACCTGCCACCTAGAATCTTGCTTTATCCAACCTAATTTTTCACTATTCTCATTAATACATCTTCAGTTTGAGCAAAATGGGACATTTCCTTTTCTGTACACTTATCCGTGCCCTGTTTTGTCTTCTGTCCCTTTTTCATTTATGTGGTTCCCTCGGCCTCAGTGTCCTTACTGCCATTTCAACAAGTCTTGCTTCTTTCAGTCTTGGTTCAGATGTGTCCTAACAAGCATCTTTATTAAGTATCTCTAACCTAGAAGGCAGGGTCCAAGTTTAACTGATTTTTATATCTACTCCCCCATGCAGGGACCTAAATGAGCACCTTGCAAATGATTCAGTTCATTTGTTCCTCCCTTAATTTATTCAGTAAATTTTTTTAAAAAAATTTTTATTGGAGTATAGTTGATTTACAGTGTTTTGTTAGTTTCAGGTGTACAGCAAAGTGAATCAGTTATACATATACATATAGCCACTCGGTTTTTTTTTTTTTTTTAGTCTTTTCCCATATAGGCCATTCAGAGTATTGAGTAGAGTTCCCTATGCAGGTTCTTATTAGTTATCTATTTTACATATAGTAGTGTGTATATGTCAGTCCCAATCTCCCAATTTATCCCTCTCCCCGCTTATCCCCTGGTTACTATAAGTTTGTTTTCTACATCCTTGACTCTACTTCTGTTTTGTAAATAAGTTCATTTGTACCCTTTTTTTTTTAGATTCCACATATAAGCAATATCATATGATATTTGTCTTTCTGTGTCTGACTTCATTCAGTATGACAGTCTCTAGGTCTATCCATGTTGCTGCAAATGGCATTATTTTGTTCTTTTTTATGGCTGAGTAATATTCCATTATGTGTGTGTGTGTGTGTGTGTGTGTGTGTGTGTGTGTGTGTGTGTGTGTGTGAGAGACATCTTTATTCCTCTGTTGATGGACATTTATTGAGTGCTTACCATGTATCAAGCACTGGTGATAAAGTAGTAAAATAAACACACAAAAAGTCTCTGTTTTCATGGACCTTATATTCTAGTGGGACAAATGTTCTTAAGTATATATTGAAAGTGTTTTGTTATCTGTCAGGGCTATGTGGAATACTTTAGGAAAGGGAGAGACCAGTGCAAGAAACTAATTAAGGAACTCTAGTAATTAGCCAGTGTAGAATGGGAAGGGTCAGTGAAAATAGAAAATACAAAGGACACAGCAAGGGTAATTAATGAAATGAAGGAATGACCAGCAGTATTTGGTGGGGCCAGGAAGGAGTACTCAATATTTGAGCCTCTTGAGAAGGAACAAATAAATAAAAAGTTAAGGTATAGAGGTGATATTTTTGGGGAAAAGGTATTTTTAAATGTTATGGTGATCTTTCAGGTGTGTGATATTAATAATGGGATATCTGAGTTGAAATGCTCAGTGGCAACTACAAATATAGGGGTCTTGTAAGAGCCCAGTCCTCTCTCCTTTTCCCCTTCTGCAACTCAACTCACAATATACTTTCAATCCCAGCTGTTCCAGGGCCAAAATCCTCCCAAGAAATATTCTATGTCTCATTCATTTGATTTTCTGAGGATGTGATATGACTCCATGCATTGGCCCCATTTCCCTTTTCTCCAAGTATTTGTCTAGAATGAGACCTAAGCCCAACTCCAAAAAACCATCTCTAATGATAGCCCTTCCTTGAATGGCTCTTAGCTGATTAGGGATTTGGCTTGCTGGAGGAACTAGGAAGACATCGTAATTGAACCAGAGAGTCTTTTAAAATGGGGTATGGTGGTGTGTCATCATCTCCCTATGTGACAATCACTGTGGTCATTTATGATTCTTGGGAAAACAGGCTAAGGTTGGAAAGGCAGATTGTTAAATCATTGTTAAATCATAACACAGAGATTGATTGGGAAGCTGCCTGCAGAGCCTGGAAAATTATCTTTCTGAATTCTTGTAGTTGATCCAGCCAAAAAACTCAGATCATTTTAGACTCCTGCCTTTCTCTCATAATACCCAACATCCAGTTCGTCAGCAAATACGGGTTGTGAGTGTGTGTGCGTGTTATCATATAAAATTTTATTACCTGACTTCCCCACTAGAATGTAAACTCCATGAAGGTAAGGACTTTGTTTCTGCTATATCCCCAGCCAGTGCCTAGAGCATAGTAGTTGTTCAATAAGAATTTGTTAAGTGAATGAATAATGTGAAATAAAATTGTTATTCCACATCTTGCTCAGTAATTTTGACATTGGCTCGTGTTTAAGAAACTCAAGAAATATTTTATCCCAATAAAATTATTATAGCTAAAGTCTAAACATTAACCATACTTGAGTGAATAATGTTACCTTAAAAATACTGTTGACCCTTGAACAATGCAGGGGTTAATCTGTATATAACTTACAGTCGGCCCTCTGTATTTGAGGTTCCTTTGCATCTGTGGGTTCAACAAACTACAGACTACATAGTACTGTAGTATTTACTACTGAAAAATATTCGCATATAGGAGGACCCGCGCAGTTTAAACTTGTTCAAGTGTTAACTATAATTTTTTTTTAAAAAATAGAAACTTTATTCCTTAACAGGTTTAGAGAGATGTAAGTTCTTCCTAGACTTTGTTACTACTTTAATGTTTGTAGAAATGATGCTTGATATTTGGGAGGTAGTCATGTACATTTTTCTTCTAACTTTTAAACTTTTATTCAAGCAGTCCCACATGACTGGGAATATCCTTAAGGTGTAGGTTGGATTACCTTCATTAATGTACAGAAAGTTTCTTTCTTAGAACTGCAAGAATTACTTGGGATATATCAGCGTATGAAAATTTACGAATGTTGTAGGGCTAGCTGACCAGAGCTAAAGTTAGGAATACTTAACCTGATTTAGAGAATACTTCAAATTTCTAAGGATTGAAGGGAGAGGTTAATATGATCAAAGCAGTTTGTGTGGAAGGCCATTTTGACCTAGTGATGATTTTTATGGAGTAGCAGAGAAGAACAAAGTTGTTCTAATAGAAAAGAAGAAGAAAAGAAGAAATGGCTGCAGGGCATAAGCAAATGTTTCTCTCAACATCTTGACTATTTTGCATTTCAAGTCTGTTGCATCATTAAGGTATTGATAACATATGACACACAGAATCAATATATAGCTTTAGTTCAATTTGGATTTAATCTGCCATCATGAAGTTAAAGGGGAGCCAATAAAAGTTTGTAAATGACCCTGTATTCTATAATGTCTTGATGTACTTCAATAAAATCAGATACAGTGTAGAGAATACTGATATTCAGGTTCACTTTGAAGAAAATCTACAGTTAACTGAACCAGGTTTGTTTAGATTTAGTAAATAGAATATATAACAATGAAAATCACCTTAACATTTTTGTTAACTATATTCTGTTTGACAATGAAAATCAGCTACTGGTTAAAGTTAATTATGGATATACTTAAACCATTTTCATTATTTTTCAACTTGTATTGAATATTAGGGGAAATTTTTTAACGCATGCTTTTGCTTCATTTCCATAAACTCTGCATAGTTTCTTTAAAAGAGCGTATGTGATTTGAGGGATAAAATAATCAAGTATTCGTACGGTTTTTTATCGATAGAAATTTCTCCAAGTTCAACTCTAGTTTTCTTATCAGAAAAATCAGGTTCATAATTGCAAGGCAAAGGCCAACTGGAATAGTTAATAAGCATATTCTACTTCTGCAGTGCTGCAGAAACTAAATGCAAACTTTTCTGTGACTCTTACAGAGAATGCATAGGCTGGGTAAACTTTCATCTGCTTCAGGGTCAGGGCTGATTCAATCTTACTGCAAGTTTATGAGAGTGGCTGATGTGATACAGTTGTTTCTAGTAAAATCAGGCTAGCTCTAAGGAGCCAATCTAAGTCAGTCTGTAAGTAAAATTCTATGAGAAACAGACTCCAACTCAGACACAATTGTAAACCCTGATATAATGAGGACTTGCAGCTGATTTAATCCTATTGAAAATCTTTAAGCAGCCATGGGACAAAATGGTTTCCACATTGACATCAGTGGAATGAACCTTGGATTTCATCAGTATGAAGAGTTGTTACCTTGTACACATAGGAGCCACTTTTTAAGAATTAACATCATGGCCATTTCAAAGCAGGTTGTTGTTTCTAAGATGTACAGGCATCTACTTTGATTAAGATCCGAGTTCCCAGAATGTGTCAATATTTATTTTTTAAAAACTGAATTCATTATAAAAAGCAAACAAGTCAGACTTAAACTACGGAGTTAGTATAAATCAGTTAGACCTAGTCTCCTTGAACAAAAATGGCCAACCTATTCCAATTTTATAGGTGAGAGACGTAGAGAGAGAGAATCAGAACTGTTTCTGAGTTAAGACTTTGTATGTGAAGTCTTGCCTGGAACTAATTTTTTTTTCATGAATTTAAAAGCCCCTGAAAATAAGCTTATGCTGTGAAATCATATATGTTTGAAAGGACAGACAGGTACAAAAGTCTTCAGGGTCAGCTCTGCTGATAAAATCTCAATAAGTAGGATTTGAATTTGTATGGATAGGTTGGTGTGTATACTTATTTTTTTTTTTTGGTTGTTTGGTTTATCATATTGAAACAGACATTGATAAAGATCTAGGTATTATAGTCAGTTTAGCACTAGAATTGGTCCCTTTTCGTAATTTACAACTTAAATTAAGACAATAGACCGAATACAACTACAGTAAAACACAACCTTGCCTGAACTATCTCCATGCTTCTTTTATTGCAGTTAGCACTGGTCTTGAAATGTGAATATTTCAGCTGATACTTAACAGGCAGTAGTGGCCTCATACTGTAACTTCAAAGAGCCGGAAAAGTAACTTCATGAAAGGGAAAACTTGAAACTATAGTACTCTTTACCATTCTATCTGTTAAGCAGTGATGGGTATCATTAGTTCTGCTCTTTTGCATAATTACTGCAGTATTGTGAAAACTTTCTGCCATCCAACTGGGAACAATTATATCATGTGGGCTCTTGTATAACATTTGACTCAGAGAAATAAAATATAAAAAGCCCTTGTTTTCTAGCACTCTGTAGTACCCAAGTACATACAGTGCTTGTTCAAGTTTGTTTTTTAAGTAAAAAATAGCATGGATTGGTAACACTGAAGGAGGCATTTCGTATCAAAGTCAATTTATTCTTTATAATGTTTTTTTAATTTAATGTGCTTAGATAAATTTTATCTAGCACATCACTGAGTTGCAGTGGTAGTTTGTCTATAAAATGATAAAAGTTCATGAAGTGTAATGCTGACATCACTGAAAATTTGAGACTTAAAAATACACTTTTATTGTTCACTTGACTAAATTAAGCAAGGTGAAATGAAGTATCTCTGATTGGTACAACAATTTGCTATTTATCTAAAGCTTCCAGTGTAGACTATCTCTGTGTTAAAGGCATACAACAACCTTTCCCAGGAGCACCACCGTACCCTATCCCCCAAACCAAACTTTTTAAAGATACAGCTAGAAGAGTATATTTGAAAATATTTAGGCAATGAGGCACATAATTTTTTTAAGTTTTTAAAAATTCTCCCTTGTAATTCCAGTATGTAAAACCATTAAAACACTGTAACCAACTTTTTTTTATATTTGATTTTGTAAGATAGCATGTTTACTTTTTTGAATATATGACTACATTTTAGCAAGAGCAGCAAAATTAGAATAAATGTCACAGTGATATACAGATGTGATTGTCACTTTGATTTTGTGGTTTCACACTTGACTTTATCATAATTTGTAAGATGTGAAAAGTGAGCTCATGACTGGCAAAAGATATTTTGATCAAGGTTAAAGTGTAACTGCTGCTGTTATATAACCATAATTTTGATGAGAAGGTGGGAAAATATGTGGATATATTTATGTCTGGTGTATAAAGATTCCTTAAAAATACAGATTAAAAGAAATAATGTGAATTAAAATATTGGAATAGGTGCTGAATTGCCATTTTTGTCAGCCATCAAAGCAAAAATTATATGTTTTAGTCTTTGTTAATTCTCGGGGTTGGTTTGCACATACTTTAAATTTTTTAATATCCATTTACTTGCAACATATTTATTAATAAGGCTAACTTTTGAATGTGCTCGTAAAAATGTTGATATGGCCAAACAAGAAGTTTCAATCAATCAAGCTTATCTTTCTCCACTCCAGAGTTCTACTGCAGAACATCTAATTAATGTCATTTGAAATTATTTTAATGCATTCTTTGGTATTGTCACATAAAGTGTGATTTTAGCCACTACTCCTGAGATACTATGGCTCTTACCAGACTCCAAGGTGAGCTAGTAAACTTACCTATCTCAGTACATTAAAAGGAGGAATTAGCTTCCCTAGCTACTAGTCCAGCTTTCAGCACCCTTTCCGTGGTGGCTATCTGTACCACATATAGCTGTGAAAGGATGGGGAAATGCGCTGAAATGATCTAAGAAGTAAACTATCAACTTGACATGTTTTCCTAGCTATTGAAAACCTTCTCATATTGAAACCCATTGATAGTGAAACTGTAGAATTCCTGTGATTTAAGTACCATCTGGTTGTGCTCAAGGCTTTAAAGCTGTTATCTCTGCATAAAATTTCAGAGTCCTATATTTTTTTCTTCACCAAACTATCCATTTTTAAGCCACAAATATTTTTCCAGCTTTTTCAGATTTTATCTGAAAGTATATTTTAACAGTATTTAAATAGTTCTTAAACAATAACAATTTATCTTGATAGATGGCATGCTGTGTTTTTTCATTTTATTTTAATTAGCCATTGTGGAACCAAATTCCCTTTTGTTTTAGTCTTTTGAATATTGTTTAATTATAGTTATCATGCCAGATATCTTAAAGGTTATTTTACCAATACAGTTTCATTTAACATAACCCATATGGAATCAATAGCCCAGTTTCCTAAAGTGAATGCTTGGAAAATCTTACATTCATATGTTAAGAGTACACATCCTTTCCTCATTAGTTGGAAAGTACAGGGATTTTGGCACAGGTTCTGTGTGGAAGCATTGTGCAGCTTTTATATGGATTTTGTTTTTAGCCTTTGATGACACTGTTTAGAATAGGAAGTATCTAATAAGTAAAGCATTTTGTCTCAAGTGCTGCCAGTGTGTTTAATATATGCCTGGAGGTCTGAAACATTATCTTCTTCGCTGCAGTAATATGCATTTAATTCTCTGAAAGCAGAAGGTCGAACTTTTAAAAGGGACGCAAAGTACATTTTCAAACAGAATAATTCAAAACATATGGAAGAGGGGACCAGAGTAATGTACAGTTGGTTTTTATGGTTTAATCATGATCATGTTAATGCACACCAGTAGCTAATTAAAGAAAACTTTTATTGTTCATTTTAAATGAGTTAGGTAAAGAGTGGGAGAGCTGATGTAATAGCACTGCTCAGAGATACATGTTTCTGCTGCATTCACTAACAGCAAGCAGATATTGCTATTTTTGACAACTTAAATTATTAGTCCCCTTGGACAATAATAAAGGAAAAGTTATTTTCAGAGTTACTACACTGTGAACTTTTCTTTTTCCACAAAGGAATAGTAAATTGATGCCCAAGTTTAGGGCTTAGCACACATAATTAGTTATAAAACCTTCTTGATAGGCCAGATACTCTTCAATATAATAGATAAATCTGCAGTGGACTGGTGACAAGCCAATGGATTTTTAAATACGTCTCAAAATCACCAGATTATTTATTTCAGTTCTACAAATAGTGCAGAAACTTAGAAAACTGGAGGAAGTCTTGACTTTTAACCGATTTTTAAGAATTTAGTTGTCTAATACTGGGAAAGTTGTACTCCCTCCCCCCGCCCCCAACAATAAGAGAGTCTTTCATCTCTGGGTCATTGGTTCAAATTCCATTCTGCTCAGTAGTGAGTAGAACTAGTTACCATCTGACTTCTGTTCAGTAACCCATGTGACCCAAGCTGATAGCTGCCGTCCTGCCCCTGCTGGTTATTTATATCGCAAGATCCTGCTCCTTGACATTCACTAGAGTCTAATGTGACAATCTCAACAGGTAATAGGGCTGGACACTGCATTTCTTTATCTTTACCTACAGGTGGTTTGTTTTTGTCATATTAACACTGATGTGGAACACTTTAAAGAAAGAGAGGCTAGATTTTTAAATACAAATTTGTAAATCAGAAAAAGACAATGTAATGCTCTGTGCATGGAAGGTATAGTCTGATATAGTTAATTGCGGTTGCCTTTCCTGATTGAGAGAATAAAGATAGTTGAGTTCCTGATTTGAGTTTCTTGTGCAACTCAACCTAAAGGATTTTTTTAGTTATGCTGTACACAGATATTTGGTTTGTAATGCTTCAAAATTTGGGCAGTAAATCCTAGATTACTTATGTACTTGATTTTATTATCTTTTCCCATATTATTTGAGAATTCCTAGCTGGTAGTGGATTTGGAGGTATATTTGAAATTTTTATAATAGATAACTAAAACCTTTCCAATTAAAGTGTCCTTTTGATAATTGCCTTATTTTTATTTTACTGAATTTAAAAATTAAATACATTCATTTGCTTGGCCAGCACACAGTTATTGAGCTTTACTATGTGACAGGCAATGTGGTGTGTGCTACGAGTACTGATGGCATTCTCTCCTACCCGTAGTCTGACCTTGGGATTAATCTCTTTAAGCCTCAGTTTCCTCAGGTGTAAAATGGGGATAACAGTATCCCCTTTAAAGGGTTGTAGCACTTAGTAAAGAAAATGTATGTAATGTGCTAACAATGTTTGGCAAATAATAAACATACTCAGTGTTATCTTATTTTTTATCTTCAATTGCTCACAGTCTCTGAGACAGACCAGTGTTTGAAAAGTGCTATAATAACATTAGTTTGTTACAAAAGCATAGAAGCTGAAAAGACTAACGCCATCTGGAAAGGTTGAGAAAGTCTTCACAAAGAAGATGACTTCTTTTTTTAACTTACCCTTTACTGAGTGCCTACTACGTGTGGTCAAATACATTAACACATTTAATGATGCAACAACTTTGTGGGTTGAGTATTAATGTCCCCAGTGTGAGGATGAGCATCTAGCAGAGAAAAGGATTTCTTCAAGTGTGATCAGCGCAAAACGTGGAGGATGCAGATAAGGAAAGAGCTCATGAATATGTCTAGACAGACCTTAAAGAGTACAGTATACACATATATTTACATATTAACAATTATGTATTTCTAGTCTGCAGAGCAATTTTTTCATTTAATATTGTATCAGAAACTAACATCTCATCAAACATTTATGGATCCTCTCTTCAGTGTGCTAGGCACTGCACTATTCCTTGGTGATAGACAGAAGCAAAATGATATGGCCCAATCCCTCCAGCAGTCCTTCACCTGGTAGAAGAGACAAACACACAGCAGCTGCCCATTATCAGGCATTTACTATATGCCAGGCAGTGTGCTGACCTCTTTAGGTACATTAGCTCATTGACTCCTCGTATTAACCCCTTGAGGTCGGATTTATTATCCCCATTTTACAGATGAGATTATGTAGTCTTAGAGTGGATTGTAATTTGTCCCGTAATGTACAATTAGCAGGTGTCACACTTGACCCTACTTCTCTCTGACTCCAAAGCCTTTAGATTGTTTTAATGCTATCTCATACTGCCACCACAGAACATTTTAGTAGAAAATAATAAATTCTAAAATAGAAGTCTGAGTTAACTATTAGGATCACCAATCAGGAGAAGAGTTGAAAGCAAAACTCTCAGACAGGTGTCATTGTTCTGAGTCTTCATGGATAGCTAAATGTTTGCCAGCTACATCGAGCTCAGAAGGGGACTCCAGGAAGGGAAAGAGCATGGTATACCTAGAATGGTTTAAAAGAATGTGGTGTCTTCAGAGAACGGGGGTTAGCTGTTTTTGTTTCAAATACCTGAGGCTGGATTTTTCTAACAACAATGTGCCTTCCTGAACAACTTTAAAATAAATTAACAAAAACTATTATTTGAAAAATTTTAATGACTATAACATCATTGTCTTGAATTATTTAACTGCCTTTTAACATTTTCATAAGCAACTTATAATAATTTGTAGCATGTGGAAAAATGATACTATATTTACCAAATTAAGGAACAGCCTAAAAAATGAGAAGCAATACCCAGTACTTTGGGAATATTTTTCCACTGCTGATCGTAATATAGTTTAGTGCACCCGTTATGGAAAGGTGCTGGCAATATTTGACAACCTTAAACTTCTTCATACCATTTACCTAGTAATCCCACTTCTAGGATCCTCTTAAGAAAATCTTATTAGATGTTTGTCATAGATGTTTGTTGGCAAAAGTTGAATACCTGAAACTCCAATTGTATGGGAATAGTTGAACAAATTATTCCTAACGTTAAATGAAATATTATGCAGCTTTTTAAAATGACATTTATGAAGAGTATATTAGCATGTAAAAAAATTGGGTTGCAGGGACTTCCCTTGTGGCCCAGTGGTTAAGAATCCGCCTGCAAATGCAGGGGACACAGGTTTGATCCCTGGCCCAGGAAGATCCCACATGCCACGGAGCAGCTAAGCCCGTGCGCCACAACTACTGAGCCTGTGCTCTAGAGCCCGTGAGCCACAACTACTGAGCCCGCGTGCTTGGAGCCCGTGCTCTGCAACAAGAGAAGCCACCACAATGAGAAATCCATGCACCGCAACGAAGAGTAGCCCCTGCTCGCCCCGACTAGAGAAAGCCCGCATGCAGCAATGAAGACCCAACGCAGAGAAAAAAAAAAAGGGGGTTTCAAATTTGTCTCTACAGTATTATTATAACCATAAAGGGGTGGGGGTGGGAGGGAACCTACGCACAGGTAGGAAAAAAGACGAAAGGAGATACACTGAAAGATTGCCATTGGCTATGTTTGGTAATAAAATGGGGGTTGGGAGGGTTTTGTTTTTCTCTCAAACTTTCCATGATTTCTTTAATGAATCTGAATGACTTCAGTGAAAAAGCAAGTGAAATATCTAGGTCTCAAATAGTGTATCACAAACTAATGGTTGGGAGACTAAAAAAGGGAACCAAAGAATCAGACTGGAGGTCTTGCTGTTGTGCTGCCAAAGTAGTCATAACTGCTGCTACCACCAAGTTGTTCTTTGTTCTCTATGTAGGCAATTGGTGGAAAATTTTGAGAAATCATGGATACATTCAGTGCACAAAGGGAAAATCCACCTTCAAGGGTTTTAATTACTTACATTTTGCTTGATCACTTACACTTACCCTTGTTTCAAGTCCTGTTGTAGTAAAGGAAAATAAACATCGTTTTGAATGGCACACATTTAGTTTTCTTTGTCCTTCATAATTTAGGACTACTGACTTTTCCCTCTTTTACTATCCAAAATCCTATAAATCAGTTTTATAATGACAGGGTAAACAATATAAACTACTCCTGCATAAAATATAATTTCAACCAATGGTAATCATGATTTGGAAACAGTTTATTATACTACTTGGAAGATCACGGTAAAGAATACTAACTAATGTAACTCTTTAAAAGGCAAAGAAAGTAAAGTCTGACATGAAAAGGTACATTTTATTTATTTATTTATTTTTTCTTTTGGCTTGTGGGGATCTTAGTTCCCCAACCAGGGATTGATTCCTCACCCTCTGCAGTGAAAGCGCAGAGCCCTAACCACTGGACCGCCAGGGAATTCCTCTGAAAAATACATTTTAATGATAGAAATGCACATTTGATGTTTATCCTAAGTATTGTCTTGGCATTTTAACATGAATAATTTTTTTGAAAGAGCGCCTAGTTTCTTTTTATGATTACTCTCAGTTATACTAGACCCATTTTTAACATGCTTCTATAACATTTGTATAGTAACACTTGGAATATAACTAGCTTAAAATATTTTATTATTTTTCCTTACAGATCTCTAAGCAAGAACAGAAAAAAATGGATACATATGATGGAACCATGGCTGATACCTCATCTCGGTACAGTGGTGCTCAGGATAGTGGAATTGGCAGTGACAGTGTTAAAATCAGAATCGTACAAATAGAGCAGCACAGTGGTACCAGTCAGCATCGCATTGCCCGTCCCTCACGCCAGTCATCAATTGTAAAAAATCTAAATTTTATTCCTTTTGACATATTCATTACTGCAAGTAGAATCTCACTAATGACCTATTCCTGTATGGCCTTGCCCAAATCAAAATCGCAAGAACAAAAGGATAATGCAAAAACAGGCAAGAGTTCATTAAATCTCCCAGAAGTTGATTCAGACGTCGCTAAGCCCAGCCAGGCATGTATTTCCATGGTCACAGCAGAAGATCTCTTAAGCAGCAACATATCTTTTCCTTCAGGGAAAAAAATAGGGGTCATCTCTCTGGAAAGTCTGCATGCATCCACAAGGTCATCTGCTAGACAAGCGCTTGGCATAACTATCGTTCGGCAACCTGGACGAAGAGGAACTGGTGACCTGCAGCTAGAACCTTTTTTGTACTTTATTGTGTCCCAGCCTTCTTTGCTTCTGAGTTGTCACCACAGAAAGCAGCGAGTGGAAATATCCATTTTCGATGCTGTGCTTAAAGGGGTGGCCTCTGATTACAAATGTACAGGTAAGAGCCTTCAAATTTACTGGGGTGCTAATCACTACTACTACATACTAACTTTTAGTCCCAAACATTGAATATTGATCAAGCAGAAAACAGCTGGCAGACCAGACAAGACTTCTTGTCTCTACAGAATATGTAAAGTTCATGTCCCACAGCTGAATCATGTTTAAGTAAATGTTTGAAATGTAACAGGGTTTTTAGCCTTAGTGTTCTTACTGTGCCTCTGAATTTTTTTTCAGGAACTGAATGAAACAGGGGCTCTTTCTGGGCTATTGAAATGCTTAACAATTTCCAGTGATTAGGAAGCAAAGTGTTTTTTTCATATTAATAGCCCATAGGTATGCTTTCCATGTCAATGCAGCTATTCAGGTAAAAACAGGAAAACCTTAGAAAATGAAGTTTATTGTTTTGGTATTCTTTTGCCCTAATCATCTTGCTGTAACAGCATAATATTAAGTGTATTTGAGAAGGTTTATTAGTAAAGTAAGGTGACCTAAAGATTTTATACATCTGGGCTTCCCTGGTGGCACAGTTGTTAAGAATCCGCCTGCCAATGCAGGGGACACGGGTTCGAGCCCTGGTCCGGGAAGATCCCACGTGCCGCAGAGCACCTAAGCCCGTGTGCCACAACTACTGAGCCTGTGCTCTAGAGCCCGTGAGCCACAACTACTGAAGCCCACGCGCCTAGGGCCTGTGGTCTGTGACAAGAGAAGCCGCCGCAATGAAAGCCCGCACACAGCAACAAAGACCCAAGGCAGCCATAAATAAATAAATAAAAATTTTTAAAATGCTACTTCCTTTTAAAAAAAAAAGATTTTATACATCTACAACAAGTGCATTTATTAGTGGTGTTGGCCAGCTGGCTCTCCTTGCCCCATCCAAACCTTCCTTATAACCTGAGAGTGTCATATATTATAATAATTATATTGAACTTCTGAAGCTTGTTGCCTGTTGAGACTAGGAAAGTGATCAGGGGTTCAGATTTAAGACGTATGGGCTCTTAAGTAACAAGAGCTAATGAAAACAGGGCCAAAGAAGATACAGAGACATTTTCCCTGAGTTAATGTAGAATTAGAGATTTGGCGGGAAAGACTACCAGAGAGGGTAGCTGGATCGTCTTAAGATCCAGTATTGGAAGAGGGCCCTAGCAAGCTCGGGTATAATTCAGGCATTTTATTGTTCTCAGGTGGTCCCGTGTAGCAGATGGACGCCAGCAGTGAGGTATCTGGAGAATTTGTCCAATCTGGAAGTCAGGCTGGTTCATTCTTGGCATTAAGGAGAATCATTTTACACAGCAGGCTCCTGGAGAGTAGATAGCAGGTGTGAGGGTCAGGATTCAGCCCAAGGACGTAGGTTCAAAGGAGCCCTTGGCTCTTGCAGAGGTATAGTTCAAGTCCTCTACTTTAGAAGGTGGTAACTGGCCAGTTGCTAAGGAGGAAAATCGTAGCGTTACCTCCTAGGCTGCCTGCTGGCCCTCTCTCCATTGATGTGCTGGTGCTGGCTCATACTGGCTCAAAAGAGCTGATTGTTAAATTTTTAGGAACTTTGAAAGACCGTTGTTAAACCACTGGTAGTTTAAATCGCCATAGTGAGAATATTTACACCACAGATACTGGCAAATGCTGTCAGTCAGCTGTCCTGCTCTGAGAGCCAGATGTTCAACATTTACCAGCCACCACTGCCTCCCTTCTTCAAACATGTTCTCATTTACTGAGTGCCTGTAATATAATGGGTACTTCAGGTCACTGGAGATGGGAGAAGTGCTGAAGTAGTTGATGTTATATGATTCAAGGACTCATGCCTGTAGACCTGATACCTGTTTGGGTGTCTGCTTAGCATTGGCAAAAAGTAGGTGTAGGATAGGGAGAATAAAAGTTAATTCCAAGCCCCTCCTTAAGTGCTGTCAGCTGCAGTTGCTTTATGGGTGGGTGGCTTTAGCAGCTTCTACTAAAAGATACTAAGTTCAGCAAAGTTCAGGGCTCATAGCCAAGGTGTACATTTGAATTGTAACTGGTTCCTAGGTTGAAATAATAAAGCATTTTTTGTTTTAAAAAACATCCTTGTGCATAGACCAATGTGGAACCCAATTTCAGTAGATGAAGTTTAGGATGAAGGTTATGGGCCAGATTGAGTATAGGGGATTTACCTGTGGGAGGAAAAAGTCTTACATACCTCCTAAGGAGCATCCTTTGCATAATATTCTTGTGGATGCCTTTCCTTACACAAAAAGCATCTTCTTGGACATTTACACTATGCTAATAGAGTCATCAGTATAAGTTAGCATGTCTCTTAAAAATGAATTTAGTGATTTGGAGAAATTTGTCTGAAAACAAATAGTTAAAATACAATGGCTAAAAAACAAAAAGTACAACTAGCAATTATTGAGTATTCAGTCTGTGCCAGGCATTGTACTAACTGCTTTAAATGCATTATCTCACTTAATCCTCATAACAACTCTGTGGGAAATATGTTCCCATCTTACATAAAAAGAAACTAAAGTTTGGAGAAGTAACTTGTCCAAGATTACAGACTTAGCAATAGACAGAGCTAAAATACAAAACCAAGATTTTTTGGACTTCTGAGTCTCTCACCCTGTATGGCTCCATGGAGTGGACAGAAAGATGTGAATTGCAGTTGTCAGTCAACCTCCATTGTCCCTCTCCAGACCATGCAAACGGTTCGCTTTCTTTGTTTTAACTGGTGACTTTGCATATATGTGTCCATGATGTGACTACACAGTACAGCCTCTCTTGGTAAATGACAAACCTGAGTTGAAATTCTAACTCTGTCACATAGGAGATGTGTACCTACCTATCTATGTCATAGGGCGATTATGAAATCGAAAAGAGATAATTAATGAAATTACTTAGCATTGAGTCTAGCAAGTAGTAGGCCCTCATAAATGTTTGCCGCTACTGCTTTAGTTATTAATATCAATATATAGTAGAAAGATTACTAAATTAGGAAGCAGAAAGCCTGGGATTTAATTGTTCCTGTTAATTAGCAGAGTGATCTTAGCCCGGCAGTTCACTTCTTTGGGTTTCTGTTTCCTTATGTGTAAAATGTGATGATTATAAAAGATACCAACAAGGCTCATTCCAGATCTAAAGTTTTATCATTCTGTAATTTGGAATTCGTCTCCCCATACTTACCTTTCTAAAAATATTTAAACTAGCTTTGGCCTCAGGAAGTTGACATCTGTAAGCCACTACCCTATCAGATTACAATTTATTTTGACTTGTTTTAAAGATGCAAGTTTTCTTTTGATATTCTAGTGGAACACTAATTAGTTTATCCAGTACTTAAATACATAAATTTTATTAAATATTCATGAAGTTATTTTTCAAAAACTGATTTGAGGAATTTCTATTTTAAATTGGTCCACTTGAATGAACTATCAAAGTTCCATTACCAATTTAGTCGTCCAGAAACGCTTCATGTAGCACTTTTAATCCTGAAGAAAGCAGTGTTCCATGTCCAGGATTCTTTTGAAGCTTTGAAATAGTAACCATGTGGGTAAGAAAAAAGAGAAAAATATGAATAACCGTAACACTAACATTCATGGGGAAGAGAAGGAGTAAAGTGGAAGTGGCCAGTTGCATTTCTGGATTCTGAAGTGAAGGGACTATTGGCAATGTCTTAATTGGAGGGACAAAAAGGGGTATCACCAGGCAGCTAACTTTCTAAGAAAGGTCAAGGAAAGGTTAAAGGCATCACAAGTTTAAAATGAAAGAAGAAACATGTTATGTCTTTCTGTAGTGTTCATACTTTCTCTCTTGATTCTAAAATTAATCCTTTTTTGTAAGGTAACTCAAGTGGCAGCCAACCGGTAGCAGTTTTAGCATATATGTGCAGTTCAGTGATCACCCAATTTCAGCATTTCAGATGTGGCCAGAGGTTGTTTTGGAGATAATGGATTTTCTTTTTTAAGAGGACAGAAACATTTGATTGTAAAAAAACTTTTAGCACAACAGCGTGTAATTGTTTACTGTTTTATGTGAAAGTCAAACTATTATTATATATGCTAATGTTACTTTGTATGGAAATCATATGGAACAAAAAGTAAACAAAGAATTTTGTGTCACTCCTTCAAAACACTTATCATGTTCAGAAGATAATTTTCAAAAAAATCATAATTCTTATATAAATACAAAATGAACATGTCAAAGATTTTACTTAACTCATTAATTAATGAGGGAACCAATAAGAATGTTACAAAATAATTCATACACAGGAGAGACCTCTAAGGCCCTGGTCATCTCAGAGGTTTTGATTCTCTAATTCATTAGGATCATAAAAATGGTAAGAGCCATTTGATCACTGACTTCATTCATTGTTTAAGCGTGGCTCTGGGTAATTCTAAAAAGATGGAAGTACTTTTCACATTAAATTATGAAGATGTGATTTTTATTTGACATATTCAAGAGATTGCAGTGAAGACCCTGAAAGCAAATACTAAAAATCCTTTGAGCATTGTTGGAATATAGTGTTATAGCTTGAGGTAACTATTTTAAATTAATCAGCATGGTTTTTAAAATCACACCCCCCCCTTTTAGACAATCAACTTGACATTATTTTAGTATGAACTTATGATCCCTAGTGTGCCTTCATTTCTACACTCAGGCAATCTTTGGGAATAGTCATTCATTTTTTCTATTTGAACACTGGCTATTTATCAGACATATTCAAGATGCTGAGGAACCAGTAATAAGACCCAGTTTCAGCCTTCAGGCATCTCTCATCATTTAGTAATTATACTTATTATAGCTAATGATGAACGTTTAACAGGATATGGATCTTCATGACATGGAGAGCTTGTGAAACGCTTGAAGTTAAGTAGAGTTAAGTAAGAACTGTAAGTTCTACTTCCGGAGAAACAATTTAGAAAAGCTTAGTATCATTTGTATGGGATGGTTTAAGGAAAACTGCTAGGATTTTGAGGAACGATATAGGACTACTCTTCATTTTATTTTTTTAGTAGTAATAGATTTTTCCCTAGCTGCAATTCAGAATAATTTTTAGTATTCTGTTTATCTATTTGCTTTTTGGCTGTGTGTCTTTGTAATGTATTTTAGTGGTTGCTCTGACGTTTCCAATATATATGCTTAATCTTTCACAGTCAGTCTAGTTAGTGGTAATATTTTAACACTCCAAGAAAATGTAAAAGCCTTACAATCATAAAGGTCTCTTTACCCTTCCCCAATATATATTACATCTACACATACTGAAAATCCTACCAGATAAGATTTTGACCTTTGTTTCAATAATCTTACATATTTTAAAGAACTAAAGAGGAAAAAACTAGTACGTTTTATATTTCTTCCAGGAATTTACCATGTCCAGAGCTCCTCCTTCATTCCTAAAGTTCCAGGTTTTCCTCTGGTATGTTTTCCTTCAGCATTAAGAACTTCTTTAGCATTTCTTTTAGAGCAGGTCTGTAGCAACAAATTCTCTTAGTTTTCCATTATCTGGGAGTATTATTTTCTCTGTCTCTCATTCCTGAACGATATTTTTGCTGGATATAGAATTCTAGGTTGACATTTCTTTCAGCACTTCAGTGATATTGTTCCACTTTCTTCTGTCCTCTGTGGTTTGTGATGAGAAATTCATGGTAATTCCAATCCTTGTTTCCATATATGTAATGTGTTGTTTTCCTCTAGTTGCTTTCAAGATTTTTTTCTTTATCTTTGGTTTCCTGAGATTTATTATATGATGTGTCTGGCTTGATTTCTTTAAATTTATCCTGTTGGAGGTTCTCCGAGTTTCTTGACTCTGTAAATATTTTTTTAACTAAATTTAGGAACTTTTTGGCTATTCTTTCTTTAGATATTTTTCTGTACCAATCTTCCTACTCTCCTTTTGGGACTCCAAAGTTAAGCTTTTTTACATTGCTCTTCAGATCCCCGAGACTCCATTCACTGTTCTTTCTTTTTTCCTCTCTGTTCTTCATATTGGATAATTTCTATTGGATTTTTCTGTTTTAATATTTCCATTTGGTTATTTTTTTGTAGTTTCTATTTCTCTTCTGAGAACTTCTATATTTCCATTTATTTCAAGCATGTTTACCTTTACCTCATGAAACACAGTTGTAATTCTTCCGTAATATCTTAAATGCTTGTGTCACTGCCACCACAGCACAGCCACTGCATTGTACAGCTTTACACACACACACACACACACACACACACACACACACACACACACACAGCCCACACTTGGGGCAAAACTAGGAGAGAAAAAAGAAAACTAAAAAGCAGCTGGTTTCCCCAACAGTATTGAAAACAGGGGTCTTATCTTCCAGACAGGGTTTCTGTTGGACTTTCGGCTGTTCCTGCTATCACTGTGCACCACAATTTAGGACTCACTCTCAAGTCAAAGTTATAAGGAAAAAGAGGAAAACTGAAACAAAACAAAATAGAAAATTCACCACTATTGGGTCATATCTGCAAGTTTAACTCCCCTCCCCAGTCTGCATTGCTCTTGTTTACTTTTGAGAGTCGTCAGGTATTTGTGTTTTGTCTTTTTTCTTGAGTTTTCATTTAAGCAGCATGGGAGATGGGCTGTACTGAGCTTATTTCAATTTTGGCTGGCACCAGAAATCCTGCAATTTTAAGATAATAAAAATATTTTCTGGTCCATTAGTGGAGGCATAGTTTTCTGAGAAACTTAATACAGGATTTCCTCCAAAAGTGATACTTTAATATCTTTACATCTATAAGCACAGATCAGTTAAATATATTGTAATGAATAATTACTGCTCCCAGGGAGTTGTCAGTATTAACTTGATTCTGCCCATGTCACCATTAAGCAAAGAACATACCCAAATACTCAAAGGGTGGTAATAGTGTTCTCTCAATGTGTTCCTTAGGGATATTCTTTCATATATTATAAAATCACGTTAGAAGAGGAAATGCTGTGAAACTCATTGTTCCTCATGTCAATCTGCCTTCTCAGCACATGTGACTATATAGACATATGTGTGTATCTTATAAGACCATTTATACACATATATATTAAAAAACCTAATTCTACATGGAATGCTACCCAGAATAAAATGGAATCTTTATGTATACCTATATCTACATCTATTTTAGAAACCTGAAGTGAAATAAGAATAATGAGAATTGCTTATGATTTTGAAAGTGTCATTAATAAAGTATAGTCCCCAATCTGCATAATTTAGTGATCTTAAATTATACCAGCTATACTTGAAAGTGTTTCATGTTACTCTCCATAATTTAAAAAAATGGCAAATTATTTGAAGTATAAATTATCAACTTCAATTTCTTTTATGACTATTAATACTAATAACCTATAAATGATTTTCCATCTAGTCCAAGTAGATAGTTTATCTGTGAGTTAACAGGTTTCTTTTTAAAATATTAAAATAATGGCCTTTTTCCATGCCCTTCTAACTTGGAGCAACCTCTAACAGAAATGAGATCTTCTGCCAGCACCTTTACATGTAGCAGCTGTATTATTGGCAATTCTCATTTAAATAAAGATGTATGTAGTTGTTTTAACATAATCGTATTAGTTGTGTTTATAAATATTTAAAAATTGGTATTTGTTTTGTTTAAGGTAATGGAGTCCAGATTTGAAATTGCCTCATATCTTGACTATGCAGCCCAAGGCAGCCTCAAAAAGTCATTTTTCTTCTTGTTTGTTTGGGGCTTTTTGTTTGTTTTTGAAGAAATGACTGTGCCATCTGGTCAATTGTGAAGGAGTTGAACCATTCTGAGGGATTTCGCTACCCCCACCCACTGCTCCCTCAGTACACAGTCATCTTATTACTCGTTAATGGGTGCTAGGGACTAACAAACTAATTTGAAAACAATTGCTTCTGCCCTCTTGCAACCTTTTTATCTTATTGTAATTTTTCAAACATCAACTAAACTAAAATACAGAAATTACGGTTGATTAGGACTTATCTTTCTAAAAAAGCAGGTTATGACACAACTTCTGTGTAGGTTAGAAACACCCATGTCATGATACCTCTAGTATGGGACACTTCCTTCATTTTCTAGTTTTATAAATGTTACAGATACGGCTTCAGATTCAATTAAGAGGCAAACATGGAATAGAGTTCATTTAGAGGTCAAGATTTAGAGTTAGTTGTGAGTTCTTATCCATGCTCTGCTACATACAGCTGTGTGACCTTGGACAAGTTATTTAACCTCTCTAAGCCTCAGTTCCTTATCTTTAATATGGGGATATACGGGTAGCAACCTCCTGGGGTTGCTGCGAGGATTAAACGATGTATATGAAGCTCTTAGCTAAGTGTGCAGCATAGAGCTCAGTGAATTGTTAATGTTATGGTGGTTGTCGCTTTTTTCATCATTGTTAATATGTTTAGGCTGAGTTTAAAATAGGAGTTGTAATCGGCCAAAAAAAAAAATTCATGTCATTTCAGTGCCATTATAGATATTGTGTAGTTTGCAAATTTTCAGTTATAATAATTGGCTTCTTTACTCTTTCATGAATAGGTCTGCAGAAAATGTGCTGAAGACATTTAAGTAAACCAACAGTTAGAAAATCATAAACTGGCTTCTAACACCTCATAAATCATATCTTGATTTCATTTAGTTCTTGTGACTTTAAGAGAAGGATTGAATTACATGTCTCTTTAGAATTAACAGTTTTGCTAATGTCCCTGGAAAGGCTTAGAATTAACCTGTGACTTTAATGTCATAATGATCACAACTTGAACATTTATCTGAAAATTTAGCTGCTAGGAGCGTTTCTTGCTGGCCAGTAGTAATGTGAAATGAAATTATTGCTTTGACAGGACTCAGCGAGTAAGTAGGTCTTTTAAATGGGAGGCACTCTAGTACATCACTCAGGGAGAGTTGTGGTGAGAAAGTTAAATAAGAAGGAACCCAGCCAGTGGGGGGGATTTATGTATGGGGAAGGGTTTGGGAGTGGAAATCAGAAATTTCTACTTTTAGTCGTGGCTCTAATGCCAAGGCTCATTCATACAAATAACTAAATTTCGTAGTGTTTATCTCTAAAATAGGTACAGGCATACCTCAGAGATATTGTGAGTTCCGTTCTAGAACCATCACACTAAAGCAAATATTGCTGTAAAACAAATCACAAGAATTTTTTGGTTTCCCAGTGCATATAAAAGTTATGTTCACACTATAGTGTAGTCTGTTAAGTATGCAATAGCATTATATCTAAAACACAATGTACATGCCTTACTTGAAAATACTTTATTGCTAAAAATGCTAACCATCATCTGAGCCTTTAGCGAGTTCTAATCTTTTTGCTGGTGTGGGGTCTTGCCTCTGTGTTGATCAGGATAGTGATTGTTAAAGATTTGGGTGGCTGTTGCAGTATCTTTACATAAGGTAACGATGAAGTTTGCCACGTTGATTGGCTCTTCCTTTCACGATTTCTCTGTAGCATGCAATGCTGCTTGATAGCATTTTACCCACAGTAGATCTTCTTTCAAAATTGGAGTCAATCCTCTCAAACCCTGCTGCTGCCTTATCAACTAAGTTTGTGTAATATTCTAAGCCCCTTGTTGTCATTTCAACAGTCTCCGTGGCATCTTCACCAGGAGTAGATTCCATCTCAAGAAACCACTTTTTTGCTCATCCGTAAGAAGAAACTCCCCATCCGTTAAAGTTTTATCATGAGATTGCAGCAATTTAGTCACATCTTCAGGCTCCACTTCTAATTCTAGTTCTCTTGCTATTGCCACCACATCTGCAATTACTTCCTCCACTGAAGTCTTGAACCCCTCAGAGTCATCCATGAGGATTGGAATCAACTTCTTCCCAACTCCTGTTAATGTTGATATTTTGGCCTCTTCCCATGAATCACAAATGTTCTTAATGGCATCTAGAATGGTGTATCCTTTCCAGAAGGTTTTAATTTACTTTGCCCAGATCCATCAGAGGAATCACTATCTATGGCAGTTATAGCCTTACAAAATGTGTTTCTTAAATAATAAAACTTGAAAGTTGAAATTACTCCTTGATCCATGGTCTACAGAATGGATGTTGTGTTAGCAGGCATGAAAACAACATTGATCTCATTGTACATCTCCATCAGAACTCCTGGGTAACCAGGTGCATTGTCAGTGAGCAGTAATGTTTTGAAAGGAATCTTTTTTTCTAAGCAATAGGTCTCAACAGTGGGCTTAAAATATTCAGGAAACCATGTTGTAAACAGATGTGCTGTCATCCAGGCTTTGTTCCATTTATAGAGCACAGGCAGAGTAGATTTAGTGTAACTCTCAAGGGCCCTAGGATTTTCAGAGTGGTAAATGAGCATTGGCTTCAACTTCAAGTCACCAGCTGCATTGGCCCCTAATAAGAGAATCAGCCTGTCCTTTGAAGCTTTGAAGTCAGGCATTGACTTCTCCTCTTTAGCTATGAAAGTCCTAGATGGCATTTTCTTCCAATATAAGGCTGTTTCGTCTGCACTGAAAATCTGTTGTTTAGTGTAGCTACCTTCATTACTTATTTTAGCTAGATCTTATGGATGACTTACTACAGCTTCTACATTAGCACTTGTTGCTTCACCTTGTTATGTTACAGAGATGGTCTCTATCCTTAAACCTCATGATCCAACCTCTGCTAGCTTCAAACTTTTCTTCTGCAGTTTCCTCACCTCTTTCAGCCTTTATATATAACTGAAGAGAATTAGGGCCTTGCTCTGGATTTGGCTTTGGCTTAAGGAAGTGTTGTGGCTGGTTTGATCATCTATCCAGACCACTAAAACTTTCTCCATATCAGCAGTCAGGCTGTTTCACTTTCTTATCGTTTATGTGTTCACTGAAGTAGCACTTTCAGTTTCCTTCAAGAACTTTTCCTTTGCACTTACAACTTGGCTAACCTAGTGCAAGAGGCCTAGCTTTCGGCCTGTCTGGGCTTTTAATGTGCCTTCCTCACTAAATTTAATTATCTCTAGCTTTTGATTTAAAGTGAGAGATGTGCAACACTTCCTTTCGCTTGAATACTCAGAGACCACTGTAGGGTTATTAATTGTCCTAATTTCGATATTGTTGTATCTCAGGGAATAGGGGGGCCTGAGGAGAGGGAGAGAGACAGGGGAATGGCCAGTCAGTGGAGCAGTCAGAGCACATACAACACTTACGGATTAAGTTCATTATCTTATATGGGCATGGTTTGTGGTGCCCTAAAACCAATTATGATAGTAACATCAAAGATCACCGATCACCATAACAAATATAATAATAAAAAAATTTGAAATATTGGGAACTTACCAAAATGTGATGACACAAAGTGAGCAAATGCTTTTGTGAAAATGGCACCAATCAACTTGCTCAATACAGAGTTGCCACAAACCTTCAATCTGTAAAAGATTCAATATCTGCAAAGCACAATAAAGCAAAGTGCAATAAAACAAGGTATACCTTTATAATAATATCTAGTCTTTGTAGTTTAATGGTTTAGTCTGAGCTCCAAATGAGATAATATTTATGAAATACCTGGGAACTATGAAATACTCAGCTATAAGTTGGGACTTCAATAGTTATTAGCAGTAGAAGGGAGAGTTTAATAGACTTTCCTTTCTGGACATGATAAAAAGATTAGTGTCCTGGCCCTTTTTAACACCGATTTTAGTCGTCAACATTTACTCAAAGTGAAGGAAAAATGGCAGGAATCATTTATAGCCACTGGATTGGCTTTCAGTGTTACAGAACCCAGCCTTAGAGCAGAGACTTAAGTTGGGATTAAGTTGATCATCCTTGAATTTATTTGACTACATTTTTTTGACTGGACAGCACCCTTTCTTTCCTTGTTCTGAATTTTAATCAGACGTCATATAAAATATCTGAAACCCACATTAGAATTTAACATGAAAGTAACAAAATAGGAAAGAGATCAGGAACAACACAGAACAGCGTAGAAAATACAAGGAATTCATTGAAATGATATTTCACATATTATCTGCTGATTAGCATCATTAAGTAGAAAGAATGCACTTTCTTCTAGCAAGATATGGAAGATTTGGTTCTAAAAATAAGAACCAATGGACACTGATGATTACACATGCCAGCAGCCATTTTAATCTTTTCCTCTTTCTCTTCCTATGGGCTCCAGGCTTGGGATTTCAAACCAGGAAATCTCCTCTTCCCCTTCCTGTCACATCTTATGAGGTGAAAAAACACTTAAGGAGTTAGTCAAATGCCTAGATATTGACAAGGAGACGGTGGCACTGACCTTGCATCCATAGCAATTTAGAACTGGTTTCTCAGTTGATTTTGCTGTTATACCATTGCATTGTTACTGTGTTTTATGGATCTAGGTTCCCCCCATGATTTAATTTTCAGGTATTGTAGAGGCTTCATGGACTACATTTTTTTTTTTAACTTTATTTATTTATTTTTGGCTGCATTGGGTCTTCATTGCTGTGCACGGGGCTACTCTTCATTGCGGTGCGCAGGCTTCTCATTGCGGTGGCTTCTCTTGTTGCAGAGCATGGGCTCTAGGTGCACGGGCTCAGTAGTTGCGGTGCAAGGGCTTAATTGCTCCGCGGCATGTGGGATCTTCCTGGACCAGGGATCAAACCTGTGTCCCCTGCACTCGCAGGTGGATTCCTTAACCACTGCACCACCAGGGAAGTCCCTCATGGACTACATTTGCTTCTGTGGCTACCTTAAAAAAATAATAAGATAGCCATTAAACTAAGGATCATAAAATAAATACAGAAAAACATAAGAAACTCAGCAAACCTGTAGCTTTGCCTTTTACATGTCCAGTGGTTGGAAGGTGACTATTCTGAAAGTAACCACTCATTGCAGGGAGTTATTCTTCCAACCGTTTTTGAGCATTCCAAAACCAAGTACAACCATGGCCTCTGAAAGAGGCCCTTGGGAGATGTAACCATATCAATTTCATAGATAGAGGCAAATTGATTTAGTACAATAGACCCTCCCAAAATGCTTTCCTTTAAATTTTATTCAATTTCTGTTAAGGAAAACCTTTGTGTATTCTTGGCTGGTTATAAAAGGATTCAGCTAAAGAATCATCTAGGAACGTCTTGTCAATGAAGTCAGAGAGTGGAAGGGAAAGTAGGGAATCTACAAGCCTTTGCCTATTACCCTAATTCCTCTTTAGGTATTTTCTCCCTCCCTACTCTGGCTAGTTATGAACTCTTCTTGATCTTCCTTAAAAAAGAAAGCCCTGTGAAACTGAAATCCTGATGGACTCACCATGTTTACTTATAAATTACTTTTAAGTGTCATTTCAATCTCTTCTTTGTATGAAGGTTGATATACTCAGATACCTTTGTAAAAGGAGTCTCTAACTTCTAGTTTAAAAAATGGAAAGCAGTCACCTTTGGCTTGCAGATTATTTACATCCTTGACTCATATGTAGGCAAAGTATTTCTAAAGGATGAGAAAGAAGGTGAGAATATAATTCTGATAATTATCAGGACCAAAATGCAGAGAAGTTGTCAGGTGTATAATTTCTCCTTAGCCAAAAGTGTTTGATAGGGAAGTAAAATAGGTTGACTAGTATTTCAAACCTCAATAATTATTATTTTAAAAGTTAAATATAAAGAAGTTTACTGGCTTCTAAGATCAAAATTGAGTACAATTTCCACGAATAAACAAAGCTTTTTATTTTTTACCTTTTATATTATATTCCTCTGATTTTAGATAAGTGATAAAGATTTTTCAAAATTAAAAAAAAAACAAAAAAGTAAGAAGAATAGACACTTGAAAGATATACCACACACATACTCCTATTTTGTTTAGAGTTTGTGCTTAAGAAACAAAATAGTAACTGTTTATTGAACTCCTACCATGACATGTCCCATACAAACCACTTACATATATTATCTAATATAATATTCTCAACATCCCCACAATTTAGTTTATTATCCCCATTTTGGAAACAAACTGGGACTCAAGGAAGTTAAAATTAAACTTACCCAGTTTAAGGAGTCAGGATTTATACCGAGATTTGTGTACCTCATGTTCTTTCATTACCCTACATTTTTTCCTGTGTTGTAAAGTGATATAAACTCATCTATAGAACAAAATGTTAGAAAGCTCCATGAAAGAAAGTCTTTGTTCAGTAAGTCTTGGGCCAGTGATAAACTATTTCACAAACCTCTTGCATGTGACAGTATCTTATCACCTGTCAGTTGTCCCTCAAGAGTTAATCAAAAGCCACTTAAATGCTCTTTCATAGACATGACAGCTCTGGATACCTCAGGCCAAAGAGAACCAATCTCCCTAAGCAGCCATAGATGCCACTTTGGTTCTGTGGCAGCCTGGGATAGGCCTGGGCTCATTACCTATGACAGACTTCAGTACGCTTGTGACTAATAATAACAGGTCATTGAAAACTTTTTTAAAAGTGGATAAAATATATAGTCTGTTTTTCTTTTAAAAAACTAAACAGTAGATCCTTCCGAACTTTCTGGAATTGGTAAAATGGAGACAAGTAAATCTCGAGAAAGGAAACTCAGTGCTGGGGGAGGCGGGGAGGAGTGGGGGAGAAAGAAAACTCAGTGCAATATGGCATCAAAGCCAAAAGTTGCTGAAATTAAATCTACAGTAATAGTTTAGGGAACACATTAATTTTAATTATATATCATCAGTAATGCTAATATTAGCATCCGTAGGATTGAAAAAGCATGATATAATTTCAAAAGTTGTTGATAGGGGCTTCCCTGGTGGCGCGGTGGTTGAGAGTCCACCTGCCGATGCAGAGGACACGGGTTCGTGCCCCGGTCCGGGAGGATTCCACATGCTGCGGAGCAGCTGGGCCCGTGAGCCATGGCCCCTGAGCCTGCGCGTCTGGAGCCTGTGCTCCGCAACGGGAGGGGCCACAACAGTGAGAGACCCGCGTACCGCAAAAAAAAAAAAAAAAGTTGTTGATAATATCGAGAAAGATTTTGTTAGCCAGGATTGCAAGCAGCAACAAGATTACATTAATACAGCAAGAAGCTAATACCAGGAATAAGATGACAAATTATTTGCTTACTGAAGAAAACATGCTTAAAGTGAGGTACACCAAAACCCAATTAATCAAAAGTTTATTTTTCAGGATTTGTCCCCCAAATTTCAATTAATAATATTTTTTCTGGTAACACAAATTTACAAGAACTCTCCATCATGGGAAAATTTTGTTCCCTTGACATTGCTCCATATTTAAGTTAGCACTCATCTTCCATAGAATGTAAAAGACCAAGGGTATCATGAGAAAATTGAATCGAAGAGTCAAAAACATTATTATGACTATAGTTACTTACAACTTCCTCTGTGAAAACATTGCCTAGAACTTTCAGGGAAAATAACTGTTGGGCTAATTTCTCCTGCTGCCCTTGTCTAACCAATTCACTTGTTAGAGGTGTTCTTGAGCACAAAAGTAGCCAAGAGAAAGGAGAAACAGGTATGCATTATCAACTCCATTGTAAACCTGTGGTTGGTAAAAGTAACTCACAGAAAGGAGGGGAAAATGAGGAAGAAAACGATGTTGGTTTGGAGTCTCACTCTAGTTCTCTTTATAACAGATATTTAGCTTTCAAATAAAGAGATTCTTGTGACACAAGGCTTTTTAAAATTCAAATTTTTTACTCATATGGCAAAAGAAAAGAAGTATCTTGTATAAAATTAACTAGACAGAAGTATCTGGTATAAAAGTAACTGGACTTCATTATATGTTCAGTATTATGTCAATCTTAAAATGAGGAAATTCTCACTGAAATCTGTGGGAAAATGTCTCCTCATTGGGACCTTTCCAGAAATTCAGCTTATGAATTCATTTATGAAAAAGAAATATCCTGCCACATAGTAGAACAAAGCAGAGTAATCAGGAAGCTTACAAAATCTTCACACTCAGCTGTTCTGTATGAGCTTGGAAAATAAATTTTTTGTAAGTAGAAGATTGCAAAGAAAATAAACAAGTTCATTTTTAAAGTTTCATTTTGGCCACATGAGTCATGTTATATTTTATATAATTCAAATGTTAAGCAAAGACATACTTAACTCTGTGAATATCTGCTAAGGGTTAAAAAATAAAAATAATGAGCAGCACTACAAAAATCACTTTATCAGAGTCAGAGGAAGACCTCCCAAGCAGTTAAGTGAAAGGAAAGTTTTGTGAAGAAGAGCAAAGTAATCTACCAGCACAAAGAATATAATCTGAATCAAGTCTCTATAAAAGCCAAGAGTACCTTAGTCCATCTGGGAGTGAACTTGAGACTCTGAATCTTCCCTTTGAGTGTTCTTTGTGACCTAATATGATGAAGTATTTTATTTTGGAGTCCAGGTCAACCCAGAAGAAAAACAAATAATTTTGTCAATACCAATGTCTCATTGAAGTGAATTCTAAGTGACTTTGAACAAGATTTATGGCTGTGAGCAGTTTGTCATTTGTTCTGACCCATTTCCCACACTCTGTTACTCCTGATAAGATATGGCTTTCTCCTGTTTCTTAGGCTTAGGGACAACAGTGTAAATGTAAATGTGCTCATCAACATCAGCAGGAGCTTATTCTTTTGAGAGCTTCCTGTACTTAAATAAATAGGTGTTCGCTGAGTATGAAGAAGAAAACTGGTGAAGTCTAAAGGAGCCTCCAGTATGAAAAAGTCATCCCTATTTGTCACTCCATTTGTATTATATTCACAGGCTCCTTTAATCTTGGTTTATCTGGTGCTTTTCCAACTATATTGACCTCAAGGAATGTGTAATATGAGTCCTATTTTCTACGTCTGATGATGGAATTCAGGAGAAGCTAAATTGAAGACAGTTCAGGAAGTCTAGAAGTCATGCCCCACATCATCTAGCCATTAGGGCAAGAGGGACTAAACAGTGACTTACAAACCTGAGCTATTCTCTGGGATTCTGACATATGTTTCTGCTACTACTGCTGCTTCATCTCACCACAGTGACTACAGGCATATCCAGAGTAGAGATTTTAGCCAAAACTAGGAGAGTAGCCACCAGCCCTGTCATACATTCAGTATTCATCAACTATGAACCTGTATTTTCCTTGGTGTTCTTAATTTCAGTTATTCTCTTTTTCTAGCAGCCCTCTAAATGTAGCTGTACTTTTTAAACCGGGGGTGTAATAATATTAAACCAATAATATCATTAGACCAGTAAAACTTCATTGGGAAATAGTCATTGAAATTTTTACTTCCTTGGATACCTTTCCTAGACTTTTACATTTTCTTTAATTCGTAATTCCTATTCTCCTTCCTACTATTGCCAGATTGTTTATTCTGACTCTATTAAGTCCCATTCCTCTTTAATTGCCCCAGTGCAGACTCCTGTGCTGAGTGCCAGATGGCAAGGCCCTTTAACTTTACACTGCAACCTGCGTAAAACCCATCTCCCCTACTTGGAAAACTCTCATTCACATCATCAGAATTTGCTGCTCCCCCAGTCTATACCTTGATGAAGGTAGGAATCAAATGTCCTTTGAAGTGTTTTTTTCTTATTTTAATTTTTGTAAATGTTTGGTATGTAGTCCTATTTTTCTTCAGCTCTCAATAAATTATAGGTCCATATATCAGTTTGTGCTTAGGATCATCCTGAAGATGATTGTCTTCCAGTAGAATAAAAAGTATATATAGATATGTGTGTATGTATGTATGTATGTATGCAGATATGCCTTTTACTTTTGAATTTACTAAAGCTGGTGATCTGTTTCTTTGTTTTATTCACTTAACAGGACAGCTTAAAGCTTTTCTATATCAGTACATCAGATTCACTCCCTTCTTTTTATCAGCAGCATAGTATTCTGTGAAGTATTCACAATGTAGTCATAATTTATTTTACCATTTCTCTATAGATAGATATTTAGTTTTATTTTGTTCTAGATTTTTAATATTTCACATGATACTATAGTCAACTCTTTTGGACATTTTCTGTGTATTCTTAATTATTTCTTTAAGATAGATTCCTACAGTGTCCTTTCTGATTACAAGGGCATGGATATTTAGGATTTTGGTAGACACTCGTTTCAACCCTCTTTACACTCTTATCCACCATACATGGTAGGATCAATTTTTCCTCCTCCCACACAAAAGATATTACCAATCTTTTAAATTTATGCTATTCTGTTGAGTGAAAAAAAATGTATTTCTTGCTTTAATTTGGGTATGCTTAATTAACAGTGAGACTGAGCAGTTTTTTTCCTATTTTTCATAAAACGGTGTTCTCCAGAAGGATTAAACAGCTAAAGGTAAAAATAAAATTTTAAAAATGCTTCAAGAAACTATAGGAAAATATATAATCAACCTAGGGATAAATCCATAAGATATGTTAATAATTTTTTACCACATCTATTAAGAAAAAAATATGCATGCAAAAAGCATCAGGATATAGTTAAAAGGCAACTAACATACCAAGAGAAAACATTTGCTACACATTGCAAACAAATCATTAACACCTGTAATATATAAGGAGCTCCTACAAATTAGTAAGAAAAAGAGCCCAATAGAAAAATGAATACTTATTTTTAGAAGAAGAATCCTAAATGGTCAATAAATGAAAAAAATACTCAACCTGCTTTGTTATTTACTATTAACAATATAAAATGGCTGTCTTACTATGTCAATTACATATAAATGTTTTTGATTCTTTTAAACATTGTATGGATTATCATTTTTTATTTAAACATTAATCTGTTGATGGACATCTAAGGTGTTTTCTACTTTTTGCTATGATAAACAGTTCTACAGTGAATTTGTGTGTGTGTGTGTGTGTGTGTGTGTGTGTGTGTGTGTGTATGTGTTACATAGGCTTTATCAATTTTTTTAGTCTTGGCCTGATACGTAGAAAATTCTACTTATTTTTAAAGATTTTTTCCTTTGATTATTGCTAAGATGTACTATCTCTTAATGTTTATATTTTTAACTGTTTTATGCCATTTGTTTTTCTTTACTCATTATTTATTTTCTTCATTAAGTAGGTGCTTATTCTATCCTCAACCCATTTTTCTATTAGTATCTATATTGATTATACGAACTCTTTATATATTCATAATATCATTTTCTGCCATACAAGTTTGAATACGTGATTTTCATAAATTGTTTTACTTATCATCCGAAGTTTTACTTGCCAGTTTTTTTACACATCATATTAATATTTCTATATCAATTCAATTCATGTCTGTTCATTATTTATTTAGCTACATCACTTATATCTGTTTTCTCCATTAGATCATTGTTCTCTCTCTAGATTGTATCATCTTCAAAATGAAGAATTATGTCTCCTCATATAGGTCTGGCACAGTATTATTTATTTGATAATAATGGCTTTTTCTTGATGATGGCTACATAGCTGAAACCTAGAAGTAGACCCTCAGGTCCTGGCAGGTTACATAGTACCTACAAACTGATTATAGATCCTACCAGCAACAGACTTTTTGCCATCCTTTCACCAGACTTGACCATTATATTTGAAAGACAGAATAGTATGGTGTTACTATGGATCTACTATACATATTCTCACTGCTTTAAATTCACTGATCATATAAAAAGAGAAGAATGCACTACCTTAGTGTTTGATCTTTACCACATAGATCTAACGTCACGATCAATTGCTTTCAGTATTTTCTTTGAAATCACATAAAGGTTCATATGTGCCAAATTTCATAAGGATCACATGATAAGGTCAAGAAATACAAATTCCAAGGCAGAATTTATATGCCCGGTTCACATATGACAGTAATACTATGTAACCATATGTTGAATATAATACACAGTATGTAAATGCTATTCTTGAAAGCAATCCAATCAATAAAAACTAAAATAAATAACACTTTAATAACACATTTCAAATCAACTGAAAATGGAATAGATGGACTCTATGGCAAGAACATCCCTATAAAATTGACATTCAGAGGCCATTAAAACCCAGAGAGTAAAACAATCCTGAAACTAAAGAAAAACTGTGAATATTTAGAAGATTTTTAAAATCCTACTATATTGTATGCCAAGACACAGCAGTTGTTTTTATTTAAAGAGCTATTTCAATAAAAACTGTGGATTGCCAAGCATTAAAAAGCTAATTCCATTTGCCATCACCAATAGCTGAATGAAACCTTACAAAATATATACAATATTAACCTTAAAAAAAGTTTAAAATACACAGCATTTAATAGAAAAAGTCAAAACTGAAAAAAGTCAACTTTTAGTCATAATTGGAACTATTAAAAGATTGACCAATTTTATCATTTAAGAAGGTTATGGGAAAGCTACTGAAGTTAACTTCAAAAGGCTAGCAGTAAAAGTGATTGTAATGTCAGTAAAACTCTGAAACAGATCAAATAACCCCTAAGTAGTACTAATCCACTGCATCTTTGAACATGTATATGCCTCTTTTTAAGCTGAAAAGGTTGCCCTTTTTTTCTTCAACTTGTTTCCAACATCCCATTAAAAAAAAAAAAATCTATTCAACTGTTAACAGTCAGCAGCTCAGAGTACAGAAACTTTACCTTCACTCAAAGATGATATGAGTTAAGATTTGAAATATCTTTTCCTCTTTGGCCTGGTTCTGGAAAACATGATTTTGTCATTCTACCTGTAGAGAGAGAGCGTCTCTTTCTTCATACAAGTATTTGTGTACTGTATGTATACAAACAAATGCATTAATGAAGGTTACATACAATATTTTAACCATTTTTTTCCTCTTGCTTATCAGCTCAAACTCTTACACCAAAATTGATGTTTGTGTTGTAATTGACATTTTTAATTTTAATTTTGCCTCTTCAGATCCTGGGAAGACTTTGCCTGAAGCCCTTGATTACTGCACAGTTTGGTTGCAGACAGTACCTGGAGAAATAGACAGCAAAAGTGGTATTCCACCTTCACTTGTAATGCTACAAATTAAAGATTTTCTTAATGGACCAGGTAAGAAAGTCGTAATTCAAACTTTTTTTTGTATGAGTCTATTAACGTGTACATAGGGTCTGTTAACAATCCTGACATTCCTTGCCAGAAATGAGTAATTCATTTGTCTTCCAGACGTGTACTCTTCTCAGGCTGCCCATTCTAGAGATCAAAAGGCAAATATTAATATACATTAAAAATTACCTTTAGTCTGACAAAAAGTAGTTATCAATTAAAAAATAATTGACTGGAAGCCAAAGACTCAAGATTTTATTTCTACCTTTTCTACTAATCGTGGGACCTTAGGCAGTTATCTAATCTCCTGTGCCTCAGTTTCCTTCCCTGTAAATGAAGAGAATAAAATAGATGATGGGTGGATAGATGGGTGGGTGGGTAGATGGATGGTTAGGTGGATAGGGTACATGACATACATACATAAGATAATATACATAAGTAGATTGGATTAGATAGATAAATACACTTATTTCAAATGCTTAGCAAAGTGCTTAGGACATATTAACACTCAATTTTAAATAGGTAGATATAGATATCAAAAGATATTGAGTGCTTATTATGTCCCAGGTACTAAGTGCTTTACATACTTGTATAAAACCAAGAAGTAGGCCCTATAATTATCCCTACTTTATGAATAAGGAAGCTAAGACTTAGAAAAATGAAGTAAATTGCCCAAGATCATAGTAGCAGAGGAGCCATTCAAACTCTGGTCTTTATGACTCCAAAGACCTAGATCACTTTTATACTGCACTAATTTTAGCATAACTAAAGATTTTTTTCTTTCTTCTCCATCTCCTTCTCCTCCTCTTTCTTTTTCCTACTCTATTTCTTCTTCCTTCTCATGTTCCTCCTTTTCTTTTCTTTGTTACTCTTCCCTTACCTCCATGAGGTCTTAGCTATTTATTTAACAGAAAATACTACATTCAGTTTCCCTTTTGTTATGTTATATTTACAGTGCTGCAGAACCTGTTAGTCATTAAAGGAATACTAGTTTCTTCATTACGAATTTAAAACAATGGTGTTACACTGTCTTAAGATCTCTAGCAGTACTCTGCAAGGCATGTATTTTGATGATTGAAAACTATCACTCTGTGGACCTGATTCAGTTTGTGTGTATGCTGGTGCACTTACAATCTATGACTACAGATAGGAAAGGTGGCCCATCATCACATCTGGAATAGAAAGAGCCTGAAACCACCTCAGTTGGCCCTTTCACTCTGGCTCAGTTCTTCTTAAGCATGTTTTTCCAGTGCTGGAATTTAAAAGGTATAGGAGGAATATGAAGAACTAGTTCTAATCATTAGTATCTAGCTGTGGTTTTAAAGACCCAAAGGAAGTAAAGAAGCTGATGATAAGGCTAAGGGAGTCATTAAAGTTCGAAGAATCCTTTGGGGTGAGCTGGATGATTGAAAGGAGTGTGAGTCCGCATACTTGGTTAGTGAGTGTGAAGTACCATATTTCACTGAATTCAAGCAACCATCAATTGTAGGAAAAAACATTTTGCATACCACTAAGGAAAAAGAAAAAAATATCTGCTATTTAAGCTATGATACAGTGCTTTCTTACTGCATCAGTTGCAGGGCAAAAGACTGAACATGCTGGAATGAACGAAATAGGGTAAGAACATAAGGGTAGTTCATGGACAAGTGACAGGGAAACTTGCATTTACTTCTTTTTTCTCTCTTTTAGTGTCAGATTTCTTTTGCTTTCAGGCACAGTCTTTCACCTTTTGGCTAAAAAGTTCCCTTCTAGTTTACATTTGATTGATTTGTTTGTAAAAGGGATGGGATCTTCAAGTCAGTGGTAAATTGTGTACCATATTTTCATGGCTACCAAATAAATTGAACTTTAAGAGAAATGTCAATGAACAAATGAAAAATTATATGTTTATCATTCTGTCATTCAATGTGACTATGTAGCAGAAGTGCGATTTTTACAATAGTTGTACGTTTATATTTCTTATACTTCTTAAAACTGGAAACTACATATATGCCATTTCTAATTTTATGCCCATTCAATAATAGTGATAATATATCTGGAGATTCAAACTTTTAAATTAATGAATTGAAATAGTTATTTTACAGCCGTGCTTCTCAAACTGGAGTGTGCATTTGAGCATCTCTGGGGAGCTGGTTAAATGCAAATGTGACTTAATAGGGATGAAATTCTACATTTCTAACAAGCTCCCAGGTGAAATGGGTACTGTTGATCTGGGGATAACACATTTTGTACCAAGATTTTATTTGACTCATATATTAATAATATATATATATATATGACTTTTTTAATACCATCAATAACAATTACTGAGACTCAAAATGCAGATATTGTGGGGCACAGGAGAGGGGGATGATACAAACAATGATGAATGGTTTTTTAAATGGTACTTTTATTATGAAAAATCAAATACAATGTCCAATAAATGGTTTAAGTTCTTCAAAGTCTTAAAACATTTTAACCAAGAGCACTTTTCTTTCATAAATTATTTGAGGGAAGATTACTTTGAATGATATGTCAGTTCTGTGGGATTCCACTAGAACATTAACCTAACAGCCTTGAACTACTCCAGAATTTACTACCTTAGACAAAAAATTCCTTAAACAATTTGTTATATAAAGTATGTAAGTAGATGTTATTACATAATATAATTGTATTCTCTCACTATACAGCTACACTATATTAATTGAGAGATCAATAGGAATAACAGGACATAATAAAGCATTTCTTGCTGTAGGAATGTATTATTTTATAGATTTTTGGCAACTCAGGAAATATATATTTCCAGATTTTACATAATAGTATATTAAGAGCAATATTATTTATGCTAAGACTGGGGAAACAAACTTCAGCTTTATAATATTCCCCAATACTATCCTCTTCCCTTAAAAAATAAAAAGGCCTTTTTTTAATATTGAAAATAATGCTTCTAAGTTTTATGCAGTATTATCGTTAAGAATCTTTTGATACCAAAAGATTGTTTTATTGTTTATTTTAATCTATATGCACATCTTATTTAAGTATCATTCCCAAAGAATGCTTTATGCTACAATGCTCCATCTCTAAAATAGTATATTTTCGTTTCTTCTTTTCTTGCTCTTGAATTAAGGTTTCAGTAACAAAGAAGTTATGAAGCTGAAGAGTAGAGGAAATACTGATTATAACTACCCAACCTTAAATTTTCTTCATAAAGGTGCAAACTTAACAGCTTTTGAATTCATCCTGTCGGATGTTTTTTCCAGGGATTATTTTATCTAAACAAGGTGGTGCATATGCTGCTCTTTAGCATCTGTTTTTGAAAAAAATACTTCAGTGTTCTGAGTATTCCCTGATTTCCTCTGTTCACTTAATAGTACCTTAGAACAAATGGTAGGTCCCAACTTCTACATCAAAAACCCCTTCAAAGCTCTCCCAACTCCGACCTCCTTCCTTCAGAGGCAACAACTGTACTACCCATTAGCAAGGTCAGTGGCTTGGAGAAACCTGGAAAACAGCAGCTACCAGAAACCCAGCAGAACAATATCTCCAGCAGGTGATAGATTAGTTGGAACAAATTGGAACCATTGCAGTGCAGCAATCCTGGTTTCTTTCAAGCTGTTTTTTTAAATGTCGTCATTTTAATACACAATCTAAGGCCCGGGGAACAGTCCACAGCAGGTTAATTTGAATCATATGATGTGTCACTGCCCTCAGCTGACATGAGCTCTATTCCATGTGTGAAGCCATAATAAATCCATTCCCAACCGAGGAAAATTCCCCGTGAGAAGGTGAACTAATCCAGGCCTCACACTGGCATGCTAGCCCGCCATAATTGAAAGCAGGGCCACCTGTTCCCAGCACAGTTAGCCGATAGAGAAAAAAATTACCATTAGATCAGATATGTCTTCTATTGAAAACTAATTCATACTTCTTGCAAATTCAGATTCAGCTGTGAACTGCTTAGTATGACATCATACAGAAACTTAGGAATGTGCCCACTTGATCCCAGTTTTGTTAACTATAGGATTTCTTAACTTTGAAATGAATTTTTTTTTTTTTAATTTAATGAGAGCTGACACATGAGAAGAAGAACTGGGAAGGGTGCAGATTTTTCTAATTAACTCAGGGTCATTTACAAAAATATTTGAGCTCCCTGGTATTTTTTTCATTGTTTCTTTGCAGACATATTTTTGAACACTGTCACTGTAGCCATAAAATGATATTTAAAGGACAACAAAGAAAAAATATGCCAAATTAGGAGAACATTTCCACATCATTTATGTTTTGTTGTAAATTAATTAGCATACCACAATCTTCGTATAATTTTAATTATATCAAACACAAAGTTATGACTGTAATTTCCTATTTCTTTTATTTTCGTATACCTGGTGTCTCTAGTTGAAACACCTATCCACTGATAGTTTTTCTCTTAATAAAATCATTTATTTAGTCTCTTCTTGTTTAACCTGTTCAGTAATTTACCTATGTAGTTTTCAGTTTTTCTGATTTCATTCTAGCTTTGGATTGGTTTTATTTAATTTTTGTTTGAAAATTTTATTTGACTTTTAACTGATTATAACCCATTTTGAGTATAGTTTTCTTCTTATATTTTGTGAATTAACTAAATGTTTTATAGGTTGCAATGATTGTAATTTTTTCTTTAAAAATAATCCTAAACATCCTAGAATATCCCATTTCCACAAGCCTCTTTGATTTGAATGAAAATATATACTTAAATAATGTGAAATATTACTTTAAAAACGTCTCAGATACAGTAGCACACTATTCAAATAGGTTTGTTTATATGAATATAAAGTAGAAATTTTAAGTTTACCCCCAATTTTGTGTATTTTTGAAACATTTTTACTTTTCTTGATGGAATCTGCTTTTATGTTCTGTTATTACTGAATTCATTACTCATGACATATGTCGTCCAGACATATGTAGAAGATGACTGATTCAGGGGAATTAAGATACCTGAAAAAGACACAAATAGCCCCCTGACATTTTCTGGAGTAGAAAATGAAGAATAAGTAATATGATTTTTAAATACAAGAAGATTCAAGGTGAAAGGAAGCATCTTAAAAGCTAATTTTAATTAATTTATTCCTCTTAATGTAACCCTGATAGTTAACCCTTTGCCTCTTTTCTCTTTCCAGAAATAGGGCCAAGGTCCATACCCTAATGACTGGAGTCCTATCTCTATCTTAATTCAGTTTTACAGCCATACTAGCAGGCTATCTTCTACACTTAAGAAATGTAAACTAGTTAATAAAACTGTAAGAACCTTGACTTTTGCATTTCCTGAGCTTTATGGGTTCCAATTTGCAGTGTCAGCATTGCATTATCATAGTTTATTTTCCCCATGATTTATCAAAATAAAACAGTAAACTTGAAGTCAGGATGTCAAATAGAGAGTGGACCAATAATTTTATTTTATTATTTAATTTAAAAAAATTGAAGTAGAGTTGATTTACAATATTGTGTTAATTTCAGGTGAACAGCTTAGTGATTCAGTTTTTTTGCAGATTGTATTCCATTTTAGGTTATTACAAGATATTGGGTATATTTCCCTGTGCTATACACTAAATCCTTGTTGATTATCTATTTTATATGTAGTAGTTTGTACCTGTTAGTCCCATACTCCTAATTTGTCCCTTGCCCTCTCTCTCTCCCCTTTGGTAACTAGAAGTTTGTTTTCTATGTCTGTGAGTCTGTTTCTGTTTTGTATATACATTCATTTGTATTATTTTTTTAGATTCCACATGTAAGTGATATCATTCAGTTTTTGTCTTTCCCTGTCTGACTTATTTCACTAAGCATAATATTGTCTAGGTCTATCCACGTTGCTGCAAATGGCAATATTTCATTCTTTTTTATAGCTGAATAGTATTCCATTGTATGTATATGCACCACATCATCTTAAGCCAGTAGTCTGTTGATGAGCACTTGGGTTGCTTCCATGTCTTGGCTACTGTAAATGGTGCTGCTATGAACATTGAGGTGCATGTATCTTTTTGAATTAGAGTTTTCATTTTTTCTGGATATATACCTAAGAGTAAAATTGCTGGATCATATGATAGTTCTATTTTTAGTTTTTTGAGGAACTTCCATACTGTTTTCCATAGTGACTGCACCAATTTACATTCCCATCAGCCATGTATGAGGGTTCCCTTTTCTCCACATCCTCTCCAGCATTTGTCATATATAGCCTTTTTGATGATAGCCAGTCTGACCAGTGTGATGTGATACCTCATTGTGATTTTGATTTGCATTCATCTAATAATTAGTGATGTTGAGTATCTTTTCATGTGCCTGTTAGCCATCTGTATGTCTTCTTTGGAAAAATACCTATTCAGGTCTTTTGCCCATTTTTTGATTGGGTTGTATGAGTTGTTGAGTACAACAACTTGATATTGAGTTGTATGAGTTATTTGTATATTTTAGATATTAACCCCTTGTCAGTTGCATCATTTGCAAATATTGTCTTACATTCCGTAGGTTGTCTTTTCATTTTGTTGATGGTTCCTTTGCTGTGAAAAAGCTTTTAAGTTTGATTAGATCCCATTTGTTTATTTTTGCTTTTATTTCTTTTGCCTTGGGAGACTGATCTAAGAAATTATTGCTACGATTTATGTCAGAAAATGTTTCACCTATGTTCTTTTCTAGGAGTTTTATGGTGTCATGTCTTACATTCAGGTCTTTAAACCATTTTGAGTTTATTTTTGTATATGGTGTGAGGGAATGTTCTAATTTCATTGTTTTACATGAAGCTGTCCACCTTTCCCAGCACCTCTTGTTGAAGAAACTGTCTTTACTCCATTGTATATTCTTGCCTCCTTTGTCATAAATTAATTGACTGTAGATTTATGGGTTTATTTCTGGGCTCTCTATTCCATTCCATTGATCTATGTGTCTGTTTTTGTGCCAATATGGTGCTGTTTTGATTACTGTAGATTTGTAGTATAGTCTGAAGTCTAGAAGGGTTATACCTCCAGCTCTGTTCTTTTTTCTCAGAATTGTTTTGGCAATTCTGGGTCTTTTGTGGTTCCATGTAAATTTTAGGATTATTTATTCTAGTTCTGTGAAAAAATGTCATGGGTGATTTGATAGGGATTGCAGTAAGTCTGTAGATTCCTTTGGGTAGTATGGCCATTTTAACAATATTAATTCTTCCAATCCAAGAGCACGAGATATCTTTCCATTTCACTGAATCATCTTCAGTTTCCTTAATCAGTGTTTTATAGTTTTCAGTGTATATGTCTTTCACCTCCTTGGTTATGCTTATTCCTAGGGTTTTGTGGATGTTTTTGGATGCAGTTTTAGATAGTTTTTTTTTTTTTTTTTTTTTACTTTCTGATACTTCATTACTAGTGTATAGAAATGGAACAGATTTTTGTATATTAATCTTGTATTCTGCAACCTTGCTGAATTCATTTATTAGTTATAATAGTTTTTGGGTGGAAACTTTAAGGTTCTCTGTATAGAGCACCATGTCATCTGCAAATAGTGACAGTTTTACCTCCTCCCTTCCAATTTGGGTACCTCTTATTTTTTTTTTCTTTTCTTATTGCTGTGGCTAGGACTTCCAATACTATGTTAAATAGAAGCAGTGAGAGTGGGTATCCTTGTCTTGTTCCAGAATTTAGCAAGAAGTCTTTCAATTTTCCACCATTGAGTATTACGTTGGCTGTGGGTTTGTCATAAATGGCATTTATTATGTTGAGATGTGTTCCCTCTGTACCCACTTTGATGAGAGTTTTCATCATGAATGGATGTTGAATTTTGTCTTTAGCCTTCTATTCTTTGTATAGACAATAATGTCAGCTATCTCTTTTATGCCTACAATTTCCAAATGCCTAGTTCTAGTTTTGATTTATTATGCAACACCAGGACTATTCCTTCATCTGCCTATGAAATGTGTTTAGTTATTTAAAATTCAGCATGTTCACATTAAGTCAAACCATTTTTCTTTCCTCTTCTTTTTCACTCCTTCTCTTAGTATGGTCTTCAAATTTCTTTACATTTGCTAGTGATAGCAACATTCTTCCACTTGTGTCTTCTCACAGTTTTACTGTCACCTTCAATTCATCTTTTTTTTTTATTCCAAGTCTTTTTAGTTTTTCCTTTGAAATGGTCCTCCATTATGCCTACTATCTCCCTAGTGGGTCTGGGCCCTCACTACTTCTTCAGTCTGTTTTCTGGCAGCCCTAATTTCAGATTCTCCTTTTACTCAATAATTTTCTCCCCTCTGCTCTTGCTAGATTAGCCTGCTCTGCAAACTCATATGAATCTTGACCACCCACCTCCCTCAGTTAATCAAATCATAACTCTTCTCAGAGCTCAAGACTCTGTAATCTGGTGTCATCTCAACAATCCAGGTTTACTGTCACTAAGAAGGTAATTCTGAGTGACATTGTTTTGCTTCTTTGAACCTCAGTATTTTCTTCTGTAACATAAGAGAGTTTTCCTAAGATTCCTCCAAATTCTAAAATGATGGCTGTAATCCCCAGTGGAACTCTTCATTTATTTTTCACAACAAGCATTTATGAGCAATTATGATATTTCAAGTATGTTCTAAATATTGGAAATACAGTGGTAAGCAAAAGATACACAATCGCTTCTCTCAAGAAATGCACACCATGTAGTAGAAAAGACAGGCTTTGATTACCAAGTAGTCACACTGAATAATATATAATTACAACCTAATATAAGTGTCATGAACTTCTATAGATTTATAAAAGAGTGGAGATTTAGGGAAGCTTCTCTGAGCTGAGTTCAGACATTTGAATGAAAAGGAGTTAACCAAAGACATGGAGGGGAGGGCATCTTTCTGACAGAATGTATGCCGAAGACCCTGTGGGGAAGGGAATCATAGCACACTGAAGGAAATGAAAAAAGGGTAGAGGGAGGGAACAGTAGGAGGAAATGAGGCTGTAGAGAGAGACAGAGGCCAGGCCTTGTTGGCCATAATAAAGGATTTTGGAGGTTTTATCTTTAGAGCACTGGGAAACCATTGAAGAACTTTAAGCTGGACATGTATGTGATAGGGGAGAGAGGAGGTATGTGTGTTTATTGATATGGTTATATTTGCATTTTGAAAGATGATTCTAGTTGCACAATGGAGAATAGATAAGAAGAGCTAGAGTAGGGGCAGGCAACCAATTAGGAGAATATTGCAGTAGTACTAGTGAGAGATAATGGTAAGTTGGATCAAGGAATGGTAATAGACATGGAGAAAAGTGAAAGATTTGGTAGATATTAGGGAGGGAAAATCCATAGACTGGTAATGGAATAGAGGGGATGGAGGGTAAGAGAAATTAAGCATGACTTATGGGTTCCTGGCTGATCTAACTGAATGAATATGGTGCTGTGGACTGAATTGTGTTCCCACAAAATTCATATGTTGAAGCTCTAGTCCCCACTGTGATGGGGCCTTTGGGAGATAATTACATTTAGATGAGGTCATGAGGATTGGACCTTCATGGTGGGATTAGTGCACCAGAGAGCTTCCTGTCTTTCTCTCTGTCTCTCTCTCTTCCATGTGAGGACACAGTGATAAAGCAGCCATGCAATACAGGAAGACAGTCTTCAGCAGAAACCAACCTCAGCTCATTCCCCGATCTCAGAATTTCATCTCTAAACTGTGAGAAAATAAATTTCTGTTGTTTAAGTCTCGCAGTTTGTGGTATTTTGGTATGGTACCCCAAGCTGGTGGTAATCCTATTTACTGATATAGAAAATGCTTGAAAAGAGCTATATTTTGTTTGTTTGTTATGTGTATGAGAGTAGGGGAGATCATGAGTTTTGCCTTGGATATGCTGAGTTTGTGGTAATTGTACTTACATATCTGGAGCTCACAAGAAAGACTAAGACTAGTGATAAAGGATTGGATGTTTTGGAGTTTGGGGGATATAGGTGCTAATTCAAGCCACAGGCCTGGTTGAAAATACTCAGGGAAAAAGTAGAGAGGAAGTAGAGAAAAGAGCCTAAGACTTCATATTGAAGAAGTCCAATCAGTATTCAACTGTCTAAGAGGAAAAGGGGGAGACTTGAAAGGAAACTGAGGGCTAAGAGGAAAATTTGGAGAGTGTTATATCAAAGAAGCCAAGGGAAAAGAGTGTAGAAGTACTAGACAATGTCAAGTAGTGATACAAGATACAGAAAGATGAGAAATTGAAAATAGCTAATGGATTTATAGACATGTGACTACAAATATTATCCCTTCACCCCATTGGATTAACTTGGATGGACCCTAGTCTAGAATGCATTGAGGAGTGGAAGCAGAGAGTATAACTCTTCCAAGAAGTTTGGTTGTGAAGAAGAATAATAAGGATAGAATATGAAGGGGCATTTTGTTTCGTTTTGGTTTTTCCTTTTTAAAAAATTGTCCAAATGGGACTTCCCTGGTGGTGCAGTAGTTAAGAATCCACCTGCCAATGCAGAGGACATGGATTCGAGCCCTGGTCCAGGAATATCCCACATCCCGCAGAGCAACTAAGCCTGTGTGCCACCAACTACTGAGCCTGTTCTCTAGAGCCTGCAAGCCACAACTACTGAGCCCATGCACTGCAACTGCTGAAGCCCATGCGCCTAGAGCCCATGCGCCGCAAAAAGAGAAGCCACCGCAATGAGAAGCCCGTGCACCGCAGCAAAGAGTAGCCCCCACTCGCCGCAACTAGAGAAAGCCCACGCGCAGCAACAAAGACCCAACACAGCCAAAAATAAATAAATAAATTTATCCCAAAAAAATTGAAGTATAGTTGATGTACAACGTTATATAAGTTACAGGTGTACAATATGGTGATTCACAATTTTTAAAGGTTATACTCCATTTATAGTTTTCATAAATGAAGGGACATTTTGTATCATGGTTTTGGGTTTTATTTTTATGATGAAAGAGACTTGAATTTTCTCATGTTTAAATATCAGCCAGAAGAATCCAGTTGAGAGAAGAATTGGATAAACTAAAAAGAAAAAAGATAAAGGTGTGTTCCTTAGAAAGAATGAAGGAGAAGAATCCAATATACATATGAAAGAACTGGTGTTACCTAACAAATTAAGGAAGGAAAGGAAAATGGCATATGCAGGTAGTTTTTCAGCTTGGTAGCAGGAAATTGGAGGAAATTTAATGGCTTTAACTTTCTCCTTGAAGCTAGAAGCAAAGTCATCTGTTGAAGTTGAAGAGAAGAGAGAGAGAATAGAGATGATTTCAATGGTTTGAAATCATCCTCCAATATGATTTCTTCATATGCTATAGTCATTCTCATCTCTATGCCTTTTTAAAACTTTTTTATTATGGAAAATTTAAAATATATACGAAAGTAAACTGAATAGTATATAGAACCTCCTGCTTAAACAATTGTCAACTTTTGGCCAATATATTGTTTCTTATATACCCCTATCTACTTCCTCACCTTCTGTGTTATTTTGAAGCAAATCCCATGATCATATTATATCACCTGTAATATTTCTGTTTGTATCTATAAAGATAAGAACTTTTAAAAACATAACTGCAATGCTTATCAAACCTAAAGAGAATAATTCTTCAGTATCATCAAATTTCTAATTATCTCATGAATATCGTAGTGCGTGTGGGTGTTTGTGTGCACGTATGGTTTTTGGGGGGTTTTTTTTGTTTTTTTTTTTAAACCTGGAGCCAGATAAGGTCTATGCATGGCTGTTGGTTATGTCTTTCAAATTTCTTTTATCACTAGGTTTCCTCCTCTCTTTTTTCATCTCTTGCAATTTATTTATTTTTATTGAGGTATAGTTGATATTCAGTGTTTCAGATATACAGCAAAGTGATTCAGTTATATATATATATTTTTTAATATATTCTTTTTTCAGATTCTTTTCCATTATAGGTTATTACAAGATACTGAATATATCAATAGTTCCCTGTGCTATACAGTAGGTCCTCATTGTTTATCTATTTTATCTATAGTAGTGTGTATCAGTTAATCCAAATTCCCAATTTATCCCCCCACTACTTTCCCCTTTGATAACCATAAGTTTGTTTTCTAGGTCTGAGTCTATTTCTGTTTTGTAAATAAGTTCATTTCTATAATTCTTTTTAGATTCCACATATAAGTAATATCATATGATATTTGTCTTTGTCTGTCTGACTTACTTAATATGATCATCTCTAGCTCCATCCATGTTTCTGCAAATGGCATTGTTTCACTGATTTTTATGGCTGAGTAATATTCCATTGTGTATATAGTATATATTTATATACCACATCTTCTTTCTCCATTTATCTGTCCATGGACATTTAGGTTGCCTCCATGTCTTGGCTATTGTAAACAGTGCTGCTGTGAACATTGGGATGCATGTATCTTTTTGAATTAGAGTTTTCATCTTTTCTGTATATATGCTCAGGAGTGGGATTGCTGGATCATATGGTAACTATTTTTAGGTTTTTAGGAACCTCCATCCTGTTCTCCATAGTAGCTGCACCAATTTACATTCCCACCAGCAATGTAGGAGGGTCACCTTTTCTTCACACCCTCTCCAGCATTTATTATTTGTAGACTTTTTGATGATGGCTATCCTGAGTGGTGTGAGGTGGTACCTCATTGTAGTTTTGATTTGCATTTCTCTGATAATTAGCAATATTGAGCATCTTTTCATGTGCTTGTCAGCCACCTGTATGCCTTCTTTGGAGAAATGTCTATTTAGGTCTTCTGCCTATTTTTTGATTGGGTTTGTTTGTTGTTGTATTTTTTTGATATTGAGCTGTATGAGCTGTTTGTATATTTTGGAAGTTAAGCCCTTATTGGTCACATTGTCTGCAAATATTTTCTCCCATTCCATGGGTTGTTTTTTTCATTTTGTTTATGGTTTCCTTTGCTGTGCAAAAGCTTTTACGTTTAATTAGGTCCCATTTGTTTATTTTTGCTTTTGTTTCCATTACTCTAGGAGATGGATCCAGAAAACATTGCTGTGATTTACGTAAAAGAGTGTTCTTCCTATGTTTTACTCTAAGAGTTTTATAGTATCCAGTCTTACATTTAGATTTGTAATTCATTTTGAGTTAATTTTTGTATATGTTGTTAGAGAATGTTCTAATTTCATTCTTCTACATAGCTGTCCAGTTTTCCCTGTACCACTTATTAAACAGACTGTCTTTTCTCCATTGTATATTCTTGCCTCCTGTGTTATAGATTGACCATAAGTGCATGGGTTTATTTCTGGGCTTTCTATCCTGTTGCATTGATCTATGTGTCTGTTTTTGTGTCAGTACCATACTGTTTTGATTACTGTAGTTTTGTAGTATAGTCTGAAGTCAGGGAGCATGATTCATATATATTTAAGAAACCAGATCATTTATCATGCAGAGTTTACCACAATTTGGATTTTGTCTGCCCTTGTTCTCTATATTTCCTTCATATAAACTAGTAGTTGGCTTTATCTGATTCAAGTTTGCTTATTTTATTTATTTATTTTTTAGCAAGACTGTTTTGTAAAAGGTTTTATATTGTGTTCCATCAGGAGGCATATAGTGTCTGAAGGTTTCTTTTTGTGATGTTAATAGCCATTGATGCTTAATGCCTAAATTCATTGAAGGTTGCAAACAGTAATATTTTAATTCTAGCATTCTTTTTTCACATAGTAGCTGGAATATTTCTATAAAGAGAAACATTTCCTTATCTAATATTTGATTACTTAGTAGTATTGTTCAGCTAAGAAAGATAGGATAAATCTTTTCCCTTTATTTACCCATTAAAAAAAATAAGTTAGTTTTCTAGATGGGAGGAATTTTTTCATAATGTATATGCATATCAAATTATCACAGTGTACACTTTAAATATCTTACAATTTTATTTGTCAATCATACCTCAATAAAACTGGGGAAAAATGAGTTACTTTTCTCAGTATTCCAGTGGTGGCCATTTAGTTGTTTTTTGCTGTTATTCTGAATTCATTACTTTTAGTGGTGCTCAAATTGTCTCCTCATTGCCAGTGGTAGTCTCTATAAATTGGCTTCTCTATGCTTTTAATCTTCCCTTAGTCTGAAATCCTTGCTCCCTTGTCTCAAAACATTTGGCTGTTCCCAAAAATCAGATATGCTGTCTCCAAGGATGAGTATATTCCATCATTGAGAATAGGAAGAAAAAAAAAAAAGGAAATGGGCACCAAAAACGCTGCCACAATTTGGAGCAATGGAATATACTTAGTCTTCTATGATAACTGCTTAGAGAGAGAGAAGCTCATTTAGATGAGTTCAGTTCAGTACATTCATTTTAGAAAACCAATTCAATTACCCTATAATCAGAACTTTTACATTGTGTTTTATTTTGGTAGGACAGTGTAGTCAAAAACAGTCAATGCTTGATTTTAAGAATATGTACATGAGTAATTACACCCATTTCCAAGTATTAAGCACCATGAACTGCTGCTGGCTGACCAAGTCAAGGGCATGTGTCAGTCCATGTCTCTGAGCCTCCTTAGCAGTACATGGGACAGCCTACAACCAGTTCCATTTGGTGTACCATTGTTAATGGACAGTTATGTCTGCTGCCACTGAGGTCTTTATACTTCACACCTTCAACAAAAACCTGTTGATCTCATGGTAAAGGGCAGCTTTCCAAGTTTTCTAACTCTCACACCTGTGAATACTCAGTCTCCACTGTCCATTATCATCATGAATACCTTTACTTTGACACTGTAACAAAAATCTGAATTTAAATTGCTGAATAAGAGGAAAAAATGTACTATGACCTAATAATAAAAAATATTTTTATTAGAGTTACTGTAACTCATAAAGTCAAGTTTGATTATAAATTTGGTCTTTGATTTGCATTTACGCTTCTACAGTGGTGGGGAGGAAAACCATCATTCCTGTGTCTGTACAAAGGCACCATGGCCACTGATTGTTTTCCTAGCAAGCCTTGCTTGTCTTAAAAAGAGAAAAATTGTCTTTTACAAATAAAATTCCAAAGGAAGAAGCACTTAACAAAGAATTTTTCTTTCGCAAATGTTATGATTTGGGTATAACAAGCCATATTGAATCCATTGGGTTTTTGGTAATAGATTTCAAAATACTTCATAAATGTAAATAATATGATGACTAATGGGTCAAGTAAAGTTGGAACATTTTAAATGAGAAAATAGCTGGAACAGTTTTCAAGAAACTTTTCCAGTTGATGTTTGGTCCCCCACAAGGTGTGCATTAACATAAACTTAGGGGAATCACCTCTGGGGCTTGAATTCCCTCTCTGATTTCATTATTACAATATGATTCTTTTCCTTTCACTATTAAGTCATCTCTTAGGGTGATGGGAGCATAAAATAAGTGTAATTTATTTGTATTTGTCTAATCTCCTTTTAACTCAATAATCATTCCATCATTCTGTTTCCTGGTAGCTGTTCAGAAAGTTTTGAAGGGTAATTAGAGTCTAATAATTGACAGGCATGGGTTTACTTGGTAACTTAAAGATATAGAATGTGTTCTGGGGATGGTGAGAAATTAGATTTGGCAGAGAAATAGATGACTCAGCTGGGAGATTCTCTATTACTACACATTCTTAAAATCTAAACATTGAAAGTAATCCATTTATTAAAGTTCATTGAGGATTATGAAAAAAATTCTAAACCCTTTAAAACAAGAATCTGATAATAATTGGAATAAAATCCACATGAGCCATCTATGCCTGGTTCTTTATCCAGTCCTATTTCCAATTCTTGTAAAACATCATTTTATATAGCTCCCACTGTTTCTGTTGAATAAAACTTTAGTAGTTCATTCCTTTAATGTTTTCATCTCAATAATGAGGTTAGTGTTTTTCATCAGTTTTTAAAAGTATGAAAGAAGACCAGAAAATACTCAATTTTTATTTTTTTATGTTTATAAATGCCAAATTTGTTTCCATAATTTTCCCATTTGTAAAAATAATTGTGAAAATAATTTTCCTATCATTTTGAAACTACAAATTATTTACAATAATTTTCTACCCCAAAAAAACCTGACCAGTTCAAGGATGTAAAAGTCTAGAGACACTGGGGAATAAAAGTAACAATACAAATTTGTTGAATTATCAGATGTAACAGTGACTTCATGATTTTAATTGAACGATTCACACATGCTGATGGACTTTACACAGCAATAAAGGGTGCTGTTGCATTTGTGGTGTTTCTCATTCTGGTGCGTGCTGCATATCTCTTGGTGGACCTGGTACTTTGAAAGGAATACCCAATATTACAGTATAGCCTCTGCTTTTTGGGCTCTTGACCTGACTTGCCCAGACAGGACTGCCCCAGTTCTCTGTGTAAACATAGGCTGTGTTTTGCAAGGAATGTGGCTCAACACTCAAGCTCTCAGGGGGTGGGAGTGGGGGACTTGTGGCCTAGTGGAGGGCATCATGCACAGAGGTTGCACTGTATGCAAACAAACATACAGAAACCATTTAAAAGGTAAATTATTTAAATGTTTTAAATATCAACTTATTTCTTACAGAAAGTTAACATAACACCTGTATTGTGCTATATATATAGCTCTAGCAGATTTTTGAACTTTCCAAAAACTTTTATCTGCTGCTGCTCAGTGACTGAGAGATTGCATTTGTACTCCTAGGTTTAAGATCACTCAAAGAATGAAGTTTTCATGCACACATAACAGTTTGACCTAACCACACAGGAAAGATAGATCAAGTGATCAAAGTGTCCAAATAAGAAGCCCTCCTTTATCAATCCAGTGTTTTAGGAAGGAGTCATTCAGGAACCAGCCCACAAAAAGTTAACATTAAAAACTTACATTTCAATTCACTAAGCAAAAGAAATATATAAGAAATGTAAATAATTAAACTTCAAAATGATTTTTTAAAATTATCCTGTAGCATTTATTCTTCTGAAGTTATTAAAGTTTAAAATCACACTGACACTTTTGGAACAAACTACATGAGAGACAGAGATACAAGATACTGGTTCAGATTTTCTTGTTCATAAAATTTGTTGAGTCCTGGTTAATTGTTATATATAAACTAGTGACCTAATAGAGATTCATGACTTAAAAGAACAAGACAGGCAATTTTACCTAGTTATATATTTGTCATCTCCATTTTGAGCTATTAAACTCGTACTGAATAAATACTGTGGGCTGTTCTTGATGTTGCTTTGGGAAATTGATCTTTCTGATTTCAGACTTTTCAAAGAAGTTATATTTAGTAGAATAAGATAGACAATATAGCTCAAATAGAGTCATAGTTGAAATTCACAAATATGATTAGATTTTAGTACACATTTCTTTTTCTGAATTATCAGCATTTGACTTCTACTGATAAAAAAGAACCTTTTTTTAAAATTTATTTTGTAGAGCCAAGTCACATGAAAGAATATATTCTCTCTCATAATTAAACTACTTTATTATTTTTTTAACATCTTTATTGGAGTATACTGGCTTTACACTGGTGTGTTAGTTTCTGCTTTATAACAAAGTGAATCAGTTATACATATACATATGTCCCCATATCTCTTTCCTCTTGCGTCTCCCTCCCTCCCACCCTCCCTATCTCACCCCTCTAGGTGGTCACAAACCACCGAGCTGATCTCCCTGTGCTATGCAGCTGCTTCCCACTACCTATCTATTTTACATTTGGTAGTGTATATATGTCCGTGCCACTCTCTCACTTTCTCCCAGCTTACCCTTCTCCCTCCCCATATCCTCAAGTCCATTCTCTAGTAGGTCTGTGTCTTTATTCCCATCTTGCCCCTAGGTTGTTCAGGACCTTTTTCTTTTTTTGAGATTCCATATATATGTGTTAGCATACGGTATTTGTTTTTCTCTTTCTGACTTACTTCACTCTGTATGACAGACTCTAGGTCCATCCACCTCACTACAAAAACTGAATTTCGTTTCCTTTTATGGCTCAGTTTTATTCCATTGTATATATGTGCCACATCTTCTTTATCCATTCATCTGTTAATGGACACTTAGGTTGCTTCCATGTCCTGGCTATTGTAAATAGAGCTGCAATGAACATTGTGGTACATGACTCTTTTTGAATTATGGTTTTCTCAGGGTATATGCCCAGTAGAGGGATTGTTGGGTCGTATGATAGTTCTGTTTTTACTTTTTTAAGGAACCTCCATACTGTTCTCCATAGGGGCTGTATCAATTTACATTCCCACCAACAGTGCAAGAGGGTTCCCTTTTCTCCACACCCTCTCCAGCATTTATTGTTTCTAGATTTTTTGATAACCATTCTGACCGGTGTGAGGTAATACCTCATTGTAGTTTTGATTTGCATTTGTCTAACGATTAATGATGTTGAGCATTCTTTCATGCGTTTGTTGGCAGTCTGTATATCTTCTTTGGAGAAATGTCTATTTTGGTCTTCTGGCCATTTTTGGATTGGGTTGTTTGTTTTTTTGATATTGAGCTACATGAGCTGCTTGTAAATTTTGGAGATTAATCCTTTGTCAGTTGCTTCATTTGCAAATATTTTCGCCCATTTGAGGGTTGTCTTTTCGTCTTACTTATGGTTTCCTTTGCTGTACAAAAGCTTTTAAGTTTCATTAGGTCACATTTGTTTATTTTTGTCTTTATTTCCATTTCTTTAGGAGGTGGGTCAAAAAGGATCCTGCTGAGATTTATGTCATAGAGTGTTCTGCCTATGTTTTCCTCTAAGAGTTCTATAGTGGCTGACCTTACGTTTAGCTCTTTAATCCATTTTGAGTTTACTTTTGTATATGGTGTTAGGGAGTGTTCTAACTTCATTCTTTTACATGAAGCTGTCCAGTTTTCCCAGCACCACTTATTGAAGAGGCTGTCTATTCTCCACTGTATATTCTTGCCTCCTTTATCAAAGATAAGGTGACCAGGGCTTCCCTGGTGGCGCAGTGGTTGAGAGTCCGCCTGCCGATGCAGGGGACGTGGATTCATGTCCCGGTCCGGGAAGATCCCACATGCCGCGGAGCGGCTGGGCCCGTGAGCCATGACCACTGAGCCTGCGCGTCTGGAGCCTATGCTCTGCAACGGGAGAGGCCACAACAGTGAGAGGCCCGCATACCACAAAAAAAAAAAAAAAAAAGATAAGGTGACCATATGTGTGTAGGTTTATCTCTCGGCTTTCTATCCTGTTCCATTGATCTAAATTTCTGTTTTTGTACCAGTACCATACTGTCTTGATTACTGTAGCTTTGTAGTATACTCTGAAGTCAGGGAGTCTGATTCCTCCAGGTCCTTTTTTCTTTCTCAAGATTGCTTTGGCTCTGGGGGTCTTTTGTGTTTCCATACAAATTGTGAAATTCTTTGTTCTAGTTCTGTGAAAAATGCCAGTGATAGTTTGGGAGGGATTGCACTGAATCTGTAGATTGCTTTGGGTAGTATAGTCATTTTCACAATGTTGATTCTTCCAATCCAACAGCATGGTATATCTCTCCATCTATTTGTATCATCTTTAATTTCTTTCATCAGTGTCTTATATTTTCTGTACATAGGTCTTTTGTCTCCTTAGGTAGGTTTATTCCTACATATTTTATTCTTTTTGTTGCAATAGTAAATGGGAGTGTTTTCTTAATTTCACTTTCATATTTTTCATCATTAGTGTATAGGAATGCAAGAGATTTCTGTGCTTAATTTTGTATCCTGCTACTTTACCAAATTTAGTGATTAGCTCTAGTAGTTTTCTGGTAGCATCTTTAGGATTCTCTATATAGTACCATGTCATCTGCAAACAGTGACAGCTTTACTTCTTCTTTTCCAATTTGGATTCCTTTTATTTCTTTTTCTTCTCTGAATGCTGTGTCTAAAGCTTCCAAAACTATGTTGAATAGTAGTGGTGAGAGTGGGAAAACTTGTCTTCTTCCTGATCTCAGTGGAAATGGTTTCAGTTTTTCCCACTGAGGACAATGTTGGCTGTGGGTTTGTCATATATGGCCTTTATTACGTTGAGGTAAGTTCCCTCTGTGCCTACTTTCTGCAAGGTTTTTAACATAAATGGGTGTTGAATTTTGTCAAAAGCTTTCTCTGCATCTATTGAGATGATCATATGGTTTTTCTCCTTCAATTTCTTAATATGGTGTATCACATTGATTGATTTGAGTATACTGAAGAATCCTTGCATTCCTGGGATAAGCCCCACTTGATCATGGTGTATGATCCTTTTCATGTGCTGTTGGATTCTGTTTGCTATTATTTTGTTGAGGATTTTTGCATCTATGTTCATCAGTGTTATTGGCCTGTAGTTTTCTTTCTTTGTGACATCTTTGCGTGATTTTGGTATCAGGGTGATGATGGCCTCATAGAACGAGTTTGGGAGTGTTCCTCCCTCTGCTATATTTTGGAAGAGTTTGAGAAGGATAGGTGTTAGCTCTTCTCTAAATGTTTGATACAATTCACCTGTGAAGCCATGTGGTCCTGGGCTTTTGTTTGTTGGAAGATTTTTAACCACAGTTTCAATTTCAGTGCTTGTGATTGGTCTGTTTATATTTTCTGTTTCTTCCTGGTTCAGTCTCAGAAGGTTGTGCTTTTCTAAGAATTTGTCCATTTGTTCCAGGTTGTCCATTTTATTGGCATATAGTTGCTTGTAGTAATCTCTCATGATCTTTTGTATTTCTGCGGTGTCAGTTGTTACTTCTCCTTTTCATTTCTAATTCTGTTGATTTGAGTCTCTTCCGCTTTTTTCTTGATGAGTCTGGCTAATGGTTATCCATTTTGTTTTTCTTAAAGAACCAGGTTTTGGTTTTATTGGTCTTTGCTATAGTTTCCTTCATTTCTTTTTCATTTTTTCTGATCTGATCTTTATGATTTCTTTCCTTCTGCTAACTTTGGGAATTTTTTCTTCTTCTTTCTCTAATTGCTTTAGGTGTAGGGTTAGGTGGTTTATTTGAGATGTTTCTTGTTTCTTAAGGTATGACTGTATTGCTATAAACTTCCCTCTTAGAACTGCTTTACCTGCATCCCATAGGTTTGGGTCATCGTGTTTTCATTGTCTTTTGTTTCTAGGTATTTTTTGATTTCCTCTTTGATTTCTTCAATGATCTCTTGCTTATTAAGGAATGTATTGTTTAGCCTCCATGTATTTGTATTTTTTACAAATTTTTTCCTGTAATTGATATCTAGTCTCATAGCATTGTGGTTGGAAAAGATACTTGATACGATTTCAGTTTTCTTAGATTTACCAAGGCTTGATTGTGACCCAAGATATGATCTATCCTGAAGAATGTTCCATGAGTACTTGCGAAGAAAGTGTATTCTGTTGGTTTTGGATGGAATGTCCTATAAATATCATTTAAGTCCATCTTGTTTAATGTATCATTTAAAGCTTGGGTTTCCTTATTTATTTTCATTTTGAATGATCTGTCCATTGGTGAAAGGGGGTGTTACAGTCCCGTACTATGATTGTGTTACTGTCAATTTCCTCTTTTATGGCTGTTAGTATTTGCCTTACGTATTGAGGTGCTCCTATGTTGGGTGCCTAAATGTGTACAATTGTTATATCTTCTTCTTGGATCGATCCCTTCATCATTATGTAGTGTCCTTGTTTGTCTCCTATAATAGTCTTTGTTTTAAAGTCTATTTTCTGATATGAGAACTGCTATTCCAGCTTTCTTTTGATTTCCATTAGCATGGAACATCTTTTTCCATCCCCTCACTTTCAGTCTGTATGTGTCTCTAGGTCTGAAGTGGGTCTCTTGTAGACAGCATATATACGGGTCTTGTTTTTGTATCCATTCAGCCAGTCTATGTCTTTTGGTTGGAGCATCTAATCCATTTACATTTAAGATAGTTATCGATATGTATGTTCCTATTTTCATTTTCTTAATTGTTTTGGGTTTGTTATCACAAATCATTTCCTTCTCTTGTGTTTCCTCCCTAGAGAAGTTCCTTTAGAATTTGTTGTAAAGCTGGTTTGGTGGTGCTGAATCCTCTTTAGCTTTTGCTTGTCTGTAAAAGTTTTAATTTCTACTTGGAATCTGAATGAGATACTTGCTGGGTAGAGTAATCTTGGTTGTAGGTTTTTCCCCTTAATACTTTAAATATGTCCTGCCACTCCCTTCTGTCTTGCAGAGTTTATGCTGATTGATCAGCTGTTAACCTTATGGAGATTCCTTTGTATGTTATTTGTTGTTTTTCTCTTGCTGCTTTTAACATTTTGTCTTTGTGTTTAATTTTTGATAGTTTGACTAATATGTGTCTTGGTGTGTTTCTCCTTGGATTTATCCTGTATGGGACTCTCTGTGCTTCCTGGACTTGATTAACTATTTCCTTTCCCACATTAGGAAAGTTTTCAACTATAATCTCCTCAAATATTTTCTCAGTCCCTCTCTTTTTCTCTTCTTCTTCTGGGAACCCTATAATTCGAATGTTGGTGTGTTTAATATTGTCCCAGAGGTCTCTGAGACTGTCCTCAATTCTTTTCATTTTTTTTTCTTTATTCTGCTCTATAGTAGTTATTTCCACTATTTTATCTTCCAGGTCACTTATCCGTTCTTCTGCCTCAGTTGTTCTGCTATTGATCCCTTCTAGAAATTTTTTAATTTCATTTATTGTGTTTTTCATCACTGTTTGTTTGCTCTTTAGTTCTTCTAGTTCCTTGTTAAACATTTCTTATATTTTCTCCATTCTATTTCCAAGATTTTGGATCATCTTTACTATCATTATTCTGAATTCTTCTTCATGTAGACTGCCTATTTCCTCTTCATTTGCTAGGTCTGGTGGGTGTTTACCTTGCTCCTTCATCTGCTGTGTGTTTCTCTGTCTTCTCATTTTGCTTAACGTACTGTGTTTGGGGTCTCCTTTCTGCAGGCTGCAGGTTCGTAGTTCCCATTGTTTTTGGTGTCTGTCTCCAGTGGCTAAGGTTGGTTCAGTGGGTTGTGTAGGCTTCCTGGTGGAGGGGACTAGTGCCTGTGTTCTGGTGGTTGAGGCTGGATCTTGTCTTTCTAGTGGGCAAGTCCACGTCTGGTGGTGTGTTTTGCAGTGTCTGTGGCCTTTTAATGATTTTAGGCAGCCTCTCTGTTAATGGATAGTGTTGTGTTCCTGTCTTGTTAGTTGTTTGGCATAGGGTGTCTAGCATTGGAGCTTGCTGGTCGTTGAGTGGAGCTGGGTCTTGGGGTTGAGATGGAGATCTCTGGGGAATTTCACCATTTGATATTATGTGGAGCTGGGAGGTCTCTTGTGGACCAGTGTCCTGAAGTTGGCTCTCCCACCTCAGAGGCACAGCCCTGACACCTGGCTGGAGCACCAAGAGCCTGTCATCCACACAGCTCAGAATAAAAGGGAGGAAAAAAAAGAAAGAGATAAGAAGGTAAAATAAAATAAAGTTATTAAATAAAAAATAATTATTAAAAAAAATTTTTTTAAGTAATAAAAAGAAAGAAAGAAGAGAACAACCAAACCAAAAAACAAATCCACCAATGATAACAATCACTAAAAACTATACTAAAAAAAACAAGAAAAAAACGGACAGAGAGAACCCTAGGACAAATGGTAAAAACAAAGCTATACAGACAAAATCACACACAGAAGCATACACATACACACTCACAAAAAGTGAAATAGGGAAAAATATATATATATTGTTGCTCCCAAAGTCCACCTCCTCAATTTGGGATGATTCGTTGTTTATTCAGGTATTCCACAGATGCAAGGTACATCAATAAACTACTTTGGCTGGTGCCAAACTGACCTTTGCTTTTGAGTTTTACTGGTTTAACTACTCTAGCCAGCTGTTAAATTAAAGCCTCCAATTTTCATCTGCCACACTTTTTTGTATTAGTAAGATCAGGAATTGTCCTATGGCTTCCGTAACCTTTAGGAGTAGCATTCCATCTTTTTCACCTTTTGCAGAAAGGCCATCCTGATCTCACAGTTAAAGGTATTAGCATAAGTGTTCTATTTCCTTGTTGAAGGGGCCATGGAGAATGAAAAGGAAACCTGAAAAACTTACCCAGTACAGAGTTGGTTAACACTTAGGCCTAAGGTGGGCTTAAGTCACATTCCAACCCTTTAGCCTTTTGAGAAACACATGTGAGGGTAAAAAATAAATGGAGTGGAAAAAACTGTCCTGTCATGCATATGACAAAGTCATTGAAATAATTTTATTTTTTAAATTAATGTGCAGTAAAATTGTCCTTCGTTGGTGCACAGTTCTATGAATTCTAATGAATAGATTCGTGTAACCACTACCACAGTCAAGGTACAGAACAGTTCTACCATCTTAAAAAACTCTCATGATATTCCTTTGTAATCACACCTCCCCCTAAATCCTAATCTATGATAATTACTGCTCTCCATCACTTTAGGGTTTTTGTTTATTTGTTTTACCTTTTTAAGAATGTCATACAAATGTAATCATACAGCAGGTAACCTTTTCAGACTGGCTTCTTTCACTCACATACTGCCCTTGAGATTCAGTCAAGTTGTTGTATCTATCAGTAGTATCAATACATTCCTTTTTATTGCTGAGTAGTATTCCATTTTGTAGATGTACTGTAGTTTAAGAATTCATCCATTGAAGGATATATAAATTGTTTCCAATTTTGGTGATTATGAATAGAGCCACTTTAAACATTTGTGTATAAGTTGTTGTGTGATTGTAAGTTTCAATCCTCTATGATAAATACCTAGGTGTGGGATTGGTGGGTCGTATAAGTCATAAGAAATTACTAAAATGTTTCCAAATAGCCTGTATCATTTGACATTCCCACAGCAATGTATGAGAGTCCCACTAGTTCCATATCCCCTCTGGCAGTTTGTGTTATCAGTATTTTTTATTTTAGCCATTCTAATAGGTGGTTCGTCGTCATTTTTATTTGCACTTTTCTAATTACTAATGATGTTGTATATCTTTATATGTGCTTATCTGCCGTTCATATATCCTTTTGGTAAAGTGTCTATTCAGGTCTTTTGCTTATTTTAAAATCAGCCTGTTTGTTTCTTATTGTTGAATTTGGAAGTCTTTTGTATATTCCGGATACAGGTCTTTTGTCAGATATGTGACTTGCAGATATTCTCTCCCAGTGCATAGCTTGTCTTTTCATTCTCTTAACACTACTTTTTACAGAGCAAAAGTTTTTAGTGTGAAGTTTTTTCAAATGAATCATGCTTTTTTGGGTACTGTATATAAGAATTCTGCCTAACTTCAGTACTCATAGATTTTCTCCTGTTTTCATCTTAAAATGTTTTATATTTTACATTTTATATTCAGATCTATGATTCATTTTTAGTTAATTTTGGATAAAGTATAAAGTTGAGTTCAACTTTTTTCTTTCTTTTTGCAGGGGGGGCATGAGGATGTATGACACTATTTGCTGATAAAACTCTCTTCATTGAACTGCCTTTGCAACTTAAAAAAAAAGTCATTTCACAATATTTGGTTGGCCTCTATAATCTGGATTCTCTGTTCTGTTCTACCGATATACATGTATATAACTTCTCCAGAATTATACTGTATTGATCATAGTAGCTTCATAGCAAGTCTTAAAATTAGGTAGTGTAAGTTCTCCAATGTCATTCTTCTATTTCAAAAGTGTTTTAGCTATTCTAGTTCCTTTGCTTTCCTGTATACCTTTTAGAATCAGCTTTTCTATATCTACAATAAATACTGCTGGAATTTTTATTGGAATTGTGTTAAATCTATAGATCAATTGGGAGAGATTTTATGTCTTTACTATTTCGAGTCTTCCAATCCATGAATACGTTATGTATACAGTATATCTCTCCATTTACTTAGGTCTTTAATGATTTTTCAACATATAGATTCTCTACGAGTTTTATCAGATTTATACCTAAGTATTTATTTTATTTGGAGCTTTTATAAATATTATTTTTTGTTTAAATTTTACTCCAACTGCATATTGCTGGTTTGTAGAAACTCAACTGATTTTGTGTGTGTGTGTGTGTGTGTGGTACACGGGTGTCTCACTGCTGTGGCCTCTCCCGTTGTGGAGTACAGGCTCCAGATGCGCAGGCTCAGCGGCCATGGCTCACGAGCCCAGCCGCTCCGCAGCATGTGGGATCTTCCCAGACTGGGGCACAAACCCGTGTCCCCTGCATTGGCAGGCAGACTCTCAACCACTGCGCCACCAGGGAAGCCCTCAACTGATTTTTGTGTAGTGGTCTTGTATTCTAAAATCTTGTCAAGTTCACTTAGTAATTCTAGGAGCTTTTCTGAAGATTTCATGGAGTTTTCTACATGGACAATCATGTCATCTGCGAATAGACATCATTTTATGTCTTTCTTTCCAATCTTCATGCCTTTTATTTCTTTTTCTTGCCTTATTGAGCTGGTTGGGATCTCTAGGATTAAATACAGAGTATGAGTAGTGAGAATGAGTATTATTGCCTTGTTTCTGATCTTAGGGGAAAAGCATTCAATCCTTCATGATTAAGTATGACATTACCTATAGGTTTTTCATCTGTGAACTTTATCAGGTTAAGGAAGTTTCCATCTATTGACAGTTTGTTAAGAGTTCTTATCATAAATGGATATTGGTTTTTTAAAAGCTTTTTCTGCATCAATTGGTATGATCATGTTTTTTTGTTTTGTAAACTGGTAATACCATTACTTTGATTGATTTTCTAATATTGAACCAGCCTTGTAGTCCCAGGATAAACCCCTCTTGGTTGTGGTATATTATTAGTTTCTTATGTTACTTGATTTTTTAAAATTTATTTGGAGGATTTTTATTTTTATGTCTCTCTTTTTTAGGGATATTGGTCTGTAGTTTTCTTTTACTGTCTCTGTCTAGTTTTGGTATCAGTAATGATGGTTTCATAAAATGAATTTAGGAGTATTGTCTCCTATTTTCTGTGGTACAAGAAAAAGAAGGAAAAAATGAGGCATTTTCTTAGTCCCTGCGGGCACTAGGAATTCCCTTCCCATTACTGAAGCCAGAAATAGAGGGTGTCCCCTACTACTCCCTCTATCCACACCTGATGCCCACCTTCAGGTTTTGGGCTGCCCCAGGCTATGGAACATCAGAAGAAAAATGAGAAACACACTACCTTTTGGTGGTATTTTAAAATCTAGTTATCTTCCCCAGTCTACCTGTTAACATTTACTTTTCAAAATCCTCAAATAGCTGCTCTGTGTAGGTTGTTTTTGTTGTTTGCTTTTGTTTTTTGTTGTTTTTGGTTTTTTTTTAATTAAGCTTTGTGCTTATTTTTTTAATTTATTTTATTTATTTATTAATTTTGGCTGCATTGGGTCTTTGTTGCTGCACGCAGGCTGTCTCTAGTTGTGGTGAGCAGGGGCTGCTCTTTGTTGCAGTGCACAGGCTTCTCACTATGGTGGCTTCTCTTGTTGCGGAGCACGGGCTCTACAGTGCAGGCTCAGTAGTTGCGGCGTGTGGGTTTAGTTGCTCTGTGGCATGTGATATCTTCCCGGACCAGGGCTCGAACCCATGTCCCCTGTATTGGCAGATGGATTCTTAACCACTGCGCCACCAGGGAAGCCCTCTGTATAGGTTTTTTAGCTGTAATCTCTCCAGATATTATAGCTGTATAAAGTGGGAGAGACAGGGCTCCATCTTTCCTGGAACCCTGAAGTAATTTTTAAAGAGAGGGAATTGGCAACTAACAAAGAGAAGAGCAAAGTATATTAGATATTTTTGCTCTGGGGGGAAAAGGTGAAAGAAGCTAGGACAAACATTCCTAGGCCTTGAAACTTCATTTATGATCACATTAGAAACAGGAAATATTATGTGGGTAAATATGCGTATGGAGTTTGTGTTAGTTTTTTATTGATTGAAACTTCATTGAAACTTCATTTATGATCACATTAGAAACAGGAAATATTATGTGGGTAAATATGCGTATGGAGTTTGTGTTAGTTTTTTATTGATGCATAACAAATTACCACAAATGTAGTGGCTTATAGCAATAAATTTATTATCTCAATCCTGCAGGTCAGAAGTCCAGTTGGGTTTAGCTGTATTCTCTGCTCAGAATCTTACAAGGCCAAAATCAAGGTGTCTGTTGGGCTGGGCTCTAATCTAGAGGCTCCAGGGAAGAATCGACTTAGAAATTCATTCCATTTGTTTGCATAATCCAGTTCCTGTGGCCATAGGACTCACGTCCCTAATTCCTTGTTAGCAGCTGGCCAGTGCTTCCTTCCCTCAGCTTTAGGGTGCCCATTCCTTCTCACATGACCCCTACCATCCTCAAAGCAGCAATGACATATCATAGACCCCTTCTCATGTTTCAAATCTTTCTGACTTCCCCTTCTTCCTCCTTCATGTACTTTTTAAAGGGCCTGTATAATAGATCAGGCCCACCAGATAATCTCTGTGTTAAATTCAATTTACCTGGGATTTTTATCACACCTATAAAAATCCCTTTCAACATAGCAGTACCTAGATTAGTGTTTGATTCAATAACCAGGGGAGAGGAATCTTGGGAGAAGGGGGTCATCTTCAGAATTCTGCCTATCATAGAACCAGATTAGAAAGTTTCAGGGTGCTCCAACATGAACTGACCAAACATGTACTTCATGCTGAGTTTGAGGCCCAATGCTAAGTATTAAAGATGAAAAGTGTACACTCAAGGATCTTCTCTATTGGTGAGAGACATAATCTCATAAAAAGATACTTATGCAGGGCCAGCTTTGTGGAACTACTTCTTGGAGAACATGCTGAGCAGTATCCTGAAGATTATGCATTAGGCAAAGAAAAGGTATATTAGACAAAGGAGCAACATGATCAAAGGTCTTGTGGTATGACATAGCATGGGCTGGGGGGAGTGGGCTCTATAAACTCTTTGATATTTCTGGAGCTTTAATATTTGAGGTGAGCAACGGCTGCAGATAAGGAAAGGCAAGACCTTTTTTTCCATTCTAAGGAGCTTCATCTTTTATCCCATAGGTAAAGAAGAGCCATTAAAGAGTTTTAAGCAATAGTGAGCCAATCAGGATCACATTAGAAACAAATCATTTGGAAATTACTCTGGAGACTGGATTAACAGGAATCGGTCTAGACAGAGAAACCTTTTAGGAGGCTTTATATTAGCTGAGCAATATCAAAGGCATGGAGGGAAAACCTGGGGAGTGGCTGGAATGCTCGAGAGAAGGAGATTCGATTCAAGCAATATTTTGGAAGTAAAATTGACAGAACTTAATCACTGAGTGGGTTTGGACCAGGAAAAGAGGGAATGAAATGAGTCAAAAAGTCAGATTTTTTATTTGAGCCAGTTGGTAGATTAGAGTCATTAACTGAGACAGGGAATATAGCATGTGTGAGAGGAGGTAATGGATTGTTCTGGATGAAGTGATTTGATGAGCCTGTGGGAGTTCAGTAGGAAGGAAAAAATCATTCATTTTTTTTTTCCTTCACTACATCATAAAATGTTTTGTACTTCCAGTGGACCAAACAGTAGTTTCGGCACTCAGAATATTAAGATGTAGAACAGTCCTTATTGTTCAGGAGTTCACAGTTAGCTGGACTATGACAGATACCTAAGCAGTAACTATAAAAATAATATGAATAGGTACCTGATGATGGTACAATAAACAGGACATTCTGAAAGCAGTGGATGAGAGGCACCTCACTTGGCCTCAGGGGTCAAGAAAGACTTCCTGGAGTCTTTGAGACTCAAGGACTGAGTCTCAAAGGACAAGTTAGACAAATAAGCAGAGGTATAGCTTTTCTGGCTTTTTGTTTGTTTGTTTCCTGTGTCACTGGGACTACCATACCTGAGATACAAGGATCCATATTGAGATAGTAGTCAACAACTCTCATATATACCATTCCGTGGATGTTTTGCCAGTTTACAGTCGGGGAAAAGGGATCCCTTAGGCTCAGCAGTTAGTATAGGTGGATATTTGGGCAACTTCCTGAGTAGGTCAATAAACTGTTTCTATGGCTACTTCTGACGCTTAGTTTCAATCTCACGTTATGAATCCAGGCAAAAGCAGGTAGCTTCTGGCCCCGACATCTGAGTCTTCTTTCTGCTTTAGCTTTGTCTTGTTTTCCCGTTGCTGCTATCATCTGTTAAGATTGTTTGTTTTTTTCACTGTGGTAAAAGGTGGTATTATTTTCTGTGAGGCCACAGAATTTCAAAGCCCTCATAAAAGAATTTGCAGGCAGAGCCGGACAGTGTATGAATCATTTGAATCATCCAATTTCCCTAAAATATTTGCCCACCAGCCTCTTTGAGTACCCCAAATTCTACAAGTCAAAAATAATTCCTTTCAAAAATGGTGCTGGTGTAGGGGCTTCCCTGGTGGCGCAGTGGTTGGGAGTCTGCCTGCCGATGCAGGGGACACGGGTTTGTGCCATGGAGGGGCTGGTCCCGTGAGCCATGGCCGCTGAGCCTGCGCGTCCGGAGCCTGTGCTCCGCAACGGGAGAGGCCACAACAGTGAGAGGCCCGCGTATGGCAAAAAAAAAAAAAAAAAAAAAAATGGTGCTGGTATAACTGGATTTCTGCATGCAAAAAAAAATTAAGTTGGACCCCTACCACACAAAGCACAAAAGTTAATTCAAGAGCAATCATAGACCTACATGTAAGAGGTAAAACTATAAAACTTGTAAAAGAAAGCATAACTGTAAATCTTTGTGACCTTGGGTTAAGCAATGTTTTTGTTTTGTTTTGTTTTATAAATTTATTTTATTTGTTTATTTTTGGCTGCGTTGGGTCTTCGTTGCTGTGCACGTGCTCTCTCTAGTTGCGGCGAGCGGGGGCTACTCTTCGTTGCGGTGCACGGGCTTCTCGTGGCGGTGGCTTCTCTTGTTGCGGAGCACGGGCTCTAGGCACATGGGCTTCAGTAGTTGTGGATCACGGGCTCTAGAGCACAGGCTGAGTAGTTGTGGCTCATGGGTTTAGTTGCTTCGCGGCATGTGGGATCTTCCTGGGCCAGGGCTCGAACCCGTGTCCCCTGGATTGGCAGGCAGATTCTTAACCACTGCACCACCAGGGAAGCCCCCTAAGCAATGGTTTTTGGATATGACACCAAAAGCACAAGCATAATAATAGATCTGTTGGACTTCACAAAACTTAAAAACTTTCATGCTGCAAATCATACCATCCAAAAAACTGAAAAGACAGTCCACAGAATGGGAGGAAATATTTGCAAATCCTATATCTCATAGGGACTTGTATCCAGAATATATCAACATAAAAGACTCATGCTATTTAATAAAAAGACAAATAAAAGACAATTTAAAAATGAGCAAAGGGTGTGAATAGACATTTCTCCCAAGAATATATACACATAGCCAATAACATTAATGCTCAACATCATTAATCATTAGGGAAATACACATCAAAATCACAATGGGATACCACTTCATACCCACTACAACTGAAGAAATGAAGAAATGCTCAACATCATTAATCGTTAGGGAAATACACATCAAAATCACAATGGGTTACCACTTCATACCCACTAGGATTGCTGTAATCAAATATGACCCAGCAATTCCACTTCTAGGTAGATACCTAAAAGAATTGAAAACATGTTCACAAAAAAAAATTTGCACATGAATGTTCATAGCAGTATTATCCATAATAGCCAAAAAGTAGAAACAACCCAAATGTCCATAAACTGATAATGGATAAACAAAATGTAGTATATCCATATGATGGAGTATTATTCAGCCATCAAAAGGAATGACATACTGGTGATACATGATTCAACACAAATGAACCTTAAAAACTTCTACTATGTTAACTGAAAGAAACCAGACACAAAAAGCCAGATTTTGTGTGATTCCATTTATATGAAATGCCCAGAATAGGCAAATCTATAGAGACAGAAATTAGCTTACTGGTTGCCTGAGTGCTGGAAGTGGGGAATGGGTAGGGACCACTAAGTGGCATGGGAACTTTTTTTTTCCCCTGGTGGTGGTAATAATGTTCTGGAATTAAATAGTGGTGATGATTACACAATCTTGTGAGTATACTAAGAACCATTGAATTGTGTACTTTAAATAGGTAAATTGTATGATATGAATTAATATGTCAATAAAGATGTTAAGAAACATAATTCCTTTAAATCAGGGTGTTGTCCTGTTTAAATGAATGTAGGGAGCAGGGAACATTTTAGTATTGCAGAAGGGTGACTCAGATGTCTGACCCTTTCCAGTGGACAACTGGCTAGAAGCAGGACTCTCAGAGTTTGCTTAGCCTGATTAAAGAAACACCAGGAAAGGCACACTTAAAAGGGATGGTAACCTGAGCGAGCCTGGGTAGCCAGGAGGAAACTCTAAGGTGCTGATGTCTGAGGAAGATGAGAAGAGGTCCTCCTATTGAAAACAGACAGAATATTAACTTAATCTGCTTGATAACTTTGCTCTTCCTAGCTTTATCTGTGATTATGTCTTGTATTACATCAGGCTCCAGTGAAAAGAATACTTGTTAGGTTCAGTTAAACTCAACCAGTTATTGAACACATACATATGAGAAACACACTGTGCCAGGCGCTGGGTATAAACATGAGTAGCATGCTCTGCCTTGACAACCCTTACAGTCTTATGTCTTATTGATAATAAAAACAGAAGTGAGAAGGCAAAAACAGAAATGATAGGGCCTAGTTAGTTTTAATGTCACGTGACTAAGTGAGTAAGTGGCAAATAAGGACAACATCCGGTGGATGATACATGTAAAATGGATTTTAAGAAATCTCAGTCTTACATTGGATGAGATATTTGAAACTTTATCAACGCAGAGTCCAAGGAAAGATGTAGGGACTCTTCTGGGTTTTAGTGGGTCACAGAGGGAAAACAAATGCATATACTTTATCAGAGAGTGGTAGGGGAGGCTACTTCAGTTAATCAGTTGGACAAGTATTTATTAATACCAGTGTTCGTGTCAAACATTGTGCTGGGTACTAAAGGAAGCCCTTTTAACCTCGGAAGAAAGAATGTCAGTTCATTAACAAACTGGAAAGGCTGCTTAATTTTACCTCAGAGTGGGAGGGCAGAGGTAGATGTCCGTGTGTGGCCTTTGCTCTGTCGGGAACAGACAGACAGTCACATGGATTGAGACAGGAATGTAGGCATGTAAGTAGTCCAGGGAAACTGTTCCTTCAAGTAACTACATGGAAAGGTTAGGTGGTAAGTAAAAGAATTATAACATCTGACATCCTAATGAGTCCACAGTACAGGCGTTGGGAAACTGAAATAGGAGCTTGACAGGGAAGTAAAGGCTTATTTTCAATAGGAGAGCTTCAGTAATTTTCTTATCCTTTTCAATTCTATAGCAGACATCAACTTGGATATATCAAAGCCTTTGAAAGCAAACCTGAGTTTTACCAAGCTGGATCAGATAAACCATTTTTTAAAGAAGATAAAAAGTGCACACAGCAAAGAGACCTCAGCCCTGTCAGACACCATGCTGAATAAGGATGAGCTTCCAGCCTCCAAATGTTACCGTGGAAAGTTGTCTAAGCTTAAAGTTCATGGTGATGGAGCACAAAAGATTCCATTTCAAGAAAACGTGTGGAGAACGGTTTCCTGCTTTCAAAAAATTTCTGTTCATACTACTCAGATTGTGGTCTCCATGGAAACTGTCCCCCATCCTAATAAACCGTGCCTGTTAGCATCTTTATCAACCCTCAGTGGAAGCCTTAATATCAAAGCAGCGCAAAAAGTGCCTGGTAAGTCACAGAAAAGGGGAGAGGGAGATGACAATGACTTGTTAACATCTAAAACTGCATAATGTTGAAGATTTATATTAAATAGAGTTTAAAAGTTTCAAGAGCCATTAGAGATTGGGAACATTTCTGGTTTGTTGCCTTATTTTAAAGCAAATGGTATAACAAATCAGTTAAGCCTAAGTATGTTACTGCGGTAAACTAAACCGTTCCTATCTACCTCTTCAGGCACGTTCCTACAGATGTCTTTGTAACTGTTCATTCCTAAATTTCTTTTTACCTAAAATAGCTGTAGTGGAAGAACAGAGTATGTATCAAGTTTTGAGAGCCATTAGAACAGTAGCTTTTAAAGTGTGGTCTCAGAAGCAGCAGCAGCAGCATCTGGGAACTTGTTAGAAATGCAAATTCTCAGGCTCTACCCCTGACCTCCTGAATCAGAAAGTCTGGGCATGGGGCCCAGAAAAGTGTGTTCCAACAAACCCTACAGGTGATTCCAATGTGCTACATTAAGTTACTGGTAACAATTTATTTAAAAAAGAAAAATTGCTCTGGTGGCAGGAATGCTGCACAAAATGTGATAGAAGCCAAGGTTCAACTTTGAAAAGACAATGGCACCGAGGACTATCAGGCAGCAACACGTGCAAGGAAAGGCCATGCTTCAGTGCCTGGCTGAGCAAGGGAGCCGTGGACTTGGCAACTGAATGTCCTTGATGGGTTGAGAGGTGAGAAACTAACAGGCAGTGACATCTACATTTTCCTCAACTGTTATGTGCTTTTTCACACTGAATCAAAAAGGGTAGGCAGAAGGAATGTGAGGGGAAGAGAAAAGACAAGGTACAGGTGGGAAATAACCATTTTCCTTCACAGAAACTGCTACTGTTAAAGTTCAGGGCATGATGCCAGAAATTTTACTTTGAAAGTAAAAGTAGCAAAAGGAAAACATTTTTTTCCACTTTAATTTTCAGGAAAGAAGTGGGGCTAGAGGGATAGTGCTGGGGATAAAGTAAATCCTGAAACTAGGCAACTTAGTTGCTTACCAAAAAGTAATTAAGTGGCAGCTGGAGACTAACTGTATAGCCAGTTTGGGCACAGTAGTTGAAGAGATAAAGAAGGAGTTTTGTAGTTGAGAAGTATGAATTTTAGGCCAAAAAAATAAATGATTGATTTCTTTCTCATCAGAAATATTTGTGACCAAGCCAGCTAAAAGCACTGTATTTTTTTATTGTCTTAAAAGTTGGAAATGAAAAATGTAAGGTCCATGGGACATGAAAGACTATGAAGCACTGGAGGCTACAATGTCTGATTTATCCACAAATAAATTACAACCCAGACAACACTGGGGCCATTCCCACGCCTTTTCAGTTTTACCTTAATCATAATAAGGAAGGGTTAGGACTCAAACAGAATGATAGCATTTAACATGTACTGTACTCAATTCTAGGTCCTTTTCTTTATTCATCCTCGTTTCTTTTTTCATTCATTTGCTACTCATATTTTATCTAATTTTAATAGTGTCTATTCTCAGTAAATATCTCTAAAATATAATTAAAATCCTCTCACTGAGCTTTACAAGATAGTAGATTCATTCTGGTTTTGTAACTTGTTTTTTCCCTTTATGCTAGTACCCTTACTCCTTTTACAGTTATACTCTTAAATCTAGTTAAATGCAGAAGTAGAAACTATAGCTTTGACTAAGACATACTTGGTATAACTCTACGTTATGTAGTGTCCTGCAAATGTTCTAAAGTAGTTATTTGCATCAACTAATCAGATCAAATTGAAATTAGCCATTTAATTAATAGAAACAGTTTTATTATGAGAGTATAACAAACACCAAATTTGTTTACTCTACATTTCTGCTTGATGTGATGGCATGCTCAAATGTTTAAAAGATAACAAAGTCAGCAAAATAATAATAAATTATAATTAAGTGAAGTAACATGGCAAGTTCTAGTTATTGCTGTAGAATGATTTCTAGGAAATTATAATTAAGAGATTACTACGTATTTTTCAGAAATTGATTTTTAACAAAGGAAAACTTTTTAAAAGTAAAATAAAATTTAAGCTTTGAACATTAATTTCATTGTATATTTGCATATCTTAAAAATTCAGGCTTTGCAACTTGGATGAAATATATGCAAATGTTTACTTAAGGTATATTTTTGGTAAGTGGTAAAAAATATTTCCCAGCAAAAAAATAAAATAACCGTCCTACCAGTAGTCATATTTCTTTTTGTATTTTTCAAGTGACATCGCTCTGTATTCAACCCAAAATTTTTCTAGTGTATCTTTGAGTTCAGTGGAGTTAATGTCAGATTTTTATAGTTTGACTCTAATACAGTTATACTGAACTGTGTCTTTGATTTTACAGTTTATGTAACTATTGTGACCATCTGCAGCAGCTGCACTTTTCAAATTATTTGCTGAACCAAATTGAGCACAGTGACAAAAGTAGTCATCTCAGATGTACTATTAAACAGAGAAAGAAAAAGGAGCATTGCCTTGGTACAGCATAGCCATCTGCTGTACAGATGTTATTGTATAGAATGACTTAAGATAAAATAATTGTAGAAAATTTTCATTAAAACCTCAACAATTTGCACTTGTTTATGCGAATCTGCATAACTCCCCAATGAGACAACACACTTGGGGTTTCTTTGGTTCTCACTCACTTTCTCTTTGATCCTTTTTGATGTGCTGACTTTAATAAACACAGTCAAAAACATTGTGCAAAAAACATCATGGAAAAAACTACAAAGGAACAATTATAGCAGCAGAAACTACTCTAATCCCTAACTTACGCAAGCTATTTTTAGTGAAATATTTTTTTTAACACTCTTTATATGACAATGTTATATAAACAGGGTAAAGCTGTCCTTTCCAGATGAGTTTTAATTTAGGAGCTGAAATAGATTTGTAATGCTAGAGGAATCTTATGTTCTAAGTAATATTTAGAGAAACACAATTGGGAATGTGTCGTAGGCATGTTTCTTCACTTGTGAAAAGTACAAAAAATATTTGAGTTTGCCTAACGATTATATTTTTTATCATCTAAACCGACATAAGGTTATGGGAAGTGTATGTGGAAAGGGAATAATAAAAGAATGAAAGAGGAAAGTTAATATTCTCCCCAAGACATTGTCAATACATTTAAATATGAAATGCTTTTATGTTCATTTACTGGGTTTTACAACAAAATACGTACAGATTATTCACTGAAATGTTTTCATCATTTGAAACAAAACGAAATGGTTAAATATTTTCCACTTAAAAAAAATCCTTGAGTTCTTCTTAGCCTCCTGTACTATTCTGTGGCCCTAAACTATCCGACTTTCAAGGAACATGGGGTTTTTTTAATTCCACTCTGCAGATGCTAGTGTAACAGTGACTTATAATAACCTAACTCTTATTTCTGCTAGAATACTTATGTTCTCCCATGTGTCTGTGGTAAAATGGCCCTAAATTTTAAAACTTTACATACAAGATGTAATGCTTGTATTTTTTTAAATTGGTGTGTAATTGCAAAAATCTCTATGATTGTGTATAATATTGCCAAATTTTCTATGATTATGTTATTGATAACGAAATTAATCTTGTTTCAAAATCATATCTTATTTTCTGAAACATTTTAAGGCAGATATTTCTTTTGCTAGCCATTAAATCTGTCCCATTCTGTAGTATGTTCCTTTTTAAAAGTAGCCTTACCCACCCCCCCGCACACACACACACAGTCTTTTTTGCTGTTTGAAGTATAGTGTTTTGGAGAAACCTTAAGTATGTAGCTATAAATTCTGAACCAGCAGTGTAGCACTTTGCACAGGCAGGGTGGGGAGTGAGCTGCAGACTTTAGCTCTCCTTGTCAGAGTAAATTATGGCTCTATTAGGGCGGCACTTCTTAGATTTCTGCAAACAAGGGTACACAATTCAGGCTGTGAAATAGCTGTGCTTTAGGCTGCCTTGCTCTTTCTTGGGGGCACGTCGATTAGCAAACTCCATGTAGATAAGGGAAAGGGAAATAGGATATGAACAAGTTAGGTGGCACAAAGGGTTGGGGAAAGAGCCTAAGTGAGGCCATCTTGGCTGGCATTTTAGTCAGAATTAGGGAAAAGTTGCAAGAATCCCCTTTCCATAGGGAATTAGGGGACTTTTCATCCATACAGAAAGCAATGAGTTGAATTCCTAGTCAAAGAGCTGTGGTTTAAATAACTTTCACTACCCCAGCCTCTGTCATCCAGATGTACTTATCTTTGTGTATAAACAAAAGTAGGAAGAAAGAAAGCATAACCACATTATTTTTCATGTATACAAATGCCTCTTTTCATGTTCACTGAATTCAGGACCAGTAAAAATGTAAAGAACCTAGAGTTCCTTTTCATGTACTGAAAAGTGAAAGCAGGTTATTAATTGATACAAAGTGGAGCTCCAGCTTTTCATTCCAGAGTCAACTGGATCTCCTGAGGAAAATCTCCTTAAGGCGTTGTCATAGCCATTGGATGCTGCAGAAATGCAAGTAAGCCTGAGGGGAAATAAAACATTAAATTATATATGACTACCTAAAATAATATATTGCAATAACAAGCCATTTACAACACCCCAAAGACTTTTGTTACTTTTAGAAAGAAATAGCATCTTTTTCCAATGCTTGAACAATAAGAAATGAATTCTTTGACTGTTAAAGCCAGAGGACAAACTTAACTTTTAAACAGCCACTGAGGATTGAAGTGGAAGTACAGTTTGTAGACAGCTATACAAATCACTAACAAACCTTAATGAATATTGGGTGTGGGCATCAGGGTCCTGTCATTTTTGACACTGTGTCTCAAGTAGCTTAAACCCAACACTCAAGGAAAGGTGGAGACCTCATTGGGTCTGTTAACATCTGGGGTTTTATTTGTCATTTTGCCCATACCCCGCAAGCGCAAAAGAAAGAGTAAAAGGGGATTATCTTGACAATGAAGTGAGTTACTGAATCTTCTGATAATGAAAAGCAGAAGAATTCTAATGCCTTTCTATAGTCCCTGAGGTAGAGGTGCGTTTATAGTTTTGCAGAAGTAAAATGTAGGCAGGCAGAACAGATGGCCCGGAGTCCATGTAACCTGACACCCCTCATCCCAGAACTGAGGACCACTATTAATCCTGGTCAGATTCCCTCCTATTACTTTATAACAAGGTTCAAAGTTGCTACTGATGAACTGGCCTGTCCTTTTTTTACTCTTAAATTACCTGTGGATTACTGATTTTCTTTCAAAATTGATATTTTTCTGTGCGTAATGGTGGACTATTGAGACATTCAAAAAAGGTAAAGTAGGAAGTTCTAAAAATTGAATGGGAAATAAGTGGAAAAAGTAAAATTCTCATAACTTTTTTTCAAAGTAATGTTCCATATTTATTCTCTAGTACAGCGGGAAATAAAAAACATAAATGTATAAGACATTCTCTTAGAAAGTAATTTTCTTGTCCTCTCTCTTAGAAATCGTATGCAAGGGAGAAGAAATCCCAACATACAAGTTTTAGTCTCCCGGCTGTAATTGTTATCAATAATATATGTTTAGATAGAATTTTGGTCAATAATAAGCAATGTTAATACTACTATCTTAGAAATTATCTTTTTTCACCCCCTCAAAAATAGAGGTAAAAAATTAAGAATGTTTGATATTTTTTAAAAACTCACTAGTAGGGGCTTCCCTGGTGGCACAGTGGTTGGGAGTCTGCCTGCTGATGCAGGGGACGCAGATTCGTGCCCCGGTCCGGGAGGATCCCGCATGCCGCGGAGCGGCTGGGCCCGTGGGCCATGGCCGCTGGGCCTGTGCGTCCGGAGCCTGTGCTCCGCAACGGGAGAGGCCACGGCAGTGAGAGGCCCGCATACCCAGGAAAAAAAAAAAAAGCTCACTAGTAGATATATGCTGTTCAGGCATATTTATATGGTCACTTATTTTTTCTTGTTTAACCAAATTATATTAGTTCAGTCTTTACATCTTTCATTTGGAATATTTAAATTTTTCTGTGCTAAAGGGTCTATGTGGGTTTTTTTAATGTCTGTTACGTGATTTTTGTTCTTCGTGTACATTTTTTCTGTGCTGTGAGGTTACTATAGCTGTTTGGATTTTAATGAGAAGCCTTTAAATACATAGGATAGTAACTTCAGAAATTTAGAAGGTAACCACTGGGTGAAATTTCTGATGTGCTAATTTCCAGGCTGCCTGAAAAGTAAAAATCATCCAATAAGCAGCCATCTTCGGATGTCAGAGCACTCTCATGTGCTGTGGCACAGTGAACATGATGTACCTGCCCAGCCTTTCGTAGAGGGAGATGAGCTCATCGCAGAGAGATAACCATCTCTGACTTTTTCTTCTGATTAATCACCGACCTGAACTCCATTTGAACCTTGTTAGACCAAAAACAAGTAGAATTCCTGGCCCAAACTATAAAATATAATTAAGCCCTTTTGAAATGATGTGTAAAAGAACATTGCTGTACCCCCCACTTATAACCACTACCACCACCGCAACCAATAAAGTTAAATCAAGCACTGCCTGTAATGGATTAAAATAATAAATGTTCCTGGATTTCAGTGTTTGAAGTACTTGAAGAAAACAGGCTCCCAGAAGCCTGGGTAGCTGAATGCAGGAGAGACATTTATTAATGACGAGTTCAAGGATTTGGCCTGTTTAAGATCAGTACTTTGTGTTTACCATGGGTTACACATCTCTTATATTTTTATACAGCCCACATGTGTCTACATGCAATAATGAAAGCTTTTTTTTTCAACAAAAGAATTGTTAATTGTGTAAATATGGTTCTCTTGGGGAATGTGAAGTCTTCCTAAGACTCTGCTCCCTTCTAATGAGAAATCCAGTACAGTTATTACACTCTCCCAAGTATACCCACCTTCAAATCTTGTCTCCAGCTAGATTAGTCTTTCCCCCTATTGTTTTTAGTTACCAATTCCAAACTTAATGTAGACTGCTAGAAAACTGTTGGCCTCTGGTTATGTATTTTTTAAATAAATTTGTTTATTTTGGCTGCGTTGGATCTTCGTTGCTGCTTGCGGGCTTTCTCTAGTTGCGGCGAGCATGGGCTACTCTTCATCGCAGTGCGCGGGCTCCTCATGGCGGTGGCTTCTCTTGTTGCGGAGTGTGGGCTATAGGTGCGCGGGCTTCAGTAGTTGCGGCGTGTGGGCTCACTAGTTGTTGCTTGCAGGCTGTAGAGCGCAGGTTTAGTAGTGGTGGCACACAGGCTTAGTTGCTCCACGGCATGTGGGATCTTTCCGGGCCAGGGCTCGAACCTGTGTCCCCTGCATTGGCAAGTGGATTCTTAACCACTGCGCTACCAGGGAAGTCCAGGTTATGTATTTTAGAATTGTGTTCCATTGCGCTAGACTTTGTGTGCTTATGTACTATAGAAAAAAAGAATCAATGCTTTTTATTTCTTCTCCTAGCTTTAACAAAGATATGGGAAAGAACCATTTTTCTAGATTTAGATACATTTGAGGTGAAAAAAAGGGACAACTGGTAAACATTTCTCATATACGCATATTAAAACAGTATTCCTTGGACAGGAGAAAAAAGGGCATTTGAGACAACAAAAATGCTATTAATGAAAATATCTCACTGTGAAAATATCTCACTGTGAAAAATGCTATTGGAGAAGAAACTTTCCAGTCCTAGCAATTAAATACTAGAGATCTTTTTTTTTCTTTTTAAATTTTATTTATTTATTTATCTATTTTTGGCGGCATTGGGTCTTCTTTGCTGCGCTCGGGCTTTCTCTAGTTGCGGTGAGCGGGGGCTACTCTTGGTTGCACTGCGCAGGCTTCTCATTGTGCTGCCTTCTCCTGTTGCGGAGCACGGGCTCTAGGCGCACGGACTTCAGTAGTTGTGGCACGCAGGCTCAGTAGTTGTGGCTTGCGGGGTCTAGAGCGCAGGCTCAGTAGTTGTGGCACATGGGCTTAGTTGCTCCACGGCACGTGGGATCTTAACAGGCCAGGGCTTGAATCCGTGTCCCCTGCATTGGCAGGCGGATTCCTAATCACTGCGCCACCAAGGAAGTTCCTAAAGATCTTTTTCTTAATAGTGTCTCCTTTGCATCCTCATGATGGCACTTTATAAGTTAGTATTGGGTGAAATGGATAAGAATTATTGTAGGTCCTAGAACTGGGACTGTGGAAGAAGAGAGGGTTAGAAGTAAATATCCCCACTCCACTGAATTTGTGACAGTGTTTAGTTTTGCTACAGTCACAGCAAATTGCCCTCTCATCCACATAAGCCAGAAGGCTATTTGCTAGGAAAGTTTCTGGCAAAGCAGCCCTGTCAGTGATAAGTGACTGAAGACACATCTTCGATGTTCTTTTGCTCTCTGGCTGGGGCTCTGGCCCTGTAGGCTATGTTGGCATAATATACTGAGGCCAAGCAAGACAGCCGGGGACAGGAAAAAGCACTTATTCACAACCCTGTTACCAATTGGAAAAATGAAATTACTAAGAGCTAACTAATAGCAGTAACTTTTATAAAGCAACATGGTGCTGGAAGGAGGCAGACAATCCCAGCCCTGCTACTTGCTGGTAGTTGATTGTGGTAAAAGTTACAACACAGCTCATTTCCAAAATAAAGGCAAAAATACTTAATTCATGGGGCTGTTGAGTGGATTAAGTGAAATAACGTACACAGAGTACCCTACACATTCCTTGGCACACAATTATTTAATTCCTCAATAAATATTAGTGTTTTTGTATCCTCCTCTCCCTCCCTCCCTCTCCCAACTCAGTCATACCACATGAATGCTGAGATCATAGAGCATTAAATTTTAGAGCTGAGAATTATCTCGGAGATCATCCTCTTTATCGAGAACACTTTTTGTCCTTTTCTCTCCATCATCCAAACACGCTGTATTTAGGATAAGATAGCTAGCATGACTATACCAACCAGATACTACTGTAACCAAAAAACTTAGTACACTTCGGCCCTGTCTCCAGCAAATTCATGATTTCTTTCAGGATCTTTGAAATACTTAAAATACCTCATGGACCACCATTACTATGTGGGACTCCCTAAGTGTCAGAGAACCCTAGGTTGAGGCCTACTGAGCTAGGACTAACTCCCTCACTTAGGGGTGCCGAGATTAAACGATTTGTCCAGGGATACTCTGGGGTGCAGTGGGGACTATAACACACGTCTCCTGGCTTCTGGACTTTCTATTAAACCAGTCTTTAAAAACCTGGATCATGTAGATTAACACCAGTTTCTAAGCCATTGCAGTAAATCACTTAGGAAGTCATTTTGCTTTCAACATTGTTTGAGTTGATACCAGTTCTTCCATTCATGTGACTTACTTTAAAAAAAAAAAATTGAGTCACCAGCAGTTTCCTCATTAAATTAACCAGCTACTATATTCTTTCCTCTATGAGAAGGTTGCTATACACTTTCCAATATGCACGGTCAGATTTGTTAGTAGGCTTTTTTTTTTTAACATAACCACATGATCCAATCAAGTTTTATTTTCCTAATAAACTGACACAACTGTGAAAACAGTAAGCATGGTGGCAGTAAGCATTGGAGGGACGGGAAGAAAGAGGCAAAGCGTATCCACCGTCACCCTTTGGTATTTTCAGTTCAGTTTTTCTAGGATCTGAGAGTTTTAAAACATTTCTCAAAAAAATACCTTTCCCAGACAAGGGCCAAGTATAAATAGCCAACTCAATAGACATTTTTGTCTTCCATGAGTAATTCTCTCTTTCTTCATATGAAAGAAAAATAAAATCCTGTTCCTGCTACTTGTCATTTTCTTATGTCCAAAAGAAGAGGTTTGGATTAGACTAGAAGTCCCAGCTTTTACTCACTGATAAGGACTAGATGAGAGTCCCTGAGGACTGGAAATCCCACCCATGAGAAATCTCAAGTGCCTTAGAGAAGGGATACGTGTTAGCAGGTCGACCACCCACTTGGACTCTCATTTTGAGGACTAGACTTTTTAGTAACTTTGTTGGGGAGCACCAGCATCCCTTTCAGCTTAAACATCTGTGTCCATGTAGTTCTCTGGCAGTTTTGTTGTATTTTGTTTCATTTATTAATCTTATCCTATGTTACAACTTACTATAATAACAGATGCAGATATAGGCTTATTACAAAATAGAATGTAATTAAGTAGGATCTGAAACACTTACATATTCTGATCAAGAGGGGGAAGCAAGCTATTTTCATGGTTAAACTACCCAAGTGCAGGGACTTCCCTGGCCATCCAGTGGTTAAGACTCCATGCTTCCACTGCAGGGCACGTGGGGTCGATCCCTGGTCGGGGAACTAAGATCCTGCATGCCACATGGTGCAGCCAAAAAAATAAAATAAAATAGAAATACCCAAGTGCCATTTTTATGTGCTTCAACATAATTAGTTGAAGAAACTAGAAATGAAAAGATTCTTAATCATCTCTTTAGTGGACCAGACTCACAGAATTTTTTTTCTAGTCATCTAGTCATTTATGGTCATCTTTTTATGGATCATGCTTACAAAAATTTTTCTTCCTCACTTTTTGAGTCTCCTCATGCTTCACAGTTATGCAAATCGACTTCTGGATGTATCTAACACATGCTTGCTGATTTCCTAGTAGCCTTAGATTATTTCCAGCTGGATAAAAATACCTGGATATGCTTTGCTAGCACGTGTCATCATTGAGTACCCTTCTAAAGACATACAGAAGCTTGCTGTAGATTACACTTTGCACAGTCAGCATGTAGAGAGTAGGAGCCCTAGTAAAGGTCTAGTAGAGACCGACAATGTAGAGCTGGCAGCATTTTGTAAACATTCTCCAAAGCAAGTGGTTTCCATTTATTAGTCTTCTGAAGGAGTATTTTAAAGGCCAGGAAACTGTTTGTTCCTTGAACTAAATTTTTACACTCAATGAAAAGTATGTCAGTATGCAAACAAACCAAGATTATTTCTATTTATCACACAAGTTGTTTCTGAAATTACTTCTCAATGTTGATACACCTCATTTAGTTTAATTAAGTACCTGCCATTAGTTTGCTAGAGCTGAAATTAAATATATAAACACAGATTTTTGAAAGAAGCCAATGGAAGAATCAGGCAGAAAAGCATTCTATTGAATGGAAGGAGGTAGAGAGAAGACGTAATATACTCAGTCAAAAATGACCTTATCCCACAGTCACGAAAAGCAAGGTAGGATCCTGGATTGGATCCTGGAACAAGAAAAGGACATGAAGGGAGAAACTAGTGAAATTCAAACAAGGTCTGTGGTTTAGTTAGTAGCGTTGTATCGATGTTAATTTTCTGGCTTTTGAGACTCATTCTATAGTTGATGTAAGTTGTTAACATTAAGGGAAGCTGCATGAAAGATATTAACTTTGCTGAAAGCCTGAAATTATTTCAAAATTAAATTTTAAAAAATGACCTGATCAGTGATTGCATAAATAGCTTTAATAATATTCATGCTTTTAAAGTTTGTGACATTCTAAATCTTACACTTTTGTAACATACTTCTTTAATTTTTTTCTTTCTTTTCTTCTCTCATCATTTTTGGAAATTTAAGGGAAAAATTAAAAGTACAGAAAATATAAAGGATAATACATCAAATGCTTATATACTCATGAGCTAGAAAAATATAAACATCTTGTCATATTTGCTTATATGTAAACACACACACACATACACACACACACAGGGGTAGAGGAGTGGTAAAACTTCACAAAATTATTCAGCGTTTTCCAATGTTCCAATGCTAAGAAGTTAGTTTTTTATAATTTTTACTTATAGTCATTTGTCCCACCTTGCATTATTAGTCCATTAGGAAGAAAAATAACACAGGCCTTTACTCCCTTTCTATTGCCATTTATTCCGGATTTTGAATGTATAAGTATCCATCTTACATGAACTCTGAGTATTCTCTGTGGCCCTGGGTTTATATGTGTGGTGATATATAAAATAAGATTCATTTTATCCCAAGGAAGATACTTAGTATGTTTCCTAATTGAAAAAAACAAAAAGGAAGGGATGATGTCCCATAGGCCAGCTTCTCACAGAGTAAAAGAATGGGGAAAGGAGAATTAATAACTCTGTCACGAGTCCCAGGGATTATTTTCATAGATTGTGGTAAAAGTGTGAACTTTGCTTTACCATTCACAAATGACCCTTTGTGAAATTTATCACCACTCTTTATTATTAAGTGATCACCATAATCTCTTATTACTGGTCATTTACACCAAGATTAAAACCACTTGAACTAACATGCTTCTCTATTATTTTGTTGTACCCTTTTAAAAATGTAGCAGGAAATGTTCAAAAGGAAACGGAGACTCTGTTAAACTTAAAAACTGGTACTTGTGGGTGAACCTTTCTGTGGTGCCGCAAGTAACTGGATCCCCTCGTTGAGGAGCAAAGCCACAGCAGGCTGGTGTGTGTAGCAAGTGTAGTGGGCAGGTAGGCACATGGGGATGAGTTAAACTACTTATGTGTCTCAAAAGCAAACCATGCCTAATTCCCTAATTTCCATGTAGGTGTATGACATGAAAGAAAAGAAAGGAGACAGAAGGGACCAGGCAGGGCACGTTTATATCTATAGGTCATGTGTTTCCGTAACGCCTTTAGGCAGTGCCTGTTCCTGTATCCTCACTGCCAACATTAGCATCTTAAATTCTCAATACCCCCTTTGTGTTCATACGAGCCCATGATCAATGCTGGTAGACCTGAGAAATAGGCAAGTACAAACTATAAAGGATTAGAAAAAAGTAAGAATAGAGTGAGGGATAGGCTATTGGAGAAATGAAGGGGTAAAGAAAAGAACAGTGACTCAACACATAGGTATTCAATTAAGTATTTGATTAGAGTGAAAGAATTGACAGCACATAAAGTGAATAAAAAGCAAAAAACAAAAGTGTTTGTATGATTAGGGAAGTATTTGTGTTTTTCAACAGTTCACTTGCTGAACAGAGTCAAAATTATAAATGTTGTTGGTTGTCTTTTTTTCCCTCTAATGCTTACTGAGATTTCAGAACTTGAGGCTAAAAAAGGGAAAATCTTGTAATGTGAAAGAGAATTGCAAATTGTTCACTTTATCTTTGTATATACCCAATATATGGTAGATAACCAGTAAACGTTGGTTGAATGAGTAATGCATGCATGCATAAATATCAAGTTGGAGGTGATCCAGTATATCCAAATTCCTTATAGACAGAAGCATGGGAGTAGCACTTATTTAAGAAATTAGGCATGGTTATGGATACCATCATAAGAAATTATCCTTAAAGCCATTATAGTAAAGAAGTTCACTGAAATAGCTGACACATGGTGACAGCCAGCAGCTCTGACACCTTCATTTTCTTGCCTTCAAAACCGGAAACCAAGAGGAAAGGTTACTCTCCCCAAAGTATTATTGTACCTCATTGGTTTTCATTAAGCCTCATGTTCATCCTTGAACCAGATCAAACTCCAGAGAGTATCAAACCTGAAAATCTAGAAATTTCGGCAGGTTCCTAGGCCTACTAGTCTACTTTCTAGAAAACCAGTCGTTAAATTCTGCTATTGCTGGAATATAGCTGTAGCTGGGTCAGTGCCTGCCTCAACTGTAAAGTCTCTTGTATTTCAGGCACATTGTGTCTCCTCCTGCCCTCCTCAGTGCTCACCTGGGTCTGACCCACCTTCTTTCTTCTTGTTTCAGGCTCCCAAATGTTTGCCCGACCATTGGCTTCCTGTTTCTAGGCCATTTTCCCAAGGTCTCAGTCCCTACCTTTACCTTTACTCTCCTGAGAATTCTAGGTATCTCATTCTCTCTACCCGAGCAAGAAAGAATAGAATTTGTATGACAGTAGAATAATGTTCATGTGTTTAACAGTGTACACAGTTACACAAAAACTGTCAACATTTTGATTGTTTTTATGTAAAAATGCAAGTCTAGAATTTTTTTCTTATATCCCTCCTCACCCTAGCTAATAAATACCAATACTTCTAGTTGTGTAACTTTCGGGAGTTAAGAAGGACCTTCCACCAACCCTACTCACGTTCTTCTTTGAGAAGGGATAGGCACTTTCTGAGGAATATACGGTAAGGAATCATGATGCAAATTTTGTCATTCCAGTTCTAGTTTTAAGGCAAGACCTCAGAAACTTAGTACAATATCAGTATTTTGAGGCCATTGCTGCACAGTAGAAATATCCAGTAAGGTTCAGATTCTGTATGTATTAAGTTACTTCTACAAAGTAGATTTTATCATATGCTTACAAATATCTTCGTATAAATGAAAAGTGCTATAGAGGAGAAAGGTAATCTCGTTCTTCTGTATGCTCCAGAAAAAATGCTGTCAAGCCCATTCTTAATGAGACTTCTAGGGATAAATATCAGCCCTTGCTTTTGATAGTCTTTTCTTTGATAGATAATTACCTTTGCTTTAATAAAGTTGTCCTTTGTTTCTGTCTTAGTTCTTTTGCTTTAATTTTGACCACTCTCTCCAAAGTGATGTTTTAGGGATGATCAGACATCAACACATCAGAAGCAGTACTCTGCAGGTTTCTCACTGTTGTAGGAAGAGATTACAAATAAGAAAAGGGAATAGGCTAGAAACCAAATCCTGTGGTTTTGGATTAGAACCAGAGGTATCAGTATGAATTCATGATTTTTAATATATTTACTGATAGATACAGTAATACAGATGTGTGTGTATACATGGGCAGTAGACGCACATATACTTCTTAGCCCTCTCTGCTGAGAGGCCCTAGAAACAGTGATACCCTAGTAGCAATGAGCATACCTACCACCCAGATTTTGGTTTCGAGATGCCATTCTTCAGCAAAAGAAACCAAAGCTCTGGAGAAATGACTGATGCCAGAGATGGGATGGGAAAAATACAACTGAGCCTGAAACATCTTGTGGCCAGAAAGTAAAGAAGCTCTCAAAAAATGATAGGGGTATATCACAGTGACACAGGAACCAGCTTGGAGGGGTTCCCAATGGCCAAAGCTGGTTCAATTTAAGCAACAAAGTAAAATAAAGATAGTATTAGATTAGGACCCATAAAATAAATATCTATGAGTCCATACTGGTATAGATAAATAATTGAACTAATAAATAGAGTAGAAGGGACAGCTCTTTTTACTATAGAATACTAGTTAATAATTGTAGAAGAGTAAGAGAAATAGGAAATCAACATTACCACACACCACAGTAATAATTGTTGCAGGCAAGAAGCATTAATGGATGCTAACATTAATGGGTAAAAGTTTGATGTAATAGAGGATATTTGCATAATCTTCAGATATCTCTCCACAGGATACTTATTGTCTACAAATGGAAAAATAACCACTTCACAGTGGCGAAATCTGGCAGACACCACTTTAGCCATGTGATGAACATTAGTATTACCAGCAAGTAGTAAAACATCAATATCACTTTCCCCATGCACTGAGAAGGGTATCACTTCTCTGGTATTCTGGCCAAAAATGCATATAACCTTCTTCTAAAGGGAGAACATCAGATAAACCCAAATTGAAAGATATTCTGCAAAATAATTGGCCTGGACTATTGAAGAGACTCAAGGTCATGAAAGACAAAGAAAAAGCTAGAGGGTCTGTCACTGATTAAAGGAGACTAAGGATCCTAGATTGCATCCTGGACCAGAAGAAGGAGATTAGTGAAGAAAATGGCTAAATTTAAATAAAATCTGTAGATTACTTAATAGTGTTATGCCAAAGTGAATTTCCTGATTTCAGTGTTTGTACTATAGTTACATAGCTGGGTGAAAGATACGTGAGAACTCTGTATATTTTTGCAACTTCTAGGTAGATCTAACATTATTTCAAAATAAAAAGGGTTTCGTTTTTTTTTTTCTTTTTTTTTTTTTAGAGGAAGGGACTTGGAAAGATGGCTTCTAAGATCTCTTCCATCCAGCATTACTATTCTGTGATACAATGATGCAAAATGAAGAATGGCAAAGATTTAAGCACTTTTCCTTCCTGCCTGTCAATTAAGAAATATATTGTGACAGCTGAAAATAGGATCAGATTTTAAACTGTCATTTAGTACAGTAGGATATGTCCTGAATAACTATTGTCTTGACTAGTCCTATACTGCATAAGATGGTCCTTGCCTCCGGGATGGTCACACTCTACTGGTGAAGGTGGTGTGATCTTCCCTTTCAGTCACTTAGATTACTAAGGTCTCTCTTCCTTCATGTTTTAAAATAATAGAGTTGGGTAAAATGATACAGAAATTGGTAAGTCTTGGAAACCTACCTAAGAGTGAACCGTCAAAGTTCAATTATCCAATATGGGTGCCTGATGAGAATGATGAACATTAAATAAGATTTTTAAAAAACCCTAGGAGAGCTTTGATATTAAACACTTCTCGTGTGAGGGACCAATAGAGCATTCACATTAACATTACCACCAGATAATTGGGTATTTTATTGCAGGGTAATACGAAGATGCATGTATTTGAGAACAAAGGGTATCGTAATTCTGACATTCCCTTAATGCTCATTTGCTAGATGACTGTACTGAATTAAGCCTATACTTGTATACTCCCATTATGACAAATTTTTGAATAATGAATTGGTGTGTTTCATTTAGCAAGTACTTACTGTTGAGAAGTAAATATTTTAGGAAATGTAATGCAGTTAACTCAGAAATTGTGACTTAAGTTCTAAGCTCCATTAATAAAGATAATTTTTGATTTTTGGGTATTTGAGGGCCTGTTTCAATTTTTTTATTTACTGTTCTATTTTTTCTTTTTTTTTTTTTTGCGGTACGCGGGCTTCTCACTGTTGTGGCCTCTCCCGTTGCAGAGCACAGGCTCTGGACGCACAGGCTCAGCGGCCATGGCTCACGGGCCTAGCCGCTCCGCGGCATGTGGGATCTTCCCAGACGGGGGCACGAACCCGTGTCCTCTGCGTCGGCAGGCAGACTCTCAACCACTGCGCCACCAGGGAAGCCCCTACCATCATAATTTTTAACAAAAGTCTTAACCCTAATGCTTTTGTGAGTGTGATTGTCCTCTATGGAAGATTAGAAGTTGTGTATCTTATTTCTACAGTAGGAACATACAACATATATGCAGTTTTCAAGTCTCCGCAGAGTTGAAAAGCCAACGTGGGTACTCTACTTTGAAACGTGTATGGTGTGGGCCTAAGGTGTTTTTTAATCTTTCATCTCTCTCTTTTTTTTTTTCTTTAACATCTTTATTGGAGTATAATTGCTTTACAATGTTGTGTTAGTTTCTGCTGTATAACAAAGTAAATCAGCTATATGCTATACGTATATCCCCATATCCCCTCCCTCTTGCATCTCCCTCCCACCCTCCTTATCCCACCCCTCTAGGTGGTCTCAAAGTACCGATCTGATCTCCCTGTGCTATGCAGCTGCTTCCCACTAGCTATCCATTTTACATTTGGTAGTATATATATATGTCCATGCCACTCTCTCACTTCGTCCCAGCTTACCCTTCCCCCTCCCCGTGTGCTCAATTTCATTCTCTGCATCTTTGTCTTTATTCCTGTCCTGCCCCTAGGTTCATCAGAACCTTTTTTTTTTTTTTTTTTTAGCTTCCATATATATATGGGTTAACGTACGGTATTTGTTTTTCTCTTTCTGACTTACTTCACTCTGTATGACAGACTCTAGGTCCATCCACCTCACTACAAATAACTCAATTTCATTTCTTTTTATGGCTGAGTAATATTCCATTGTAAATATGTGCCACATCTTCTTTATCCATTCATCTGTCGATGGGCACTTAGGTTGCTTCCATGTCCTGGCTATTGTAAATAGTGCTACAGTGAACATTGTGGTACATATCTCTTTTTGAATTACGGTTTTCTCAGGATATATGCCCAGTACTGGGATTGCTGGGGCGTATGGTAGTTCTGTTCTCAGTTTTTTAAGGAACCTCCATACTGTTCTCCATAGTGGCTGTATCAGTTTACATTCCCACCAACAGTGCAAGAGGGCTCCCTTTTCTCCACACCCTCTCCAGCATTTATTGTTTGTAGATTTTTTGATGATGGCTATTCTGACCAGTGTGAGGTAATACCTCATTGTAGTTTTGATTTGCATTTCTCTAATGATTAGTGATGTTGAGCATCTTTTCATGTGTTTGTTGGCAATCTGTATATCTTCTTTGGAGAAATGTCTGTTTAGGTCTTCTGCCCATTTTTGGACTGGGTTGTTTTTCTGATATTGAGCTGCATGAGCTGCTTGTATATTTTGGAGATTAATCCTTTGTCAGTTGTTTCGTTTGCAAATATTTTCTTCTATTTTGAAGGTTTTCTTTTCGTCTTGTTTATGGTTTCCTTTGCTGTGCAAAAGCTTTTAAGTTTCATTAGATCCCATTTGTTTATTTTTGTTATTTCCATTTCTCTAGGGGATAGGTCAAAAAGGATCTTGCCATGATTTATGTCATAGAGTGTTCTGCCTAAGTTTTCCTCTAAGAGTTTTATAGTATCTGGTCTTACATTTAGGTCTTTAATCCATTTTGAGTTTATTTTGGTATATGGTGTTAGGAAGTGTTCTAATTTCATTCTTTTACATGTAGCTGTCCAGTTTTCCCAGCACCACTTATTGAAGAGGCTGTCTTTCCTCCATTGTATACTCTTGCCTCCTTTATCAAAGATAAAGCGAAGGGCTTCCCTGGTGGCGCAGTGGTTGAGAGTCTGCCTGCCGATCAGGGGACACGGGTTCGTGCCCTGGTCTGGGAGGATCCCACATGCCACTGAGCGGCTGGGCCCGTGAGCCATGGCCGCTGAACCTGCGCGTCCAGAGACTGTGCTCCGCAGCGCGAGAGGCCACAACAGTGAGAGGCCCGTGTACTGCAAAAAAAAAAAAAAATTAAATATCACAATTTGTATGGAAACACAGAAGGCCCCAAATAGCCAAAGCAATCTTGAAAAAGAAAAATGGAGCTGGAGGAATCAGGCTCCCTGACTTCAGACTATACTACAAAGCTATAGTAATCAAGACAGTATGGTACTGGCACAGAAACAGAAATACAGATCAATGGAACAGGATAGAAGCCCAGAGATAAACCCACGCACATATGGTCGCTTTATCTTTGTTTTTGTTTTTGTTTTCTTTCTGCGGTACGCAGGCCTCTCACTGTTGTGGCCTCTCCTGTTGTGGAGCACAGGCTCCGGACACGCAGGCTCAGCGGCCATGGTTCACGGGCCCAGCCACTCTGCGGCATGTGGGATCTTCCCGGACTGGGGCACGAACCCGTGTCCCCTGCATCGGCAGGCGGACTCAACCACTGCGCCACCAGGGAAGCCCCAAATTGTGAAATTTTTTGATGCAGGAGGGAGGAGATATGGGGATATATGTATATGTATAGCTGATTCACTTTATTATAAAGCAGAAACTAACACACCACTGTAAAGCAATTGTACTCCAATAAAGACGTTAAAAAAAAAAAAACAGCCGGACTTCCCTGGTGGCGCAGTGGTTGAGAGTCCGCCTACCGATGCAGGGGACACCGGTTCATGCCCCAGTCCGGGAAGATCCCACATGCTGCAGAACGGCTAGGCCCGTGAGGCATGGCTGCTGAGCCTGCGCATCCGGAGCCTGTGCTCCACAACGGGAGAGGCCACAACAGTGAGAGGCACCCATACTGCAAAAAAAAAAAAAAAAAAAAGCCTTACCTATGGGGGCAGAGTTTAGGTGGGGGGTGGAACTTAGGCAGGGATGGGGCTTTGGGTGGGGGGGGAGCTAGGTGGGTGGGGGGGGCGACGTTCAAGCGTGGGGCGGGGCCTCTGCTTAGGACCTGTGGAAGGTGGGGAGGCAGGATGTGGAAAGGAGGGCCTCTGTAGTGTGGGGTTCCTGAGTTTGGAGGTAGGGCCCTGAGTGAGGGTGTTTGTGTCGGTTTAGGCTCAGCTCATTGGAGGGGGTCTCCAAATGTAGAGGTAGGGCCCTGGGTGGGGTGTAGGGGCGGGGCTCGGGCTCTGCACGGCAAGAGGAAGGCTCCAAAGGCAGAGGGTTAGGCCCAGGAGCCCAACAGGCTTCCCAGTGCCTAAGTGGACAGGGAAAGCAGGCCCCGTTCCCTTCTGTTCCTTCATGCCCCCCCCACCGTCTTCCCCAGGGTCTCCCCCGTGGCCACTGGACCCCTAACTGTGGGTGCATCCCTCTGGATGTAGGAACTCCTCCCCTCCCCCTGCTACCCCTCAGGGGTGCTGGTCCCAGAGGTCTGGCCTTTACTTTTGCTCCCCCTTCCCTCGCTCCCACTCCTTCAGGACCCTCGTGGCTGGAGGGGCCTCTGTCAGCAAAGGATCAGGCCTGGGATCTCAGCAGGTTCCTAGGGGTCCAAGTAGGCAGGGGAAACCTAGCCACGCTCCCTTTTGATCCTCTGCCCTCCCAATGGTTCCCCAATTTCCCGCTTCCGTCTTGGGATCCCTTCCCCTCCCCCAGCAGCCCCTCAGGGGCGCCGGTCCCACCCCACCTCCACTTCTCCTCCCCCTTCACTCCCCCCGCACCCATGTCCTACCCCGTCACTGGGGGTTTCTCCCATCCCCTTAAGTGTCCGTGATCCCCCACCAGTACCTGGTAGGTGCCCTAGTTGTGAGGAGACAGGAATTCCGCGTCCTCCTAGTATGCCATCTTGACTCCCTCTTTCATCTCTTTTAAGGATCAAATATCATTAGAAAAATAAGCCATGGGCATTACATACGTGGTCTGGTGAAATTCAATATTCACAATGACAATTCAGAATATGAGCTCCTTAGGGGAAAGTTAACCCCACCACTCTAACTTTGCATCGAAATATCTTAAAGTGTGCCATTGGTTTTATGAAAAGGTTTTGATCTACACTTCAAGTTTAAGTTCAAAAGAAAAGCTACATTTTAAAGTGTATTCCTTTTCTGGGTATATTTACTTTGAACTATAGCATATAGTTTTTCTCATAAATCTAACCTGCCACTATCTGTTTTTAAGACTTTGTAAACTTCAAGTGGTTATGATGTGTGAAGTTTGGATTAAACTAAAATTTTTAGAAAACACATGTTATATATTTTGATTGTTTTGAATTTTAACATGGGCCAGTCAAAAACTTGAGTGTCTCTCAAAGTAATATACTGTATTCTGTTACTACAAGAAATCACAGAAAATTGCCCTCTCCCATCATGTTAACAATAGACAAATGAAGCAGTTGTTCTCATTCTTAAATGTAGTGTTTGAAAAACTTGCACAATTTAATGAAAATGTCTCTACTCATAAAACTTAAAATGCTCACACATGGAAAAAGTCATAACGTTTTGGCAAATATTGCTTTGTTAGGAATGTGAGTGAGGTATACCTGCTTCATAACTAGAATTCTATATAAATGGCATGAAACTGTGGGGAAAAGCCAACTGAAAAGAAAACTCTGACAAAGGATGAGTTAATACTCTTAAAAAATGCAGATAGTTCTTACCCAAACATACTTTTTCTTTGACAAGCAAGAATTATAACATATACCCCTCTTCATCCCTTCTTTTTTTTTTTTCCAGGTGTAATTCTTGGATCATCATTTCTACTCAGTGTAAATGATTTTCTCCTTAAAACAAGTCTCAAAGAAAGAAGTCGGATTCTGATAGGACCATGTTGTGCTACTGCCAATCTGGAAGCTAAATGGTGTAAACACAGTGGCAATCCAGGCCCAGAACAGTCCATACCAAAAATATCCGTTGATTTAAGAGGAGGTCTGCTGCAGGTCTGTTGGGATTGGCCCCATTTTCCCATAAGTTTTAAACTAGTCTTTGTTCATTGTTTGAACTGTTTCATTAAATTTTAAATCTTGGTGTGGTGAGAAAAGGGTATTGTCAGATTGCTGTTTTACTAAACTTTTTTAACAGCTTTATTGAGATATAATTCACAAACCATACAGTTCACCTAATTAAAGAATACGATTCAGTGGTTTTTTACTATATTCACAGTCGTGTGGTCATCACAACAATCCATTTTAAAACATTTTCACACACCCACCTCCAAAACCCTTTATCCATTAGCATTCACTCCCCATTATCCTCCAGTTCCCTCTCCAGAACTAGGCAACCACTAACTATTTCCTGTCTCTATATATTTGACTTTTCTGGACATTTCATGTAAATGGAATCATATGAAATGTGGTCTTTTGTGAATGGCTTCTTTCACTTAGCATAATGTTTTCAAGGTTCATTCATGTTTTTGCAGGTGCCACTGCTTTATTCCTTTTTATGACCAAGTAATACTCCATTGTATGGATATACCTCATTTTATTTATCCATTCAGCAATTAATGGTTGTTTAGATTCTTTCCACTTTTAGCTATTATGAGCAATGCTGCTATGAACATTTGTGTACAAGTTTTGTGTGGACATGTTTGGAATTTCTGAGTCAATAAACTTTTTTCTATGTGTAGACTTTTCAAATTACAAAGTAGTCAGCCTGTCTCAAGCAGTGTCATCAGCAATAATTTAAGAACCATTTCCTAATGACAGGTCGTTAGCTATTATGATGTCTGATGGCTAACATAATATATAACCTTACATTGCAACCTTTTATGCATTTGATTTGCAGCCAAGTATTGAATTTGTGAGGGTATCCAACTTATTTCTTGATAATTTTCTATTTGGATAGAATGTGTTCTTTTTTTTTTTAACATCTTTATTGGAGTATAATTGCTTTACAATGTTGTGTTAGTTTCTGCTGTATAAAAAGTGAATCAGCTAAATGCATACGTATATCCCCATGTCCCCTCCCTCTTGCGCCTCCCTCCCACCCTCCCTATCCCACCCCTCTAGGTGGGCACAAAGCACTGAGCTGATCTCCCTGTGCTATGCAGCTGCTTCCCACTACCTATCTATTTTACATTTAGTAGTATATATATGTCAATGCCACTCTCTCACTTCGTTGCACCTTACCCTTCCCCCTCCCCATGTCCTCAAGTCCATTCTCTACATCTGTGTCTTTATTCCTGTCCTGCCCCTAGGTTTGTCAAAACCTTTTTTTTTTTAGATTCCATATATATGTGTTAGTGTACGGTATTTGTGTTTCTCTTTCTGACTTACTTCACTTTGTATGACAGACTCTAGGTCCATCCACCTCACTACAAATAACTCACTTTCGTTTCTTTTTATGGCTGAGTAATATTCCATTGTATAGATGTGCCACATCTTCTTTATCCATTCATCTGTTGATGGACACTTAGGTTGCTTCCAAGTCCTGGCTATTGTAAATAGAGCTGCAATGAACATTCTGGTACATGACTCTTTTTGAATTATGGTTTTCTCAGGGTATATATGCCCAGTAGTGGGATTGCTGGGTCATGTGGTAGGTCCATTTTTAGTCTTTTAAGGAACCTCCATACTGTTCTCCATAGTGGCTGTATCAATTTACATTCCCACCAACAGTACAAGAGGGTTCCCTTTTCTCCACACGCTCTCCAGCATTTATTATTTGTAGATTTTCTGATGATGGCCATTCTGACCCATGTGAGGTGATACCTCATTGTAGTTTTGATTTGCATTTCTCTAATGATTAGTGATGTTGAGCATCTTTTCATGTGTTTGTTGGCAATCTGTATATCTTCTTTGGAGAAATGTCTGTTTAGGTCTTCTGCCCATTTTTGGACTGGGTTGTTTGTTTTTTTGATATTGAGCTGCATGAGCTGCTTGTATATTTTGGAGGTTAATCCTTTGTCAGTTACTTCATTTGCAAATATTTTCTCGCATTCTGAGGGTTGTCATTTCATCTTGTTTATGGTTTTCATTGCTGTGCAAAAGCTTTAAGTTTCATTAGATCCCATTTGTTTACTTTTGTTTTTATTGCGATTTCTCTAGGAGGTGGTTCAAAAAGGATCTTGCTGTGATTTATGTCAGAGTGTTCTGCCTAAGTTTTCCTCTAAGAGTTTTATAGTTTCTGGCCTTACATTTAGGTCTTTAATCCATTTTGAGTTTATTTTTGTGTATGGCGTTAGGGAGTGTTCTAATTTCATTCTTTTACGTGTAGCTCCCCAGTTTTCCTGGCACCACTTATTGAAGAGACTGTCTTTTATCCATTGTATATTCTTGCCTCCTTTATCAAAAATAAGATGACCATATTGTGTGGGTTTATCTCTGGGCTTTCTATCCTGTTCCGTTGATCTATATTTCTGTTTTTGTGCCAGTACCATACTGTCTTGATTACTGTAGCTTTGTAGTATAGTCTGAAATCCAAGAGCCTGATTCCTCCAGCTCTGTTTTTCTTTCTCAAGACTGCTTTGGCTATTTGGGGTCTTTTGTGTTTCCATACAAATTGTGAAAGTTTTTGTTCTAGTTCTGTGAAAAATGCCATTGGTAGTTTGTTTTTTGTTGGGTTTTTTTTTTCCATTTTGACTTTTAATTGTAATATTCTCCTTTATAGCCAAAGCAGATGTCACCGTTAATGATGTTAGTGTTTCTCTAGGTATGAGAAGATGCAAGAATTTCGGCTCAAAAAATCTTCTCCTGAAAATATCTAACTGTCTGAAGGCCTGTTCTGCCAGTTTTTCCCAGGGAACAGACTGCCTCATTCCTGATGTCAACTGTGAACTCCTTTCAGGGGGTATTGAAGGTCAGCAGCTGCAGTGGCTCATGTTTTAATCTTTGTAGAGACAGACAGCAAGTGCCAATGGCAAGTGCTGCTTTCCAGTCAGCAGGGCCCCTTCATGGTCATAAATTTGACCATGGTTTGGGGGGGCATTTCATGACCATTTCAATCCATGGGGCTAGGAATGCTCATTCCAAGGCCTGGAAAAGAGTTTTCTGGTAGGCTACTCAATGTGCTCTTACTGGACTAGGCCACAGGAGTAGCCAAAAAGTCTCTGGACCACCTGTCTTACTAGTCTCTTACAGTCCAGGAAAATATTCCCTCTTGTTGCTTCTTCCCATATCTAGAGTTACACTATTACCATCATTGATCTTACATGGAACCATATATCATCATTTGATGACAGGCTTAGTCACACATTTGGTAATGTAAGAAACAACAATTTTGTAAAACAGGTGAAATACAAATAACATAGCTAGCAGTAGTAGTGAAGTCATAAGTAAGAATTAAGCAAGCTTCCATTAGGTGTGGCCCAGTATATCCCAGGTTGTCTGACTTAGTCTGTTCTGTACCAATCCTTATCTTTAAGGTAAATTTTATATTGGCACTGTCCATAAGACACCCAGCCCAGTTTCCTAGTGTTACTAGACTGATTATCCTTACTATGATTTAATTGTTCCCAACATAGAGGAGCCTTTAAACTTAAATTACCATGGCCTGGTGTTAACTACATAAATCCGTCCCATAATTGTGGGAGGTCTTATTCCTTGGCTGAAATTTTGCTTGTTGCTATGATTGAGCCTGAGTAATAAAGAAAAATTTATGGCCAGAGTCACAGTAGGATCATTAATTGGCTAGGTGAGGGGATCCCACCTAGTAATATTAATAGTGGCCTAAATAGGACTATAATTTCTCTCTTCTAGAATAAATTTCCTAAGAGCCAACCAATTAGAGCCTTGGAGTAGAGAAATCCACCAAGGTAACCCAGAAGTACTAGACACAGGTAATTGGCCACAAACCCAACAACTGGATTGATTTTTAAAACTAGCATAGGAAAAAAAAAAAAAAAAAAAAAAACTAGCATAGGATCATGCCCATGATAGGAAAACATTTGATTCATATGCAAGGGTCCAAGAAGTCAAGAAAACATTATAAATGATCATACGAGTTAGGTCCAGAATCTTGGGCAAGCTGTCTACTTCTGATGTCGTCTTCTTCTCATCCTAGTATGAGGGTAGTTTCTCTTTTGTTTGAGCATTGTTTTAAGGTGATTTTGAGGTCAACCACACTCTCCATAGGCCAGTCCACTGCAGGGGCCCTTTGTGAGTGGTAATTAATCCAGGAGTCATTCCCTTCAGTTTCACTGTTCATCAGCTAGTTAAGAGTACCTGAAAAGTGTCCTTCCAACCAGGTTGGAGATAGTCTAAATTATGTCTGTTTTAGCATGCACAATCTCCTGGTTCCAGGTCCTGGGGCATCTGATCTTCATTCAAAGATAGATTACTAAGATAAACTTCAGAAACAAACTTAGAGTGTCCTTCAATTAAACTTTACATTAATATAGCATGACAGCAGGGAACTACCTAGGAGGTAAGTCTTAATAAATACAGACCCTCCATTAACAAAACCAGAATTTAATATTCACTGAAACAATCTTTTTCTCTCTAAAATTACCGTCATTTTTACCAAATGTAACCAAATTAAGAGTAGTTTGTTTGCAAAATAAGTCTGGTCTCAGTAAACTTGGCCTGATGATTTATATAACTATAATTGATGATATAGAATTCTTATGTGTGTGTGTGAAATTTTGATAAGGAGTCTCATACTGAACTTTTAAAAGATCTCTCAGGGCTAGGAAAGTCATACCAAGGGTTTATCACACATTTTGCCTAACAGATCTAGGTGAATTCCTCACTTTTCTTTTTTTTTTTTAATTTAATTTAATTTAATTTTTTTATACAGCACGTTCTTATTAATCATCAATTTTATACACATCAATGTATACATGTCAATCCCAATTGCCCAATTCATCACACCACCACCACCACCACCACCCCGCAGCTTTCCCCCCTTGGTGTCCATACTTTTGTTCTCTACATCTGTGTCTCAATTTCTGCCCTGCAAACCAGTTCATCTGTACCATTTTTCTAGGTTCCACATAGATGTGTTAATATACGATATTTGTTTTTCTCTTTATGATTTACTTCACTCTATAACACTCTCTAGATCCATCCACATCTCAACAAATGACCCAATTACATTCTTTTTTATAGCTCAGTAATATTCCATTGTATATATGTAACACATCTTCTTTATCCATTCGTCTGTCGATGGACATTTAGGTTGCTTCCATGACCTGGCTATTGTAAATAGTGCTGCAATGAACATTGGAGTACATGTGTCTTTTTGAAGTATGGTTTTCTCTGGGTATATGCCCAGTAGTGAGATTGCTGGACCATATGGTAATTCTATTTTTCGTTTTTTAAGGAACCTCCATACTGTTCTCCATAGTGGCTGTATCAATTTACATTCCCACCAAGAGTGCAAGAGGGTTCACTTTTCTCCACACCCTCTCTAGCATTTGTTGTTTGTAGATTTTCTGATGATGCCCATTCTAACTGGTGTGAGGAGACACCTCATTGTAGTTTTGATTTGCATTTCTCTAATAGGGATGTTGAGCAGCTTTGCATATGCTTCTTGGCCATCTGTATATCTTCTTTGGAGAAATGTCTATTTAGATCTTCTGCCCATTTTTGGATTGGGTTTTTTTTTTTAATATTGAGCTGCATGAGCTGTTTATATATTTTGGAGATTAATCCTTTGTCCATTGATTCGTTTGCAATATTTTCTCCCATTCTGAGGGTTGTCTTTTCATCTTGTTTATGGTTTCCTTTGCTGGGCAAAAGCTTTTAAGTTTCATTAGGTCCCATCTGTTTATTTTTGTTTTTAATTCCATTACTCTAGGAGGTGGATCAAAAAATATCTTGCTGTGATTTATGTCAAAGAGTGTTCTTCCTATGTTTTCCTCTAAGAGTTTTATAGTGTCCGATCTAACATTAAGGTCTCTAATACATTTTGAGTTTATTTTTGTGTATGGTGTGAGGGAGTGTTCTAATTTCATTCTTTTACATGTAGTGGTCCAGTTTTCCCAGCACCACTTATTGAAGAGACTGTCTTTTCTCCATTGTATATCCTTGCCTCCTTTGTCATAGATTAGTTGACCATAGGTGCGTGGGTTTACCTCTGGGCTTTCTATTTGTTCCATTGATGTGTGTTTCTGTTTTTGTGCCACTATCATATTGTCTTGATTACTGTAGCTTTGTAGTATAGTCTGAAGTCAGGAAGTCTGATTCCTCCAGCTCCATTTTTTTCCCTCAAGACTGCTTTGGCTATTTGGGGTCTTTGATGTCACCATACAAATTTTAAGATTTTCTGTTCTAGTTCCGTAAAAAATGCCATTGGTAATTTGATAGGGATTGAATTGAATCTGTAGATTACTTTGCGTAGTATAGTCATTTTCACAATATTGCTTCTTTCAATCCAAAAGCATGGTATATCTCTACATCTGTTGGTATCATCTTTAATTCCTTCATCAGTGTCTTATAGTCTTCTGCATACAGGTTTTTTGTCTCCCTAGGTAGGTTTATTCCTAGGTATTTTATTCTTTTACTTGCAATGATAAATGGGAGTGTTTCCTTAATTTCTCTTTCAGATTTTTCATCATTAGTGTATAGGAATGCAAGAGATTTCTGTGTATTAATTTTGTATCCTGCAACTTTACCAGTTTCATTAATTAGCTCTAGTAGTTTTCTGGTGGCATCTTTAGGATTCTCTATGTATAGTATCATGTCATCTGCAAACAGTGGCAGTTTTACTTCTTCTTTTCCAATTTGTATTCCCTTTATTTCTTTTTTTTCTCTGATTGCTGTGGCTAGGACTTCCAAAACTATGTTGAATAATAGTGGTGAGAGTGGACATCCTTGTCTCGTTCCTGATCTTAGAGGAAATGCTTTCAGTTTTTCACCATTGAGAATGATGTTTACTGTGGGTTTATCAAATACGGCCTTTATTATGTTGAGGTAGGTTCCCTGTATGCCCACTTTCTGGAGAGTTTTTATCATAAATTGGTGTTGAATTTTCTCAAAAGATTTTTCTGCATCTATTGAGATGATCATATGGTATTTCAATTTGTTAATATGGTGTGTCACATTGTTAATCAATTTGTTAATATGGTGTATCATATTCATTGATTTGCATATATTGAAGAATCCTTGCATCCCTGGGATAAATCCCACTTGATCATGGTGTATGATTCTTTTAATATGTTGTTGAATTCCTTTTGCTAGTATTTTGTTTAGGATTTTTGCATCTATATTCATCAGTGATATTGGCCTGTAATTTTCTTTTTTTGTAGTATCTTTGTCTGGTTTTGGTATCAGAGTAATGGTGGCCTCATAGAATGAGTTTGGGAGTGTTCCTTCCTCCGCAAGTTTTTGCAAGAGTTTGAGAAGGATGGGTGTTAGCTCTTCTCTAAATGTTTGACAGAATCCACCTGTGAAGCCATCTGGTCCTGGACTTTTGTTTGTTGGATGATTTTTAATCACAGTTTCAATTTCATTACTTGTGATTGGTCTGTTTATATTTTCTATTTCTTCCTGGTTCAGTCTTGGAAGGTTATACCTTTCTAAGAATTCGTCCATTTCTTCCAGGTTGTCCATTTTATTGGCACAGAGTTGCTTGTAGTAGTCTCTTCAGATGCTTTGTATTTCTGCGGTGTCTGTTGTAACTTCTCCTTTTTCATTTCTAATTTTATTGATTTGAGTCCTCTCCCTCTTTTTCTTGATGAGTCTGCCTAATGGTTTATCAATTTTCTTTATCTCCTCAAAGAACCAGCTTTTACTTTTATTCATTTTTGCTATTGTTTTCTTTGTTTCTTTTTCATTTATTTCTGCTCTGATCTTTATGATTTCAATCTTTTCGCTAACTTTGGGTTTTGTTTGTTCTTCTTTCTCTAGTTCCTTTAGGTGTAAGGTTAGATTGCTTATTAGAGATTTTTCTTGTTTCTTGAGGTAGGCTTGTATAGCTATAGACTTCCCTCTTAGAACTCTTTTGCTGCAACCCATAGGTTTTGGATCATCATGTTTTCATTGTCATTTGTCTCTAGGTATTTTTTTATTTCCTCTTTGATTTCTTTAGTGATCTCTTGGTTATTTAGTAATGTATTCTTTAGCCTGCATGTGTTTCTTTTTTTTAAGTTATTTTCCCTGTAATTCATATCTAGTCTCGTAGCATTGTGGTCAGAAAAGTTGCTTGATATGATTTCAATTTTCTTAAATTTACTGAGGCTTGATTTGTGACCCAAGATGTGATATATCCTGGAGAATGTTCTGTGCACACTTGAGAAGAAAGTGTAATCTGCTGTTTTTGGATGGAATGTCCTATAGATACCAGTTAAATCTATCTGGTTTATTGTGTCATTTAAAGCTTCTGTTTCCTTATTTATTTTCATTTTTTATGATCTGTCCATTGGTGTAAGTGAGGTGTTAAAGTCCCCCACTATTATTGTATTACTGTCGATTCCCTCTTTTGTAGCTGTTAGCAGTGGCCTTATATATTGAGGTGCTCCTATGTTGGGTGCATATATACTTATAATTGTTATATCTTCTTCTTGGATTGATCGCTTGATCATTATGTAGTGTCCTTCTTTGTCTCTTGTGACATTTTTATTTTAAAGTCTATTTGATCTGATATGAGTGCTGCTACTCCAGCTTTCTTTTTTTTTTTTTTTTTGCGGTATGTGGGCCTCACACTGTTGTGGCCTCTCCTGTTGCGAGCACAGGCTCCGGACGCGCATGCTCAGCAGCCATGGCTCATGGGACCAGCCACTCCACGGCATGTGGGATCTTCCCAGACCGGGGCACAAACCCATGTCCCCTGCATTGGCAGGCGGACTCTCAACCACTGCACCACCAGGGAAGCCTTCCAGCTTTTTTCTTTTGATTTGCATTTGCATGGAATATCTTTTTCCATCCCCTCACATTCAGTCTGTATGGGTCCCTAGGTCTGAAATGGGTCTCTTTTAGATAGCCTATGTATGGGTCTTGTTTTCTTATCCATTCAGCAAGCCTGTGTCTTTTGGTTGGAGCATTTAATCCATTCACATTTAAGGTAATTATTGATACGTATGTTCCTATTACCATTTCCTTAATTGTTTTGGGTTTGTTTTTGTGGGTCCTTTTCTTCTCTAGTGTTTCCCACTTAGAGAAGAAGTTCCTTTAGCATTTGTTGTAGAGCTGGTTTGGTGGTGCTGAATTCTCTTAGCTTTTGCTTCTCTGTAAAGCTTTTGATTTCTCCATCGAATCTGAATGAGATCCTTGCCGGGTAAAGTACTCTTGGTTGTAGGTTCTTCCCTTTCATCACTTTAAGTGTATCTTGCCACTGCCTTCTGTCTTGTAGAGTTTCTGCTGAGAAATCAGCTGTTAACCTTATGGGAGTTCCCTTGTATGTTATTTGTCATTTTTCCCTTGCTGCTTTCAATAATTTTCTTTCTCTTTAATTTTTGCCAATTTGATTACTATGTGTCTTGACGTGTTTCTCCTTGGGTTTATCCTGTATGGGACTCACTGCGCTTCCTCAACTTGGGTGGCTATTTCCTTTCCCATGTTAGGGAAGTTTTCGACTATAATCTCTTCAAAATTTTCTCTGCTCCTTTCTCTCTCTCTTCTTCTGTGACCCCTATCATGCGAATGTTGTTGCGTTTAATGTTGTCCCAGAGGTCTCTTAGGCTGTCTTCATTTCTTTTCATTCTTTTTTCTTTATTCTGTTCCGCAGCAGTGTATTCCACCATTCTGTCTTCCAGGTCACTTATCCATTCTTCTGCCTCAGTTATTCTGCTATTGATTCCTTCTAGTGTAGTTTTCATTTCAGTTACTGTATTGTTCATCTCTGTTTGTTTGTTCTTTAATTTTTCTAGGTCTTTGTTAAACATTTCTTGCATCTTCTCAATCTTTGCCTCCATCCTTTTCCGAGGTCCTGGATCATCTTCACTGTCGTTATTCTGAATTCTTTTTCTGGAAGGTTCCCTATCTCCACTTAATTTATTTGTTTTTCTGGGGTTTTATCTTGTTCCTTCATCTGGTACATAGCCCTCTGCGTTTTCATCTTGTCTACCTTTCTGTGAATGTGTTTTTTGTTCCACAGGCTGCAGGATTGTAGTTCTTCTTGCTTCTGCTGTCTGCCCTCTGGTGGATGAGGCTATCTAAGAGGCTTGTGCAAGTTTCCTGGTGGGAGGGATTGGTGGTAGGTACAGCTGACTGTTGCTCTGGTGGGCAGAGCTCAGTAAATCTTTAATTTGCTTGAATCCTGATGGGTGGTGCTGGATTCCCTTCCTTTTGGTTGTTTGGCCTGAGGCAACCCAACACTGGAGCCTACCTGGGCTCTTTGGTGGGGCTAATGGCAGACTCTGGGATGCTTCACGCCAAGGAGTACTTCCCAGAACTTCTTCTGCCAGTGTCCTTGTCCCCATGGTGAGCCACAGCCACCCCCCACCTCTGCAGGAGACCCTCCAACACTAGCAGGTAGGTCTGGTTCAGTCTCCTCTGTGGTCACTGCTCCTTCCTCTGGGTCCTGATGCACACACTACTTTGTGTGTGCCCCCCAAGAGTGGAGTCTCTGTTTTCCCCAGTCTTGTCTAAGTCCTGCAATGAAATCGCACTAGCCTTCAAAGTCTGATTCTCTAGGAATTCCTTCTCCTGTTGCCAGACCCCCAGGTTGGGAAGTCTGACATGGGGCTCAGAACCTTTACTCCAGTGGGTGGACTTTTGTGGTATAATTGTTCTCCAGTCTGTGAGTCACCCACCCAGCAGTTATGGGATTTCATTTTGCTGTGATTGCACCCCTCCTACCATCTCAGTGTGGCTTCTCCTTTGTCTTTGGATGTAGGGTATCTTTTTTGTTGAGTTCAAGTATCTTCCTGTCGATGATTGTGCAGCACCTAGTTGTGATTCTGGTGTTCTCACAAAAGGGAGTGAGAGCACGTCCTTCTACTCTGCCATCTTGGTTCAGGCCTCGCCATTGGTAGTTTGATAGGGATTGCATTCAATTTGTAGGTTGCTTTGTGCAGTATAGTCATTTTCACAATGTTGATTCTTCCTATTCAAGGCACATTATATCTCTCCAACTGTTTGTATCATCTTTAATTTCTTTCCTCAGTGTCTTATAGTTTTCTGTGTACAAGTCTTTTGTCTCCTTAGGTAGGTTTATTCCTAGGTATTTTATTCTTTTTGTTGCAATGGTAAATGGGAGTGTTTCCTTAATTTCTCTTTCAGACTTTTCATCATTAGTGTATAGGAATGCAAGAGATTTCTGTGCATTAATTTTTGTATCCTGCTACTTTACCAAATTCATTGATTAGCTCTAGTAGTTTTCTGGTAGCATCTTTAGGATTCTCTATGTATCGTATCATGTCATCTGCAAACAGTGACAGCTTTGCTTCTTCTTTTCTGATGTGGATTCCTTTTATTTCTTTTTCTTCTCTGATTGCTGTAGTTAAAACTTCCGAAACTATGTTGAATAATAGTGCTGAGAGTGGGCAACCTTGTCTTGTTTCTGATCTTAGTGGAAATGGTTTCAGTTTTTCACCATTGAGAACGATGTTGGCTCTGGGTTTGTCATATATGACCTTTATTTTGTTAAGGTAAGTTCCCCCTATGCCTGCTTTCTGCAGAACTTTTATCATAAATGGGTGTTGAATTTTGTCGAAAGCATTTTCTGCACCTATTGAGATGATCATATGGTTTTCCTCCTTCAGTTTGTTTATGTGGTTTATTACATTGATTGATTTCCATATATTGAAGAATCCTTGCATTCCTGGGATAAACCCCACTTGATCATGGTGTATGATCACGTTACGTTAAAAGTAACATGCTGGTGGTTGAGAGTCCGCCTGCCGATGCAGGGGACATGGGTTCGTGCCCCGGTCCGGGAAGATCCCACATGCCGTGGAGCGGTTGGGCCCGTGAGCCATGGCCGCTGAGCCTGCGCGTCCGGAGCCTGTGCTCCGCAACAGGAGAGGCCACAACAGTGAGAGGCCCGCGTACAGCAAAAAAAAAAATTTTAAAAAAAGTAACATGCTGTTGGGTTCTGTTTGTTACTGTTTTGTTGAGGATTTTTGCCTTTGTGTTCATCAGTGATATTTGTCTGTAGTTTTGTTTTTTTGTGACATCTTTGTCTTCTTTTGGTATCAGGGTGATGGTGGCCTCATAGAATGAGTTTGGGAGTGTTCCTCCCTCTGCTGTATTTTGGAAGAGTTTGAGAAGGCTAAGTGTTAGCTCTCCTCTAAATGTTTGATAGAATTCCCCTGTGAATCCTTCTGGTCCTGGGCTTTTGTTTATTGGAAGATTTTTAATCACCATGTCAATTCCAGTGCTTGTGATTGGTCTCTTTATATTTTCTATTTCTTCCTGGTTCAGTCTCAGCAGGTTGTGCTTTTGTAAGAATTTGTCCATTTCGTCCAGGTTGTCCATTTTATTGGCATAGAGTTGCTTGTAGTAATCCGTCATGATCTTTTGTATTTCTGCAGTGTTAGTTGTTACTTCTCCTTTATCATTTCTCATTCTATTGATTTGAGTCTTTTCCCTTTTTTTCTTGATGAGCCTGGCTAGTGGTTTATCAATTTTGTTTATCTTCTCAAAGAACCAGCTTTTAGTTTTATTGATCTTAGCTGTTGTTTCCTTCATTTCTATTTCATTTATTTCTGATCTGATCTTTATGATTTCTTTCCTTCTGCTATCTTTGCTGTTTTTTTGTTCTTCTTTCTCTAATTGCTTTAGGTGTAAGGTTAGGTGGTTTATTTGAGATGTTTCTTCTTTCTTGAGGGAGGATTGTATTGCTATAAACTTCCCTCTTAGAACTGCTTTTGCTGCATCCCATAGATTTTGTTTTGTCGTGCTTTCATTGTCATTTGTTTCTAAGTATTTTTTTATTTTCTCTTTGATATCTTCAGTGAGATCTTGGTTATTTAGTATTGTATTGTTTAACCTCCATGTGTTTGTATTTTTTACAGATTTTTCCTGTACTTGACATCTAGTCTCATAACGTTGTGGTCTGAAAACATACTTGATATGATTTCAGTTTTCTTAAATTTACCAAGGCTGGATTTGTGACACAAGATATGATCTATCCTGGAGAATGTTCCATGAGCACTTGAGAAGAAAGTGTATTCTGTTGTTTTTGGATGGAATGTCCTGTAAATTAATTAATAATCAATTAATTCCATCTTGTTTAATTTAAATCTTGTGTTTCCTTATTTATTTTCTTTTTGGATGATATGTCCATTGGTGAAAGTTGGATGTTAAAGTCCCCTACTATGATTGTGTTACTGTCAATTTCCCCTTTTATCCCTGTTAGCATTTGCCTTAAGTATTGAGGTGCTCCTATGTTGTTTGAATAAATATTTACAATTGTTATATTTTCTTCTTGGATTGATCCCTTGATCATTATGTAGTGTCCTTCTTTGTCTCTTGTAATAGTCTTTATTTTAAAGTCTATTTTGTCTGATATGAGAATTGCTACTCCAGCTTTCCTTTCATTTCCATTTGCATGGAATATCTTTTTCCATCCCCTCACTTTCAGTCTATATGTGTCCCTAGGTCTGAAGTGGGTCTCTTGTAGACAGCATATATACAGGTCTTGTTTTTGTATCTTTTCACGCAGTCTGTGTGTTTTGGTTGGAGCATTTAATCTATTTACATTTTAGGTAGTTATTGATATGTGTGTTCCTATTAATTTTTTTAATTGTTTTGGGTTTGTTATCATAGGTCTTTTCCTTCTCTTGTGTTTCCTGCCTAGAGAAGTTCCTTTCGGATTTGTTGTAAAGCTGGTTTGGTGGTGCTGAATTCTCTTAGCTTTTGCTTGTCTGTAAGGCTTTTAATTTCTCCATGGAATCTGAATGAGACCCTTGCTGGGTAGAGTAATCTTGGTTGTAGGTTTTTCTCTTTCATCACTTTAAATATGTCCTGCCACTCCCTTCTGGCTTGCAGAGTTTCTGCTCAAAGATCAGCTGTTAACCTTATGGGGATTCCCTTGTATATTATTTGTTGCTTTTCCCTTGCTGCTTTTAATATTTTTTGTTTGTATTTAATTTTTGGGACTTTGCTTAATATGTGTCTTGGCATGTTTCTCCTGGGATTTATCCTGTATGGGACTCTCTGTTCTTCCTGGACTTGATTAACTATTTCCTTTCCCATATTAGGGAAGTTTTCAACTATAATCTGTCCAAATAGTTTCACAGTCCCTTTCTTTTTCTCTTCTTTTGGGACCTCTATTATTCCAATGTTGGTGTGTTTAATGTTGTCACAGAGGTCTCTGAGACTGTCCTCAATTCTTTTCATTCTTTTTTCTTCATTCTGCTCTGCAGTAGTTATTTCCACTATTTTATCTTCCAGGTCACTTATCCGTTCTTCTGCCTCAGTTATTCTGCTATTGATCCCATCTAGAGTATTTTTAATTTCATTTATTGTGTTGTTCATCATTGTTTGTTTGCTCTTTAGTTCTTCTACGTCCTTGTTAAACGTTTCTTGTATTTTCTCCATTGTATTTCTAAGATTTTGGATCATCTTTACTATCATTATTCTGAATTCTTTTTCAGGTAGGCTGCCTATTTCCTCTTCATTTGTTTGGTCTGGTGGGTTTTAACTTGCGCCTTCATCTGCTGTGTATTTCTCTGTCTTCTCATTTTGCTTAACTTACTGTGTTTGGGGTCTCCTTTCTGCAGGCTGCAGGTTCGTAGTTCCCGTTGTTTTTGGTGTCTGCCCCAGTGGCTAAGTTTGTTTCAGTGCGTTGTGTAGGCTTCCTGGTGGAAGGGACTGGTGCCTGTGTTCTGGTGGATGAGGCTGGATCTTGTCTTTCTGGTGGGCAGGACCACATCCGGTGGTGTGTTTTGGAGTGTCTCTGAACTTGCTATGATTTTAGGCAGCTTCTCTGCTAGTGGGTGGGGTTGTGTTCCTGTCTTGCTAGTTGTTTGGCTTAGGGTGTCCAGCACTCTAGCGTGCTGGTCATTGAGTGGAGCTGGGTCTTAGCGCTGAGATGGAGATCTCTGGGAGAGCTTTCGCTGTTTGATATTACGTGGGGCCAGGAGGTATCTGGTGGACCAATGTCCTGAACTTGGCTCTCTCACCTCAGAGGCTCAGGCCTGACACCCTGCTGAAGCACCATGACTCTGTCAGCCACCCCCGCTCAGAAGAAAAGGGAGAGAAAGAAAGAAAGAAAGAAGGAAAAATAGATAAAGTTATTAAAATAAAAAATATATATTATTATATATAAAAAAATGTTAAAGTAGTAAAAAAAAAAAAACGGAAGAGAGAGCAACCAAATGCAAAAATAAATCCACCAATTATAACAAGCTCTAAAAACTATACAAGAAAAAAAAAAGGACGGACAGAACCCTAAGAGAAATGGTAAAAGTAAAGCTATACAGGCAAAGTCACACAAAGAAGCATACACATACACACTCACAAAAGGAGAAAAAGGAAAAAAAATATATATATATATACATTAAAAATTTTTAAAAAGGAAGAGAACAACCAAATCAATAAACAAATCTACCAATGATAATAAGCTGTAAATACCAAACTAAGATAAACATAAAACCAGAAACAAATTAGATGCAGAAAACAAACGCGAAGTCTACAGTTGATCCCAAAGTCCACCACCTCCATTTTGGGATGATTCGTTGTCTATCCAGGTATTCCGCAGATGCAGGGTACATCAAGTTGATTGTGGGGATTTAATCCACTGCTCCTAAGGCTGCTGGGAAAAATTTCCCTTTCTCTTCCTTGTTCGAACAGCTCCTGGGTTTCAGCTTTGGATTTGGCCCCACCTCTGCGTGTTCTTCGCTCAGACAGGACGGGGTTAAAGGAGCAGCTGATTAGGGGGCTCTGGCTCACTCAGGCCAGGGGGAGGGACGGGTACGGAATGCGGGGCAAGCCTGTGGCGGCAGAAGCCGGAGTGAGGTTGCACCAGCCTGAGGCGCGCCGTGCGTTCTCCCGGGGAAGTTGTCCCTGGATCACAGGATCCTGGCAGTGGTGGGCTGCCCAGGCTCCCAGGAGGGGAGGTGTGCACAGTGACCTGTGCTTGCACACACGCTTCTTGGTGGTGGCGGCAGCAGCCTTAGAATTTCATGCCCGTCTCTGGGGTCCGGGCTGATAGCTGCGGCTTGCTCCCATCTCTGGAGCTCGTTTAGGCAGTGTTCTGAATCCCCTCTCCTTGTGCACCCCTAAACAGTGGTCTCTTGCCTCTCAGGCAGTTCCAGTCATTTTCCCAGACTCCCTCCCGGCTAGCTGTGGCGCACTAGCCCCCTTCAGGCTGTGTTCACGCAACCAACCCCAGTCCTCTCCCTGGGATCTGACCTCCGAAGCCTGAGCCTCAGTTCCCATTCCCCGCCCACCCCGGCGGGTGAGCAGAAAAGCCTCTCGGGTTGGTGAGTGCTGGTCGGCACCGATCCTCTGTGCGGGAATCTCTCAGCTTTGCCCTCTGCATCCCTGTTGCTGCGCTCTCCTCCGTGGCTCCAAAGCTTCCCCACCACCACCCCCCGTCTTTGCCAGTGAAGGGGCTTCCTAGTTTGTGGAAACTTTTCCTCCTTCACAGCTCCCTCCCAGAGGTGCAGGTCTCATCCCTATTCTTTTGTCTCTGTTTTTTTTCTTTTTTCTTTTGCCCTACCCAGGTATGTGGGGAGTTTCTTGCCTTGTGGGAAGTCTGAGTTCTTCTGCCAGCGTTCAGTAGGTGTTCTGTAGTTGTTCCACATGTACATGTATTTTTGATGTAGTTGTGGGGAGGAAGGTGATCTCTACATCTTACTCCTCTGCCATCTTGAAGCTATCCTGAATGTGTATCCTTTATATGATTTGATGTTCCCCAAATTTGACACAAATCTAAAAAGCTTGAGGAATTCAGAGTTATAGAAAATGGCAATGACTAATTTGTTAATAGCGGAGGCATATTAAATATGAATTTGTCTTCATCTAAAAGTTGTCTTGCCTCACCTTTTTCACCAGTTTTCTTAGTGACACAGAGGTAGATGTAGGGGAGCCCACTAACTTATTGCTTTACATTGATTGGTTTTGAGATTTTCAGTATCTGTTATAAATTTTCATAGATTTACTCAGCATGTGATTTTGTGTTGTTTTATCAAGAATAGTAATTGTATTACCATTTTTCCAAGACAGCAAAGTAGCTCCACATTAAAAACAACAATAAGAGCAAAGTCAAAGTATATCATCTCTACATTATAAACTCTCTTGATATTTTAAAACCTGGAGCACAGTGTTTGACTCCCCAACTTGACTTTTCACCTATCTCTGTTTTTCAGGATTCAATAAAAATAAGATTGATGAGAAAAAAATAGACTTTGTATCATACCTCTTACTTTTATTTCTGAGATGCCTTAATTCCAGAGAGTAGGACTTAAACTGAGGGTTTCAAACTTGCCCACAAAGCATAGGCTTATTCTTTTCTACGTCTGTATATTCTTTTCTTCTTTGCCGTATTAGCTGGTCCTCTTAGAAATTATGGTTGTATTGCCTTTATCCAATACATTCAGAGAAATTAATATTTTGAAAATTTATGGTCTCTGACATTAATCATTATTACCTACTGGTCATACTTCCATTATAGACTAATATTCTTCACATGCAGAAAAAGGGAACTTGATCCTCTCTGTTAGATGTAACACCAAGAGTTTGTTCTGAAACTGTACCGTAGCTCCTGTACAGTTGGTTCTGAAGGGCTGTGAAATACTGTTTGTTGGCACTTTCTCACTAAACACTGAAGTTGGGAGCCTTTTAAGTTCAGGTTCATTGAGCATCTTTTTTTTTTCTGAAGAGTGAAAGTGCAAAGAAAGGAACCCTATAATCAAGATGTGTTCATGTAACCTCATGACAAAATGTAGAAGCTGTTCTACAATATTATTAACATTTTGGCCTAGAAGGATCTTCATATAGTCTCTCAGACTATAATGGATATTCTTTTCCCTCTTAGCTAAGTTAATTCATAAACATTACCTCACATAAACATAATTTCATTATCAATTCAGCATTTAAAATTGATTGCTATCCACACAATATATGATATACTTGATTTTCTTGTTTTTATGTATTTACCCAAGAATAGAATTTCATCCCATAGGTCAATTGCTTCTTAAAAATTATAGTTTAATTATTATCAATAGTTAAATTAAATGTAATTACAGCCTTGAACTAATTCAAATATGATTGTACCTAATTATTCTCATGAAGTGTTTGTGTTAAAGCCAGTAAAATTTTTCATATGATTTTAAAGGTTTTCTGGGGTCAAGAACATTTGAATTGCCTAGTTCTTCTACATGAATTACTCAATGGATACCTTAAAGAGGAGGGAAATTTTGAAGTGCAAGTTTCTGAAACAGTGCCGCAAATTCCATCTCCTATGGAAAAAAATCAGATATTTAAAAGTGAACAAAGTTCAGATGACCTACGGACAGGTCTGTTTCAGTATATACAGGATGCTGGTAAGTAACGATAGCTTCAGTGTGATTGTGTGTGTGTTTGTTTATTTTACCTGCACATTCAGTAAATAATAACACATCAAGATCACTTGAAAAGTAAGTCAGTACCTGCAGTACAAAAATAGTACATTGCCATTCAGTCTCTCTTAAGGGAAAATTTTTGATTTGTTCCTGTCTTAAACCATGTACACATGATCAACCAGCTTCTTTATATTCTTTTCTTTTATACTCATAATTTTTTCTTGTGTAATAAACCAACATGTTCCCCTTCGAAAGCATACAATTAATTACACTTTCGTTTAACAGAAGCTTTGAAAATGCCTGGTGTCTATGAAGTCTTGTTTTACAATGAAACTGAAGATAGCCCAGGGATGATGTTATGGAGATATCCAGAACCTAGAGTGCTCACCCTTGTACACATAACTCCTGTGCCCTTCAACACCACAGAGGATCCAGATATTAGCACAGCAGACCTTGGTGATATGCTACAGGTATGGAATGGCTCTTCATTTCAAAATAAAAGACAGTGTGGGAAAGTGCTGATTTGATCATAATAAAAATGTTGGGAGCATACCTATCTTCTCCATAAGTTGTATCAGAGAGAAATACACATGTATGTGCGTATACAGACACATACATATGTACACACACACACGAGACACACACATACTAGAAATTGTATAATAAGAGAATAATGTCATTCAGATTCATGGTACATGGCAATCCTGAGAGTTCTTAATTCTACTCTTCAACCTGTTACAGGTAGCTTACATAGTCTCCAGGTAGTAATGGGACAAACAGGTGTCATTGAGTTCAACACACATTTTCTGAGGACCTACCATGTGCTCACACTCTTCAGCATTTTTAGAACTGTTCTATGAAATGAGATATGTCCCCATAAGGGCCAGAAAGGATGACTTAATTTTCATTTCATTTCCCGAGCTGAAAATGGTCTTGGGCCTCGTGGTAGGCTGATAGGAAAACCATCTAACCAGTGATCATATTCTGTATGATTTTGTGGAAAGTTTTTTGCTTGTCATTTCCCTGAGTGTGGATAGCACTATATTATTATTCTACTTATTAATATTCTACAGATCTGAATTTCTCCTAAAATTTGTTTTTCTCTTAGTTGTCCACCTGTTACTAGATCACATAACCATCCACTGGAAGTCATTCCTGATTGCTCTTTTTCCCTAACTGCTCACATCTGATTCATCAATAAGTCGTGTCAGCTCTACCTCCAAATATGTCCCTATTCCATCTACTTCTTTCTGTTTCTACTGGTACAACTTGAGTTCAAGCTACCATCTTCTGTTCCCTACTACAGTAGCTTCCTAATTGGTCTCTATGATTCCATCCTTGACTCCTTGTAATGCATTTTCCAAACAACAGCTAGAGTGATCTTTTGAAAATGTAGGTTAGGTTACGTCACTCCCCTAACTTAAAACCTGATGGTGGCTCCCTTTAAGACTAACAGAATTCGGTATCTTACTATGGCTTGTAAGGACCTCTGATCTCTGCACTGCCTACCTCTCTTGTATGTCTTGATCACTTATCTCCAGCCCCTGGTATAGAAATATGAGCCAGTTTTTTTAATGACTGCTCTACACTTAACAACTCAGAATAATAATACAAATCAGAGGAGACCACAGTACATATTAACATTGGTATTATTATATGCTTATTTAATTCTTGTTTAAATTCCTGGTTATAATATAGTCAGATGTTCACCTTCTGAATTGATAACAATGAAATGTGTCATCATTTTGTCAAGTGAACTAGAGTATGCAGAACTATCCAGTTTGCCAAGATGTCAACAGTATCTACCTTCTTTTGTTTTTTTTTTTCTTGTGATGAGAACTTTTAAGATCTACCCTCTTAGCAACTCTGCTTTGATTCTTAAATCCTCACATTTGCTTCCGCTTCTGTCAAGGTCATATTCATGATTATCTTCTCTCCCAGTATTCTTGGATTATTTTTGCTAAATAAACTGGCATTGTCTTTGAATCCTGCTGTCTTGTTAGACTTGCCTAAATGTAGAACATCTGTAGTATTTTCAGTCAAAATGAAAATACTTGGGCTGCCCTGGTGACACAGTGGTTGGGAGTCCGCCTGCCGATGCAGGGGACACGGGTTTGTGCCCCGGTCCGGGAGGATCCCACATGCCGCGGAGCGGTTGGGCCCGTGAGCCATGGCTGCTGAGCCTGCGCGTCCGGAGCCTGTGCTCCGCAACGGGAGAGGCCACAACAGTGAGAGGCCCGCGTACCGCAAAAAAAAAAAAAAAAATGAAAATACTCATATATCAAAGTTTCAGCATTATGTAAAGGCTTCTTTATAACTGATTTTGGGATTCAGATTTATAGTTACATGTTAGTTAACATAAGCCTGATAACTATTGGTTGGTAGTATTATGCCAGTTGTATTAAACAGAGCATTTAAGGTAGTAAGTACATTCACTAGTGACATGTTCATCTTCTCACTGCCACCGGAGAGGCAGGAGAGCATAGTGGTTAAGAGAATGAACTATAGCCAGAATGCCTGGGTTCAAATTCTGGCTCTGCCATTCGCAAACTGTGTCACCTTCGATAAGTAACTTAATCTCTCAGCCTCAGGTTTTCTGTTTTGCTTTTCTTTCATTAGTAAAATGAGGCCACTAATAATGTCATGCTTATAGGAATTAATATTTATAAGACACACAGAACAATGCCTGGCACATGGTGAGTGCTGTGTAAGTCTGTGTACTACCAGGACTATTACAGTGATTATCGTCAAAAGTCTTTTCATCAGGCAGAAGCATAGGCTAGATCAGGGAGAGCTGGGGTCTAACAGCTCTACAGACCAGCTGGAGCAGTCTAGGAGATCTGGGATAGTCCGAGGGGCCTATACAGTAGACTTGGCACATAAGCATTGCGTGAAGGAAGCCTGGCAGGTTTCAACAAGCAAAGAGCTGGTATCAGAGAGGTCCTGCGACATTTCATATCTTGTTGGAAAGAGGAGCTGATACATGGCAGAGTTCAAAGACAAGGGTGCTGGCCTACGAAGCAAGACAGGGTTGTACCTACTCTAAGCTGAAGGGGAAACCTTGATCCCAGTGGTAAGAAAGAACACCCAGAATTGACAGCTGGGATGGAAGAACAGAGCAGGACTGGCAGAAAGTTGCCATGCTACTGAGCTCCCAGCCTAAGCTTATATTCCCCCAGCTAGGAGCAGAATTTGTCCCAAGGGTTGGGGTGACCTCATCTGTAGAAGTATGACAGCTCTTTCCTTGAGTGCTTGCAGTGCCAGACCCTGAGCATACTCCTGGGGATTCAGAGCCAGATAAGACACTGTCTACTCATCAGAAGCTCTCTGTCTAGCAGGCAAGTTTCTCTGGTTGTTTGGGGCAGAAGAATTTCCCTATTTTCAGCATTCAAGCATTCAGCATTAAACCTCTCTGTTGTCAGAATCATTTTCCTGCTCTATGTGATTATCTCTAGGTCTGTACTGGAGGCACCGCTAAAATATTGAAGTACCAATCCTGAATAGCAGGGAACTTATAAAAAGAAAGCCCTTTATCAACACGGTATAGTGTAGATAATGTAGACATTAAAGTCTCAACTGCTGACTCCTGTTCCCCTCCCCCTTTGTATTTTACTAACTCAGTGACCATAGGCAAACTGCTGGTCTCTTAGAGCCTTAATTTCCTCAACTGAACACCGGAGTTAATGCTATTTACCTTGCAGAGTTGTCACGAGATTTAAGTGAAATATTATCGCTAAAACAAATAAGTGCCTTACACATAGTGAGCTCTTAATAAATGTTAATTTCCTTCCCTCCACTTCTTCACAGGCAAATGCCTGGACCACTAAAAAGCCTCCTAAGTGAAATTCTAGCCTTCAATCTCTTCTCCTTCCAACCTATCCTGCTAACTTCTTAAAGGAACAGGTGGATTGTGTCATTCCCTGAGAAAAACCTTCAGCGGTCCTATCACTGCTAGACTGACCTTGAGGGCCCTGCAGAACCTCCCGACCCAGCTTTGCCTTTCCTTCCCTTCTGCGTGATCTATGCTCTAATCAAACTGGCCTATTCAGCATTCCCGAACCAGCCTGTGGTCTCCCACATCCGTACCACGCCCTCTTCATTTGAGTCTCCCTTTTCTGCTGAAATCCTATCCACACATCCAGACAGCTCCAGTGCCATCTATTCCATGAAGCCTTTCCTGGACACCATCTCCAAACATGATACTGCCTTTCTCTGAAGTTCTGTAACACTTCATGGCACCACCTTTATGCTGTTTCTCACCTATTCCTCACATTTTAATTATCCATATCTTGTCTCCCTCCTAGACTGTAGATTTCCAAAGGAAATGATCACATCTAATTTTCATTATGCTCCGTATAGTATCCATTGCAGTGGAGGTGCTCAGTATATTGAATGGATCAATGAGTACATGGATGTCTGTGCTCCTGTTCTGTATAATTCAAAAGCATTACATTGTTTGTCATTATTTTATGGCACTATTGAATGCATTTGGTTTTACAAACTGAATTATGGCAGGATGCACTGTGTTATGCTTCAGTGGCATTACCTACTATAAACAGGCAGTCTAATGTCATTACATTACACAGACTCTTGGTGAGATCATTGACTCTTCTGCCAAGCCCACTGCCCCCTAGGCAGAGGCTCGTCCTTAAATACAAAAACAAGTTCATCTCCTTGGTTTTAGTCCTAAAAACAGAATCAAGCTTGGATTAATTTTTTCCTTCAGGACCATTTAGTTCATAAGAAACTGACCTTATAGAGTTCACTTACAGAACCCTTAAATATATCTGTGTTTATCTCTTTCCATAATTAATATTAGGATTTATAAACAGGCTCCTCAAATGACTTTATGGAATTTATTTTGCGATTATACTGAAAAATATGGAAAACATGTCTATAATATTAAACTAACCATAGGTTCAGAATAAAGACCCTGAAATTAATGTTCACAGAAAACCAAAGGAGCTTATTTTGTGGTCAGTTTTATCACATTAAATTTTAAGTGTTAATAGTATATTTAGATGTCAATAAAATTAGGATCTGGGCTTCCCTGGTGGCGCAGTGGTTGAGAGTCCGCCTGCCGATGCAGGGGACACGGGTTCGTGCCCCGGTCCAGGAAGATCCCACATGCTGCGGAGCGGCTGGGCCCGTGAGCCATGGCCGCTGAGCCTGCGCGTCCGGAGCCTGTGCTCCGCAACGGGAGAGGCCACAACAGTGAGAGGCCCGCGTACCACAAAAAAAAATTGGGATCTGTAAGTTAGAGTAATGTCATCAACCTAGAAGGAATGTTGTGCTATTTAAATGAGCTGAAATATAAGAAATTTCTGGCACTGTGTCTGGCACATACTGTAAGTTTTCCTCTCTCCTCATCCTGTTGTGTACACTGCCTACTGAGGATTCCAGTTAGGAAATACCCGTGTTCTCAGATTGTAAATTTTTAATTCATCCTTTGTAGTGGAATTGGTAATGGAGATTTTAATTCTCACACAGATCTGACATGGTGCTTGTTCTTGTTCTCTCAATACTGTTATTATTCTTGTTTTTATATTTATTTTCATTTATGTATCGTACTAAATTTTTAGGTATCTTCGTTAGGTATGTGACAGTAGCCCATACTAAATAACATCTTTCCCCAAGGATCTCAAGAGTGTAAAGCTTGAACATTACAATTCAAGATAAACACTAAATGTTGGGTTGGGATCACTGAAGCAATTTAAATAGATGTGAAGTAAAGTTAAAGGAGTGAAATGAAGGATAACGTAACTGTATGGATTAAAAGGAAAGATACAGGAGCTAAAGTCAGGAATTTCTCTAATGCAAGAAATATCTAGGGTGTACATAAGATTACTGGCGTTAAAGTCAAATAAAAGGGAAAGAGCATGTTTAGGTAATGTAGGGAAAAATTAACACATGTTCAAAAAACCTTACATTAGAAAAATTAAACAAGATATTTAAATTCAGATCTACACCTTCAGAAAATGTGAATATAGTTATTAACAAATGAGAAGATAAACATATATATCTGTTGTTTTTATTTCTACTTCATAGCATTTATCATCAACAAGTAATTGTTGAATATCTTCCCAATATCAATATAGGATACTACACTACAATATCAATATAGGATACTATAGACAGTGAAGATATAAAGAGATAGAAGATCTGTCCCTACTCTTGTAAGGTTTATAATCTAATGGAAAAGAGAGGACATAATTGCATATGCAAACTCAGGAGATAGAATAGCTGAATATATATTAGAATAGACCCATTATATAGAAGGAATCATGTAATTTGGGGAATTCTGACATCTGAAGAGTAAATTGAATTAATTGGCAAAAAAAGAATAAATTTTTTACTAAAGCTCTATAATTTCATAGCACTTTCTCAGTTAAAAAGGCATTTTCAAGCTTCAGAATTAGGTGCAGAACTCTTATATGACTAGAGTCCTTAAAAGATATCTTCTCAAGGATAACAGGAAGAAAAAGACAAAAGCAAGCTGTGTCATTTGTTTATTTCTGGTGGAGAAAGAGAATGGTAAGCCAAAGAAATCAGTGCACTCATGCCCAATTCATTTTTGTTTATCCAGTTTAAAAGTCATGGATATTAGTTTTTAAAGTAACACTAATATGACTATAAAAATCAAAGTGAAAGCACATTGGAAGACAACAAAAAAAAACGTATACTTGGAAGCCAAGGAGAATCTAAATGGTTGAGATCTGTGTTATTTTTCCTCCAAAGTGTTAGGATGGTCTTTGTGTTTGACCCCCAACACTGTGCTAAGTGCTTTGCATACATAACCCCATTAAATCTCGTTCTATTCTGAGGGGTGGGCATTATCCCCATTTTATGAGTGGGGAAACTTATAAAGAGAAATTAAGTGTTCTTGAATCATAAGAAGTGGGAGAGCCAGAATTTCATCTCAGGTCTTTCTGACTCCAAAACTTACGTTCTTTACCTTATTTGTAAAACAATGGAATTGTTTTGACACATCTACAAATGGGACACATCTACAATACATTTGTAGATGTATTGTCACATTTAAGTGACAGTGAGGGACTCTGTTGAGAAATGTGGAAAGAAGGAAAATAAAATTATTCCTTTGCTTCAAACTGTTAAATCATGAAATAATGAATCAGACCAAAGATATGCAAAATAACATTAAATAAATAAAAGGACTCCCAGAAACAAGATGGTTTGGGTATAAAGATATCTAAAAAAAGAATGTTTCCTTCAGAAGGAGAACTGGTGAGCTCTAGAAGCCTAGGATGGTCATGGAAGCATTTGTTGGAAGAAGCCCTCCTGGCAGCATTCAAAGAAATGGTGCCTAAGTGTCTGGTTCACCTGGGAGCTAAATCCCCTTTATGAAGATGAATGTAGCAGCTGTCAGATCTCTGTGTCTAACATTCAAATCATCTAACCCCCCAAACAACCTTCTAATAGTTTGACTCCTGATGCAATCTGTCTACAGAGAGTTTCATACACTTCTCAGGCCAGCATCAGTATCCAGGCTGCTTGGCAGTGATACATCTTATGGTAAATTAATAACTTGGCATCTGGTTTATATATCAGTCTCTAGTGAACTTTGTTACATGACTCAGCATTCCTAAATCTAGCCAGTGCTAGGACACCATGGAAATTTCTTGAGACTGCAAGACCAATGGCCAGATCTTAAATCATGGTGAATCCATCATGCTAAGTACCCTCTTGCGGCTACCTGCCTGCCCAGCATGCTGACCTCTCCCAAATGACGGCTCTATTGTGCAGTATGTCACAAACCTTTCCAAACAAAATCCCACTCTTACTACCTTGAAGAGTTGGGAGGAGTAAAGATAATGTATATAAAGCACCTGGCATAGTGTCATTCATAGTAAAGGCTCAGTAAATTATTATTACAGTGCTCTGTAACTGCTGTCATTATCATCATATCATCATCCTCATCGTCATCCTCTCAATTGACCAAAGAACCTCGATCCCACTGTGTTAGACCAAGAAAGCCCTGTTTTCTTAGAAAGACACTTTTTGTGTTTTTAGTCTGTTAATGTCATAATAATTGTTGAGAATGATGGCTCTGCATGTGATTAATGGAATGCTTTCACTGATACAAATGGCTGCTAGACAAGACACCACCTTCCCACATGGTCATGGTCAGTGCCTCCAAGGTAGTATGTCAGCTACAGTCCTCTAGGTTGCAGGTAGCAGAAACCCCACTGAAGCTGGCCTAGCGAAGAATAGAGGAGAGAGCTAGTATCAAGATACGGTGGGGAAAACAAATACCATATGCTAACACATATATATGGAATTTAAAAAGGGAGTACTGATGAACCTAATGGCAGGGTAGGAAAAAAGACTCAGACGTAGAGAACGGACTTGAGGGCCCAGAGGGGAAGGGGAACTTGGGGTGAAGTGAGAGAGTGGCATGGACATATATACACTACCAAATGTAAAATGGATGGCTAGTGGGAAGCTGCTGCATAGCACAGGGAGATCAGCTCGGTGCTTTGTGACCACCTAGAGGGGTGGGATAGGGAGGGTAGGAGGGAGGGAGACGCAAGAGGGAGGGGATATGGGCATGTATGTATATGTATAGCTGATTCACTTAGTTGTAAAGCAGAAACTAACACAACATTGTAAAGCATTTATACTCCAATAAAGATGTGAGGAAAAAAAAAAAAAAGATACAGTGGTGAGTCCTAGAGGCCAAGGGCAAAATGCAGCTGGGTCTTTAGTAAAGGATAGGGCCAGGAGTGGAAGACAGGAATCCAGGGGAGTATTTACCTACTTTTACTTTTCTCTGCGTCTTTCCCCATATTTGCCTTATTCTTCCTTTTCAACAGACTAGCTTTTTTTTTCCCCTGCTTCTCAGACCACCTGGTAGTCCCTGACAACTCCCAGAGCTCCCAGAGTCACATTTACAAGTCCAACCTCTGGTCCCATTCCACATTCCTGACTGACCTAGTTTAGTGTCAGGTGCTCTTGGCCCATTTAGCTAAGGCCATGGGGTGGAATCACATTCACCAGCATGACTGTGAATTAGGGGTCATTGTGAGCTTTGCAGATACCCGTGAAGGGATTCATCCTATATCGTGTCTCTTAGTGCTCTTGTTTGCCACCCTGGCTAACCTGGCCAAACTCATGGTCAGTACTGGCCTCATGCAGTCAGCTGCTTCTTTCTTGTCTGACCAAATCTGAAGATCTTCACAGTGTATTCTACCCTTCCAAGAGGGAAGCCTTTTATATATGGTCTGTGGTTTTGGAGAATAGTCACCACTGACAGGAGGAGGCGACTCTAAAAAGACTGCCTCACTAAAAGAAATTTACTCCTTTTTGCTGTGGTTTTTCCAGCTTTCTCTTTTGCAAATATCTGTCAAAGCTGTTTCTCTCTGCACATCACAGGCTATCTGCATCTAGAGATAAACCTCACATCACTTTTTTAAATCTTCTCATTGTCCTCCCCAGGCATCTTCTCAAAATACAGATTAGGCAAGTTTCTATGTCTTACAGATACATATGAGATATTTTCTTTTCCCCAAGTATCTTTCTTGGTCAGTGCTTCCTTTTTAATGCAGTGACTATGTAACATATTAGCAACTCCACAGATTCTGTAAATACTTTCTTGGTTCTAATGATATATGAGAGCTTTATACATAAAATAATTTTCTGTTCTTGAAACTGAGTTTACAATGTGATGCCTAATATCCGTAGCTTAGTGATTTAATTGTTTGATTTTCTAACATTTTATCTTACATACTTATCCACAGACTGAAGTGAAGTTTCATTAAATCTTATAGTTGTGTGGATTTCATTCTTTTTTCGTAATTATGTGCAAAAATGTTCCAAGTCAGAGAGTAATACTCAGTATTACCCAATAAATTAAAAACTAGACTTTTGCTGCTTTAAACTTGACATTACAAGCTTCCTGTGATTCTAAAGCACATGGACCTGATAGGTAAAGGTTATGATATTAGTACATGGTGACACTACAGAAAAAGAAACCTTCAGAGAATTACTTGCAATCTAATATGATTTGCCTCTTCCATGCACAACTTAAAAAGAATAAAAGGAAGAGTTCTTGGGTGTTTCTTTTCAGCTGTGTTGGGCGGTTCACTTATAGCTGCACATATGTTCCCAGAATCCTGAGCCTTTTTATTTTATAAGCACCTCCTGCCCACTGGCAGCTGTACTAATGTGTCCCAGAAGGCTTTGCTCCTATCCATCATCTTTAGGAGTGGTGCTTAAAGCCAGATATGAAATTCATTGTTGCTGAAATGCAGAAAAGAAGAAGTCTTGCGGCCTTTGAGGAAGTAAGAGGCAGAGCCTGACTCTTAGGAAATAAAGGAAAGAAAAAGTCCTGTGTACCCACTGGACACAATAATAAATGGTTTTGAATGATGGGTAACAGTGCTGGATTGACTGCTAAGTGTTTTGCATCCAGAAGCCATTGCCTCCTTTTTTGGACAATGAAGGGGAACCTAAAATAAGAGTATTCCCTGGATACACTTTTAAATATTCTGTCTTCATAGTATTGTAAAAGTATTTTTTAAAAAGGATCTAGAAATATATTAAAAAGAGCTCCGCCTGAGAATTTTGAGGTTAATTCAGTAAATACTGATAAAAGGACCTGTGCTAGGGCCATAAGACATACAGAGTGGGAGAGGACTCTAGTTCTGCTCTCAAGGCACCTATAGTCTTTTTTTTTTTAACATCTTTATTGGAGTATAATTGCTTTACAATGGTGTGTTAGTTGCTGCTGTATAACAAAGTGAATCAGCTATACGTATATTTATATCCCCATATCCCCTCCCTCTTGTGTCTCCCTCCCACCCTCCCTATCCCACCCCTCTAGGTGGTCACAAAGCACCGAGCTGATCTCCCTGTGCTATGCGGCTGCTTCCCACTAGCTACCTATTTTACATTTGGTAGTGTATATGCGTCCATGCCACTCTCTCACTTCATCCCAGCTTATCCTTCCCCCTCCCCATGTTCTCAAGTCCATTCCCCATGTCTGCGTCTTTATTCCTGTCCTGCCCCTAGGTTCTTCAGAACCCTTTTTTTTTTCTTAGATTCCATATATATATGTTAGCATACGGTATTTGTTTTTCTCTTTCTGACTTACTTCACTCTGTATGACAGACTCTAGACCCATCCACCTCACTACAAATAACTCAATTTCGCTTCTTTTTAGGGCTGAGTAATATTCCATTGTATATATGGAGGCACCTATAGTCTTTTAGGAGGAATAACAATTACACAAAGTAAGGCAAGGCAGAACTGCGAAGTGATATAGGAGACACATAACGAACATGCCTTTTAAACAAGGAGAGTTTACATCTGACTGGAAACATTAGGAAAAGGCTTCACAGAGGAGATGGCAATTGAGAGGATCCTTGAAGGCCATATGGGATTTCAACATATAAAATGAGGGGAAAGGGCATATGATGAAAAAAATCAGTCTGAACAAAATTTCAGAATTGAATAAGAGAAGACAGAACTTATGCTTGGGAGGTAGCAAATAATCTGGTTTGACCAGCACAGGTTATACAAGTAAGGGGTTAGTGGATAAGTGATAAGCTGCAGACCTGGGTTTTTAGTACAACCATTCCATGGAGGGAAAGAAGGTAACACATTCCAAACTTGTCCTTTTACTTGTCGTGTCTCTTCTATCTTCTCTGTAACCCTGTGCACTTGGTACTGTTATCTCTACTTTAGAGCTAAGGTTACTTAGGTCTGAGAAGTTACATAATCTTTCCAAGATCATAAAGCAAGTAAGGAGGTAAAACCGAGACTCAAGTCTAGGTTTTTATGAATCCACAAGTTTTTCTTCCGTGTTGTACTACCTTGACTACTTTTTAGAATATGGAGTTTGTATTTCATTTGATGGGCATTAGAGAACCATTGGCAGTCCAGGACTTGAGGTAAATTAATCTGATAGTCTGGTAGAGAGTGGAATGGAGTAAGAAGAGACCAAAATTGAGAAGACCTGGGAATTCCCTGGCAGTCCAGTGGTTAGGACTTAGCGCTTTCAATGCCAGGGCCCGGGTTCAGTCCCTGGTCAGGGAACTAAGATCCCACAAGCCGCATGGTATGGCAAAAAATAATAATAAATTAATTTTTTTAAAAAAATGAGAAGAGCTGTCAGGGGTCTCAGAGAAGAGATGACAAAGGCTGTAAACTGGGGGTGGGGGTGGGGTAGGTGAGGAGAGGGGAGGTAGTAACTGGTGTGGAGAAAAATAAAGGAATGCAGGAGACATTGTAGAGAAATAATCTATGTTCTTGACAACTAATATGGTAATTTAATGAGAGGGAGTAAGAGAAATCATAGATGGCAGCTAGATTTAAGCTCCATAGGAAATATGGTAAGACTGTTTACAAAATTTTGGAAATAAGAGCGGCGCCTCTCATGCTGGGCACTATCACCATGCTCCTAACTGTGCAGATTAGATCTACTCCTGAAGTCAACTACAGAAGTGAATGTGTTCTCCCCTAACTACAGGTAAGAAAGCTGAGGGTCTGAAAAGTTAAATGAGTTGCCGTGCGCCTCTTCTCCCTGAGAAGTGCATGAATGCACACAAGATTTAACATACAATTTCAAGAAGTTTATAGACGCCTGTAAACTGTATATGAATCTTTGATGAAGAATCCCAACAAGAAATACTGCCAGAGCTACTGGAGCTCTGTGTCCATTAAGATTAGGTTCAGATGTGAGTGATAGAAAATACAAAATAACAGCAGCTTAGGCAAAACAAGCTTCTTTTCCTATCATACATGAGAATAATCTGAAGGTAGGTGGTCTAGGATTGTATGTGTCTCTACGAAGTCATGAGGGCCCAGGTGTCTTCTTGCTTCCTGCTGCTCTACTGTTCCCAGCACTTGCTTTTCCTTCATGGTCCAAGATGGCTGCACATGCTTCAAGCATCTTGTCCCCAGTCCAGCCGGAGGAAGAGGAAGGAACCAAAACAGAGCAGAGGAGGATGTTTCTTGGAACCCACACCCTGCACACTGTGCTGTCAACATCCCAGAGTCCAGAACTGTACCACGTACCTACTCCTCCTTAAAGGGGAAATTGGGACTCATTTGCTAAGGAAGAAGGGAAGGAGAGGTCTCAGGAGACAACCGGAAGTCCCTGCTGGCATCACAGATGTAACTCTTGGGGATCCAGGTCCACACTGTCTGCTGTGCTAGCCAGCCCTGTGACCTGCTTCTGCTTCTGGCCTGCTTGTGAAATTGATTCATCACTTAGTCTATGGTGCAGTAAGAGAACTCACTTTCTACTTCATTAGTAAATAGTCTGCTGAAGCAGAATTTGTGGACAAAACTTAAAAAGCAAATGAGATTTTTGAAATAAAAATAAATAAATAAAGAGGTTGAAATGCTAGCATTCCTTGGGCTTCAAAAAAGTAAGAGGTGGAGAAGGAATCTGTCAATAAGACGTGCTTTTAAAGTAAATGGAAAACATTTGCAAATTGGAAGAATACTGAAGTCATTTTTGTCCTGTCACTTTATTTGGTGGTAGAAATTTTATTAGCCTATTTCTCTTTTCCTATTAAATACTCTTATATTTAAAAAGGAGGGAGGGGAAGCTTTTTTTTTCCTGGAAACGAAGAACTATGCCTAGCAATCAGCGTGTTTGATGTTTATTGCTCAGTATTAAAAAATGTTCAAGCTATAAAAATTTAAAAAAAGGACAGTAAATATGAACTGATGGCCTATGATCATCTTTTTATGAATTATTCTCCCCAAATAGAAGTATTTCCCCCAATGAGAGTCACAGTAAAAACCATTATTTAAAAAGTATGATTCGTTTCCTGAAAGCTACAATACCTTGTTGAGAAAGTAACAAACAGAGAAAAGTGAAGTACAGAGAGGCAGTATAGCCTAGTTGTTAAGAGCAAAGATTCTGGGAATTCCCTGGCCGTCCAGTGGTCCACTGGTCATTGGGGAACTAAGATCCCATAAGCCGAGTGGCCAAAAAAAAAAAGAGCAAAGATTCTGGAACTAAAGTGTCTGGGTCCAGATCCAAGGTCCACTGGGTGATCTTGGGCAAAATACTTAAGTTCTCTGTACTTTAGTTTCCTTATCTGTAAATTAAGCATAATAATTTGAATTGTTGGGAGGAATAAATGATTGCTAGATGTGAAAAGCACTTAGAACATTGTCTTGCACATAGTTAATGGTTTATAAATGTTAGCAAGTATTACTTTCCTCTAAGGCTTACTGTCTCCAGGTGCCAATTTGTCTCTTATTCTGTCCTAGATTTTGAATGTAGGGGAAAAACTGAGTTTTGATTACAAACTAAAAATTCTTTATCCTTTTACCCATTCTTTTCATAAAGACATTGGTCTGAAAAATTCATTTCTTTCATATATTTTTAAGCATGCATGGCCTTCCAATTTTCTTATTCAACTCCTAGTTAGGAAAAGAAAAAAAATCAAACTTGAGAACCTTACCTTATTTTGTAGCAACATTTTAAATGCTACATCAAAGTTAAGAATCTTGATTCTCTTATACTATTAACAGTTTCTTAGCAGCTTTTTTGAGATACAATTCACATACCATACAATTCACGCATTTAAAGAGTACAATTCAATAGTTCTTAGTATATTCATGGAGTTGTACAATTATCCCCACAGTCAATTTCGGAACATTTTCATCATCTCAAAAAAGAAATCTAGTACCCTTCAGCTATCACTCTCCAGTCTCCCCCTCCCCCAGCCTTTAGCAACCACTAATTTACTTTCTGTCTCTATGTATTTACCTGTTCTGGACATTTCATGTGAATGGAATCATATAATTTCTGACTTTTTGTGACTGATTTCTATCATTTAGCATAATGTTTTTCATAGTCCACCCCTGTTGAATTGTGAATCAGTGTTTCATTACTTTTTGTTACCAAATAATAATACATTGTATGGATTTACCACATTTTACTTATTTACCATTCATCAGTTGTTAGACATTTGGATGTTAGCACTTTTTTATTTTTTGAAACCAGAAAAGTCTTTATTGCAAAGGTACAAAAGGATCACAGCAGAGATGTACAGCAATAAATTAGGTGTGGCCAGGAGGGGACGGGCAGGCATGGGGTAAGCGTCCCAAGAACAGGGGCCACGACATAGGGTCTCTTCTCAATAATTTATATTGTGATAAAAGTTGGGCGTTGGCACTTTTTGAATTCTTATCTACTTGGTCTCTGCTCTGTCCTGCAGGCTTGAGGGGAAGGACCAAAAGGTGATGATGGTGATTAATAATATTTACAAGGTGTTCTTACAAGCACTATCTCTAAGAGCTTACAATCCAAGCTTCTTGAAACAAATACCTGGGCAACTATCACCCAGTGTTATATAATAAGTGTTAATGGAAGTACTGGGAAGCAAGTTCATATAAAAGTTGATGAGCTTCAGAAGTAGGCTTAAATCCAGATAGTGGAGGATTTTAAATGTTATGCTGAGACATTTGGGCTTATTCCACAAACATATTGTTCTGTGAGGGTAGTCGTTACGGTTATCAAGCTGAGCAACAAGCGTGGCTGATTACAGAGCGAAGGGTGAATTAGAGGATACTACAAATATACTTTTTTTTAATTGTGCTTCACTTTATTGCGCATCACAGATTTGTAGTTTTTATAAATTTAAGGTTTATGGCAACCCTGCATCAAGCAAGTCTGTCGGCACCATTTTTCCAACAACATTTGCTCACTTTTTGTCTCTGTGTCACATTTTGGTAATTCTCACAATATTTCAGACTTTTTCATTATTATTATATTTGTTATGGTCATCTGTGGTCTTTGATGTCACTATTGCAAAAAGATTACAACTTGCTAAAGGCTCAGATGTTGGTTAGTAATTTTTTTTTTAATATACACAGGTTTTTTGGGTTTTTTTTTTTTTTTTTTTGGCTGTATTGGGTCTTTGTTGCTGCGCGCGGGCTTTCTCTAGTTGCGGCGAGCAGGGACTATTCTTTGCGGTGCGCGGGCTTCTCACTGCGGTGGCTTCTCTTGTTGTGGAGCATGGGCTCTAGGTGCACATGCTCAGTAGTTGTGGCTCGCGGGCTCTAGAGTGCAGGCTCAGTAGTTGTGGCCATGGGCTTAGTTGCTCTGCGGCATGTGGGATCTTCCTGGACCAGGGTTCAAACCCGTGTCCCCTGCATTGGCAGGCGGATTCTTAACCACTGAGCCACCAGGGAAGCCCGATGGTTAACAATTTTTAGCAATAAAGTATTTTTTTAATTGAGTGTATGTGTTTTTTAAGACATAATGCTGTTGCACACTTCATAGACTACAATATAGTATAAACGTAACTTTTATATGCCCTGGGAAACAAAAAAAATTTGTATGACTTTATTGCGATATTCACTTTATTGTGGCGGTCTGGACTGAACTCACAGTAGCTCCAAGGTGTGCCTGTATACGTCGACTGCATAGAGACCTATTCAGAGCACAATTACTCAGCAGTAATGAGAATGACAGCCAGAATGGGAAGGAGAAAATGAATGTAAGAGATAGACATCTGGAGGTAGAATTAATATTAGATTTCAATGCCTAGATACAGATGATAATGTGGGGGGAAACTAAACCCTGTGGGTGTAGCCTAGGTGACTGGATGGATTGAACATCATTCATGGGAACTGGAAGTGTCAGAGAAGAAATGAGGTCAGATTTGTGGAAGAGATACCAAGTTCTGCATTGAACACTTACAATTCAAGGTTTTATAGATGAATGATCATGATTGAAATGCCTACCACAAGTTTGGAAATGTATGCTGACAATTCAGAAAAGGGTCAGATTATTTAAGAAAGGGTTTGGGGAGTCATCCTCATAGAAGTAAAAATCAAAGCCACGAAAGTAAAATAGAGAGAAGTCGCACTTAGAGAGAATGAAGCATTCAACGATACGAGAACTAAGAATAGAACCATGAGAAAACTCACTATGTCTAGTAAATAAATAGTAGATTTGGAATTGTGGTGGGTTGAATAGTGTCCCCCCAAAATTCATTTCTACCCAGAACCTCAGAATATGACTTTATTTGGAAATAGGGTCTTTGCAGCTGTAATTAAGTTACGATGAGGTCATACTATATTAGGGTGGGCCATAATCCAATGACTAGTATCCTTACAAGAAGAGGGAAATTTGGATAGAGACAAGCTCACATGGGGAAAAGGCCATGTGAAGGCAGAAACAGAGATTGAAATGACACAGCTACACACCTAGGAAAGCCAAGGATTGCCAAGAGCCACCAGAAGCTGGGAAGAGGTAAAGAAGGATTCTTCCCTAGAGCCTTCAGAGGAGCGTGGCCCTGCTAACACCTTGATTTCAGACTTCTAGCTTCCAGAACTGTGAGAAAACAAATTTCTGTTGTTTTAAGCCACCAAGTTAGTGGTAATTTGGTATGGAAGCCCTCAGAAACTAATAGAGGAATCAACAAAGGAGTGGTCAGAGAGGAATACCTAGGAGACTACAGTGACAGCAAATACAGGCATAGTGAAAACTTTAGGAAGCTTGGAGAACTCAGCAGAATCATGACTCCAAACAGACAGAGTACTGTGGACTGGGAAAAAATGCTGTGAATTTGACAACTTGGAGATCACTGTTGACTTGGAGAGAAGTTTTAGTCACCAGGGCACCATGGCAGAACCATTCCCCTATAATAACCCATCTCCTTCGTGGATACTATGCTTGGGTCACATTGGGCTTAATTGTTTGACATTCTCACTAGACTGTAAGTTCCATGAGAATAAGGTTCTATCCCTTATTCATCAGTATCTCCCTGTCACCAACTGCTATGTCTCCCAGAGACCAGAACATAGCACTTGCTTAGTAAGTATTTGTGGAAAGAATTAAAGGATGGAGAGAAGAAGTTAGGAATTAGAAGTTATTAACTTGGTTTACACAATTCTGTGGAGTAAGTTTTTGGTTGGAGGGCTTAGAAATAGAGAGTTGAGTGATAAGTTTCATTCCTTGAAGACAAGAAATTAGAGGCAAGATGTCAATTTTTAAAAGTTGTAAGATGACAATGACAAGGCCTAAATGAAGGTTTGGTCTATATCTATATGCTTTTGTGTACTATCCAACAAACCTTGATAAATGGTAGTATGCCAAGGACTAAACACAAATGTGGAAAAAGACCCTAAGTTTTCAAGATTGGAAGAGGCAGTTTTTTGCTTTTTTTGCCTCTCGTTTTTTGTTTATTTATTGTCTTCTTATTTAGTGCCAGCCATTGCTAAGAGCATTATATGATTACCTAACTTAATTCTTACAATGCTACAAAAACCGTTATTCACGTTTTACTAAGGAAGCTACAGCTCGGAGAGGTTAAGTAACCTACTGAAGATGCCCTTTGTGAAACACACTTTTACATGGGATTCGTGTTTCTTCAATTTTGGCATGCATGGAGTGGTCCAAAGCAGCCTCCTTCAAGCACAGACTCTTTTTTTGAAATGAACTCTTGTTTTCCAGCCAAATTCTATGTTCTACTCTATAGTGCATTTTTATTAGTTTTACTGTTATAAAAGAGTATTCCATCTCATTACCTATAATTATGTTATAAAACTGATTGAAACCAAAGTATGTCAGACAGTTTTCTCTATCTTGGTGTCACAATGTTTTAAAAGCCTAGACTTACATAAATAAGTCACTGCAGATGGCAGTTCTTTTTTCACTGATTTATCAGCCACATAATAGTGAATCACTGAGTAGGGATGCTCAGAATGCTGCCAGAGCAGCTAAATAATATGTTGGTTTTAGGCTACTATTAGATGGAATTTTGATAAGTGGTTTTTCTTGATAACAGTTCTTGTATCATATATTGCACTGGAATGGTTGCTTATCCAATGTGCAGTATAGGAGGCAACCTCTTTTCACTATCTCAAGGAAATAATACTCATACAAGGGCATTTTCAATGAAGAGATGACTGATAATTGTTGTTCTTCACTTTTGTGAGTCTTGCTATATATAAACTGAACCAGAATTCTCAAAGGACTCATTTTCATCACAGCCAGCTTTCTTAACACAGCTCTCAAACTTCATTTTACTGCAATGATCTTGAAATATGTATAAAGTACATTCACAGTTTTATCTTACAGTTGTTGATTGGAAAGTATTTAGCCTTAGAAAAATGTTTGCTATATAAGCCAACTTTGAACCATTCTTTAAAAGAAAACAATGATTTCATTAATTTTACCCATATTTTTACTGCCTATTGTGACCTCTCTTTTTTACTCCTTGAGGAAAAGTCATTTCCAAATATTGACCAGTACCTTTTTCTCTTTAGCTACGTCATGGTCCATCTGTGTAAAATAGTAAGCTATCAAATTTGCTTCCTATTTCATTAAAAATATATCTTAAAAAATGATTACTCTAATTATTGAATTTTTTATCTTTTTAAAAATACCCTATTAAGCACATTAAGAAAATTCAAAGCTTAACCTTGATGTAAGGTAATCTTAGTGATTATTGTAGTGTATTTTAGCGTATTAAGAAATTTTAAATGGTCTTGAAGAATTAACTTTCCCACAGTTTATTCTGTTGTAGGCTTGGCTCCATCTACAGTAGATACACAACCCTACATTTTTTTCCCAAGCAATACCTTGATCTCTTTAAAATTTATATACTATGTTGGAAACCTCCACTTGACGCTTTATCATCAAGTGTAAAGTAGACCTTCATAAATACCATCTTATTAATATAGCGAACATAGACCAATAAAATAACCACATCACTAAAGTCGATGCTGTCATCTAGTGGTAGGGTAAAGAACCTTAGTTGATGGGGCAATTTTTCAAGTATGTATTGCGTATGCTAAAATTTATCATTTGATGGTATCTATTGGTGATGGCATTTTTTAAAATTAAGGTATAATTGACAGATAATATTATATTAGTTTCAGGTATACAACATAATGATTCAATATTTATATATATTGCAAAATGATCCCCACAATGTCTGGTCAACATCCGTCACCATACATAGTTATGAAAATTTTTTTTTCTTGTGCTGAGAACTTTTAAGATCTGCTCTCTTAGCAATTTTCAAACATACAGAACTTTTAAGATCTGCTCTCTTAGCAATTTTCAAACATACAGTACAATTTTCAAACGATACAGTTACAATTTCAAACATAGTAACTATAGTTGCTATGCTGTATGTTACATCCATGTGGCTGATTTCTTTCACAACTGGAAGTTTATACCTTTTGACCCCTTCACCCATTTTGCCCTCCCCACCCTCTGCCTCTGGCAGCCACCAGTCTGTTCTCTGTATCTATGAACTAGGTTTTGTTTTTTGGATTTTGGTTATTTTAGATTCCACAGATGAGTGAGATTATACAGTATTTATATTTCTCTGTCTGATTTATTTCACTTAGTATAATGCCTACCAGGTACATCCATGTTATCACAAATGGCAAGGTTTCATTCTTTTATATGGCTGAATAATATTTAATTGTGTGTATGTACCACATTTTCTTTATCTGTTCCTCTATTGGTGGACACTTAGGTTGTTTCCATTTCTTGGCTATTGTAAATAATGTTGCAGTGAACATGGGGGTGCATATATCTTTTTGAGTTAGTCTTTTCATTTTCTTCAGGTAAGATACTCAGAAGTGGAATTGCTGGATCATATAGTAGTTCTATTTTTAATTTTTTGAGAAACCTCCATACAGTTTTCCATAGTGGCTGAACCAGTTCACATTCGCACCAGCAGTACACAGGGGTTCTCTTTTCTCACCAACACTTGTTATTTCTTATCTTCTTTATAATCGCCAATCTAACAAAGATGTGAGGTGATATCTCATTGTGGTCTTGATTTGCATTTCCCTGACAATTAGTGATGTTGAGCATCTTTTTATGTACCTATTGGCCATCTGTGTGCCTTTTTTGGAAAAAATGTCTACTTAGATCTTCTGCCCATTTTTTAATCAGATTTTTTTTGCTATTGAGTTGTATGAGTTCTTTATATATTTTGGGTATTAACCTCTTATCAGATATATGATTGGTAAATATTTTCTCTGATGATGGCACTTTTTTTAGCTCTCTTTTATCCCCCCTTTTCCTTTTTATTTTCCTTTTTTGATTCAGTGCAAATGTGGCCTTTTCTGAGATGTGCATGGTTTCATCACAATTATTTGTTATACAAGCTCTGCCTTCTAAAATGATTCTTAAATCAGTTTTGAAGGAAGTTTCAAGCAATTTTTAAATTTTTCCTTGGTTGATATGCTTATTACATTATTCCTAACAAAGACTTCTATCATTGCATCAATTTTAATTGAGGAAAAAAATCTAATGATTCCCTTTGAAAAACATTCTAAGTTTCTGTCATGAAAAATTTACATATACGAAAGTGAAGAGTTTAGTATAATAAACTCTGTGTGTCTCTCACACACCATTAGTAATTATCAATGTCCTGTTGTCCTTGTTACATCTGTTCCTCTCACCACTTTTTGTTGATCCTGTTATTGTTTTTCCTGGAGTATTTTAAAGGAAGTCCCGGACATCGTATTATTTTACCCATTAATAGTTCAGTAAGCATTGCTAACAGGTAAATATTTTTAAACATAACTTCAGTATCTTTATCACAGCCAACAAAATGAACAATAATTCCTTAGTAACATATAATAGTCTATATTTAATTCTTCCTATTGTCTCAAAACTATTTTTTTTTTTGAGTTGGTTTGTTTGAATCAGCAGCCCAATGAGGTCCATACATTGCATTTGATTGATATGGTTCTTATCTCTCTTTTAATCTATAATAGTTGCCCCTCTCTTTTTTCTCCCCTGTGTCATTTATTTGGTGAAGAAATTGGATCATTTGACCTCTAGAGTTTCCTATATTCTGGCTCACTTTATCCTTATAATATTGTTTAACATTTTCCTCTATCCCCCATATTTTTTGCAATCTAGTAAGTAGTTGTTGTGGAAGCTTGATTAGATTTTATTGGCATTTTTTTTCTTGTAAATAATGCTTCCCAAGTGACACAGTATGCTTCCTATTGCATCACAATGGGAAGCATATGACATCTGCTTATTATACTTTTAACAATGTTAAAATTGATCGGGTCATCATCCATCATCATCAAGTTCCCCATCAACCTTTTACACATTGGTTTTAGCATCCATTGATATGTACCACAGTTGGTCAGCAATTTCCTCAACCCACAGAAATTAAATCCAATGATTCATTCTTCACTAAGAGGGAAGAGGCAACTTTCATTTATTGAGCAATTTCTATGTGCCAGAAATTTTGCTTGGCAGTTTACCTACATCCTTTCATTTGCCCTTCCCAAAATCTTGTGCATTCTGTATCATCATTGTAGTTTAATAGGTAAAGAAACTGAAAATAGAGAGGTCATATAGCTAGAAGGTGACCCAGTTATGCTGGTTTTAGGAGTTGTTTTTATGGAAAATTAACCTAGAAAATATTAATTCTTATTTGTATGAAGAAGTAGATAAGATAGTTTAAATATAAAGACCAAACTGAATGAGAATGAAAACATCTAAAGCATTTGTATTGCTATCAATAAAGTGATGTCCGTGTCATATAACCTAGGTACCTCCCTTGCCCCAATTACACACCATTGGAGTCCAGCAAATAAATTATTTCAGTCTTAAATATCCCCTTAATGAACTAAAAATGTAAGCTGTATGGTAGTTCATTTTACAGAAAGCCATGATGTCTGCCAAGTAATAATTTTATAAAATGAAAACTATATCATAAAGCATTTTCTAATTCTGAGGCATGCTAAACAATGCAGTGTTGATGAGAGAAATCTTGAAATTTCTTCTTCAAGTGTTTAAACATCATTTGTCTCCATGGTTTGGAATTAGTCTTGTCCAGAGCAAGTTGATGTCTATATGACCTCCCAAAGTCCTTTCTAGTCCTGTGATTCTCACACTAATGAATTTAAACAGAAAAGGATTATTGGGCCAAAACTCGGAGTATCTTCAGAGCCAGAATGTAGGAAAAGTTACAAAATACAGATGTCTGTCAGGGATGAGGTCCAAAGGGAGAAAGAAGCAGGCCAGGAGTTAGAAATAGATATGTTGTTGTACCAAAAAAAAAAAGTTTTGAACTTGGCCTTTAGCCAAAAGAATTTTTTTTAATACTAGATCAAACTTTTAAGTCATAATATTCAGTTGAGGTACAATAAAGTCTTGGGGTTGAGGATATGTAGTTGGAAAAAAAATTATAGTTCATTACATCCAAGGAAATGCAGACCAGCTCTCAGTTCCTCAGACCTGTGCCAGATTATATATTTTAGAGAATCAATAATCCTGTATTTTTCATTCAGGAGTAAAATCATTCTGATGCTCTTCGGAATTTTCAGTATTTGCATATCAAGAATTACAAATGAAAATCAAAACCTTTAAAATATTGTTTAATTATGTAAGATATGACAGAAATGTTTTTATTTTTTAACCCTGAAAGTAAGCCATTCTTTTTTTTATGGAAACATCTCTAAAATTAGTGCCATTTATTTTAATTGCTTACTAAATTTTTAAGAAGTGGTTGTATTTGGGAATATAAAAGAATTTGTTCTTTGTGGTTTTTTTAAAGTGACATGTTCCAAGAATACTTTTCTCCCTTGGGCAACAGGGTCAGAGGAAGAGGATCAAATAGGGAACACCCATGAAGGTGCCGGGTCATTCTGTGTGAATATAAAAACTGATCTATGGGCACAACTTGTTGTTGGGTTGTTGTTGTTTTTTTAATCCTGTCCATACTATTTATTAGCTTTCTGTTTTACTTTTTTTTTTGCATGCATCTCGAGAGAAAAATTTGTCCCGTAAGGTCTGTGATGTACCCCTAAAACAGCAAATTAGGTGTCTGTGGCTTTTATTCTAGTCTATGATATGTTATGAATGTAACTAAATTGTCTAAAAAGCATTCCCAAAGCTCATCTTTTCCACATTACATTCTTTCTACATGATGATTCGCTTAACAGGACATAGGTCACCACCAAATAATGGTGGTCAGTACAGCCAGAAATTCTATCTGCAGATTTATGAAGAAAGAGCCAGTCATTCCAGCCCAGGAAATTTGCCTCTCTGTAGATTTTCTGAGATGATTTTGCAAGACTTAGAAAATTATAGGTATCTGTGAGAGCCTTCTTTGTTCCCTTAGCCACCTGAAACCTGAAAACACACCAACTGAACAGAGCTGTGGTTTGATATGTTCAGTTGGTGTGTAAATAGACATATTTTCTAACACCCCGTGGCTGTTCTTAATGGTAAATCAGGAAAGTATAAGGTTAAGAGTGATTGGCACTAAACTACTGTAAGTCATTATTTCAGGCAAATTTGACATGACATATAATAGGAAAAGAATCACAATCAGTGTCAAAGGCATTCATGTTTCCTTGTAAGGGTATAAATCATCAGTGTGCCTGACTGCTTTTCTTTTGCATTTCACTTTGGGACTACAGTGTTGAGGTGGTCATTTGCGAGTATGATTGTCCTAGGAAACTATACAGTTTACTCATGTTTGCTTTATCAGATTTGAACATATATTTGAAATTCCAAGTAGTTTTGTGTGTTGTGAACAAAATTTAATCATATAACAGATGATAAAAAATTAATGCTTGCTGATTTTCAAGTTTATAGTCAAATTTTATCCATTTTTTAAAAAACTGGCAGGTAATTTGTGCCAATTACCTGTCATTTCTTGTCAATTGGATTTTATGTATATTTGAAATATAACAGTTCACATTTTGTTTAATGATATGTGTTTTGTATTCAGTCATAATATTTCCAAGGTAGGGAAGACTTTGAGTTGAATCCTGAAAAGATGAAACACATCTTGTACATGTGTGAATTTATGTTATTTTTATATTTATATAGTGTTTATTTCTTGACCTTTTATATATTGTTCATTTCTTGACCTCCAGGGGGCCTTCCCTGATATCCTCCATCTCCACCCAAGCTGGGGAAGTTGCCCTTCTTTAGGACACGCTGGGCCTATTTATATTACTGATTCCTTCCTTCACTTTGGGCTTCTTGAGGGCAGGGTTTATAAGATGTTTATCTTTGCTCTCCAGTGCCTAACATAGTACTTAGTGGGTGTTGACTGTGACTGAGTGAAAGCTTAAAATGAAATAGAATAAGTTTAGCTTAATGCATTGAGACTATCTCCTAAAGGTAATTGCCAAAGTAAGAGGCCCTGCCTGCATATTCATCTTCGTCTGGGCTTTACATACTGTTGTCATGATCAGTTTGGTGGATCTGTGAAGCCTCCTGAATGAGCAGGCTGAAGACAAGGATACCCTTGTAATATTTCTGGTAAGAGGATTAAACAAAGAGAATAGCAGCTAGGATTATAGCTCATTCAGCACAGGAGAGTCAGGGAGTTACAAAGGTACACAAGCTGGAGTTCCATACGCACAGATATACACAGATAACCATGAGATAAGATTGTATTACTAAGTGCCAGTAAGAAGAGTTTAAGCTGTATGTGTTTGGGGAGTTCAGAAGAGAAATCGCTTCTAATTTTGATTATTAGAGAAGGCTTTTTGGTTTGTTTGTTTTTCTAGAAGATGAAGAGAATAGGTTTGAAAGATGGATGAGATTTCAAGAAGCACAGATGGAGACAAACTGATGGCAGCTAAAGGCATATGTAGTGTAAAAGTAGGAGGTTAGTTTGGGGAGACAGGAAAGGGCCAGAATTGGGGCATAATTCCTTAGGAATGATAATGGAATTTGCACGGTTTCATTTTTACCACATTGAGATTTATTCCCCTAGCACACTTAATCCAGAATACCAGAAGTCAACCAAGGTTACTATTTTGAAAACTATACTGTACAGCCTGCCCTTTACTCAGGGGTTGATTATGCAGGCTTAGTTTTTTAAATTTTTCATACTTTTTCTTCTTTTTCCTTCCTGTTATCTGCCTACAAATAACTCTTCTTCCCATAGTACCTCCATCAGAGTTAAAATCATGAGTCACTATTGCCTACTTATTAGCAGTTCTGTATAAGATCTGGTGAAAAGACAGTATGGAAAGATAAGCTCTCCCACTGATAAATAGTTAAACCACATTAATTTGGACTGTAAAGACAGGTTCAAATTTACCAGAAAAATATGGAGTAATTGTGTGAAAACAGATTTTTCTTAAACACACTTTAAATCATTTCTGGCAATATCAGGTACTTAACTATTTATGTATTACTTGTTAGTAAGTTCCATGAAGTCACGAACCATGTCTGTCTCCCTTGCTGGCCATTGTATCCCTAGCTTGCCCTTGACATAGAAACAATAAATATTTGGTAAATAAATTAAAAATACTTGATAGGCTAATTAATCTCACTTTTACACATACATTTATACATGTGTGTGATATATGTGGTACATATAAAACTATATACTAAATAGAGTATAGATATTGTCAAAAATTGTGACGGGTTTGAGCTTTACCCCATTCGCAAGTTAACAACTTAGCCTGCCAGAGTCTCATGGATGCTGAAGAAAATATGGGAGCTCTGGATCAGAGGTGAAGGATATTTTATTACCTACAACAGTGTGTCTGCATATGTGCCAGTTCCCCAAGCCTCAGTTCCCTTAGGGTGACATGAAGAGAGCCAGGTGATGCTTAAACACACGGTGAGTTACATTAAAAGACAGGAACCCCAAACTCAGGGAACCTGAAATTTTTGAAATGGGGAGGAAGCATGCCTGCCCTTTTCAGAGACAGAGAGACACTGTCTCTGTCTTCCATAGCTGTTTGCTATAGAAGTGAACTTGAAAAGATAATCTGGAGCAAAGACAGTGCCTTTTTCTAAGATATGTGGAAATGTGATAGACCTGTGGCAAAGTATCTCCCAAGAGACATATACTCTAAAGGGCCTCTGTGAGGGCAACGCTTTTCATCTAATCAAGGAATCAGCGAATTACAGCCTGCAAGCCAAATCCAGCCCACCACCTGTTTTTGTAAATAAAATTTTATTGGCACACAGACATACTCATTTAGATATTACTTACATGCTGCAATAGGCAAAGTCAAGTAGTTGCAGCAGAGAGCATATAGCACGCAAAGCCTGCGGTGTTTGCCATCATCTAGCCTTTACAGACAAAATTTGTTGACTGCTCAATCTAAACATTTAACTTGAAGACAAGCCCTCATAAAATATTCCAAGCTTGCTTTTTTGTTCTAAAGTATTTTCAGATTTTTTAAAGTTATTCTGTAATCCCAGTTGACTTCTTCCCAATTACTAAGGGTTACCCTGTCTGTACTATAGTTTTTTCTTATTACAAAGGGTTGTTAAGAGCAATTATCAGTGATTACTGTATTCTTAACTTTTTTAGTTTTAAAAACAATCTTATAGCAGATTATCACAATACAAGTATTTGGTTTATGAGCATTGCTTATTTGTCAGGCTGCATGCTTTTGAACCTCTGCCACAATCAGGTAACTAAAATATGCAAGTCATTATGATAAAGTGAATGAGCTCCCTGGGTTCTAGAATCCTACAGTCCCAGGTCTGCAACTTACCATTGAGATCCTTAGCAAGTTGTTTAACCCTTCTTTATTTTCCTCATCTGTATAATGGATATGCTCTTACTAACTTAAAGAATTACCATTGAGATTGAATAAAACAATGAAAATCTTAGCACATAGTATGCACTTTAAAATATAAACTTTCTTCCTAAAATATAAAGCAAAAAAGCAAGTCCTATATTTATATATCACTTTAGAGTTTTAAGAGCTAGAGTAGTCTTATTCCATCTGCTGAATTTTTTATGGATAAGAGTATTGAGGCTCATATTGGTTATGTGACTTCAAGTCAAGGTGACAAAACTAGTTTGCAACTAAATTTAGATTAGAATTAAGTTCCCCTGATTCCCAATTAGTGTTCCTTACAGCATACTATGTACATTTGACTATTCCATACAGATGAGTAAAATACCTGAACAGTTACAGCTGACGCTAGAACACAGTAGTGAGTTTAGGGTTTGTGGCCTCATAAAAAGAAACCATAAAATAGTAAAGTTGCCCTTGCTCTAAGTTAGTTTTGACTCAGAAGTTCTTAATATATTTTTATTATTTGTCTTTATGGAAAATATTATCTTGAAAGATGTCATATTACACACCTGCATTTGCTTGAAACTTGGTAGCTTGATAAATTAATAAGATAACTGGGTCATATGTTAAGTTTTTTGAAAAACCAACCCAAACATAGATCCTAATAAAAGAATGTTACACATTTCCTTTTAAAGGCTAAAAAAGCATTTCTCAGGACTCTTAAATTACCATATTCTGATACCAAGGGAAAATAAAACCTGGACTTAGAGTCTTGTTTGTACTTAGAAGGTTTTCCGGACAGGAAGGCAGTCTTGATGCAATGCAGTAAGCCACAATACCAGTGGGGCATTACAGGTGAAAAATCTGCAGCTGTACCCCTTCACCACAATGTATTACAACTGTACGCTGGAATATTTCCTGTACAGAAATAGGGTTTGGTTAACTTTGTTTCCCAAGAGTAGATCACATTAAAATGTTATAAAATCATGATTTCCTGCATTTTGAATACTTGTGGTTTCTCAACTGGTTCCAATATTTTAAGTTTTCTTTTTTTTTTTGTATGACTGCTATTAGTTGAAGATGTATAGAAGCTTTTCTTTTCCTTCTTCAAAATCAACTAAAAAGCAGATACATGTAAAAACTTGTATTGTAAGCTAAAAAATTTGAGATTATATACATATTTGTATTTTATGCCATTATTAAATGGTAGGTTTATACTTTGAAGTAGAAGCATAAAAAACTGACATGCTGCTATTAGAATACATTTTAATTAACTATTGAAAAGTATCTCTACTCAGTTGCTTTTGTTTTGTGTGATGAAGTGATGAATATGTTTCTCCTCTTATAAATAATTGATTGTAAAAATGTTCTTCATGTTTAAAAGGACAGTTACTTAGGTCCAGTAATAATCATAAATAGAAACCACATCTGATTTGCAGAGGCAAAGCTGGTTTTTTACCTTGTTAGGTTTTAATGTTTATATTGCTCTTTACATATCTTAATTTCTATAATAATACATAGATGTCCATTTATCCTAATTTCTATAATAATATATAATAAATATATCATAAATTGTAAATAATATGTAATAAATTATCCTAGTTTATGTAATGATACAATGTATATATACATTGTCTCTTTCAGTCACCAATCAATCCACTATTTTATGCTCAGACCTCACGTTCTATATTTTAACTATCCACTTACCTACTCTCTAGTCATCAATTAAAAACTCTTTATCTACCTCTAATTTTTCTAGTGCATTCCCCACTGGGGAATATATTTGGTCTTATCACCACTTTGACATTGTGGTAAATGTAGTGTATCCTTTTACTTGCTTAATGAGATAAAATAACTTTCTGTTAACAAAATAAGGGTTTTACAACAATTAACTCTTTCAAAAGTTATCAACTAGGAATGTTCCAGTGTGAAAAACCCTTTTCCCACCCAAGGGTGTAGGTCAGAAAGAATTCGAAGAAATCTATACTTGAGGCAGGGGATAACAGAAAACTGTAAAGCTAAACAAAAGGCTCAAAAGGAAGAGCTGGGGAATGAGATGTCCACACAGACTTTGAAAAGTTCCAACAGGTTCCTGGGAAACTAGGAGAATGTGTACATGCATAAATCTGTGCACTTACCCCAAGCTCTGCACATGCTAAGAATGACCTAAGAATGCCCTGTGCTCTCACCTCAGGCTGACCTTAAGGCTCTGCACAAGCAGGAAGGGAAGGCCAGGGGAGAGTTGAGGGCATGCCTTAATAGGCACATAGAGCCCCTCAGCAGAGACTGGGTGTACTTGTTTCCAGGCCTTTAAGGAAATCTCTGTCTAATTATTAACTGACCACTAAGCTCACCAAGTAGAGACTTCAGTGGCCACATATAAAGAAAACAGACTTTTTAGAATTAATTCGTAAATGTTAGTAACAACAACAAAAAAAGGAGAACAAATATCAATGACAAGAAGCCCTGGGGAAGGGAGTCTGATTTCCACAGTTGCCATTATTTATTAATAATATAATAATAGTAATATAGTTAATATTTATTAATATAATAAAATTGTATATCATTTATAATGTCCACTTTCCAACAAAAAAGTACGTGCTCTGCAAAGAAACAAAGTCTGACCCATACACAGAGGAAAAAAGTAATCAATAGTAACTGTCCCTAAGATGCCCAGATGTTGACCTCACTAGACAGACTTGAACTGTCTATTTTGAATATGTTCAAAAAAACCTAAAGAAAGCCTTGTCTAAAGGACTAAAGGGAAATATGAGAATGATGTCTCACCAAATAGAGAATATCAATAAAAAGATAGAAATTGTAAAGAAAAAAAAAAAGAAATCCCAGAGTTGAAAAGTATAAAAAGTGAAATCAAAAATTTACTAGAGGGGCTCAATAGCAGATTTGAGCAGGCAGAAGAAAGAAGCAGTGAATTTAAAGATAGGTCAACTGAGATTATTGAGTGTTGAAAACTGAAAGATAAAAGAATGAAGACAAGTGACCAGAGCCTTAGAGACTGTGGAATACCATCAAGTGTACCAATATGTGCGTGAGGGGAGGCCTAGAAGGAAAGGAGAGAAAGGAGAATAAAGACTATTTGAAAAGCTAATGGCTGAACGTTTCCAAAATTTAATTAAAAACATTAGTCTGCACATCCAGGAAGTTCAATGAACTCCATGTAGAAGAAACTCAAAGATTTCCATACCAAACAATCAACCTATCCAAAAAAAAAAAAACCCACCCTGACTGCAACTAGAGAGAAGTGGCTCATCATATGTAAGGGATACTCAGTAAGATTAACAGCTGATTTCTCATCAGCAACCATGGAGACCAGAGACAGAGAGATAACATATTCAAAGTGCTGAAAGAAAAAGGCAGCTAAAGAGAAAATAATTGCCAAATTAAGTAACTATAAATGACTGGGATTAATGGTAAGGGTCAAAATGTATTCTGCATTCAGATTTCTTTCTATGAATCCACTTTAAAGAAACTGAAACTGGAAATTGTAAATGATACATTATGGAGTCTATTTTTCTTCTTTAATCGAAAGGTAATTAGTTTAAGGAGCAAAGGATTTATAGCCAAAAGGTCTGCCACTTACTAAATGTGTAACCTTGAACATATTACCTAACTTCTTTAAGCCACAGTTCACTTATCTGTAAAATGGGAATAATGTATTCCTCACTAAGATAATATACAAAAAAAGTCTGTAAATTGTAAAAGGCTGTTCTTCTACCACAGCTTCCATCAGTGTTTTTATTACTGCTACTACCAAAATCACGGATAATGATGGAAAAGCGAACTGTTTTACCCCTACTGTACTGACCTGTTAATTGGTGCCCTGAGAAATCTGGAAATGTAGTGGGAGGAGTGATAAAGATGGTATCCTCTGATGTAACCTACCCTTAATAACTTACTACTGAATGGAAGTTCCAGCTTTGTGCTCACTAACCAGCCCTACACAGTCAGCTAGGCTCTCTATTTCTTCATAATATAAAGGAAAGGACAGTTGAATCAGATTGATAGAATGTACCACTTGCTAAATACTACCACCTCTTTATTATGTACGTGAATACAGGGAACACACTTCCTCTGTATCCTTTTCTTAGGTTGCTTGGTGGCACTGAGTGGGCGAAGGGGCAATGGCCCAGCTTTAGCAGTCCCTGGACAAAGAATTCAGACCTGTTTATCTATGAGCAGATGGGCAGTTGCAACCCTGCTAATAGTCTTGGCAGTACTATTAAATAATAAAAACAAATTAAGTGCCAAAATATTCTTTGTACCAAAAATATTTTTAAATGGCCAACACACATGCAAATCTTCCCAAATTAGCCATCAAATGGAAACAAATCTTGGAATCATATTTTAAATGCAAAAATACATGTGCTTTTACCAACTGGCAGATATACAACCTAAAATATATTCATATGCAGAGACCACATATGCTTAGAGTACAGTTTATTATATATGGCTGGCTAATTTTTTAGGTCCTGTCAAATAATGGATAGGAAAACAAAATGTAATAAAAATATATATAATCTTGACAGTCATTTGAAATGTACCATGTGTTACATGTGGAATGTTTTCCAGTGAAACCAATTTACTTGTTCCCACTTCCCATGACTCAGTACTAGATATTTAGGCTTTCTAAACTATTTTTGGCAACCAAACTTTCTTGGAATAGTCATCTTTCCTTCAAGTTATTCAGTGCAAGCATTAATAACAAATCCTCAGTTATAGATATGTAACTAAAAATCATTCACATCATCTCCTTCAAACCTAAAAGCACAAAATAAAGTTATTTTAAATAGATCACACAAAATAGAGCCCAGATTTATTCCTGAGAATAATTAATTGCTGCCATATGAATCACAATGTGACTGCGTTAGATTTTTAGTTTAATTCTGTTACTGCTAGACTAGAGATTAGCTGGGCAATGTCTACCTCTAACTGAAAGGCAAAGGAAGATTAGTGAGCTAATGAAAAGTTTGTTAAAAGTGGGTGTGATTGCAAAGTAATTTGAAAGGAGAGCTCAGTATATAAAAACCTTTTTAGAATAAAAGGCTGTAAAAAAGATTATTTTTTCAGCATCTATCTTCATTCATAAATTTTAAAACTATTTATTGAGCATATACCATGTACCTGACTCTGTGCTATGAGTTTATTGGAGAAATAGCTGGAGTTCGTTAAGAATGCTTGTCAGAGAACACACGGAATGCAGCCAGGCCTCAGGAAGGAGCAGTAGGCTACTTTTAGAACCACAGCCATTGTCCCTACCCTCCTAAATGAGGTCTTAATTCCAACACATGCCTCGCTTCCCTCTTTCCTAGTCACTACCCAAACTGTAAGATTTAGCCCCTCTTGCCTAGATACTGATTAGTATCCCTTTTTCCTTCCCTTACCAAAACTCCTTTCTCCTCTACCTCCCAAACCCTTCCACTGAGCCCTCTGGAACACCTGTTCTGTGACTAGTGAACTTCCCTAAACCTCAGCCTCTTCTTCAAGAATTTCCTCTACCTCTTCACCTTAAATGAAATCCTGCTGTCCCCTGGGACTCTGTACACCACTGTAACCCGCCCTGAGGTGGAAGCAGTTTATTCTCCCACATCGTTTTTACCTCAGGGTCAGGAGATAAGGTGCTCTGCTGCTCACCTATGCCACTTGCCTGTACTCGTCTCCCCTCCTGTAAAGGCTTCCTGCTTTTTTGAGACTCCTTCCATCCAATTATATCACCCTCACCCCTCTTCGTTGTTGCCATCTGCTGTGTATTTGGTCGTCTGCCCTCATTCTCAGAAGTCTTCAGCCGGTGGCTTCCAGCCTTTTCCTTCACTGCCATCGACATGCATGTGAGAGAGCCCCAGCCAAGACCCCAGCTCCTCACTCTAGTGACCTCCTGCGCCACTCCGTCTAAGTGCCCACTGCCGCACGCAAGCCCTGGAGCCTGTCAGCATCCCAAGCTGCTCCACCTCCTAAATCGCTCATTCCAGCATCCTGCTCTTACTCACAGTCTGTCCATCTCTCCAGCCCGCTCATTCGGCAAGCCCCAGTACACTCATTCATTAAACCGTAGAGAAATCCATAGTTCTCTGCTTTCTCCCTATCCATCAGCTTACTCTGTTTTCACATCCCCTTTCAACCATTTTACCTTCTTAATTCGTCATTTAAAACACCTTCAACACAGTTAACTCCCTCTCCAACTCTCTAGAATAGCCAACTCCATACTCAAGATTTCCACTTGGATGGCTCAGTGATGCCTCCAACTCAGCTTGTCTAAAAATGAACTTACAATCTCCCCTCTTCCACCTGACACCACAACCCTACTCCCCAATGGGACAAATCAATCTTACCCATCCCAGTAAATGACATCAGCACCCATACAGTTGCTTGGGCCAGACACCTGGGGGTCATCCTTAACACCTCCCTCTCCTATATCTAATCAGTCAACAGATTTTTATTCCTCAAGGATCTCCCACATACCACTCCATCGCCACCAACCATACCATAAGCCATCTACATTTCTAGCACAGATCACTGCCCTAGCCTCCTAATTGTCTGTTCACATCCATGCTTGCCCCGTTCTCTTTTAATACATTCTCTACACAGTATCCAGAAACTTCTAAAAACATAAATTTGACTTTAAGCATTGCTTCTTTGCTTAAAACCCTTCAAAGATATCTCATTGACATTAAGATAAAGTCCGAAATCCTTATCAGGGACTAAAATAATTTAGTTTTTATTATCTACATTTCACAAATGAGGGAACTGAGGCCCAGAGTCATTAAATAAGGTGCTCAAGGTCATAGAGCAGTGATTAAGGGTCAGGGCCAGGATTTTATCCTAAGTGAATGTAATACCAACAAGAGATTTTTTTTTTATGTTGGAGAAATTTTAAAAATTAAGATTATATCTATATGATTTATAAACCTGTGGCTCAATATATATTTCAGTGGACAGTTGACTAAAATTACCTTTAAAATACTAATTGTACTGAGTGTTGTTATCAGCTTTTCTTTTGAGGTTTTGAGGACAAAAATGTTCTTAACATGGGGGAAAGGATTAATATGTGACTTTTGCAAATGTACTTATAGACATACAATCTTAAACTTTTTAAACAGAAGTTTCATTTATTAATACCCCTTTATTAACCAAGGGAAATAGGGCATATAAAGGAAAATCCTGACAAACACGTAACACATATTTTATGATGTATTTCTATAGTAGTTCTCTATTGTTTTCTAAATTTTGAAAGTAGCCTGGAATGTTCCAATTGAAGTATGTAACCTCAGAACCAGCCTCACACAAAGTCGTGAACTAAATAAAATTTTTCTTTGGCTTTCTTCCAAATCTCTCTTTTTGAACTTTCACAGTTTCTCTTTGCCTAAGCCCCAGTGTTGGTACAGTTTACTTTCATTGCCCTTAAACTACCTAATGGCTTCCCACAATGGTTCCCAGCTTGCATTGCCTTTTATTATGGATTTATTCCAACTGTCTCCTGTACATCAAAACTTGCTAGTACTTTTTTCTTAAGACCTCACTCTGCTTTCCAGTGTGACGGCCAATTTTCATAAGCTATTATACATGAATTTTCTTTTAACTAATTATTTATTTTTGCCTGCGTTGGGTCTTCGTTGCTGTGCATGGGTTCCCTCTAGTTGCAGGAAGCAGGGGCTACTCTTCGTTGTGGTGCGCGGGCTTTTCATTGCGGTGGCTTCTCTTGTTGTGGAACACAGGCTCTAGGCGTGTGGGCTTCAGTAGTTGTGGCGCACGGGCTCAGTAGTTGTGGTGCACGGGCTTAGTTGTTCCACGGCATGTGGGATCTTCCCAGACCAGGGCTCGAACCCTTGTCCCCTGCATTGGCAGGCGGATTCTTAACCACTGAGCCACTAGGGAAGTCCCTATTGTACATTAATTTTAATGGAAAACTTCTGGAGACAATACCAGAAACAAGTCTTTTATTCACCCTATTTGCTGTGTAACCTCTCTACCAAGAAGATGATTTTTGAACTTTACATTCTGTTAATTTGTTACTAATTTAAAAAAAAGATAGGTATGTTAAATACGCTTTTCTAAACTCATTTGCCCTCTCCCATGAGATTCTTAGGTGTCTCACCCCACTTCCCACATCTTATCCATTTCTACTTATGACTTTCTTAAGCTAAAGGGCTGACTTACTGGCAGTCTAGAAAGGAGTTAGGCAAGGAGATGTTCCTTTATCTCTCAAGTAATAGGCAACATACAGGGAAATATTTTAATAGATATGCAGCAGAAAACCATATTGAACTCTGATTACAAGGTTCCTGAACATCCAGGCTCAAGGTTTATTATTTTCTTCCCACAGGTCCAACCCATTGTTAAGACATCTAACAAGCAGGACTCTTATTCACAACCTACCTGATTCTTTTAACAATACTCAAGCTTCAGAAGTGTTCTTTGAGCATGAGAAGGATAAATAATTAGTAACTAACATTTCTTAAGCTTTTATTATGCGGTATTAAATGGAAGGCTTTGTCTCTTTTAATCCTCACAACAATTCATGAGATAGTTCTGTTATTATCCCCTTTTTAGGGATATGAGTACTGATGTTAGCAAAATTAATTTACCCAAGAACTCATAGCTAATGGAACTAGAAATTGAATCCCATTAGGTATAACTCCAAAGTTTATGCTTTAATCTTCTATACTTCTTTGTGGAGAATTTTTAATGTGCCATAGATGGACTGAATCACCCAGGATATGTGTATTTGTTCATTCATGAATTATTCATTCATTCATTCAGCAACTTTTTTTGAACATTCACTGTATACAGTTTGCCAGGTTCTGTGAAAATCCAAAGCTTAGCCAAATGGAAATCATTCCCTCAAGGAATGTGTCTACCAGCGAAAATGTCATGTATAGAAATAACTGTAACATGAGGTGTATAGTGATAAGAGCTATGAAACAGATTCCCATTTTTAAAAACTATTGGAGTTCAGAAAAGGGAAAGCATTTCTCCATCTGGGAGGTGAAAAGGCTCAAAGAAAGGTGGTATTTCATTTGGACCTTGATAGATGGGAAAGATTTAAACATTAGACAGTGAGAAACCAGGGATTCTACGGGTATTTGAGGCTGAGAGACAGTATAGGAACAAAGACCCAGAGAGGGGAAAGTTAGAAAAATGTATGTCATGGAAAGCAAGAAGAGGGAGAATTTCAAGAAATGGTGGCTAAAAGGAGAATTTATGGATATGTCACTTGTCCTTATCACTAACCAAAACATATGCTCTGTTTCATCACACTGTTAGCCTCTTATGCATATCCATTTTGTGCCCCTTTCGTCCATTTAGCACGTCGCCATACGTGGATGCTCAAGTCCCCGTTTAAGGAAAAGAAACTGTTATAGACGGAGGCAAAATTTATTCCCATTCAAAGATTTAGAATCACTTATTTAGGAAAGGAAGATTAAGGAGAAATCTATTCATTCAGGAAGCTTTTATTAATATCCTGTTATGTTCCAAAAACTGATGCTAATATTTTTAAAAATAATATGCCATTTTTGCCTTAAGGATCACAGAGTCAACTAAAGGAGACAAACATGTAAATAAGGAATGGCGAAATGTAATGATTTCTATGATAGAGGAGTAAGTTAGATATGGAAGTGACACAAGAGAGGCAGTGACCAGTTCTGAGAATGGTCATAATTAGGAAATGCTTCCAAAAGAGGAGACACATCTGAGCCCAGTCCTTTTTTTTTTTTAAGACAAATGGGATCAACCCACATGTTCTATTTTGAAGCTTAATTTTTTTTAAGTTAATAATATATCTTGAGTGTCTTTTGTGTTAGTGTATATAGGTATTCCTTATTCATTTTAACGGTTGTACAGATTCCATTCTGTAGTTCTGCATGTTATATTTAATTCCATATTTGTATCTTTCCAATTTCTTACTAATACAGTACTAAAGTAAACACACATACGTACACACACACACACACACACACACACACACTTGTATTGGAATATCTGTAAAACAAATTCTTAGATGTATCCTTCCAAGCATTTAATAGATATTGCCAAATTATTCTTCAAAAATAATGGGTAGAAATGCTTTTCCCACACCTCTACAGAAATTGGAAATGTCAGTCTTTTCAAACTTCCAGATTAATAAATAAAAATACTACATTATTGCTTTAATTTGAACTTATGTAAGTATTAGTGAAGTTGAGTATCTTTGCATGTTTACTGGCTGGTTATATCTTTTCTTCTGTAAATTAATTGCTGTCAGAATCTGGGATTTTACCTTATGCAAGCTAATGTTTTATGGATGCTCACAGAATATATTAGACTTTTGGGTCAGAAACAAAGAATATTATTGCTCGTGGCACAGCAAACAGTGTGTGCATCATGCTTGCATTGGTTTCTCTTGCCCCCAAGTCCCACAAGGGCGATGCAGAAGAGCCCCCAGGGGGATGCTCTGCATGCAGTAGATAAATGGCACAGCATGGAACATGGAGCTTGTCAAATCAACCTCTTTTAGAGCAAGTCTGCTCTTTGTCCTGGAAAGAAACTTTACCTCATCACTCAAAGATACTTTCTGCAAACAGAACCTGGGAAATGGTCCCTGTTAACAGCTTTCAGGGCCTTGCATCCTTTACATACCTGGCAAGAACATGCAGGGACGTTCAGGGCCTCTTCCAACAACTGCCTTTGCTTGTTTTTCTATATGCTTACTTAATCATTTTCTCATTGATTTGTAAGAGCTCTCTGCTCTCACAACAAGTATTTGTAGATCTGTCATTAACTATTAACCTGTTTTATCCTAACCTTGCTTTTTATTAATTCTGATGTTATCAGTTGTGAGGTTTGTTTGTTTGTTGTTTCTTTTACCGTCCGCGGGTTTCATGCCATACACAGAAAAGGCTACCCTATTATGATAAAAATATTAACTGATTTTTTCTCTTATGTTTTCAGTTTTTAGCCTTTAATATTTTGATCCTTTTGGAATTTACTTACATATAGGAGTGATGTAGGGACCCACTTTGGTTTTACCAAATGGCTAACCAGTTCTTGCAACCTCCTTTCCCATCCTTCCCATACTTGTTTGAAATGGTACCTTCATCACATACTAAAATTTATCTGTACTTACATATTATTATTTTTTCTTCTTCTAATCTATTTGTATGTTACTACTCCAATCTTATCTTTTAATTTTAATTAGTGTAGCTTTATAATAGACTTAGCATCTGGTAGAATTTGTTCTCCACTCTTTCTCCTTTATTTAAAAACTTTCTTGACTGTTTCCACATATTATTCTTGAATGAGTCTTTTGAAATAAAGTAGGTAAACAGGATGAATATAACTATGAAAAGAAATCCTAAACTACTGTCCTTTACAACTGTGTCCCCTTTTAAAAGTCTCATTAATGTTATAACTTTTATGAAGATTCAAGTTGCATGTCAACAAATACAGAAACATCATTTCTGTTTGCATCTTCTAAAATCTTCTTTCTTTTAATATAGATTCCTTGTAGTTTGGAATACTGGGATGAACTCCAGAAGGTTTTTGTTGCATTTCGAGAATTTAGTCTGTCTGAAAGCAAAGTTTGTGAACTGCAGTTGCCAGATATCAATCTTGTGAATGACCAGAAGAAACTGGTATCCTCGGATCTTTGGAGAATTGTTTTGAACAGCAGCCAAAATGGAGCTGATGACCAAAGGTAACTCAGTGAACAAAGTGAAAAATGAAATAGTGGCATTATACTAGGATACAATCGTCAAGTCATCTTATCTAGTGGCCCCTCACTTAGCTATATCGCAGCTCTCTAACAGCTGCATCTGTCTGAACTACAGATGAGAACGAGGAAGTGAGATAGAAGCTGATGTTTCAAAGTCTGTGTACTAAAATTCCTGTGTTTTACTGTGAGCTGTAAGAACCTGTTCCTTAAATATAAAAGGAAAAAAGAGCAAAAAACAAACTTCAAAAAAACCAAAAATCCAGTTATCCTGAGCTAAAAAATATAGAGGAAAAGAACCATACACACTTCAATAGACTCTTAATGACACAGTCATCAATATGTGTAAATGTTAACCCTGGGGCATTAAAAGAAACGTTAAGTAAATTGAATTGTCTCCTTTTTGGAACTACTTCCTTCTTAAGGGGTTTTAAAAAAAACTTTAAAAGACAGACATTAGGAAAACTAGACTAACCAAAATAATTTATACTCAGGATTTCAGATAGCCAAAGTTTTATTCAGTTCTTGAGTCTATTTGACTATAATGTATCTCTAGAGCTATAGACTTCAGGTATTCTGAATCGTGTCCCCAGAACTTCCTGTTCCACACCTCCTACAGGATATCTGGTTAGTGACAAAACAGGGCCAGATTGTCCCTATTTCCAATGTTTGCCTGCTTAATACATCCACTAACTTAGAGTAGAGAAAAAATGGCTCCAGCAATTTATTCTTCAAGTGCTCCTTCTAGTTTACATATCCTTATTATGTCTTTCTGTTCATGCTCCCCTAAATGACAAGAAAAATAAACTAAATCACCATCAATGGAACAGTTTTTTGGGTCATATGATATGTGTACTATGGGCCTGTGCCTATCTTGCTGCCCATCACTTTCAATGTCCTACCTTCTAATTCTCCTGACGAGTTTGCTCTAGCATTATCTTATTCTTTGTATATAATCCACCCCCCTTTTTTTCCCCCAAACGACATTTTGACACTAACAAAAAGAAAAAAAACATCCACCGTTCCAACACCCTGTGATTGAACTGTTTTCTCTTTTTTGTTACCTTTATTTTTGCCCATCATTGTATGCCTTTACAGGGTTATAATCATAGCACACCATTTTGTATTCTAATTCCTGTTTTATATTATAGATAGTTGTGAATGCTTTCTCTTTTTGTAATTAATAGTAATATATGTTCATTGAAGAACATCTGGGAAATACAGAAAATAATACCACCCATCATCATATCACACCGAGATAACCTCTGTTCACATTAGTCTGTAGCATCACAGTCTTTTTCGTTGATTACTTTGTATGCTTAATAATAATATGTTTTTTGCTTTATGATTTCTATTTCTAGGTCATTTGGGCTCTTTAAAAATAATTGCCTTCCCAGTATATTACCTAGTAATGTACGACTGGTGAAAATATATTAAAGGAGTGGGGTCTTGATTTTACCTATATGAAATGCAGCAGTGAAAAGAACACCCATCCTGGGAGGAGTTAGCAGATGGATAGAAAGATTGCCTATTCTAAGCATAGGTTACCTAGTCAGAAACCAGGAAATCTCAGAAAACAGAGCTATGGGTAATGAATTTTTTTAAAATCTGAGTTTCATTATTAGTATCAAGTTAGAAATCATTTCTTGATTCTAATTATCAAAGAATGCATTTTCATCATTGAAAGAAGCATTTTGGACAAGGTTAATTCCTCTGAATCTGAAACATTCATGAAAATCACTTTGTGGTAAGCTTAGCACTGCAGAAATGTGGAACCTTTAGGGAATGGAAATTTATGCAGACAGTCAAATTTAGGCAGTTTTTCACCAAGCCTTCGACATTGTAATCACAGATCTTTTGTCCTCACCTTGGATTTTTCAACTTGCCTGATATTTCACAATTGATCTTGCTTTAAATTGTTGGACATTAAGCATTTTTCAGGTAGAAATTGATATTAGTGAAATTAAATTTAAAGAGCTGGTTTAAAAATCAACATAATAAAACACTATTAAGACATTTTTCAAAGAGAACAGTAAATAAATTTCATCCAGTTTCTTGAAGGAAAACATCAGTGCTTTGATGATATGTCAACATTTCACATGGTTAGATCCAGTATATTCTGTCATGAGAAATCTAAAACTGGATAAAAACCTGACACTTTTATGATTAGAGATTATCGTATCTTAAATAATATTTATGGTTTGAGAAGGATATGCATCAGACTGTTGTACATTACTGGAAGAAAGTTCGTAAAAATAAGTCCCATGAAGTTTAATCTAAAAAATAAAGCATCTTGTCCACAGTTGTCAAAAGTGCAACAGTGTAGGATATTTAGCGGTAATGGCATCTCTGTGTGTATGTAAATAGAAGCACTGTTTATTAGGGATTTTCAGGTTAGCAGACCTGGGTTTAAGTCCTGGCTCCATCACTAACTAGCTGTTTGGCCCTGAGAAACTGATTTCTACACTGAGGCCTTAAGGAATGGGTAGGAGCTAACCAGTCTGAGGGGTGGCAGGTAGCCTTCGGTACAAAGGACTGGAGACAAGATTCACTCTCTTAAACCTTGGTCTGTTTATCACATACAGGCATATTATCTTTAATTCAATCCCCGTGTATCTGTAATAATTATTTTCCACTATCTTTAATTAATGGTTTGCTTGATCATATGAAAATGAATGATGGGTAACTGTTGTTTTTTTCAAGATAGCATTGGAAGGAGAGTAACTTAAGCTTAGTTTCCACAATAGTATTGAACTTTAGTAGAGTTTTCTTTCTATTTGTGGTGCACTGGAGTGAAGCAAGAGATACAGCCTTTAAGCCCTGATCAGGGTATCCATTTCAGCTATTTATTTTTAATCTCAGCATGTATGTATTTGCCCACCCCCACTGCCCACTGCTGAAGCCTAAATAAACCCCTTTTCCCAGTAGGTCCTGACAAGAAACAGACAGCACACTCAGACTGGTTAACTGAGGAGAGTTTACTGTAAAGACTATTTACAAAAGTGTTGGCAAGGTGAAGGGATAGAACAGTACCCTGAGGCTAGAAACCATGGGGAACCATCCCACTCTTAGTCCTGAAAGAGCCAGGTAATAGAGCCATTACCAAAACTAACCCAGAATGGGTGGTTGTAGCTGTTTTTGGTGGAGGGACCAACAATGTGCAGAGACGTGGCTAAGAAGGAGCCAGGAGAATATGAGTCCTTCCACCACTCTCTTCACACCTTCTGATCTCCCTTGGGCACCTTCTACTGGCCGAACCAAAAGACAAGCCAAGGACAAAGCAGCTTGTTGATACAGTCAGGGGCAGAGAAGAGGATGGGGAGGGGTAGAAAGTGGATTTAGAGAGCAAACAAGATAGCCAGCAAGCACACGCTGTATTTGGAATTTACAGTTTCTTACCTAGTGATGGGACCTAGGCAGAAAGATGAGAAATGGCTGGTGGGCCCAACTCTCAGGCTTTGGGCCACTCTACTAGGTTCCCTGAGTTTGGTATCAACCAGATGTCTTCTGATGGACCAGAACAACTTTCTACTTTGTTTCCACCTCTTACCCTCACCCCAAATGGCTAACTCCAGAAGTACGTGACTATCTAAAGTCACAAGTTACAGGCAATTATTGTGTTACACAGTAATAACTGTGAAGATCTTGATATATACGTCCAGTTAACTTTATGACAAATTGTTTGATGATAATGCTAAGCTGTTTACCTGTGCCGAGTCTTTGGTGGTTTTGTCCATATTGCATGGTCACTTTCTCACAATGTTAAAACGTGAGAGTAGATTGCTTACAAGGACTTTTTATCCCCACTCACAAAACGTTGGTTCATAGAAGGAAGGCATCCTGGAAAAAGAAGTGTGTGGCTCTTTCTTCATGTGATGAAAATAGAAACTCTGTTGAGTTTTTTAAAGCGCAAAATAAAAAAAAATAAGATTTTCTCCTTCTCCCTAAAGATCCTGTAAGTCGCTGTCCACTCATATTTAGTGATCTTTGAGACAGTGGTCCACAGCTTTTTGTGTATGTGAGGAAGAGATGCTTTTTATTTACCAAACCTTCATTCTTGTGTGTATAGCCAGTGCAGGAATCAGAGGAAGAGCGTTGTGATGGTAAAGTCCCTGGATCATTTCCTTTCTCCTCACTGGTTGAACTTTCTCCTACTAGACGGTCACTGTGGCCTCTAGATATTGTTTGCCTCCATTTGGCTACTTGGATATGTACTTTTAGATGTACCTAAATTTGCTGGGTACCTTTTTTTTTAACCTTTTAACTTTCATAAACCATTCAGACAACAATCTTGACGTTTGGAACTGCTTTGCCACCTTGTTACAAGGTATTGACAGTAGTTCCCTGTGCTATACAGTAGGTCCTTGTTGCTTATCTATTTTAATTTTTTAATTATTTATTTATTTTTGGCTGTGTTGGGTTGCTACACATGGGCTTTCTCTAGTTGTGGCAAGTGGGGGCTATTCTTCGTTGCGGTGAATGGGCTTCTCATCGCGGTGGCTTCTCTTGTTGCAGAGCATGGTCTCTAGGCGCACGGACTTCAGTAGTTGCAGCACGCGGGCTCAGTAGTTGTGGCTCGCAGGCTCTAGAGCACAGGCTCAGTAGTTGCGGCGCACAGGCTTAGTTGCTCCGGCATGTGGGATCTTCCCGGACCAGGGCTCGAACCCATGTCCCCTAAATTGGCAGGTGGATTCTTAACCACTGCGCCACCAGGGAAGCCCCGCTTATCTATTTTATATGTAGTAGTTTGTATCTACTAATCCCAAACTCTTAATTTATCCCTTCCCCAACCCATCCCCCACTATCCCTCTTGGTAACCGTAAGTTTGTTTTCTATTTCTGTGAGTCTATTTCTGTTTTGTAAATGAGTTCATTTATATCATTTTTTTTTAGATTCCACATATAAGTGATATATGATTTGTCCTTGTCTGGCTGACTTACTTCACTTAATATGATAATCTCTAGCTACATCCATGTTGCTGCAAATGGCATTATTTCACTCATTTTTATGGCTGAGTAATATCCCATTGTGTATATATACTACATCTTCTTTATCCATTCATCTGTTGATGGAATTTTTTAAATAAAATAGAAACTATCAATGTGAAAAGGACAAATACTGTATAATTCCACTTATATGAGATACCAAGACTAGTCAAATTTATAAAGACAAAAGTAGAATGGTGATTGCCAGGAGATGAGGGAGAGGAAAATGTTTAATGGGTATGGACTTTCAGTCTGGGAAGATGAAAAAATTCTGAAGATGGACGATGATGTTAGTTGCACAACAATGTGAATGTACTTAATGCCACTGAACTGTACACTTTTAACTGGTTAAAACAGTGAATTTTAAGTTATGTGTATTTTACCACAATTTAAAAAACATTTTCAGTAACCTCCCCCCCGCCATTTTATAGCTGTACTAGGTTACAACAGAGGTGTATTTCTTATTTGCAGTTAGAGTTAAAACATTCCCCAAAAAAGACAGATCTAAGGTGTAGAGAGAACATGGTGCATCGTCCCTTGTCTTCTCTCCTCCATGCGGTGCTCTCCCAGGATGGACAGGACAGTGTTTTTGCAGTAGGCAGCGGAGAGTTTAGGTGAACCAATGTTGAGAAACAGTGCCACACTGGGATGAATGACAGTGTGATATTGTCAGATCCCTCTTGGGAGCTAAAGGTAATCACCAGCAACTAACATTAAACTAAGTAACCAGTACGGTACCCTGTTTGCCAACCAGGAAAAAAGGGATGAGATTTTTTTTTCTCTTATGGAGTGATAGACATTATGCTAAGCAGTTTCTATGTAGTACCTCCTTTAATACTCAAAAAGTAAGTCCAATTACTATACTTACTTTACAGATGAGAAAACAGATTTAGCTAGATGAAATAATTTGCCCATGATGACAGTGTAAGTGGAAGCAGTGCAAGCATTTTCATCTCGGTTTTCTTACCTCAATCATTCTCTGCTTAATCTCTATGCTATATTATAAAACTCTTACTACCACAGAGGGATACAGAGAAAAGCCCAAGGCTTTATCAATCAAGTCAGATCATTGTTGGATACCTGCAGAGCTATAGGGGTGACATCCAGGGGTGAATCTTTAAGGATTATGCCTGGGTCCCTGCAGTGCCTATGGATCAATCAAGAACTAAACTTACTAAAACACTCCTTGTTTAAAGGAATTGATACCCTTCTATGGGTCACCCAGGACAGTTAATAAGTCCCTTTGGCTAAAATGAAGGTATGGATATGTAAAACTCCTGCCATACTTTCTACTCTTTAGAATATTTCCTCTATTCTAAAAATTTGAATTTCCATTAGGAACTTATTGATATTTGAACTAACTACTGAATCTTGAGTTCTATGTATTACTATTTGAAAGGTTTTGCTCCTTGGAGCCATCTTTACTTTTCCATTTCTGATTATTACACATCGCATGAATTATGTTTTTCCTTTTGATATCTGGATCAGATCGAAGTCCATTGTACTTAATTAAGGAAATGATATAAATGTAGTTGCTATAAGTGTCCCTAGCAGGGTCATTGTTCTCATCTTTATGACTGTTTAGCTCTATCATAGTTAGATATTTTTAATCCTTATGTAAAAGGTAAACATGCATATGCTACTTTTATAGTGTATAGTGATGATCGAATTAAGTTGAATATCAAAAACTATAAATTTACTGATTCAAAATATAAAGCATTTCATGTGCATATACCATATTAATTTTGTGTTTAACACATTTTAATTTTGATATAACTCCAATTTTTAAATAAAACTCTAACTTTTTAAATATAGATAAATCTAGTAACATTTTAGTCAGGATTTCAAGATGGAAAGAGTGCTGACCACTTGAATATATACGTTAGGAGTTACTGTATAGACCTAAAAATATCTTTTAACCATTGATTTGTACATTTAATTTAGGAAAAGTGAAAAATCAGTCAATTTGTTATAAATAAAGATTTTGACACGCACTTATTTGTGACATCTTAGCAACCTTTTTCAACATGTTACAGAATTTGCTACTCTCAAGAGAGAGAAAAGTAAATCTTGGAAAATCTCAAGAGTGTCAAAAATTGCAGTTGACAGAGAAATTCTTCAGATAAACACCTCAAATTTTGTACTTACTGTTTTAAAACTGATCTCAAAGTACTCTCACCTGGATTTTTAATATTTTGACTAACGCTATACCCTATTTTTAACAACTTCTTAAAGTATTATAAGGGAGAGATTTCATATGTGTAAAACACACGTACAGGGCTTCCCTGGTGGCTCAGTGGTTGAGAGTCCACCTGCCAATGCAGGGCACGCGGGTTCGTGCCCCGGTTCGGGAAGATCCCACATGCCGCGGAGCTGCTGGGCCCGTGAGCCATGGCCGCTGAGCCTGCGCATCCGGAGCCTGTGCTCCGCAATGGGAGAGGCCACAACAGTGAGAGGCCCGTGTACCGCAAAAAAAAAAAAAAAAAAAGTATCTCCTTTCTAAAACACACGTACAACTAATACAGTTTGGTCTTTCTGAATAAATATAAGTTTTAATTTTACCTTGCCAATGAGACCTTTTTTTAACTTTAATTTTTTTAATTGAAGTATAGTTGATTTACCATGTTGTGTTAGTTTCTGGTGTATAGCAAAGTGAGTCAGTTATAAAATGTGTGTATATATATATATATATATATATATATATATATATATATACACACACACACACACACACACATACACATACATACACACATGTTTTCATATTTTTTTCCGATATAGGTTATTACAAGATATTGAATATAGCTCCCTGTGCTATACAGTAGGACCTTGTCGTTTATTTTAAATGAGATCTTTATTTGTAACTCCACAGATAAATTCCTAGAAAGCTATTTGGATTAGTATACCCATTTATAGAAGTTTTAAAAATACACCTAGCTGCATTTCCATGCATAACATTTCATCAGAAACATAGTGCCCCAGAGCTGTGTTTTCTTTGCATGCAGTGGAGTTTTTCTAACATTGCGGTAAATACCACCACATAACTATAAACACCTTGAAGTTAAATATTCAGTAAACCTAGCTTTCATTTTCACCAGCCTTTTCACAACCTCTTTCAAAACTCAGCTGAAGATTCACACTCTGCAAATCCCACATGATTCACCCTGTGCCATTCTGACTTCCTCTTGTATTTCCACTCTGGCAGCGCTTCCAACTTGCCTATTCCTTGTTGGTTGTTCTGTTTTATAATGTTTGTAAACATCTACATATTTTATATCGCCAGTTAGACTGGGAATTCTTTGAAAACCAAGGATTTATTTCTTTAGTTTTTCTTGTCATAGTTCTCCCTAGGATACTATAAACCATTGTTTCTTCTCTAGGCTCCTCATGGATTTGGGAGCCAGGCTACCATAGCTGTAGAGCAAATTTCAGATTTGGAAAGAAGAGGGTGGAAGACGGGAAGGGGGAATAGGGCAGCATCTATTTAGTGATCCACATTTAGCAGAATGCACCTTGGCCCCTCCCAATCCCCAGGTCTCATGCTTCTACTAGCATTGAGGGGAGGCAGCTAGGCTGCATGTTTCCCATGCACACCAGCAGCCGCTATGTACAAATTTCTTCCCTCCTACAGATGCCTTCACTATTTATTTTAATTGACTTTTACTGGTATAAAATGGTGTTGGGAGGATGGACAAGTAAAGAGAGGACACATGTGGTGTAATTGTCCATGGAGCCTTGGTTCTTCTGGACATGGTCATAACTTTTATGGCACCTAATACAGTATGCAGTAGGTATTCAATACAGAGTATTGGCTAACTCATCTGGGAATATGGATGTGGATGACCTAGAGAAGTAAAACAAAAGAAAGATTTATGGTGACACTGAAAATATTGGGTTTTTTGAACAGCAGAGTCATACTCTGAATTGTGTTGGTCTTAACTTACGGACAACTTGTTCTCATATTAGTTTAAGTGAAATGTGGATGGAAGAGAATTGGGTTGGAGGTCAACATGGCCTGGGGTTTCAGGAATCCTTCAAAATTTTTCTGCTAATAACTCATAGAGAATAATCAGCAAGAACTTAATTTTTTAAATTAATTTATTTAATTTATTTATTTTTCGCTGCATTGGGTCTTCATTGCTGTGCATGGGCTTTCTCTAGCTGTGGCAAGTGGGGGCTACTCTTTGTTGTGGTGCACGGGCTTCTCATTGCGGTGGCTTCTCTTGTTGCGGAGCACAGGCTGTAGGCACATGGGCTTCAGTAATTGTGGCTCGTGGGCTCTAGAGTGCAGGCTCAGTAGTTGTGTCACACAGGCTTACTTCCTCTGTCACATGTGGGATCTTCCTGGACCAGGGCTCGAACACGTGTCGCCTGCATTGGCAGGCAGATTCTTAACAACTGCACAACCAGGGAAGCCTCAGAACTTAATTTTTTAAAACGACTTGTTTATGTGAGCAAATATGGAAGATTTGATGAGAACATTGACTATAGGATTATGGGAGCTAGCTTTAAAAACCCCTTTAGAAAGACATTTCATTTATATGATGTTGGGAAATTTAGGTTATTGAACTTATTTTATTAATTATCTCCCACAGCTCTGCAAGTGAATCTGGTTCTCAAAGCACTTGTGACCAACTTGTAACTCCAACAGCCCTGGCTGCCTGTACCAGAGTTGACTCCTGTTTTACGCCATGGTTTGTCCCATCTCTTGGCGTTTCCTTCCAGTTTGCTCACCTGGAGTTCCATTTTTGTCATCACCTTGATCAACTAGGCACAGGTACTCTATTTTAGCATCAGAATAACATTCATTTAATACTTATTGTTTTATCCCTGCACAAAACTCCTTCCCTACTGACCACCACTCACAAGGTGGAGGAAACTTTTAGAAGCAGCATTCATCTCCTCTAACAGTAAGCACCAGCAAAGTTATTCTGAAGTTGATTTCGTATGATAGGTGTCCCCCTTACATTTGAACCATCTTATGGACCTGTTATATAGGGTACCAGTTATATTGAATTGCCATGATTTTGCACACTTCCTAATGAGAATTTTCAAGGAAGTTACAAAAATTGCAGGTTTTACTGTTACTCCAATTATGATCTTTTTGAAAGAAATACATCTGTTTTTTTCCTATCTTATGAGCCATTACATGAATGGCATACAGTTTCCAAAAGTACTTGATATTACCTTATCTCGAAAGTACAAAAACCTTCTACAAAAAATGGGCAAATTCTCCAATAATTTAAAAGACTAGCATTTTTACAAGTTTATAAGGTAGAAGAATAAGTTTTTCCACACACCAAAAGTGGCCTTTTATAAGTTTGCTCATGTTCATGAATAATTATTCCTAAAAGTCTGTACCAAACCTTTTCTACTTAATACATTTTGATTCTGGTATTAGGTTTTCAACCTACATGTAATGGAAAAATGAAAAAAATCAGATTAAAACTAAACACAGCTGCTGTTAAGCATCTTGCCTTTTCAGCAAAAATGGAGTTTAACCTGTATTTTCTAACTCTGTTTGGGTCATGTTTTTGGTTTTGAGATTTGGTGGTAGATACAGAGCACTTCTATGAAATGCTTCTTAAATATTTACCTACTCTTCATTTTATTTGTTGTCTTTTGTGATCAGATTTTTGTCTGTGCATGTAACCTTTGTAAAGAGACCTGCTGATTGAACAAAACAGTTTTGTTTGCAAATATCAAATGGTAATTCAAATGTTATATTATCTTCAAGAGAATATTTGAATTTATTAACCAGCAAATATTGCATTCCGTAACCAAGAAATGAATAATTTAAATGTCATCTCTTTATTTCCATAAAGTGTTGGCTCATCTCAACTGCTGTTTTTCTTGTTTGTTTTCTCAACAGCTCCACCGCAATACCTACAGCCATTTATTTCTGATAAAAATGTGCCATCTGAACTAGAATACATGATTATTTCCTTCAAAGAACCACACATGTATCTTCGACAATGGAACAATAGTTCTGTCTGTCAGGAGATGCAGTTCTCAGCTCAAGCAGACTGTAAACTTCTAGAGTGCAGAAATGTTACAATGCAAAGCATGGTGAAACCCTTCAGCATCTTTGGACAGATTGCAGTTTCCAGCAATGCAGTAGAAAAGCTGATTGATTGCTCTATCAACGTTGACTCAATATTTGTAAACTTTGGGCAACATGTAGTTCATTCTCTAAACACTGCAATACAAGCTTGGCAACAGGTATGTATATTCTAGAACAGTTTACAGTTTGTCTGTGTGTGATCTTTTACTAGGCACTTTATGTTATCACTTCTAATAATAAATTAAGCACAAACAAAAATGTGAGAGAATGAAGAATTTGATGGGCACCATAATATTTGGGGCCTCCTCTGTTTTGGCAAAGTGATGCATGTTATTTTTAAAACCTTTGGAGAACATGGGTTCTCTACACATGCATCAGAGATGATGCCCACATTTTTGTGACTAATGTACCACATCTGTGTGGAAAGTAACACATTCCCAGAAATTTTTTCCAAGTATTATGGCTTTAGTTTGCCAAAGCTCAACTTGGTATGTATCACATTGTCGAAGCAGCCATTGCAGAAATGAAGAACCTGTGTGAGCCTTCCTGATATACGCAGTTCATCTTTTCAAAGAGAAAAGGCAGTGAGAGGAAATTATGTGAACATAGTATAATTTAATTTTAGTCTTTCTCCCATTATCATTCTGCCATTTTGATTCACTAAAAAAGCACTCGATAATAGATTTTGTAACCAGCTAAAGACTCTTGATAATAATTTTTTACTTTTACCTTTTGTCAGAAATTATCCATATCGAAAAAGAGTTAGAATATACGTCTGTTTTGAATGACATATTTAAAATGGGGAACCTGCCCACGTCCACTAGCATGAAACTAATTTCACAGAATATTTGGATAATATTGATAATATGCTCAGTGATTTAATAACAAATCACCTCTGCTTCCCTTACTGATTTTCAGTATAATATTGCATTTCAATAAAGCTTGTGTTATTTAAGCTGAGACATTTCCCCACATTTTGTATGTTACAGGTATTTGTGCAGACTAACTCCCCAAGAGAAATGGTCCTTCACTCCACCCTGACCTCATGTGGGGATGGGGCAGTGGTGGGGGGGGAGGGGCTTGAGTTCTAGAATTTTTATGGGAATGAACTCTTTTCTTTATATGCATGAAGACCTATACAAGACTAAGGAATTAATTACCTAACATGGCACTACAATAGCAAAGGGAAAGAAGATAACACATCTGTTTCATATTTTAAAATTCTTTTTTAAGGGCATTCCATGGTTTTCTTGCTGCAGAGGACATGCGTAAAATAAGAGCTAGTGTGATCTAAATCTTTGCAGCTGGTTCGAATAGCGATGTGAAAAAAACCTCCGTGGCTCCAATTTCTGTTTTTTGTCATATTTTGAACAATGCATTTAATAAAAAACAAACCTAGAAAATATAAAAGAGTCATTGATAGAGCATTTAATCCCAGGATATTTTTGTCTTGGTATCAGGACCATTGTAAGAGGACTCATGTGTAGCAACTACTGCAAAATGGCCCTCAGAAATATCAGTTTCCTCCCAGGGTAAAAATATTCTCTTAGACACAGCTATACATATAAATAAAATACGGTGCATAAATATTTAAATGTTTTAAACCACATCAGAGTGTGAATGACTGACTGGCTAACACAGTGCCTTGAAGGAATATTCTGAGTTTTTTTTAAAAATGGAATTGTATATTTGATTAAGTAGAGCCATATGTCACGTAGCATATCGCTGACAGGTACATTCTGTGAATAGTTGGTTCTGATTTATACAGGGATTTGGCAATGTTAACATGAGCCACAAGAGGATATACTTCTGTAATTGTTGCTATAATTTTCTTGTTTCCTCCCATGTCAAGCGTACTTGCCACCAAGTTTTAATGTGGTAGGCATCTCTAACCCTGTGTATTCTAAAGTAAATACAAAAATGCACTACTTTGAAATTACAGGACATTTGACATTGAAATGGGCTTATAGAGGGGTTATTAAGTTCATTGTTTCTAAGATGTTCTGAATGTGGTTTATCCCCTTTAGAGGGGAAACTTAGTTACCCAAGCTTGGATTTTATTATGTATATAATGCTCATATACAGTATAATTATTGCCAATGAAAAACGTGAACTTAACAAGCTGGATAAGCAATTTGAGTTTTCCACATACTTTTTATCGGGTTCGTATCCGAGACAAGTCATTTGTATCCAGTGTGGATGGACCAGACAGTTGAAGCATGAAACAATTTGGCCTTTCACCTTTAGGTCACAGTTCAAGATTAACAGAAGCCTTCATCAGTGTCTGATTTCTCTGGCTGTAGTTTTTTCTTTCTCTTTTGTAAATGATTAATGTTTTGTGAAACCAGATTAAGGACCCAAAATGCCACTTGCAGTTTGCTTTATATTTCCATGTCACATTCCCACATTTGGACCAAATAGGATTTAAAGGAGATTTTTATTTAAAAATCAAGGTTGTGCTCATGTGTCTTACCTTACACCATAATGATATCTCTCTTTAATTGCCTGTATAACAGTCCAGCAGAAATCTTAAATGTAAATAAGCCATCTCTTAATTACGAAAGCATTCTGAGGTTGCGCTTTTATATGATGTCATACACAATATGTACAAATTTTTTTATAATATACTAGAATTTAAACATTCCAAGAGACGCTTAAACTTATTACAGTTATAATGAACTCCACAGATGAAGGAGCAGTAGAGAAACAGTTCCCTGAGGACTTTGAGTATTCTTTAGAAAAATGTAAACAAGCCCCTTGTGTTCTTTCATTTACATTTTTTCCTAAAACCCTCATCATTTATTAAAGGTCAGTTTTTAGAGATGAGGAAAGTAATATGATTTTTTTCTACTCAAGCCCCATCTGGTAACTTAACCTCTGTGTAACCAGCAGATTGATCCCAATTCATTATGAAAATTGAATTTCAGTCTCAGGATGTCTATCTAAGTGGGAGTTGGAATCATATCCCTTTCTTCATGTTTGTACTGTTGGACCTAACGGAGAGAAAAATGTTTACAAGGAGAGCAGTTTATGTTGATTATATAACGCTAAATGGAAAAATCTCATCAAAACTAATTGTACACTGTGACTCCAGTTTAATTAAAGGTTTACAAACCTTTAAATATATAAGATATATAAGATAGGATTAGATCGGATAGACTAGAATAGGAACAGGCAGGACACTCAGAAGTGAAAAATTGCTGGAAAAAAAAATTCTCCAAAATGTTCACAGCAGTTATCCCTGAGTATAAAATTAGAGACTTTGTTTTTAAAAATCAGTACTTTCTGTATTTTCTAATTTTTATACTGGGAACATATATTACACTTGTAATTTTAAAAGTTAAATTTACTCATGTTTGTTTCATAAGTGTTTATTGAGTACTTATGTGTCAGGCATTATGCTGACTACAGGAGCAAAAGTTGTAACTAACAAAGACCTGGTTCCTGCCCTTATGCAGTATAGAGTCTAATGATGGAGACAACAATGACCCATAATCATGCAAATAATTACTCAGTCCCAATAGGGATCAGTGCTTTTAAGGCAAAATACATAGTGTTGTGTGAGCATAAAATAGAGGGACCTAAGGTGATCTGGGAGGATCTCAGGAGGCTACTTTACTCTGAGAGCATGACCTGAAAACAGGAACCTGAAAGCTGAGTTGGAAGAAATTAGTCAAGCAAGGGGGAAAAGAGGTCCAAGCAGAAGAAAGGCACTGAGGCAGGAAGGAGTTTGATGTGTTGGATGAATTGAAAGGAGGCCAGTGCGGCGTTGGAGCGGCTGAAAAGGGCTGGTGGAGCTGGGGTCTAGCAGGCAAACGGAGAGTGGTTCAAGATGCAGCAGGGGCCAGATCAGGCAGGACGCCTAAAACCCACGGGCCGTCCAGTTTTGAAATCATAGCTCATGATTAAAAGCCACAGCAAAAAGTAATATGGTAGGCGGCAGATAATTACTGGTTATAACTGCTTCAGTCTCACTTAGCCAGAGACTCCTTTTCTGATTCCTGTGGTCATCAGGCAAGGTTCCACTCCATGAGAATAGAGAGGTTTGGTGAGAATAGATGGATGATAGAGCGAACGCTTTAGGAGACCCTCAAGGGTATCTAGAAGAATGAGGTATTTCAGGGCCTCTTCACCGACTGCAGCTGTAGAGCTCTGCCTGCCCACTTTAGGGGCCTTCTGGATGATTAGGAAGGGATTGTACCTCCCAAGATAATGTTCTCATGAGGTTCTAGATCAGGTCTTGGTCCAGGCTGGATTCCAGGTGTGTTCATCCATAGACTCCTTGGCTTCAGGCCATGTAGTCACTTAAATTTCTATGCTCATGAGTGGTATATCCCTTTTTACTCTTCCTCCCCTCAGTAAAATGGCAAATGACAGAGTGTGGCATTGTGACATTATTTAGATCCACAACCAGGAAATAGAAGCCAACTGGAGAAGCGTCAGTTACATATTACCTCCCATTGTCTGCAGATTCAGTGGCTAGTTAAGATATTTTTCTTACATTCTCAAGTTAACCATTTATTTAGCTATTCTTTTCATTTACCAAAGGTATGTTTATTATTTTTTAAGCCATAAGCTAACCAAAGTGATAAAAGAGTAAGCACAGAAATGCTCTATCACATTGCCAGTGCTTCGATATAACAGCAACCAGTGGAGATACCATTAAGTTGAGAAGGAGGTACCAACACAGGAACATATTACTAATTTGCTGAACCTTAGTAGATTAATGGAAGACATTTGCTGATTGATTATTAGCTGAAACAGACACCAACAACTGTTTTTCAACTAACGTTTTTTGTCTTGAAAACTGCAGCTTGGCTTATACTGACTCTGAAGTTGATCTGTTTTGTGTGTTCAGCCTCTTAACAATAGCGGGAAAGTTATGGTTTTATTTACATCTCTCCCTGAGCAGATTTACACACACACATCCACCCTCCCCCTCAAGGGAACTGGGGATGTATTCCCTAAATGATCCTTACTTTCTGTAGGGTACAAACTGTGGCTTTGGTAATTGGTCTTGATTGTCAAGTTGAGAAGGCCAGGAACATGGTAATTCTAGCCTGTGGTACTCTGCTCAAAAACGTGCGCTACCCAGTACAGCATTCTTTGTAGCATGTTAATTCATTTAAAAATGTTAAAAGTTTGAAGGATCTCATTGTTCTTTTACTCTTCTGTGTGTATGATTTATTTTGCAGGAATATAAATCAAAACATATTCTTGGAACATTTAAGATCTCTTTAAGGTATTTTTTGTGCTTATCCTGGAAGTATAGAATACTTTGTATACCAGAGCTAATGACAACAGATCTTTTAGTATTTCTGTGTTGTAACAATCGCCACTGGGCAGACAGCTGCCAAACATCTTGCAATTAATCTGATGCACATTGGCTTTCGTATTCTTTTTCTTTCAGAATAAATGCCCTGAGGTAGAGGAGTTGGTCTTCAGCCATTTTGTGATCTGTAATGACACACAGGAGACACTGCGGTTTGGCCAGGTGGATACTGATGAAAATATTCTGCTGGCCAGTCTCCATAGTCACCAGTACAGCTGGCGCTCTCACAAATCCCCACAGGTATTTGAGAAACAGCCTTACAAACACAGCAATTTTTAAGGTTGCGGATTCATTTCTTCTGCATTTGTGTGCCTGTGTCTAGTTATTTCCCTTTTTAAGTCTCCCACGGGGTCGCACAGTGTGGCTACATCTGACAGAAACCCAGAAATGTTTAGAGGAGGGAGCACAGTGTACCCATGCTCCTCTTGGAGTGGACGTTCTCTTGTTCAGCATAGGTGCTCTTGAGGGAGCCTGGTGTGGTGATTATGAGGTTGAACTGTAGAGCCAGAGTACGTCAGCTTGGATCCTGGCTCTGAATTACCTCGCTTTGCTTTCATACTTCAGTTTTCTCATGTGTAAATTGGGGATAATAGTAGTACCTGTTTCATAGGGTCATGAGAACTAAATAAGTTAATATGTACAAGGCACTAAAATAGTGCTTGATATACTATAAACATTGTATGTTGGGTATTATTTTTCATTTGTTTATTCAGATTCTTACTGTGTATATAGTCCGTGGCAGTCATGTCTTAGGCACTGGGGATTCAAAGGCAGAGAAGTCTTAGTCCTTGCCCTCCAATGACAGCTCACCGTCTGTGACAAAATGAGCACGATGACAGACTATGCCCAAGGGAGCACTGAGAAAAGACATACCAAAGGATGTCTGTTTTCCAAGTAGTATAATTCCATTTTCCTGTCACTTTAGATGGGAATAATTAGAGGGATGTGCCCTGCAGGGATAGCTGAGGATGAATTAAATACAAAGATGATGTCTTAAATGAGTAAAAGAAATCCTAGGAAGTACTCTCAGGAATAATGTATTTCTAAAACTCTGGGTAATAAGCAAACTACTGTCTGCTTATGATTAAAAGAAAGTCATTAGAGAGTTTTCCCATCTCGTCTATAGACCAGCTTTAGAATATGTTACACCCTCAGCTATTTTCTTTTTTTCAGTAGCTCGATTCTGATTTCTTACTTGCTTTTTCGTCATATTGCCACACTATTAGTATAAAATTTGGAAAAGTAGATATAGTGCAGTTCTTCTTAAGTCTGTTTAATTCTGGTTATTCTAACAGGACATTAAGACATCATATCTCCTTTTCTAATAAACGTTCTTACAAAACTGTCTCATATGATATGATATTGCACTTGTATTTTTAGAATGAATGACATTCCCTTCTTTTCTTTTTTTTTTTTTAGTTTATTTTATTTATTTATTTGTGGCTGCATTGGGTCTTCTTTGCTGCGCGTGGGCTTTCTCTAGTTGTGGCAAACGGGGACTACTCTTCATTGCAGTGCAGGGGCTTCTCACTGCTGTGGCTTCTCTTGTTGTGGAGCACGGGCTCTAGGCACGTGGGCTTCAGTAGTTGTAGCACATGAGCTCAGTAGTTGTGGCTCGCGGGCTCTAGAGCACAGGCCTCAGTAGTTGTGGCACACGGGCTTAGTTGCTCCGCAGCATGTGAGATCTTCCCGGACCAGGGCTCGAACCCGTGTCCCCTGCATTGGCAGGCGGATTCTTAACCACTGCGCCACCAGGAAAGCCCGTGCCCTTATTTTCTAATCCTCCTTTTGAGAAATGTCTGTGTAAGCGAGTTTTTAAGTCGTTTGGTTGTTTACCCCTTGTAACATCATTAAAAGACAATTGGTTGGTTGGTTGGTTCGTTTCAAAAATAAGTAATTTTTTTTCTTATTAATTGCAAAAGTAAGAACGTAGAGCAGATATATAAACCAAAAAAGGTAAACGAAAAAGACCACCTATAATTCCAACCACCCAGAGGCAATCCATGTTGTACAGCCTTTTAGAGCTTCGAAAGGCTTCTATTTTCATTGCATTCCCAGAAATGAACTAGTAGTGATGGGAAAGAAACCTCTGAGAAGGTGCAGTAATGTGTGATCGTATACTGTACCTGTAGCCACTTCACCCATTCATACACACACGCTGCAGGCCTTAGCCAATAAAAAGCAAAGCAGAGGAAGCTTACCTCCCTTCAAAGTCATTTTAAGCTGCGTAGACTACCATGGCCCTCAGTGACCCTCAAGATTCCCTGGAGACTGGAGCCAGGATGGGAAAGGTGATCGTAAGAACAGAAGGCTCAGGGGTGTGGAGTAACAGTAGTCTTCATGTTATGGATGTACGGTTTCTAGATGGGAAGGACATAAACAGGAAAAAAGAATGGCTAACCACTGCCACACTATACCTTTCATATTTATACTCTTCTGCACTTGGGTCTTTTTGTATTTATTACTAGTCTTGTTTTCATAATATCCCTGTGTGATTTGTATTTTTTGTTACGCATATTTTATAGGTAAGGAGACAGAAATGTTAAGCTAAGATGGTGGTAGAGATGGATCTGAATCCCATGTCTTTTCACTCTCAATATAGTGTTATTTCCACAACATTGTCAAACTCTCCTAGGTTTTGGCAGCATGATTCGTCTGTTAGAAGAGCCAAATGGTGAGGTTTTAAGAGAAGGGCTGAGAAAATCACTGGTATAATACTCTACATTTAAAGCTAGACTAATATGGGATTCTTGGTACAAGTATGAACCCTTGCAAAGCTTTAAGGACCAAAAACAATAAGAACCTTTTAATGACAAACTGGAAACATAAGACAGGTATCTATTAAACTTTGTTTTCCTCTTTTTAATTTGTAACTGCATCCTCTGGATACAAATTTTAAGATGAGCTACAGTCATTATAATCTTTAGACTAAAACTTAGATTGTATTTGTAAAAGGTGTCTCTTTACTACAGCTACCTATGCTACGTAAAGAAGTGTGTTTTAGGACCCTCTGAAGCCAGAGAGGTCTTAATGGGCCCAGAGGGTCTTCATGGAATTCCATACACACACAATTGCACATTCTGCTGTGTTCTAATGAGAGGTTACATCTGAGGATCAGAAAAGCTAACCACTTAGCTTCAAACTGCACCTGGAGGTAGTCATAGACTCACAAGTGAGCAAACTGTTCCTTTTTCCAGACTCCAAGTCACATCCTGCACTGCCCAGCAGCTTGGTTTTAGGAACATTTGTGTCTGCATGTTTATGCTACCTTGGGTGTTAGTCAATTCATAGTCTCAGGGAGGATTTCTAAAGTTCAGAGAACTTAACTCTGCTAAACAATGTAGCTTATATTGCAGAGAGCAAGAAAGTGGCAATGACACCTGGAAAGGTTTCAAAGAGGTCAACATGTCTTAGAACCACACAGGAGGTTGCTATCAACAGTAAGTCCCAACAGGATGGAAAAAAATATAGACACAACCAATTCCAGAAATCCAAAGCTGAAAAACCTTTTAGAATTGAAATGTTATAAACTCTCCTTATAGTTTCTAACACATGCTCTGAGGCAGAATCACTTAAAATGCTGGATATCCCACAACAGTTGTTTGCCTAAGCAAACAAAGGAAGAACAAAACTTTTTCCTAGGGAATAATTGAACATATTCAGCTGCACAGTCATATATGCCACCACAGAGGGCCCTTAAATATTCCAATTCAGTAGACTTCAGATCAGGTTGGACGAGAACAGTAACCAGTCCTTTACTGAGAAGTGCTTCACATTATATGAAGTTGAATCTAAGGACTGGATATGTGAGTTTATGGAATCTTTCCCCAGAATATGGGCAGTATATGCAGCTCAGAGTCAAGGGAAGCTTTGTTTAATTTAGCCAAACTGACTTTAGTGGCGCTTCCATCATAGTAGGACTTGTGTGTAGGCTGTTCAAGTTAACTTCCTTTTCTGCTTAAGAGAGAACACTGTTAGGTAATTAAACTGCTTGCAAAAGGAATGCCTCTATCTTGTATGTAAGGAATTACATTTGCTTTTACCCTCAAAACATGCCCAATTTAGGGCTTCCCTGGTGGTGCAGTGGTTGAGAGTCCGCCTGCCTGCCAATGCAGGGGACAGGGGTTCGTACCCGGTCCGGGAAGATCCCACATGCTGCGGAGCGGCTGGGCCCGTGAGCCATGGCCGCTGGGCCTGCGCGTCCGGAGCCTGTGCTCCGCAATGGGAGAGGCCCGCGTACCGCAAAAAAAAAACATGCCCAATTTATAGATTATGCTTTTTTTTTTTTTTTTAGAATTCTTACTACGAGTGACAGAATTTTAGTAATCAAACCATCAGTCAAGGGCTTCCCTGGTGGCGCAGTGGTTTAGAGTCCACCTGCCGATGCAGGGGACACGGGTTCGTGCCCCGGTCCGGGAAGATCCCACATGCCGCGGAGCGGCTGCGCCCGTGAGTCATGACCGCTGAGCCTGCGCCTCCGGAGCCTGTGCTCCGCAGCGGGAGAGGCCACAACAGTGAGAGGCCCGCGTACCATTAAAAAAAAAAAAAAAAAAAAAAAAAAAACCATCAGTCAAGGTGAAAATGAGCTCTAGGCAGAGCTATAGAAAATAACAAAATATTGCTCCAAAATGGATATAGTAGGAAGTTTTATAAGCTTGTGAAAATGGCAGATATTTAAAAATGCGAAATGCAACAAGGTAAGAATCAATTTGGAAGAGCAGCAGAGCATCTGGGAAATACTCATCAAAGTAATCAGATTTAGGGAAGAAAATGTAAATCAGATGTTAGTTTCATCAGGCAGAGATGGGCCAACTTTTTTATGTAGGGCCAGACAGTGAATATTTTAGGCTTTCAGGGCCTTAGAGCCTCTCTCAGAGCTATTCAACTCTGTACAAAAGCAATGATAACAAATGAGTTTGACTATGTGCCATAAAATTTTAAAATAAATTTTAAAATTTATTTTAAATGAGTGTGACATAAATTTTAAAAATTTTAAATAAAATTCTATTTATAGACAACGAAATTTGAAGTTCAATAATTTTCACACATCACAAACTAGTATGCTTTTTTTGACCTTTTTCAACCATCTGAAAATGTAAAAAACACTCTTAGCTCACAGGCTATACAAAAATAGGTGGTGCACCACATTTGGCCCAGAAGCCATGCCTGATTTGCCAAACCCTGCTCTCAGGTCTCTCAGTGGACAAAATTCAGGAGACTAAAGGTTTGATATAAAATTGTCTTTGTTCTGATCTAAATGGGATTCCCATCACTTGAAAACTTGGTAGCATTTTTCAGAAATTATGAAATGACAGGTAATAGTTTAAATCTAACACTTGTAAAATCAACCTGTGCTTACCACATAACAGTGAAATATTTGTATTGTTCTTGTTCTCAGCCCATATAGACAGGAAGTTCCACAGTTCTCTATTTTTGGATGTAAAAATATTTAAAAGTGAGATCTGATCATTTTTCCTCCTGCCTAAAGGAAAAGTGATGGTTTTTTGAGTATCTACCTATGTTAGGGAAATTCCAGCCGTTGTCAATTTTATTGGCTAGACTGTCATTTCTCACTCAGTCACCACTCTTTCCATATCCATTTATATAGTGCATGTGCACACATATACCTAGAGAATGAGCACATTTCTTGTTGCCACAGTCACAAGTTAAAAAATTTTAAAAGTAGACTTAGGGACGCAGGTAAATATCCTGTGTTGGCAAAACTGTTCAAACTGATAAATTTGTCAAGTGTTCGCCCCTGCTATTATATTATATGGCACACAGCATATCAGAGTTTGCTTAGAAAGGGCAATGAAAAGGCACTCTTACACACTGAAGGTGCAGGTGGAATTGATACTTCCTTCTGAAAAGCAATTTGATAAGAAGCATTATAGCTATTAAAATGGTCATAGCCTTTGACCCTGTAAATCTCCTACTAGTAATCTACTCTCAGGAAACAATCCAAATTAGAGCAAAGGTTTATACACAAAAATGTTTATTATAATTTGACTTATACCATCAAAAAATCAAAATGTTCACTTTTAAAGAAATAGGTACGTAAAATCTGGCGTATCTATGAGATGAACTTTTATGGGACCTTTAAATTTTTACATAGGAAGGTGAAGTGCTTCCATATCATATCAGTCCGAAAAGCAGAACATAAAATTCTACACATACAATATGATCTTAACAATATAAGAAAAAATGCATAGAAAAATACTGGAAAATATGTCAAAATACTGGAAGGTATGTCAGAATGTTAACCAGTGGTTGCCTCTGAATGGTGTATTTTTTTTAAGGTGGTATTTTTCCAATGTATTACATTTTTATATACTTCTCAACTTTTTAAAATAAAGGATATAGATTATTAAATCAGACAGAAGTTAAGTAAAAACCCTGAAAATATTTATATATAGACTAAAAGACAGGAATTTCAAATGCTAATTAGAACAGTGGCAAGTGTAATGACATTGTTGGCCAAAAAGTTCGTTCAGGTTTTCGTAGCATGCCATGGAAAACCCCAAACGAACTTTCTGGCCAACCCAATATATCAAGAATGGTTATTTTTAATGCTTCTCTTATGAACTATTGCAATAGTTTTTATCAATTATTCTCTTAGTTACATCTTTGCCCCACTTCAATCTACCTTGCAGACTACAGCTCATTTTCCTAAATGTTTTGATACTTTCCTGTCCAAAAATATTTACAGCCTCCATCATCATCTATTAAATATACCCAAACTATCTGGCATCCAAGGCCTGCCTCAGTCTACTCACAAGCCCTCCTCTCTGCCATTATTTCTTTCTAGCTGCTTGTTTGGTCTCCTTCCCTCCCATTCATTTTTAATCAATAAATGATCATTTCTTGTGACCTATTGTGTGTAATTAAATATGTACATTTTTCTAAGAAACTTACTGTCTGATGAGGGAGTCAGAAAAGTAAACAAATTATTATAGACATGATCTATATCTATGAGGATATTGTGGCATCCAGACAGGGAGAAATGATGGGTAACTGAATTAAAACACTAGCCATAGGGAAGAAGAGCAAGAGACCAGGAAATACAATCAACTGCATCTGGATATGGACATGGTCTTAATGAGAACTCAAAGAAAATGTTTCCTAACATGAGGAGGGGAATCTGCCAAGGCTTCCTAGTGGAAGGCATGTTTGTACTGAATTTTCATGTTTAAATAAGTGTTAGGTCAGGGAAAGGCAGGGGGGAAGCGGTTCCAGGTAAAGGAAACAACATGTGTGAAAGCCACAGAGGCATGAAACAACATGGCATGGTAGGACTTGACTAATTTGGCTACAGTGTAGAATACATGTGTGGAATTGCAAGACAGTAAAGTAGATGAAGGCCATGAGGGCCCTTGTATGCTGTGCACATGAGGCAGAACCAGGGAGACGGACAGGCAGGCAGCATGCCATGTTCAAGGGAATTCAGGTTTTGTTCAGAATAAACTCAGGCATAAATTTGCATGCCATGCTGAAGAGATGTGTGCTAGGAAACTGGCTCTTTGGTGGTGATGGGAATACCCTGATTTGCAGGGTTGGCCGATTATCATGGTGAAAGTACTCCTACCATCGCTGATTTCAAGCTACCAATGATTTAACAACCAGCTCACAAGATTCCTGAATATTTAGCAATACTTTTTCACAAACAAGTATGAGCCAGCTCCAACACACCACTGTTTGGAGGAGTTATGTTCTGAAGAGCCTGGCTGTCCATTTTGAGGAGATACAACTAAATGTGATGGGCAGCTTTTGGCTACTGAAGGATTTTAAGTAGAGTCGTCAGAGGATCACAGTTGCATTTTGGAAAGATTGCCGTCGTGTAGTTGAGAAGACAGTCTAGAGGAGGCTGAGAATACATGCAGAGGGTTGTATGGGCACCACTGTATAGCCCAGGAGTGAGAGAGATTATAGTACCTGAGCCAAGACAGAGTAGAAGTCAGCGATTGGTGAAAATGCCTAACAGACTGATCTTTCTGTGAATAACAGCTATAAATTGTGAGCAAAACACAAAGCAACTACCTCTGGAGACGAACAAAGGCAGGCAGATTTTGGAGGTGAATAGAATCTTCGAGCAAGTAATCTGCACAGAACGATTTACCCATTTTTTGTTGCCTTTGCTCTGAGGGCAACCACAGTTGTAGCAGCGCAGGGGTGGCCCACTGTCTTTCTGGCCCAAGGTACCAGGTGAAAGAGCTCAGGCAACCAAGGCTGCTAGACAGTGAGGAGAAAATCTTGGAAAATGAAAAGCCAGAGAATGGGAAAATAATATGTTGAAATTTGGCCCACCTGTCTGCTTACTACTGAACCACACATGCATGGGGCAGACTGAAAGCAGATTGTACCCAAGGCTTAAAGAACTGAACTAATCTGCACTGTCACTCACCCAGGTGTAAGAGTTTTAGTTTGACTCTAAACAAATTAATTACCTGTTAAAAATATTAACACTCTGGAGGACTTATAAGAGAATCCAGAGTGTCCACAACATAGCATCATTTACAGTGTCCACAATATGACCCCAAATTACTTGACAGATCTCAAGAATCTCAAAAAAAACCAAAGTTACTCAATTTCAAGGGAAAGGTAATTAACAGATTCCAACACCAATGTGACCCAGAGGTTGGAATTATCAGGCATATATTGTACTTTAAAGCAACTATGGCAACAGTAAAGGAATTTTACAGATATAATTAATTTCTAAATTAGTTGTTTTTTTAACATTTTTTCAATTGAAGTATAGTTGATTTACAATATAATATTAGTTTCAGGTATACAACATAGTAATTCAAATTTTTTTATAAATTATACTCCATTTAAAGTTATTATAAAATATTAACTATATTCCCTGTGCTGTACAATATATCCTTGTTGTTTATTTATTTTATACACAGTAGTTTGTACTTCTTAATCCCCTACCCCTATCTTGCCCCTTCCCCCTTCTCTTCTCCCACTGGTAACCACTATTTCTCTATATCTGTTAGTTGTCTTTTAGTTAATCAAAACAGAGGTGATTCTAGGTGGGCTAATTTAATCAGGTAAAACTACTAAAAAAGAGACTGGACCCTTTTGTGAGGAGAGAGAGAGATACATACATTCCTCCTGGCCTTGAAGAAGCAAATTACCATGTTGCAGCTGCCTATGAAGAGGACCATGGGGCAGGGAGCTGTGGGAAGCCACCAGCACCTGCAGGTGGCTGCCAGTGCTGGTCATTAAAAAGTCAAAGCCCGCATCATATAGACACCAGAGAATAAATTCTGCCAACAACCTGAGTGAGCTTGGAAGCGGATTCTTCCCAAGTCAAACCTCTAAGTAAGAATGCAGCCCAGCTGACACCTCAGTTGCAATCTTGTGAGACCATAAGCAGATAACCCAGCTAAGCTCTGCTTGGACTCCTGACCCACAGACACTGTGAGATAATAAATGTAAGTTGTTTTAAGCTGCCAAATTTGTAGTAATTTTTTACTCAGCAATAAAAATACAACATGACACAAGAAAAAAGTCAGTAAACTTGAAGATGGATCACTAGAAATCATCAAATCTGAAGAAGAGAGGGAAAAAAAGATTCAAACAAAATAAATAGAACTGCAGGGACCTGTGGGACAATTTCAAAAGATCTAATATATGAGTAATTGTAATGAGAGACTGAGAGGAGAGAGACAGAATGGGGCTCCAAAAATTAAAGAAATAATCTCAGAAAACTTCCCAAACTTTGTGAAAGACAGAAATTTACAGACCCAAGAAGCTCAGGAAAAACTCCAAACAGATGTTTCAAAGAAATTCACACCCAGGCACATCATAATGAAACTACTAAAAACCAAAGATAAAGAGAAAACCTTGAAGCAGCCAGAGTTAAACTATAGGGGAAACAACAATTCAAATAACTACTGACTTTTCTTTGTATATAGTGGAGGCTAATAGACAGTGGAACAAAATCTTTAACATGCTAAGAGAAGGTTTATTAAGGAGAGATCCATTTGGAAGATATTTTGAAGGTTATAATCACCAGAATTTGGTAACTGACCATGGAAGAGAAGGGCCTGGATCGACTCCAAGGTTTCAGACTTAGGGGACAGGTTGGTGGTGGTGTACTTGGCCACAACAGGGAACTGAGTAGGAGGACAGTGTTTTCCATACAGAGAATGGGGCAGATGTGAGAGCACAGCACAGTGTCCCTAAAGTTCATTTTGGACACATTTGAGTGTTAGGTTACTTTGGAGGCAGGAAGGATGATATATTAGAAACAGCACAGATTTGAAGCTGTAAACACCTGGATTTCCCTCCTAAGGTTTTTAGCTGTGTAAAACTGGACAGTGTCGTAATTCCTTGGAGCTTCAGCTTCCTCTTCTGCAAAATTAAGAAGTTACTGTGAATATCCCATGAAATGACATTTATAAGGTGCCTACTAAAGACCTCAGCTCTGTGTATCCAAAGGTGCCTTTCCTTTCCTTTCTCTTTTCTAACGAGACCTCCAAGTGGCCATGTTGAATAGGCAAATTGAATGTAATGGTCTGGAGCTCAGAAGAATAGTCTGGGCTAGAGGTAAAGATTTGGCCTCTCATCAATGCCTAGGTAGCAGTGGGAATAGACACGAATGCCCAAGGAAAGAGTGCTAAGATCAGAGGATGTTATGAGTTAGCTCTTGCTGTAGAAAAATGTACAGTGGTGGTACAGGCATAGGATAACTATTATAGATACTCCCATTCATAGGAGGAGAAAATGGGAGACACATGGGAGTTACTGATCCATAGAAATTCTGAAATCCAAACAGGTAAATGTTGGAAGTTTCTTAATCAGTAATCATTCATACTGCTGCTTGGGAATAATTTTCCATGGCTCCTGGCTTTGGACTTTTGGCTCAAGCCTGTATGTCATCCATCCTTTTCCATGAGAAAAATATCCTTTGTTTGCTCTTCATAGTTTTCTCAGCCTGCATTCTACCAGTTGAATTATGCAAGTTTAAAGGCCCCTTTACATTTTGTACTGTCTTAGTCTCTTTCAGTCTAAGTTGGCAGTGTTTCTGCCAGTATAATTCTTTAAAGAACACTGTAGGTCTCTTGTTAATCTTACAGTGCTTTGGTTCAGCACTATGGACAAAATCACACCCACATCTCTTCAAGACAGTTCCTTCTCTGCTTTGGGATTCTGCCCATACTGCTAAGGGACATCACCCTTAAGTGTTTCAGAAGCCCTATTGTTTGAATAGTTCATTGAGACACCAATTTAGATCTTTCTGAGATCTTAACAGAGGATTTTACAACCACATCCTTAGCTTCATTCCCTAGACCCAGCTTTCCTGGCTGTGTCCTGGATTTGATCTTTGCCTGGAAGGTCTTTCTTGATTTTTAACATCGTTTCCATCTGGAAGGCTAGAAATTTTCAAAACTAGCAAGTCCTGGCTCCTGTTTATCTAACAATTCTTCCTCATGCATGCATCGTTCCTCTTGGACTTTGATACAAGCAGCAGATAAGAGCCAGGAGGCACTTCAACACTGCCTGGAAATCTCCTTAGCTAGATCACATGGTTTATTAGGCACATTTTCTGCTTTCCATGTTACTGCAGGTTCTGGTGTTGCTGAACTCTCTGCCACTGCATAACAAGAAACCCCTTTCCTCCAGTTTCCAGTAACATTTTCCTCACTTCCTCACTGGCAGCCTCCTCTAAGACCATCAAGTTTCAATTAATAGTATCTTTGAAGCACCTTAGTCTACACTAATACTCTCAAGTCTTTCTGGTTTTTGTGCACAGGCCTGCTCCAGTGCCCCGCCCCACCCCATTTTAGGCTTTTGTTACAGTAGCACCCCACTTGCGGGTACCACACTCTGTATTAGTTACATATTGCTGTTTAACAAATTACTCCACAACTTGAGTAAATAAAACAACGAACATTTATTATCTCGGTTTCATTAGCCAAGAACTTTGGGAGTGGTTTACCTGGGTGGTTCTAGCTCAGAGTCTCTGGTAAGGCTGTAGTCAAGACATTAGCTAGAACTGCAATCATCTAAAGGCTTGACTGGGCTGGAGGATCCATTTCCAAAATGGCTCCCTCATATGGCTCTTGGCAGGAGACCTCAGCTCCTTGCTACAAGGATCTCTCCAAAGAGTTGCTTGAGTACTCTCAAGACATAGCAGCTGGCTTCCCCCAAATCAAGTTATCCAAGATAGAACAAGACAAAAGCCACAGTGTCTTTTATGACCTAGGCTCAGAAGTCATTAATTATCATTTCTGTAATATCCTAGTGGTTGTCCAGATCAGCCCTGTTCATTGTGGGAGGGGACTACACAAAGACACAAATAAAAGGAGACATGGATCATTGGGGCTGTCTTGGGGCTGAGCTGCCATAAGGATTTAAACCCCATAGAATTTAGGGGTTAGGCTGAGGAATGGGATCCATTGAAGAGGAATAAGAGGAAGAAAGAAAACCAAGACATGGCAGGAAAACTGGGACATAATCGTGTTCTAAGAGCCTAGGAGACTATCTAGAAGGATAGAATTATCAGTGTCATATGCCATAAGGAGATTGAGTGAAGCAAGAACTGGGGAGACCATTGTATCGGGCAATTGGGAGGTCACTGATAGCTCAAGGAAAGCATTTTCACTGGCAAGATAGGGATAGAAATCAGATTGAGTGGGTTGAAAAATGAATGGGAGGTGAGGAAACAGGGAGAATGAGCATGAATTTTTTTTTTTTTTAATCTTGATTGGGTGTTAGCTAGAGAAAGCTGCAGGGTCAAGCAAGGATTTTAAATTAAAGTACCTTAGGCACGTTCATATATGAGCAGAAGTAAATAGCAGATAGGTTGGTGATGCAGAAGAGAGGAAGAATGATTAACAGCATCAGGTCCCAGAAGGGGAGAAGAAGAAGGCATCCAGATCACAAGTAGAAGGATTGACCCTGGATGGAATGAGGTTTATACCAAATATCTATTGCTGCTTAACAAACCACCATAAAACTTTAGTGACCTTAAAAAATTTATTAGCTCATGAGTGTGTTGGTCAGAAATCTAGGTGCACTTAGTTAAGAGGTTCTTCTGCTGATCTCAGCTGGGCTCACTCATGAGGCTGCAGTCACATGGTAGGCCAGCTGGGGCTGGGTGGTCCAAGACTGCCCCACCTACATATTTGGTACTTGGCAGACCACTGGCCAGGGTTCTCTTCCATGTGATCCTTCCAGCAGGCTAGCCTAGTTGGGAGAACGAGAGCAAAGACTGCAAAGCCTGTTGAGCCTAAGCTCAGATCTCTCACAGTATCTGCTGCCACATTCTACTAGGCAGAGCACATCACAAGGTGAGGCCAGATCCAAAGGATAAGGAACAAGATTTTAACCTCTTGATGCAAGTTGCTAAGAGAATTTGTGGCCATTTTTAGCTTACCACAAAAGCCTCCTTTTGGAGTGAGGATGAGTGGTAGTGGGTATTTGCTGAAAGTAAAAAGAGGGAAAAAAAGTAGGAGGCTTTTCACTCCAGGGAGGGGCGGGGTCGGGGCAGGATGAGCCTGTAGAGAGAGGAGAGGACCTTGTGTACTGAGGAGTTTCTGTCTCCACATTAAACGTGTTAGGAGGCTGTGACTGTGTTTTCAACATGAGCAAAAGTTGATTCTATTTGAACTATGAAATGATCATTTTTGCTGCCTTTGACCTGTAGGTGTGATGAAATGAGCAATATATACTAACAGACTCTTTATATTGAACTGTATCATCATTCCTGGAACAAATACCTGAACACAGCATTTATTCTTTAAACATACTCCTAGATTTTATTTAGAAGTATTCCACTTAATATTTTTGCATTTGTGTTCATTCATTAGTCTATAGGTTTTTTTTGTTTGTTTGTTGGCCTGTTTGGGGGATCTTTTGTTCTTTTTTTTGTCTCAGGATTATGCTAGTTTTGTAAAATAAAATAAAATTTTCTGCTAACCAACAGTGTAAAAAAAAAAAAAAGGAGGCTTTTAAAAAAAAGTGATTTTCCATTAGAGAAATGCAAATCAAAACTACAATGAGGTATCACCTCACACCGGTCAGAATGGCTGTCATCAAAAAATCTACAAACAATAAATGCTGGAGAGGGTATGGAGAAAAGGGAACCCTCTTGCACTGTTGGTGGGAATGTAAATTGATACAGCCACTATGGAGAACAGTATGGAGGTTCCTTAAAAAACTGAAAATAGAACTACCATATGACCCAGCAATCCCACTACTGGGCACATACCCTGAGAAAACCATAATTCAAAAAGAGTCATGTACCACAATGTTCACTGCAGCTCTATTTACAATAGCCAGGACATGGAAGCAACCTATGTGTCCATCGACAGATGAATGGATAAAGATGCGGCACATATATACAATGGAATATTACTCAGCCATAAAAAGAAATGAAATTGAGTTATTTGTAGTGAGGTGGATGAGTCTGTCATACAGAGTGAAATAAGTCAGAAAGAGAAAAACAAATACCGTATGCTAACACATATATATGGAATCCAAAAAAAAAAAAAAAAAGGGTTCTGAAGAACCTAGGGGCAGGACAGGAATAAAGACACAGACGTAGAGAATGGACTTGAGAACCCGGCAGCCGCATAGCACAAGGAGATCAGCTCGGTGCTTTGTGACCACCTAGAGGGGTGGGTAGGGAGGGTAGGAGGGAGATGCAAGAGCAAGGGGACATGGGGATATATGTATACATATAGCTGATTCACTTTGTTATACAGCAGCAACTAACACACCACTGTAAAGCAATTATACTCCAATAAAGATGTTAAAAAAATACAAAAATAAAAAAGTGATTTTCCACAGTATCTAATCCTGTATCTTGCTGATAACTGGCATTTGATAAGTGTTCACTGAATAAATAAATGTTGAGATTTCTCATATCTGATATTTCTCAAGAACATAGATTTAAAAGCTTATTTTCACAATATGAACATTGTAAACAGCATTCTTTGCATCATATTGGATGCTTTTATGTGTATTTATATAGACACACAAAAAGAGGTCCTCTGATCTCAAAATGTATGCTTTTGTATGCTGTCAATGCAGTTGGACTTATAATTAGGAGTAGCTCCTGGTCTCCCCCACCTCTACCCCTCTGGCCTCCCAGTGGCCTCTGATGAAAACTATTATAAAATAGGAAAATGCTACAGGAGGGGACAAGCAGTGTACTTCAAAGGAGAACACATTTCAGGTCCACATGCATGTCCAACTCTTCCTAATTGTGTTTAACTCTGAAGAAGTTTTATTGTTTATCATAAACTAAAAGTACATTGTACAATTACCAAATATTATTGATTTAAAGTAGACATTATTTCAAGTTAAATTTGCCTTATATTGTCTCTTTCTCTAATCATGGAAATAGACTCCCAGAAACTACAGTAACACTCTTGCTGTTGTGTAGGGCACAGCTGTCCACAACTAGCAATTCCATTTAGGGAGGAAGGATTGTATGCCTTTGCTCCCCAGTGGCAGTAACAAGCTTCTTTTTATTGTTCCTGACATTAAGATAGCTAAAATCAACAGTGAGGTAAACAGTTCTTGGGACCATCTGGCAAGGATTTTAATCCAAAATATTCTGTAAACACTGACTCCATTTGAGTACCCGAGGCCTACTATCCAGTCACCATAAACTGCATTTTTATTTTAGTTCTAAGCAGTCACTGAAACAGCAAAATAGTAGACTGTAGACTCGGTCTCTTCACCTTTCTCTCTTAAAATATTTTCAGTTTCCTGAGAGATTCCAGGACACTTAACGTTCTGTGAGGACGGTTATTGTGCCTTGTTGAAGTCACCAGTAAATGGGGCCCTAACAGTTTTGGTCATTAAGTATCTAGTGGATAGAGATATTTGGAATGTCTTCATTTACTGTTGGGAAATACACTTACTCCATTTAAATGAGAGGCAGAAGTTTGGGGTTGAGTTTTCCTGTATGTTTCAAAGTTTCTTTGTAAAAATGGTTTGCAGTATGACCTAGTTAAGACTTTTAAAGTCGTAAAGAAATGGCAAAGATAGGATTGTGATAGGGCACTTTATCCAGTCCCAGGGCTTATTTCTGGAGTTTTCTACAAGCCTGCATGAAAGGGCACAACTGGGGATTATTTCAACTGTGAAGCACCCGGAGGAATGACTGCTGGTGCTGCTAATGGTCTCTCTGTCCCTTCTCTGGCAATAAATTTTAGATATTGAAATATAGCTTTGGAGAAAAATGTAACTGAGGATTCCTTAAGCTTTTTACAAGACACTCAAAGGCTTTTCACAAGCTAGTGCTCTGCAAATGTGAATTCTTGATGTCTAAACATAAAGGTCCTTGACTGAACTAATTTTAAATGTGAATTTTAATACAGAGTGCTTGGAGAAAGGGAGTGCAGCTGGACCATTAAAGCATGGTATTTTGCCATTTTTAAGTAATGGGAAATACTGATTAAGAATGTTATAAAGATTTCAGCGTACAGAATGTGATTGTGTTTAATCATAACCTGTTACCACAAGTCTGTGTAACAAAAGCATTAACTCTATTAAAGACAATGGCATACCTATTATACTGTGGCACTTTTTAATTCTTTCCATGCTGAACAGGATATTGAAGAGCTTATTATCTAAAGGTCAGAATAATGCCCAAGACATGGCCAAGCCCAATGAGTGTCAGATGCATGGAATGTTGGATGACTTCATAGTTATGAAATTATTTCATTTCTCATGATAATTCCTGACTTGCCAAGTTAGTGAATTTTAAGAACTCTGAGAGCAGATTTTAAGATAAATGTGAAATAATCCATACTTTTGGAGTCAGGGACTTCCCTTCAGGCATTAGTTCATATTTGACTTGCTTGACTTACACTTGGGGATAAAATGAGTTAGGACAAGGTCTTAGATACCACATTCCCTTACTGGGAAAGAAAACCAACTTGCACAACTTTGGCTGGCTCATGTTTCTTGTTATACAGGCACTAAGAAGCAGCGGTTGCCATGAAATACTTTATTTAACCTTTATGAAAATGTTTTCTTAGTATGGCAAGGCAGTTTAGTTAAATGAAAATAAATAACTGTAAAAATTTTGGATTTCTTTTATATCCATCTGTTGACTTTTTTTTCTAATTAAAAATTAGGGATAACAATTATAATTGTCTAAATGGCCATGATGACTAAAAATAAATTACAGATTGCATAGAACTACTCGATCTTCTCTTAGGACACATGTTGGCAATGTCTTCTATTTTACATTAAACTAAATTTTGCTAAATGATAAATGAACATTTTAAAAGAACAATTTAAAAGAAAATTTTTATTCAAACTTTGGTTAGGTTTCTCTATGGTTTATATTTGTATTTAGTCAAAATTGATTTTCAAACAAACAAAAGCTGACAATTTGGCTCACAATCTCAGAACATTTATCCAGGTCTGAATGACTATCAAACAGTATCTCCAGTTTCTTATCTTATTGGCTTCCATTTCTCAGCTTACCTACAGTATCCTTTATTAGTTCCATCCAACATACCCTTATCTCTTCCACTGAAGACTTGGGTCTAACCAAGAGCATGACTATCATTCTATCAAGAGAGAGTGTCTACACAGCACCCAAATCTCCTGGCTGTTAGTGCCACTCAGTTAAGCAGTTAATGTTTGTATTTATTTTATCTAATTATTTAAAAAGAAAATGTGAATTATTTCATATTTTATAGACAGACTATCCTCTTCTGTACACACTCATAAGCATACATATCAAATTTCTCTGAATTTTTACTTTTCAACCCCTTATGGTAGCATTAAGGATGAACAGCCTCAAAGATTATCACACAGTTTTGGACTTAAGGCAGCTATTAGTGTCACAGCTCATGTTTTATCAGTCATATATCATTTAAATATAGGGAAGCCCATACCCTTTAGAAACATGAAAACAATAGATATGTGTAATGTTGAAATGACCTTTTTTTTTTTACTATGTGCATTTATATCTGATTTCATGGTTAATATGTTCCGAAAAAGTTATGCATGAAATTATATTTTAACATATGAGAGAATTTGCTTATTAAATCATTTTGCCAAAAAAAAATTGTGAGGTTGTGAGGTAAATTATTTTTCCCTAATTTAGATAATTTCAATTTAGGTAACTTTTTAGCAAAGAATACTCATTAAGCATCCTATTGTCTTGTAGATAATGTATAAATTGAAAGTGCCACTACTCTTCACCCTACTTTTTTTAACTTATTTTTCTCTTAAGTAGGTAAATGTCCGTAATAGATTGAACAGAGACTAATGTCTGAACAATGAAAAACCATAAATAAATTCTGGAATACAGATTGTAGTTATTTATGAGAAATCTTTTTTAATTTTTAAAAAGTTCCTATGACTTGATTATAGATACACTGAAACATTGATTAAGCCTTAATATTTGCTAGATGTGGGCCATTTGACATCCTATTTACTCATGGAAATTCAATTGATTTATCATAAACTGCATGATGAAGTAACACATACTGTTTTAAAAACACGAAGATTAATAGATGTATGAATAGCATTATTTCTTTCTTTATAATAATTATATACGTCATTTTTCTTTCATACCTATGACATTTTCTCTCATATTTCTTCATCTATTTGTCTTTTTGCTCTGCACAATTATAAAGATTTTCAAGTTGTCCTTCCATAGTAATTATTCATACTTGCTCTACTTGCATCAGTGTAGATTGTTATTCTGCAAATGCATTCTTTGTTTCCTTGCATTTATTTCTTATCTAATTTCCTTTTCATATCATCTAGTTTTTTTAACTTCACACTGTTTTCTATTTATACTGGACTCTTCTTTCCTCTCAGTATTTTTCTACAGTTTTATAGAAATCATGTATTTTTGCATACTTTAGAGAAAACCAAAACCTTTCCTGATTTCTCTCCCCTGAATTCTGCAACTGGGTATTTATATTAGCTAGTCTCTTCCCCTTATTTTCTAAGATGATACGCTTTTTCCTTTGCTTCGCAGTATCTTTTCATAGGTCTCATGGCTTATTTTCATGTCACTTTTGCTATTTATTAATGGTTGTATCATATGAATTGCCCTTGGTTATACTATATTATCATTTGAGGAATGGTGGGATTTTTATTCTCATATCTCCAGCTACAGGGCCAGATAATAAAGTCAGTTTCTATTCCACTTCCCATTTTCCAGCTGGCATTTCCTAATATTCTCAACTATACAGAGGTGAAAGCTTCTGCATCCTCCCATGCTTCTCTGTTATCCTGAATTGTCAAAAGTCATAAAAAGCTACAGTTTCCCTCATTCACAACTACTGCTTTTTTGTTTATTTTTTTCCTGACTCTTTCTTCATCTATGTTTGTCTTGTGATGACCATTCATAAAATAGAGTGGTAAAAGAAATAAAGAAATTATTTACTATTTAAGACTAGATATAGAAAGACCAGGGAGATAGTTAATAGTATTATTTCAAACAGCCCAACAACTATCAGTTACTGTGTTTCAGTGCCTTTAATGCTTTAATCCCTGGTGTTTATTGATGACGGATGCTCTGAGGGTAAGTGGCAGTTCCTGACCTAAGAGTTCACTGCCTCTTCATCCTCGCTTTCTGTACCACTCTCTCTCAGGCAGGTCTTCTCCCTAACCCTCAACTCTCCTCCATCCTCAGGAATCTTCACACATGCCTCTTGGTTGCCTGAGAGCAAGATCTGACCTCCTGAAACAATGATTTTTTTGTTCGAGTATGCCTCTTTCTTTTCCAGGATCAAAATTCAATGGTTCCGTTTGGGTTACCGTCAAAGCTGTTAGAGGAATGTAAGCTGATGAGTTCATAATATGAAGTTAATTTTCCAAATTACATTGTCAAGTTGTTTGCACAAAGGTTTGAAGCCGTAGTTTGCTACTTTTATGACTTGTCATGGTTGTGATGCAATCAATGTGGTTTTTAGACATCAATTTTGTACAGAAAGAACCACTCCAAGTTAGGATGTCACCTGCTTTCGTTTATCAGAAGTAACAGTCCTGTATATCTTTTATTCTATTTCAATATGTCTTTTTTTCATGTTATTTCTTTGGGTAAGTAAAATATGTCAGTCTCTGGTCAGTCTTTTAATTTTCCCAAGCATAAAACCTCTGGAGTCCCACAACAATTTTTTCCTTCCTCTCATGAATTTTTGCACTATACTTTTTCTGGTGAAATATCTCTCCCACTATATTGTGAGAATTTTTGGTGTGTGTGTCTCATTTGTCTTTATCTCCACCATGTATAGTACAGTTAGTTGGCTTATGGTGAACATTTAATAGATGTAGATCCTAAGAATATTTGCTAAATTGGAAAGAAAAAAAACTATTGCCCTAGGGGAAAAAGCCCTCAAATTATTACATTAAACTGCTCCAAGAATCAAGTGAGTAAGTATACAGCAAGTCAGACCCTGTGTGAGGAGCCAGTGGTGGAGGCCTCAGAGATAAACTGAGGCCCATGTCACCCTTTTAGCAAAGTGCCAACAGAGCAAATGGCAAAGCTGACTAGGACAAATGGGGAAACTTCATGCGGGAAGCTGAATTTGAGTTTTTAAAATAAAAATGTCTAATTTCTTTTTACTTGAAATGCAGGCTCTGTATGCTTTCTATTAGACTTTTTTTTCATTTTAATAACATTAATTTTTATCTGATTGCAAAGTAATACATATTTATAGTATGAAATTTGGAAATTACATAAAAGCACACAAAAACACACGCAAAAAGGAAACTTAAAACCCATAACCCCACAACCCCAAGATAACCACTATTAGCATTCTGGTATATTTCTAGCCATTTTCTCCCTTAGGAATAGGAATATATACTTTTTGTTCGTTTTACAAAAATGGGATGTATACTGCACCTATCTTTTTGTAATGTGCTCCTTTTCTGGTTAATCTTTGGCTAAGCAATATTGTTCACGTTTTTTCATTCTGTGAGTTTTTCTCAATGGCTTGAGAGGATCCTAAGTATAAGAGAGGTTCTGAGTAGGCACACCTCAGTTCAAATCTTATACCTGGCCCTCTTCAGCACTGTGACCCTGGGGAGGTCACACAGCCTCTCTGTAACTCAGCTTGCTTTTTCATCCATAAAATAAAACAAAATCAACTGCCACATAAGATTGGTTTAAGGAATTAATAAGAAAATATATAAAAAGCAGCCCACTGCTTGACACATAGTGTGTGTCTAACAACTGATAGCTATTATTGTTTTTACTATATTTCATTTGACTAATTTCCTAGTAATGCCAAATTTTCATTATTAAAACAATTCTGGAATAAACCTACATCTAGGTAAATCTTTGCACATATGTATAATTATTATATCAGGATAAATTCCTGTTTAGAATTGATGAGCCCAGTGAGTATCTGAAAGTTAGATTTTTGATACAAGGATTACCCTCCAGCTACAATTTTCATTCTAACCAACGTTTAGTGAGTGTGCCAGGTTTCCCTTCTTTTGTAAGAGGTTGTTTTATGCTGATCTGTAGCCTTCATTTAATTCAAACAATCTTGAGAGAAAACCTACAAGCCCTCATATTTTGTGTCATGATACTTGTGGGATAACAGTGACTTATATCACCTCCTGAAAGGTTGATTTGGAAAGCTTTCTTTTTCTTTCTCCTCTTTCCTCCAAAATACACTGCATCAAAGAGTCCAAGCTGTCCACTAGAAAATAATTCAATTTGACTTATTTCTACTTTATCATTCTTTTAGGTTGTGCTCTATAAAAGTAAAAGGATATATAGGGTCCTAAGAGTTCCAATATTGAATCAGAGTGACACCAAGCATTAGCAATTATCTAGACATTTTTCTACCTGGTTTTCAGCATTATTTCAGATACTCTGAACATCCTGAAATTCAACTGCCTTAAAAAAAGGAATAATGAGCAACATATTTTATTTTGCTTTCGTGTTAGTTTATTGGTGTGAAATGTACTATCAGTTCAACGTATGCATTCCAAACAAGCAGTTTAACACTGATCTGTTTAATTTGATCTGTAGCTTTTCAGATATTATTTTAGATAGACAAGAATGTTTTAATATTTTAACTTAATTTTCCCTCGTGATGCTCATCTAGTGTATCATTTGGGCTCTACTTTATGCTTTAATATCAATATTGCAATGTCTGAATTATAGATCTGAGGGATTGCATTGATTTATAGTTTAATCTACTATTGTTATCCACATAAAGCAAATCTCCCGTATTGAAAGGTCATTCAAAATAGGAACTGTTTCTGAATATTTTGATTTGATTCTCATTTTATGATATTATTTTATGCACAAATATTGCCACTAAAAGTTTTGAATATCTACTTTGGGTTATTTTTCAATAATCCTGATTCACTTATTCAACAAATATTTTATTGAATGCCTACAATGCACTAAGCTCTTGGGATATAGATATGAGTTTAGAAGTTTAAAAAACAAATATGATGCTTAAGCTTTAATATATATATAAATATACATTATATACTATATGTTTATTTTATATATATATATATATATATATATATATATGTATTCAGTAGCTTATTTCACTTGCATTTCACATTAATTTTTTAGAAGTCCTAAAATTTCTACAGACAATACAATGGATTAGGGAAATTTTTTTTTAATATTTATTTATTTACTTATTTGGTTGCACCGGGTCTTAGTTGCAGCAGGTGGGCTTCTTAGTTGCAGCTCACTGACTCCTTAGTTGCGGCAGGCGGGCTCCTTAGTTGCATCAGGTGGGCTCCTTAGTTGCGGCAGGCGGGCTCCTTAGTGCGACACGCGGGCTCCTTAGTTGTGTCATGTGAACTCTTAGTTGTGGCATGCATGTGGGATCTACTTCCCTGACCAGGGATTGAACCCAGGTCCCCTGCCTTGGGAGCGTGGAGTCTTAACCACTGCACCACCAGGGAAGTCCCTGGAGAAATATTTTGAAGTTATGTAATTTTCACTTTCTTTTTAGAACATTACATATTACTGTACAGTAAGTTACTGTAAAATGCAAAAAATATACAAGTGACTCTGAAGACAAACTTTCAATTTCTGATTAAGTAGAAATCATCTTGATAACAATTTTAAAATAAATAGTGAAGTAAAGTTCACAGAAAAGTATCTAGTACCTTCATTTATATTTAAGGTACAATTTAAAAATTTTTCTTAACCATCCCCTCTCTGTTTCTCTTCCTTGGTGTACCCTATTATCCTAGATTTCATCTTGTTTTTCTTTCCTCTGTAATCTGTCGATTCAGGAATTCTCCCTTGGATGTACCTGTGGGTGGTCCTGAGAGCTGATCCCCAAGCCCCTGATCAGTAATTCAGTTTAAGTTTTATTTTTTATTCAGAAAAATGAGTGGAAAGTTCTATGCTCCCATTTGAGGTCTTCAGTGGAATTTAATCTTGCTGCCAGTGCAGCCCTGGAGTGGGAGGGTCTGCTAGAAAAAAATAAATGTAGCCCCTTGAGACCTTCCATTGAGTGTGGCTACTGTACAACCTGCCTTATACTTAGTTTCAGTTCCCATTGAGAAGTTCAAACAAGAGTGGTTCGTATTTGACTTTGTTTTTCCCCCACAATGGAAAATATTAGACACTAGCTAAGTAGGCCACAGAGAGTGAAAAGCCTGAATGGAAAAGGTGGTGAAGGAAGTGAGTCCGGAAGGGAAACTTAATAGAAAAAAGGGGAAAGAAAATTTCCAAATTGATAAGAGAACATTAAAGATATCTTGGACTCCAGGCAGAATGGATAGTAATATTTTGCTAAGCCCATTGCTTCCTTGCTCCTGTTTCTCATTCTGTTGCAGTTGTCCTGACCTCCACACTCTGCTCTCACCATCCTTTCAACACGTTGCTCATCTATACAGAAGGCTAATTCCTGAATAAAGCACAAATTCCTTAGCTTAGTAAATCATCAGTGTTGGCCACAATCTAGATCTACTTCTCTGACCTTATCCCTAACTCTTCTTTACATGTTCCCTTTCCTCCAACCAGTTGAGACTATTAACTTTGCCCCAAGCAAACCTTCTGGCTTCACCTCTCAGATTGTCCCCTTGGCCCAGAAATGACTGTCATCCTTACTAGTTGAAATCCTACCCAAACTCTGAGACCCAAATGCTTCAAGAAGCTCTCCCAGTCACAGCAGCCTAAACAAGCCCTCTCTTCTCTAGACTTCTCTCATAATGCCTCTTGTTGGTTGGTTATGCATGCCTTATTTTCCCCGTAAAATCTTAAGCTCCTTGTGGGACAAAGACCAAAGCTCTTCTCTTTATTTCCTCTATAGTTCTTAGCATATTGCCTTCCTTATAGTATCTGAATAATAAAACTGTATTGGATGAATAATAGAAAGAAGTCTCATTAGGATTAGGCAGTCTAACACAAATTTCACATTTTTATGCCTGATTTTATAGTTTCTTCAGTATAGAAATAAAAACAGGTATATGAGTATTTGTTATTAAATGGAGACTTTTCAGTACCCATAGCAGTGAAGTAGAGCAGGTTGGTCCAACAGGAACAGAACTTCCCACCCTCACTTGATGTCCAGGCATATCTGAGCACCCCTGTCTGGTGCCCAAATCACTTACACCATGGGAAGGAGGACTGAAGTACAACTAGGCCTCCTGAATTCCTATTTGTAGATTTTCTCTCCAAGGAATGTCATTCCTTTCCTATTAAACTATATATATATAATTGCCAATGATATTTAGATGCTTTTTAACTGTAAGCCAAACATTACAAATATTCTGTTGGTCATGCGTGTGGGGAGAAACGTCATGTTTTTCTCCCACTTAACTTTTCTGTGTGAACTAATTCCAAATGTATCTGAATTTTCATAATTCAAAGAAAATATATGTGCCAACATTTTGAGAACAAATAGCTGCGAAGCGAAACCTGCCAGCATACTCCTTGGTGACATTCAGTCATTGAAGGCTGTGTGCACAGAGTGAGCTACCTAAAACTGAGCTCAGATGCAAATGTGAACACTCCTCAATTAAAATTACATTGTGTACATTAAAACTTTCTTTAGAGGCTGTGGAATTTTCAAGAAAAATACAGCTGAGCTTGACCTTAAGTACCTTACCTCATTATTTTTTTGTCATTTCCAGCTACTAGTCTCTCCAAAGAAAACAACTTTCTTTGTTTCTTTTAGTTTTGTGTGTACCCTGAGCTTTATTCCCAGTTGCTGCTACAAAAAACTGAAATGGTTCCAAACACCACTATTGTTTTTCTTTTTTTTTTTCTGTAACTAATATTTAAACATCAAAGATACTCTGGTACTTTTATGTTAAAGAATGTATATAAAAATCACATTTTCCCTAAAGGTATTTTATTTGCTGTCCAGGAATTTTTTTTTCTTTTTTTAGCTGTTAGACTTCTTTTTTAGAAGCCATCTGAGTGGTAGCCTTTTGATTTCACAGGATCACTGGCGATGTTATGGAGGACGAACTGGAGTGGGGCCATATTAAAAGCAGGGAGGTGAGATAGAGTTTTTTTAATATTTTAAGATATTTAAAAACAAAAAAAACCCTCTCAGTTTTCCACCAAAAAAATCACATTGTGATGACCAGTGACCCTGGGAAATTTTCAAATTAAAGCACTTTATAAGGGTTCCTCCCAAAGCTAAAACTAAAAAATAATGTTTCCATCAAAAAACTTCTATTGTTATGGCGATTCCCATGTAAGTCCTTAATGTATTTATTTTAAGAGCCTATTATGATAGCTCTTACATAATATTTTCAAAGTTTTATTCATTCTGTTAATTTGGAAAATGTTTCATGTGATTAGCCTTTGGTTAGCTCTTTTAAAAAAATTATATATTATATGAAGGAAAATGTTAAGTTTGTATATCTAAATCTTTTTCCTAAAATGTCAGTTTTATTTCCTTATACTTAGTAATCATATAGAACATTGTTTGTTTTCATTTAAATATGTATCCTAAAGAAGCAGGCATTATTGTTGTTTTAGAATACTTGTTCAGTTAGTGGAATTAAGTTTGGAATACTTAATTGCAGTTAGTGGGTAGGAGTAGAAATAGAAAATATTTGATGACCATGAAAGAAATCTAAATATTACCAAAAGTGGCAATACTGCATTAATAAATGTGAATGTGGATCAGGAGACTCAACTGGTGAAAGTTAACAATAAATACATGCTAGAAAAAAGTAGAACAGAGACATTTTCTCACACATTCAAAATGTTAAAGGTATTTCTAATTTGATATATGTGATCTCATAAGTAGACTGTATTAAATGAACTGCATCTTCAAATTTCTGTTTTGTTCTTAATCAAAAGAAAAAATAAGGAATGGCAATTTAGGGTCAAAAATAATGCTACAAACCAAATTTAGCTTTAATTACTGTCTAGCCAGAAGAAGGAATAAACTACCAGCCAAGACCACGATTCTTTGATCTCACATTTCAGCCTTCTTGTCCTCCAGATGAATGAAATGGTCTTTCCTCAAATGTTCAACAGGCCTTTTACCATTTGATAGGACAGTTATTTTTAAGAAGGTTTAAAATGTGATCTGGAAAACCACATTGACTCTATGTGGCATATTTGCTATTCTTAGCCTGGTTGAATAAGCTGGAAGTGGATGAATAATGCAGGTTAGAAAGAAAACAGATGCTAAATATTACAGATAGGAAGGTTTTCCAGCAATGAGACTTTCATTTTAGGGCTAGTTTTTGTTGGCACTTTTGGCATTATGACGAGTGTTGTTTTTCTCTCCAGCTGTTACACATCTGTATTGAAGGCTGGGGCAATTGGCGTTGGTCAGAGCCCTTCAGTGTGGACCATGCTGGGACTTTTATTAGAACTATTCAGTACAAGGGTCGAACTGCTTCACTGATCATCAAGGTTCAGCAACTCAGTGGAGTACAAAAACAGGTAAGCTTCTTTGTGTTCATGGCCCAGACAACTCTTAATCATTTGATGTAATTAATGGAAGGGAAACTTAAAGAAATGAAAATATCAATAAAAAAAAAATCACACTGCCATGCCCAGCTATGCGTACTCCTACCATGCACACGAGCACTTAATAAGTTCTTTCTGATGTTCCTGAGGATGATGATGGCTTCATACCCCCTTGTCCCATGTCTTTTACAAGAGCTGCTAACAAGCAGTAAACTTTACTGATTTTCATTTCACCTCTTCTCCCTGTCACCACCTACCTTCTGGTGGAGGTGCTAATGAGCTGTGAAATGGCCAAAGCGTCTTTACTGAGAAGGAAGAGAAATCAGGGATGGTGGGGACTCTGGATAATCCAACAGTGGATAACCAGGAGTTGACTCTCATACACGTAAGAATAACCTGCACGAAAGTCTTGTGATTCTCTCCCATGACAGAGTGGGCCTGGTGGGTCTCCAGCAAGCTTTCTTTTCCTAGGAGTTAATATTAACTGCAGTAAAAATTCACTGCAGTCTAACTCTTGGCATATAAAACTTCAGCTCTCAGCACATATTTTTATATATTTTATAAAACTTCCTTTTGGCTGTTTTTGAAGTTCTAAGACTGCAAAGGGGAAAAAAAAAGTATCTGACACTTTTTTGTGTTCTTAAGATGTGAAAATGTGGTTTTTAAAAGATGTTTTTCAAGCATGGAGCATATGACAAGAGTAGAAAGAAAAAAAGGAAGTATTAAAATCTGAAAACTGGCTTCACTGCACACATAATAACTGGATTTGTCATAAGAGTTTTAACATATACATCTGCATCTGGATTGTAACAGTCTATCCAGAGCTTATGTGAACTGAGGACGTGATAGAGACAGCACTCAGTCCCTAGAAAAGGAAAAAGGGAGCTTTCCATATTGAGCACCTGGGGCTACTCCATTGCTGTATGCCGGGGGCAGGCAGGAAGCAACTGGTGAGGTGAACAGTAGGACCTATACCATATACATTCTTGGCCTGCACCTAATCAGGGAGCTGGACTTCATGTTCTCATTATTGTGGGCAGCAGAAGTGAAAAGAAACCTATAGCAGAGGAGTCTCAGACAAGAAGCATGGGAGAGTCTTCCCAGTCAACTGACCATTCCTCCAAGTATTTGTTGATTGCCTCCTGTAGAACAGAGAAAAATGAAAGACACTAAGTATGTAACAGAATCTTTGCTCTTAAAATGTAAATTTACATAAACCCAACAATGTGTACGACTGACAGTAAGTGTGAAAGGAATTTAGAGGTTTCACTAAGAATATTTGACTTGAGCTGGGCTTTACAAAACATGTCGAATTTAGATTAAGAGAGGGCATTCCAGGTCAGCAGTATAGGATAAATAAAGATACAAATATGGGACAAATGTGTCTTACCCAAGGACTCATGAGGGGACCAGTGTGGCTAGTGTGGGCTTTGAGCTGGAAAGTCATAAGAACAAGAAGTGTCTCTCCTATCTGCCCTTAGAGCTCTCTTACATGGATATGCTCTCAACAAATATCTGCCCAATACACACTGGTTTTCTGATTCTGTCGCTCATGGTCTCTCAAGAATGCCTCGTCTACCGTCCCATTCACCAGCATGCCTGAGAAAAGGTCATACAGCATCTGTTTGAATACTCCAAATGATGAGAGTCTCATTCTCTCACACATCAGCCCTTCCCATTGTTGGTTACTTCCAGCTGTTAATGAAATTCTTTCCTAATTTTGAGCCAAAATCTGTCACCATTCAGCCAGTTTTTACCATTCCTCAGAACTTGTGAGGCATATGCAAAAAGCACACAACTCGTTACCTCTCCTCTAGGTTACAGCCCTCCAAAAACATGAGAGAAGGTAGACTATTTCCCCTTAGTTTCTTTCCCTCTAGGCTAGTGGTTTTCAAACTTGAGTATATATCAGAATCCCCTGGAGGACTTCTTAAAACACAGATTGCTGGGTCCCACCCCCAGAGTTCCAGATTCAACAGGTCTTGGTATAGCATGATAATTTGTATTTCTAACAAGTTCTTAGGTGTTTTGACCACCACAGCTCTGGTCTGAAGTTTCCCAATTCATTCAAGTCTTTGGCATGTGGTTGCTAGAACATTTAACAGTCAGTGGAAAGGCAGGGTCCTTCCGTGGAGAAATCTTTTCAAGGAATGTCCTTGGTAGTTAAGATCACAGGCAACCTTGCTAGCTGCGTGATCATCAGCAAGTTATCTAACCTTTGTGAATCACTTTTCTAAAATGGGAATAGTAATAATAGTGCTTTCCCTCGTGAACTAGGCATGAGAATTAAATGAGTTTGTTTATGTACAGTGCTTACAACAGTGCCTGGCCCATTGTCATAATCCAATAAATTTTAGTTACAATTAAAATAATGAACTATTCCCAGGCATAAGTAATGCTGGTTGGACTTTTTTGTGTTGCTATATTAATGCCTCATTCTTGCCATAGATTTATCTACTTTCACGAAATGATATTAAATTTCAGGGATAAATTGATACATGCAATGTACCTGAGCAGATACTATTGCAACAGTATATCATAAGCCCAAAAAGTTGGTCATGAAAAACACATTTTTTTTTTAAATCTCACAAAACTTTACCTACTTTTTTTCTGATTGGAAAAGATTTCTCAGTCCTAGTACTTATTACCTCTATGACCTTAGGCACATTTCTTAACCTTTCTATGCTTCATATTCCTTTTGTAAAAGAAAGCACCCAAGAAATACTAGTTCACAGTGTTATTTTTATGTTAACTATTATAAAGTATATCTGGAAACACAGAAAAGCCTAATGAAGAAAACTAAAATTACCCATAAATCTACCAACCAAAAAATATTTTCTATTATTACTTTGGTGTATTTTTTCTGCTCTTTTTTTCTATGCAGATACCTTTTAACCAACTTGAACTCTGATTGTAATTACAGTTTTTCAACTTGTGTTTTTCCCTTACCATTATATAATGCTTATTTTCTCATGTTATTTAAAATTCCTGAAGTTATCCCTTTAATGGTTGCATAGTGATTTACCATATGGTATATCTAACCCCATGTAGACACTTCCTTGTTGTTGGACATTTAGTTCATTTCCAATTGGTTACTATAATAGATCCTTAAATAAATATCTTGGTGTATAAATATATGTCCAAATCTCTGAGTCTGTCCTTAAAATAAATTGCTATAAAATTTAGTTACCTGCACAAAGGATATGAATGTGTTTGTGGTGCTTGATGCACATTCCCAAATTAAAAAGATGTACTTTATTCCTTAGACAAAATTCATCGTTTTGTCTTAGCAGAGTCTTGTTGGGGCTACACTAATCTTTTAAATAATTAAATATATATTTGTTCTAAAACTTCTGCTGATTTCCTGAGTTTTTCAAACCATTAGCATTTTTTAAATCTTAAATATTTATGAGGGGTTCAAATCAGAACTGAAAAAAATTTCCATACATTGAAAGTTCAGTAGTTCTTTTAATCACTCTCTCTGTTAATGTCAAATATACAGATTTTAAGGCTTCTGGTGCCAAATCACATTTCAGAACTTTTCCAAATGTTATTTGTACTGGTAAATGTTAATAATCCTTTTCTGTGGGGAATGCCTCTCACGCTTTTCTCTGCTTCTACCTCATTTATAATAAATACTCTTAAAAAAAAAAAGTCAAATCTAGCCAAATAGGAAAGGAATCTTTGGAGAGCAATAATGGAAGCATAACCAGCCCTTGCATTGCATTTACCTTTTTGAGAGGAAGTGTCTTCTTTTCCCACAGGAACTAGGAAAGTCCATTTTACATTCCCACTATCATGGAAGGTATATACACATATAACTATATTTTGAGTTGTAGCATTTCTTGTCATCGTCAAATGAGATTGAGCTCTATATTGGGGCCATTAAAAAAACTTAGCAGAGTACGGACACCAAGGGGGGAAAGCAGCGGGAGGTGGGGGGGATGAACTGGGAGATTGGGATTGACATGTATACACTAATTTGTATAAAATAGATAACTAATAAGAACCTGTCGAATAAAATGAATAAAATTTTTTTAAAAATAAACTTAGCAGAGCGAGGAAAATTAGAACACAGAAACAGCAATTTGTTTAACCTAGAATGAAGCAAATGGAAAGTGGGTTATACTGAACCCAGGTAATACGAGGTTCAGCAGACCACCATGCCAACCTCAAACCAACTGTTGCATGTGTCAACATTGTAAAAAACCTTTCTAGTCAGTGTTTTTCTGCCTTTACCCTCTCTCCCTCCCTCTCTGTCTCTTTCCCCCCTCTGTCTGTCTCTCTTTCTCTGTCTCTGTCTCTCTCTGTCTCTCTCTCTCTCTCTCACACACACACACACGCAAAAAATGTATTATTTCTTTTTAAATTGGATTTTTTTTTTATTGTCAGGGTAGATTAACTAACATTCAGATTAGCGCTAGTTAAAGTACGTCAGACAGGATTTCCTCAGTTGGCCAGGTTAGGAAGATAGGAACCAAGCTTCCAGAAGAGCTTCGTAGATTCCTGCCTCCCTCACATCTTCGCTTCTTTCCTGCTACCCCACCTGGGCCTGGAAATTTGCAATAAACCGCAGCTGCCTAATTATGAAGCCCCATTTGGGGAGGAGAGTGTGTGTAGCTCTCTGATATACCTTAACTGCATTAACACACCACGGGACAATGGAGAATTGGCTAAATCTTGCTTGAACAATGATGTTTGGTTACCTGTACCTTGCCTTTCCTGCACCCCTCTCATTTCCCCAATTCAGTGAAAATTGACCACACATAAAATTTCTCAGGGACTTCGTACATTATACCACTACTCATGCACATGTATTTGCTTCCGTGTTTTCCATCCCTTCATTGAGGAAAGCTTTACCACTCTAAAAACCTAAATGTACATATGAATGTATGTATATATATTTGTATCTTTATACATACACTTTTAATCATGGTTAGGATATCATTTTCCAGTGCATCTGGTGCTCTGCAGTTATTCTTTAATATCGCTATTCTTCTTGGCACTGATCTAATAAGAGTTCTGAAACCTGCTAAGTAAAATCATATGTGGAAATCTTCAATACACATCTTTGTGGCTTTGGGGAAAGAGGGGAATTAGTGTGAAACCTGGAAATGTGTATTAAAGAGAAACCCTACATTAAAAAAAATTAAGTAGCTGTCTTCAACTGATAAATTAATCTTGAAATTCTAACCATAATTTTCAAAATAACGGCATTGTAAGTGTTGCCACTTTGAAGAAAAGCAGGCATGGCTTTCACTGAACCCTGCGAGGGGGCAGCCATGAAGAGCCCCACGCCAAGGAGCAGCCATTTTGGATTTTCCTTCATCTAAGTAGCCTTCCCTCCCTGGCCACTTTTAAGGGTTTTCTTTTTATCAAATTTGAAAGCCTATTTAACAGGCTTTTTGGTTCAAAATGAAACTATAAAAACCCACCAAGAGGATCTTTGTCTTTAAACAAAGTGAGTCCCAGATGGTTGCAGAGATTCTGTGGTTTCTGTGAGAGACAGCCAAATCCTCTCCTAAATCTCATGGGGCCCAAAGGTTCTGAAACAAGAGCACTGAGCACACATTGCCAGGCCTGGACACATCGGAATAAGAACAGAGTTAAATACTGCCTCAGAGTTTTCTATTGTTTATTCAAAGTTGGGCAATGCTATGGCGTCACAAGGCTTATCATGAGTGTCTAGTCTACATATGCTAGAGAAAATCTTGTGTTCATATTTCAGTGGACTTCCATGTTTGTTATTTTGAAAATATTGTTTTAAGAGATTATAATGTCCAGAGTATCTAGGGGAAATGTAACAGTTAAGCATAGCTTGGTTTTTACTGATGTGTTCCTTCTAAAGAAAATTCAGAGGAGTAGATAGTTGGAAAATAAATGTTTAAGAAAATGCTAAACCTCACTATTCAAATAATGCAAGTTGAAACAACAATGACTTTAATTTTTGGTCTGTCAATCTAGCAGATTTGCTTGGGGTAAATAATAGTTCATAGTTGCTCACATTTTTTGTGTGTAAATAATAGTTTTGTTTAAAATGATAGTTGCAAAGTACTCCTAATGACATAGGAAAATGTATCAATTAGGATGCTTTCAGCTTGAAGTTACAAAATAGGGTTTTTAATCTTCATAGCAAGCTAAGGAGGCAGATACTATTATTGTTCCTATTTTATGTTTATTATCTCACATAACAAAAAGGAAGAAGGGAGACTCGGATGTTGGTTAGTTAATTAAGTAACTCAGTACTGTATCTGCTTCTCTGCTGTCCTCTTGAATTTGCCTTCCTGTCCTCAAGATGGCTACAAAAGTTATATCCTCTCCTAACATCTTCCATGACAGAAAAAAAAAAAGGAGGGTTTTCCCTTCTCAAATTGTCTCCCTTATTATCAAAGAGTAAAATCTTTCCCAGAGCCTTTTAGCAGTCTTCCCTTTTTATATTATTCGCCAAAACAGAGCTCCATGTTCACCCCTAAACTAATCATTAGCAAAGAGGTAATGGAATTACCACAGTTAGCTTGTACCAACTGTGGTAATGGAATTACCACAATTAGCTTGTACCAAACCATATTCTGTTTTCTTAATTAGTAGGTATTAATTTTATGAGATACAGACAGGATGGTGAGCAACACAGACTGGGGGCCAGACCATCTGGGTAACATGGGTAACATCACGAAAGTTATTCACCATCTCTGTGCTTCTGGTTTTTTCCTTGTTAAGATGAGGAGTCATTGTAGCACCTGTTTTATGTGGTTGTGAAACAGGAGGGAGGGGGGCAGGGCACAACCTTTAAAAGAATGACATAGCCATAGGACATGACAAAGACTGTTTAGAACCAACTGGGTCCAAGATGGCAGAAGATTCGACTTCCAGTAGACCTTGAGCCTCATTATACAACTCATTGTGCTACATTAGCGTGCTAAATGACACACCTACCAGCACCATGACAGTTCTGAGGCCAACCATAAAAGGTCAAAAAGTGGGCAGTGGCCCAATTCCTGGAAATTCCCACCCCTTCCCCAAAACAGTTGGAATAATCCTCCCACTCATTAGCCCGTGAAATTACCCAGCCTATAAAAACTAACCATGCCACATTTAGAAGCTCTCTTGCCTTCTGAGATGGCCCACACTCTGTCTGTGAGTGTGTTTCTCTCTAAATAAATCCACCTCTTACCTATCACTTCATCTCCAAATTCTTCTGCAACAAAGCGGGAACCTTAACTTCACCAGGAACAGTTGCTGTGAGAATAAAAGAGATAATTTGTGAAAATACTTTGTATTAGTCATGGTTCTCCAAAAAAAAACCAGAACCAGTAGGGTGTATGTGTGTACACACACACATATACATATATACGTACGTAGAGAAAGGGAGGGAGAGATTTATTGTAAATTGGCTCACACGATGATGGAGGCTGAGAAGTCCTAAGATCTACCATCTGCAAGTTGGAACACCAGAAGAGCTGATGTGTAGTTCCAGTCCAAAAGCCAGCAGGCTAGTGTACCAAGAAGAGCTGATGTTTCAGTCCATGTCCCAAGGCTGGAAAAGACCAGTGTCCAGCTCAAGCAGTGAGACAGGAGGAGTTCCCTCTTACTCAGGCTCTTTGTTCTTTCATGTCTTCAGTTGATATGGTAAGGCCCACCCATGTTCAGAAGAGCAGTCTGCTTTAGTCAGTCTACCAATTCAAATGTTAGTCTCATCTGGAAACACCTTCACAGACGCACCCAGAGTAATGTTTGAGTAAAATATCTGTGCACCCCATGGCCCATTCAAGTTGACACATAAAATTAACCGTCATATCCTTAGACATACATGCTATACATGTATTACTTAGTATACATTTTACAACCTGGAAAAATATTACAAATAAGGAAAACAGTATGTGACAGTCCTGTCTTCCTCAGTCATGGTGAAAATTCATATTGCACAGGATTTGCTTTCTAAAAGTATTCACTGCAGAGGAGTAAATTTTGTGTTATCTTTTCAATTTCCACCAATTTAAGAGATGTTTCTTAATGCCTGCTCTGAACTATACTCTTAGCTGGATGAAAAGTTAAATAATACATGGGTTTAATGGATAATTCTGGGTGTTTTATAAAGATAATGCTTCTATTCTGTAAGAAAAACCTGAATAAGATAAAATATAATTAGGTTTCTGAGTTAAAAGTTGTTTGTATTATCAGTTTATACAGAGATTTCGTATTGCATAAGAGTGCAATAAACCCTTGGAAATCAGCCGCAGGGAATAAATTGATCACAATTTTCATCTCAGCTATGAGAGGTGAAGTCTTGTTTCCAGTCCCCTTCCTTTTTGACTGCTACATTGTTCAATACCATCCACCACCACCTTCCAGTCAGTCTCTTCTCTCGTGGCTTCAGCAACCCTGCATTCTCCTGACACTCCTTCGTCCCTTCTCTGACTTCTCACCCTGAGTCTGTACCTAAAGTCTTGGTCAGTTACTGGGTTTGAGCCTCCACCCTCTTTTCCAGGTAAACTGTCTTCCTGTCCGCACACATTTGTGAGGCTTTAATTTCACAAGTCTTCCATCTCCAGTCCCACCTTCACTCTCAAGCACATGACCAGCCTTTGTAGCTGGGCATGGATCCTGCCTACATGTCTGTCCTTTGAATTCTGCAAACTCAACATGACCAAAGCAAAGTCCCTTCTCTTCTTGGAAGCCTCTTTTTCTTCTTGTACTCTCTAAATAAGCTAACGATTTCATTTTCTCCATTAAAATCAGCATAGTTTACTCTGTCTGAACAAGGCATACCTTGTTTTATTGTGCTTTGCTCTATTGAGCTTTGCAGATACTACGTTTTCATCAGTTGAAAGTTTTTGGCGACGCTGCATCAAGCAATCCAACAGCATTGGCTCGCTTCGTGTCTCTGTGTCACATTTTGCTAATTCTCGCAATATTTCAAACGTTTTCATTTATTATTATCTTTGTTACGGTGATCTGTGATCAGTGACCTTTGATGTTACTATTGCAAAAAGATTACAACTCGCCGAAGACTCAGATGATGGTTAGCATTTTTTAGCAAAAAATTTTTTTTTAATTAATGTATTTAAATGTTTATAGACATAATGCTTTGAATACTTAATAGATTACAGTATAGTGTAAACATAACCTTCATATGCACTGGGAAACCAAAAAATTCATCTGACTCCCTTTGTTGCAATATTTGCTATATTGTGTTGATCTGGAACCAAACCTGCCGTATCTCCAAGGTTTCCCTGTATTTCCAATTCATGGAATCTGAACTGATGAAGTCTTATTGATTGATGGATTGATTGATTGTCTTTCAGATTATCATCTGTGGAAGACAGATTATCTGTAGTTACTTGTCTCAAAGCATAGAACTAAAAGTCGTTCAGCATTACATTGGTCAAGATGGACAAGCTGTGGTCCGAGAACATTTTGACTGCCTCACAGCCAAACGGAAATTGCCTTCGTACATACTAGAAGACAGCGAACTGACCGAGTTGTGTGTGAAGGCCAAAGGAGATGAAGATTGGTCGAGAGACGTGTGTCTGGAATCCAAGACCCCTGAGTATAGTGTTGTCATTCAGGTATGAGAAGTAGTACAATCCAGAATAGAGCAGCTTTAAATTTTTAAATTTCTCGTTATGTTCTTTATTTAATACAGCACTTAATTTATTAATAAATGATATGTACAAAAGAGGGGAGGCCTGAAATAGTATAAAAAGGCTTTGAATATTATTTCTCAAACTTTTTCGTCCCCATCCCACAACAACACGTTTGTATCAGTTCCAGTCGTTCTCGTAGGCGAGACTCTACCCCTCCCAGATGGAGATGATTTATATCTTGAAAAAGATTCTGATGCACAAGGGCTTTGGAGGGACGGGAGGGAATAAAGGGTGTCCTCCCCACTTGAGAAGCTTATGATGATCTGCTACTTTTTTATCTCTTTCTCAATCTCCACCATCATCACTTTCATTCCCATAAAGGACAAATCCTCTCTTTTGTTCTCCCACTCACTCTTATATCCGTCTCTCCGCATACAAATCCCTTCATCTCTACGGAAAGAATTGGCCCCATTGACTCACTGCACATTCACTTTATGCCATAATGAAGTCTGTTTTTGCTTATTCTTTTTTTTTAAAATGGCTTTTTTCTGTAACTTCAAACTTTTTGTATCCTCCAAATGGATATTATATCTGTGCCTTATTTTGATGAATTAGTAAACTGTTTAGTATTTAATAGAACCCTTTTCTGTCTCATGTGCAGGTGCCGTCTTCACACAGTTCTCTTATTTATGTCTGGTGCACAGTTTTGACTTTAGAACCCAGCTCTCAAGTGCAACAACGAATGGCAAGTGCTTTCTAATCCTAAAATATGGCATATGGCTTTGACCTTTCCTGTTCTGAAATAAATTAAGGTCAGAGTGACCCAGGGAAGAGATTTATTACAAGTTTGTTTCAGCGTCAAACAGCTGGAATACTGCAACAAAGCAAATATGAAAGTTGTTCTGTCCTTTTATTTTTATAGATTGTGTTCAGCCCTCTTTTTATCATGAGGAGTCATCTTCCAGACCCCATTATCATACATTTGGAGAAAAGAAGTCTGGGATTGAGTGAAACACAAATTATTCCAGGAAAAGGACAAGAAAAACCGCTGCAAAACATAGAACCTGACCTTGTACATCACCTAACATTTCAAGCAAGGTACTGGGAAAGTCCTTACATTTTCTTAAGAGAGATTCAGTAGAAAAGTAACTTTGTCCTGCTGAGGGGGTAAGGGAGGATAGAGTTTTTTGTATGATTTCTTATCTTATGAGAATGTTATTTTTAAATTGCCCTGCCTAGTATTCTCTTATTCTCTTCTACAGTTTAAGATAAAATTCAGCCCCTTTGGATATAAATAAGAGGGATGATCAGAAAATGTAATTGACACATAATTTCTGTAGAGGAACAAGAGATCTCCACCCAAGCATTGGGGAGGAAAGGCCACGGCCCAGATAATTCCCCAAACTGTGTCATCATCCCTAAAGCACCAAAAATTGACTCACTCTCACCAAAAAAAATATTGGTCTATGATACATCTGATAATCATTCTTGTTTTTTCTTTCCGTTTCCTAGAGAAGAAGATGATCCTTCACATTGTGCTGTTCCCATCTCAACATCCCTCATTAAGCAAATAGCCACTAAGATACACCCCGGAGGCACAGTTACTCAGACCCTTGACGAATTCTACGGGCCAGAAAAGTCCCTTCAACCCACATGGCCCTATAATAAAAAGGACTCTGACAGGTAATGTTCTCTAGCAGTCTTTTTCTACAAACATTTCTCAATATTAAGAAATAAATAACTGTTCACAAAAATCTTAGATACCATAAAAACATTTTAAAAAAGATGTTTGCGTGTATCTGTCAGATTCTGACCTTTTATCACCTAGTAGATGTATTCCGTAGATTGCTTCATTCTTAATCTCGAACATGGTTGCATGAAAAGTTTCTTTCTCCTGGATGCAAACTTAGCATTGCATGACTCTGGTGTGAAGAGGTGTCATACAGGAGCGTTGTGTGTCTGGAATCCTTAAACACATTTCATGAATCCTGAAGTCATCATGTTTCATTGAGTCTCTTGGATGTGGTATTTGGCACAGGAATGAGCAGCTGAGCCAGTGGGACAGCCCAATGCGAGTGAAGCTGTCAGCCTGGAAGCCATATGTGAGGACCTTGTTGATAGAGCTGCTACCCTGGGCCCTGCTCATCAATCAGTCCAAGTGGGACCTCTGGCTGTTTGAGGGAGAGAAGATTGTTCTACAGGTTCCTGCTGGCAAAATTATTATCCCTCCTAATTTTCAGGTACTATAACTTTTTTTTTTTAACTAATAGGAATTCTTTCCTTTCAACAACCAGCTTTTATTCTGAGGTTGCATTTATGTTCTTAACAGAATCAATCAGTTGTGGAAAACTGTCCTCCTAGATGCATATGTAAGGGGTATGGAATGTTCTTTGATATTCAGAGACATCTCAGATGTCTTTTTTTTTTTTCCCATCAGCAGTATTCATGCTTGAGTTATCATTAAATTTGATAACTTGTACTAGTTACATTCTCATTTCCATTGTGTATAGGATGTTTGACAAGTATTAGGATTTGCCTGCTCAGGATATGTTAAGAATATAGAGCCATATTCTGTGCTAACCCACCCCCTAGATATTTTTGTGGTTCTTACAGAAACTCTCAGAGATGTGCAAGATGGATAAGAAGTAAAGATTTCTGAACAGCTATTTTTGTCAAGGCCCCTTTTCCTTTATAAGTGGACTTGCCTGTCCATAATCATGGATGCCCCCCGTTAGTGATAACAGCATAGAATCATTAATAACAAGGGAAGAAAAACTTAATTGTAAAACAGAATTTCATAGGGAGATTTTATATTCCATTACAGGAGAACTTTCTTGATAAGGCTAGCCCAGTTCAAGAAGGCACATAAATCTGTAAGAAAATAGAGTACAAGGAATTTCTAAATAAAATGTTTTCCTGAAAGGGAATAATTAGAGAGTCCTTTTTTTTTGAACTCCAGTTTATAAGCATCTTTACTCAATTGCATTTTTCCTTTTTTTTTTTTAAGTAATCATATGATGTTACCTTAAGGAATTGGGATGTTGACCTACATGTATGTAGTGTTGCATATTATTCTTTTTCAAATGAAATGAAACCTTCAGTTTTTTAAGCCTTTGGTATATAGGGTAGTCACAGTTTAGATTGATGTTTTTTTTCCCTCCTTCAATAAATATGATTCCATTGTGATTCAGAGAAAGCACTGGGAACTAAAATAAAATGTATGTTGCCATTACCAAAAAAAAGGGATTTGGTTGCCTAAGTAGACCTATTACATAATATAAAAAATTCCTACAAATTGAGGTAAAAATATCAAAGTTAAGAAAAATACTTTATAATTGAGGCATTACTTTTCCAGGAAGCTTTTCAAATTGGAATATACTGGGCAAATACAAACACTGTGCACAAGTCAGTAGCAATTAAACTGGTCCATAACCTGACATCTCCAAAGTGGAAAGATGGAGGTAATGGTGAAGTTGTGTCATTGGACGAAGAAGGGTTTGTTGCTGCCGAAATAAGACTTGGTGCTTTCCCAGGACATCAGAAGGTAAGATCAAAGTCGATAAAAGTCTGTGTGGCTCAGGGGATAGCATGCCATCCCTTCAACCTGTTTAAAATGAGTCTACCCTTTTCTTTTTTAATCCCTTTTTGGTATTACTTGTTCCATACAATTTTTAACAGTGTAACGTGATTTCTTAGACCTCTCTGTTTTACAGTCGTTTTTTTTTTCCTTTGCTAGTGATAAAAGCTGTGTCACATAGTTTATCCAATAACCTCTCTATTTCAGAACACTCAGCAGTCACTTGATTTATTGTAAGTAGGGGAAAAAAGTGAACTTATTCCCAAATATCCACAAGTTGTACTTGGCCTCCTTGTTTTAGAGCAGGAGGTAGAGCTGCTAACATTCTGAGTATTGAGTGAAAGGACAAAGGCTCCTGCAACAAAGGTTATATTTCTGGAAAGGGCATCCTGAGCAAAATGATGTGGAGTTGTATTATTGAACAGCGGATTGGTACTCATGTTTATGAAGATGAATACAAAAAAAAAAAGAAAAAAAATAGTTATTTAACTAAATATAAGTGGTATGTGCTTTTCAACATGAATCTTTTCTAAAGTAGTATATGAAAACCAGTTAAGCTGAATAATATAGTAACAAATCACATTAAACTGTATGTATGAAGTAAGTATCATAGTGTACCATGTAGAAATCTCATGCTGTACTTAATGATATCTTCGTTATTTTAGCTGTCCCAAATCTGAAAAAGAAAGGATGCTTCATCAGAGTAGTATAATTCAGAATGACCTTTCTCTGGAAAGAAGCTAGATTTTGACAGGCATCTTCAAAGAGCCTCCTGAGAAAAGTTAGGGTCATTTGGTGACTTTTTAAAAATAAATTTCTCTGATACAAAGTAGTAGGTCTTCAGTATTCAAGGCTGGTATCCATTTCCTCAAAGTTGTCTGGGCAACACATGTTTATGCTCTGCCGGCCAAAATACTGTAACACGGGTGTAAATGGCAAAGAGCTGTAAGCGTGAATCACCCACAGTTGAATAGTTGTAAGTTGAGAACTACCATCAAAACCTGGAAAAAAAAGTTATGATATACAGTCAAACACCCAGTACCTCCAGCACCTCACAAAGTGGCCACAGCAAGTGCGAATAAATGTTAGTGAAGGAATGAATGAACTGTTGGAAAATATAATATTATTATATTTATATCTCATTATTCTCTAGTAGTGATTCTCAAACTTTTTAGTCTTTGGACCCCTTTACACTCTTAAAAGATATCGAGGACCTCCAAAAAACCTTTTGTTTATGTGGATTATATCTATTTGATATTTATCAAATTAGAAATTAAAACAGAAAATTTTAAACACAAGAATTCACAAACATACATTTCATTAGCCATAAGCATGATGACATCATATGTCATATAGCCTCTGGAAAACTCCACTGTATGCTCATGTGAAAATTAGAGTGAAAAAGACAAATAGCATCTTACTATTATTTTAAAATTAGTTTTGACCTTGGGGCCCCCTGAAAGAATCTCAAAGACCATCTCCTCCAAGGGTTCTCAGACCACACTCTGAGAACTTTCTTGACGTTGCCACTTGCTAGATGGATATCCCTAGGCAAGTAATACCTTCTCTGAGCATCAGTTCCTCATACAATGTGATAGGACAGTGAGATGATACACACCATGGTTAAGAGCAGCACCAGGGAACCAGTCTGCATGGTTTCTAATTCCAACCCTTAGACCCTCTTTATCTTTGTGACCTTGGGCAAGTTGCTTACCTCTTTGTGCCTCATTTTTTCTCTCCTGTAAAATGGGGATAATATAGTAGCTACCCCATGTGGGTGTAGTGAGCATTCTGTGAATTAATATGCATAAAGTACTTTCAACAGGTGGAGCACAAGAAGGCAATATATGAGGGTCAGCTGTTACTATTTTCTTCAACATTGTCATCATTATTTAAGTTCTCAGAACTCCCCTTGGTCCAGGTACACATTCAGTGAGATAGCTGCTAGGGTGAGCATGAGGAGAAGGGGAATGCTGGATTGAGTTCTTTATGTTGAAAAGGATAAGTGACATCTGTTTATGTATAAGTGCTTTATAAATAAATATTTTGTGAGGAAAAAATTGGTTTAATAACTTGAAAACAAGTCTCTGTCACTATACAATAGCAGGAAAAGTAGGCGGTTTGCTAAAGCACCCTGTTGAAGAGTAAATAGTGACCCTTTTTAGGGATCAAGACAATTTTGAGACTGAAAGGGAACTCTACTAAATCCTCTGGAACAGAAGATAAAATTGATACTGTCCTGTGCAAACCAATGGATAAAATGACTTTTAAAAATAATCAAGAGGTTTTTATATGCCATATATGATTTTTTTTTCCCTTTGGAAGCACCCACTTAAGTATCAGATTTAATTTGAATTTATGTATTATGTTCTGTTGTTTAGAAGTTGTTAATATTTTCATTAATTGATGAAATACATGATTGGTGAGTCAAAATACTCTAAAGATTGGGCAGAATAAACAAAAAAACAGTGGTTAGATGCCACGAAGTAGGTGGCAGTGCCTTAACTGTATGCGCCTCTTCCATCTTTGTCAAGGGGAGTGCTAACCTTCTCTCCTTTCATACAACACCCATATAATATTTTAAAAATTACTCTTTCCTCAATTGTCCTGCAGTTATGCCAGTTCTGCATTTCCTCCATGGTACAGCAAGGCATACAAATTATTCAGGTTGAAGACAAGACTACAATAATCAATAATACACCGTATCAGATATTTTATAAACCACAGTTATCTATCGCCAGACCCCACTCTGGAAAGGAGGTAAGCAATTCAAAGATGATTGTTTTGTCTAAGTTTTCATAAATCAATAATAATTATTATCAACTTTTTTTTAACCTGGAACAAATCAAAAGCTAACACTGAATATAGGTAAAATCCATTTATTTTTGCTTTCATTAAAACCATGGATGCTGGGCTTCCCTGGTGGCGCAGTGGTTGAGAGTCCGCCTGCCGATGCAGGGGACACGGGTTCGTGCCCCGGTCCGGGAGGATCCCACATGCCGCGGAGCGGCTGGTCCCGTGAGCCATGGCCGCTGAGCCTGCGCGTCCGGAGCCTGTGCTCCGCAACAGGAGAGGCCACAACAGTGAGAGGCCCACGTACCGCAAAAAACACACACACACACAAAAAAACAAAAAACAACCATGGATGCCATGGTGAGCACTTCCAAGGTACTTAATGAGGAGACATCCTACCAAGCAGGAGATCCGGACCCACTGGCAGCTGGGTGCTGCCGGCCCCATCTGCCCCCCGAGGCTGCAGCGCTCTCTGCCAGAGCTCACTAACACAAGGCCCCGCCAGCAGGAAGCGGGCCTGAGGACTGGCTCAGAGACTCCTGGAAAAGAACATCTGCCTCGCAGGCCACCGTGCCTGGAGGAGCCCTGTGTGAAGAAGGCTCAGCCCCAACGGAGCCCCAGATCTGGGAGCGCTGAGCTCTGTGTCCACGAGGAGAGGAAATGTGAAAATGTACCAGCTCGTTTACGTTAACGTCTCTATGGCAGAATACGCGGCAAATGAATCCAATATTCAATTCTTTATACAGTTCAGATGAACAGTTTTATTTTAAGAGAGTAAGGAGATATTTTAAAAGGATTTGAAAACAATATGCTAAGTGGTATCTATTGTTTTACGCTATTGAAACCATCATATAGAAAAGTATTATTTTTCTTTACTTTCATCTGAATTTATTGTTAGCCCTTACTTTCAGCTCCTAAAAATTACATTAGAGCAATACAGTAGGATGAAAGTCTTATTCTTCTAAGCCTACAGTGCATTATAGTATTTATAAAAATGTCAGAGTAATAGAATTTCATCTTGGTTCGTTGAAGTATTGATAGAATAAATAGGTGACCAGAAGTACCCTGGTGGGAAGTAGAGGTCAACAGTAATTGCATTGTAGGCGAGGATTTGAGGGAAGATCCAGCATGAGCCCTGATAATTTTCCTGCTTCTCCCCACCCTAGGGCTTCCTGAGGCACTGGGTCAGGGTTTTCGACACTGACACTTCCTCATCTGAAGAGGGGCATAATTTTGCATTCCTTGCAGGTTTTGGGTGAAGGTTAAATGAGGTAATATGAGTAAAAAGGCTGGGCACTCAGGAAAGGAGAATTGCCAGCAGTCACCTCAATACCAGCATCACAATGGGCTCCTTGAGAGAAGGGGAAGGTCCCCATCCTTTCTGCAGCTGAGGGGGCCCCCTTTTTCAACCCCGACCCTGCTTCGGGCAGGTGTTGGAATTGTTTAAAGACATGGTAATCCCTCCCCTCTCAGGGAGACTGTCTGGGACAGTGGGAGAAACAGCCCAAGAGCGAAGGAGGAAGCCTGGCTGCTGGCTAGGCTTTGCCACACACTGGCTTTGTGATGCTGGACAAATCATCTGCACTCTGGGAAGCAGCTTCCTCAGCTGTGAAAGAGGAGGGCCAAATAAATTATCTCTAAAGGTCCTTTTTATGTCTACAATCCTGAGACTCTAATGTGCCAGAAACCATGTGGAATTCCAACAGAGGGTTGGAGATCAGAGTTTCCTGCTCCCTCAGGATGAGCCTTCAAAAAAATTTGTCTTCTGAGCCCCCAGTTTACCCTTCTGTATCTCATTCAGATCTCTTCTGCCCAAGGTCCCCCGGGGTGCCACCCTTTCAGTCCAGCCACACCTCTCTAGGAGGACTCCCTCCCAACAAACAACACTTCTACCACGTGGCATGGCTTTTCTTTGCAGTACCTGGGGGTATTGAGAACTTTGCATCACCTTTGAAGTCACACCAGTTTTATCATGTTTCATTATGCCTAGAAAAGCCGACCCTGTTCTTCCTGCTCCTTGTAATTGTCTCATTAGAGCTTTCTCATGGGAACAGGATTTCTAATATTCCCATGTCCCCCACCTGGCCACCTCCTGAGAATATATGTTATGGTTTCTCAGAAGCTGTGCTTTAAAAAGTGTAACTTCTCTGTATGACCGTAGTAACTGTGCTCTCTCTGCATTGTCTTTTCTTTCTTCAGTATTTTCATGTTCCAGACAGTGCTACTTTCAGCATTTGCCCAGGTGGCGAGCAGCCTGCTGTGAAATCCAGCTCCCTTCCTTGCTGGGACTTAATGCCTGATATCAGTCAGTCAGCGCTGGATGCATCCCTGCTTCAGAAACAGATCTTGCTGGCCTTCTCTCCTGCCGCAGTTGCCGACAGCTCACAGTGCTGGAGCCTGCCAGCTCTAGTTAGACAAGAGTTTCCCAGACAGAGTGTGTCAGTGCCCTTCGGGAACTATAGGGAAAATGGATTCTGTACCAGGTATTTTACATTTATGTGAATGTCCTTCTTTGCTTCATCCAGGTGCCGGGAGAAATAGGAGAATATTTGCAGTGCTCACCACATGTAAAATTAGGTTTGCTTTTATTTTTCATGGCTTCTAGATTTTGTATACAACTGGGCAAATGTTATGATCACACATGGGTTGTCCCAGTGTACTACTGATGAGATTTCTCCCTTATGCAGCTTCTACTAGGGGGAAATGTGATGTTTGTACCGTAGAATAGCAGAAATCTATCATAATGAAAAGATCACCTTCTTTTATAGCTTCTTAGCCTCTGTCAAGTGATAAGAAATAAGGGTTAAAATATGAGAGAGTCAAGTTGGAAAACCTTTTCTTTTCCCATATTTTACTTTTACTTCAAAATGGAATTTTTCTCAAGTCATTAAGAGAGATAACTTAGATAAACACAAGTCACAGAAGACTCTGTTCTGTGGTTGTTCCTGCACGCAAGTTACTCCAATTACCAATTACCAATTATGCAAATAGCAACCACAGAATCAAGCCAGAGACATGTAATTGTTTGTTCATACCGGACTTTTATTTTGCGGTCGTTTTGCATGCAATATGTCCTTTCTGTATCTGTCAGGAATAACTTATTTATGGTATATATAAAAAGTACAAAAGAAAACATATTGTAACCTTATGAGAGGTACCTTTTTTCGTGATTATGAATTTATAGACTTTATTTGAGATTTTAGCCATCTTAACTTTGATGTATATAGAGATTTCTAGTAGTAATACTTTAAAAGATAACTTCCTGACTCGAGTTATCCTTAATATTAAGGCTCTGTTCCCTACACACATCCCTTCTTCTTTCACAACACTCACAAACATCCATGATTTTATAAACACTTTTCACCCCTAACTCGAGAGGAATGTTTGTCCTTATGTTCTGGTTGGAGAAGTTAAGTGTGGTGAGTTTTTTTATTTTTAATTAAAACAAACTTGGGACTTCGGCGCAGTGGTTAAGAATCCGCCTGCCAATGCGGGGGACGCGGGTTCGAGCCCTGGTTCGGAAAGATCCCACATGCCGCGGAGCAACTAAGCCCGTGCACCACAACTACTGAGCCTGCGCTCTAGAGCCCACGAGCCACAACTGCTGAGCCAGTGTGCCACAACTACTGAAGCCCGCGTGCCTAGAGCCTGTGCTCCGGAACAAGAGAAGCCACCGTAATGAGAAGCCCACGCACCGCAAAGAAGAGTAGCCCCCACTTGCTGCAACTAGAGAAGGCCCGTGTGCAGCAACGAAGACCCAATGCAGCCAGAAATAAATAATAAATAAATAAATTTATTAAAAAAAAACTTATTGTTTCCAAAGCGGGGTGGGGGGAGGGATAAATTAGGAGGCTGGGAATTAACATATGCACACTACTATGTATAAAATAGATAACCAACAAGAACCTACTGTATAGCACAGGGAACTATACTCACTGTTATGTAATAACCTATAAGGGAAAAGAACCTGAAAAGAATATATGTATATAACTGAATTGCTGTGCTGTACACCTGAAACTTAACACAATATTGTAAATCAACCATACTTCAAAAAAAAATTTTTTTAACGTCTTTATTGGAGTATAATTGCTTTTCAATGGTGTGTTAGTTTCTGCTTTATAACAAAGTGAATCAGTTATACATATACATGTGTTCCCATATCTCTTCCCTCTTGCGTCTCCCTCCCTCCCACCCTCCCTATCCCACCCCTCTAGGTGGTCACAAAGCACTGAGCTGATCTCCCTGTGCTATGCGGCTGCTTCCCACTAGCCATCTATTTTACATTTGGTAGTGTATATATGTCCATGCCACTCTCTCACTTCGTCCCAGCTTACCCTTCTCCCTCCCCATATCCTCAAGTCCAATCTCTAGTAAGTGTTATTTTGAGATAATCGTAGATTCACATACAGATATAGGAAATAATACAGAGAGGTCCCATGTATCCCTTACCCAGTTCCCCTATCTTGCAAAACTCAACTGTTATATCACAACTGGGATATTGGCGTTGATACAATCAACATATAGAACATTTCCATCAATTAAGTGTGGTAAGTTTAATAAGGAAGTATTTTTGAAAGCAATGTGAACCTATGTATAGAAAACAAAACTTATTTTTAAAACTGAGAGACAAAACGTAAAATAAAACACTTAGAAATTAAGTTTAAAATTCTAAGATTTTATTAATATAATTTAAATCTTCATCTGTACATATTAAGCTAGATATGACATTGGAAGTGCCGTATTTCAGTCTTGGCCCCAGCTCTTGGCTATCGGCAGAGCATTCTCTGTGGTTGGCTTGCCCAGCTCTTCCACAGGTAGGCTGGGAAAAGGACTTCGGTGCTAATGCAGAGACTGACGCTCAGAGAGTGTTCCATCTCCTCTCCTCCCCCCAGTCCAGCAGTGCACACGTCATGGTGTTAGTTAGTTATTAATATGATTTCCCCAAATACTAATCGACAGTTCACCTTGACATTTCAGACAAATATACAGGCTTTGGGAAGAAGTCACACTGGCGAGCAGAATAGGTAATGAATGGGAAATCCTTCCGTGTGTCATTGACCCATTATAATAAGTGGAAACTGAGGGCCACATTTGGCAAATATCTGATTTCTTTGATTAATTTCAACAATCGGCCCACAGAATTTAAGCTTCAGAGAGAATTTTTTTCCTGCTTTGTCATGAAATACTTTTTGGTAGTCTCTAGGTCTAAATTGGAGCCTTTCTCTCTGTCCATTGTAGAGGTCAGCCTGCGGCCACACAGCAGTTTCTCTGAGGCCAAATAGTAAATACAGCTTTGCTCTTCGTAGTCAAAATGGAGATCCTGTAAAGCATGATGACTGGCAAAAATTGACAACAAACATTGAGCATACCTACCTTTAGAATTAAAAAAGAGCAAGTACCCAGATTCTCTAGTCGTCCTTCTAGAAGCACATCAACTCCTCCTTTGCCAAAATTTACCAAGCACTTTTGAGGAGGAAAAGCTAGCACAAGGATATCTGTAATTCTCTCCGAGTGGTAGGAGTTATGAGGGTTTTATTTTATTTATATTTTTAACCTAATTTTATTTTTTTAATTTTTATTTTATATTGGAGTATAGTTGATTAACAATGTTGTGTTAGTTTCAGGTGTACAGCAAAGTGATTCAGTTATACATATTCTTTTTCAAATTCTTTTCCCATTTAGGTTGTTACGGAATTGAGCAGTTCCCTGTGCTATACAGTAGGTCTTTGTTGGTTATCTGTTTTAAATATAGTAGTGTGTATATGATCTTTCACATTTTTTTGAACATTTTATGACAAAAATGTTTACTACTGTCAGAAAAAATTAGTAAACCTATCATTAGTGTTTGGCAGGTAATAGATAAGTGGATGCCCATCCATTCTCTGGAAGACATTTCCTCTGACGTATAAGAGAGAAGGTGTTATAGAGGTTCTGAATATTGCAGATCCAAATAAACATGTATCAGGAGAGAAAGCATGCATTTTTTTCTAAACCATTTCTATCCTTTGATCCTGTTCTAGGGCTATAGCACTGACATATCAAGAGCACTTTGGAGTGACTTATTTAACCCTCTCAGAAGACCCTAGTCCTCGAATAATTTTCCACAACAGATGTCCAGTAACAGTACTTATAAAGGAAAATACTAAAGGTATATGTTATAGTATTGAATTTAAATAATACAAAACCTATATTCTTTCTGGAGGTTTTTGACTTCGTAGTTACCTGTGACCCTTAAATAAAAGTGAGCTTCTCTGAGAAGTTTCTCTTGCCCCATTACGTTTAGTATCCCCAAGTCTTTTTCTTCAAGGCCTAAGTCTGCATATGCCTTTCTTTTTTCAATTTTAGATATTCCAAAGTGTGAAGTTTATTGCAGAAGAATTCCTCCTGAGTGCTCAATTCATCATGAGCTGTATCATCAGCTTTCCAGTTATCCAGACTGCAGGACCAGAGACTTACTCCCCAGCCTCCTTTTGAGAGTAGAATTGCTGGAGGAAACGACGAGTGAGTGGAGCGACGCCATCGACATCAACAGTCAGGGAACACAGGTCAGTGAGCCGCGAGGGTTCCTGCCAAAGCCCAAAGAAACAGTCCCTTTTTAAGGTTTTGGTGGTTGTCTGTTTCTAAACATAGTTTTCTAAATGCTGAATGTCTTGTCTCTGTGTGAGGGCACATGTGTATCCACTTTTACATCTTCAATGGGCTATAAATTCTCAAACCCAAGTATGTATCTCAAAGCGTACTTTGCAACTGTTTATGAGAGGGGAGCACCAGTTAAGCAAGCCCATCTTGGGTCTAAATCCAGGTCAAAAATGAAATAAAATTGTTAACCTTCTTTACATGGAAGGTAATCTAACTGTCCAGATCTTAGGACAATCATATTGTCAACCCTAGATTAATCACCTCTTTTGAAAATTTGCTAAGTGTAAAATATACATATTAATCCTAGTAGTGCGTGAAACTTTGCAAATATAAGCACAGTTTTAAAAACCTGAACAGTTCAGATGTCCTGATTTGTCTCTGTCTTACTCTGGATGTTAGTGATAATATTTTTCTTGAAAATGGCACAGGAACCTAGCATTTCCTTTCTGCTCTACTTAAAATTTGCCATTTTTCAGTACAATTCAGTGGCGTTAAATACATTCACAATGTTGTAAAACCATAACCACTATCTATTTCCAGAAATGTTTTGTCATCCTGAACAGATACTCTAAACCCATAACTCCCCATTCTCCCCTCTCCCCAACTCCTGGTGATCTCTAATGTACTTTCTGTCTCTGAATCTGCCTACTCCAGGCATCTCATGTAAGTGGAATCATACAACATTTGTCCTTTTGTGTCTGGCTTATTTCACTTAGCATAATGTCTTCAAGGTTCATGCATGTTGTAGCATGTGTCAGAACTTCATTCCTTTTTATGGCTGAATAATACTGTGCTGAACTTTTTAAAAGTCCTTTCACATATATTAGTGCATTTGATCTTCACAACAGGCTTATGAAGTAGGTCCTACTGTAATGGTTACAGCACACATATTAAAGTTATAAATGTACTTACAGTGATAATAATGGTTATCATTTAATAAGTGCTTAATGTATGCTAGGCATTGTGCTAAGCACTTTACATTCATTCTTACTTAACCTTTGCAGCAGCCATACGAGACAGGGACTGTCACCTCCATGTTACAGAAGTGAAAACTGAGATCTCCAGAAGGAACATGGCCTAATTCCCATGTGTTACAAGGGAAGGGACTGGGACTTTATCCAGACCTGCCTGACTCCATGGCCTGTGCTATGAATGCTACTTCCTTCCCTGGAATTCCTTAACTGCCCTCTTCCCCAGTCCTGCTGGCACATTCTGTCTCATCTCTCAAGGGATTCTCTCCCTACACCCCTGTGAAGTCTCCTGCCCACCCCCATTTAATTGCATTCACTTCTGTAAATGATTTCCTACCAAGTCAAGGTTCCTGGCAGTCAGACACCTGCCTTATTCATCCACAGCCTACAGCAGAATGCCTGCCAACACAATGAGATCTGAATACATATCATACAGATAAATGAATGACTGAATGAATGAAAGAGAAGATGAGGTTACCAAGAGAGGTCTTATAAGGGAGGAAAAGAGGGTACCAGGCCTAACCTTGGGAAACTCCAACATGTGAGTGTCATGCAGCAACAGACTGAGAAGGATCAGGAGAGTGGCTGGGCGAGAACCTGGGCAGAAACAGGAAAGCCCCTGAGAGAGAGAGTTTACAGGATGGCAGATGGTGGGAAGAGGGCAAGCAGGGTAGCCACTGGAAGTTACAGGTTCGGAGGGAGTGGAAGTGAGGGAGTGCAGGGACGGTGAGAAGTGTTCTTTCAAGAAACGTGGCCGTGAAGCAGATGAGATCAGTGGGGAGGAAGCCCTTTATATGCTGCAGGAAAGTAGTCAGTGGACGAGACATGAAAACAGGAGCGAGGAATTGCCAGAGAGACAAGTCCAAAGCATGGGGAGTGTAATTCTACTTGAACAGAAGGGCCACGCCCTCTTCTCTGTTGGCAGAAAAGAGTTGGGGATGGGCACAGGTGTAGGTAGAGATCTCAGGAGGGATGGACTGGGAAATGGAGTGAAGTGATACCCACTGGCCTTAAGTTTATTATGAAGTGTGGAATGAAACATCTGCTGAGAGACAGAGGGAAACGGGTGGGGGCCTGGGGAGAGTGTAGCTGTGGAAACAGGTGAAGGACATGGCTGGGGACAGGTGCAAGAGGGGCCCCGCTCACCTGGGAGACCTGCATTTGTGGTTCCCCAAACTACTGAGGGGTGTGATCTCCATCCGCAGTGCTCTTGTGATGAACAGTGAAAATCTGCTGGGTCTGTGCAGCCTCAGAAGACGTTCCCCGTCTCAGTAATTTACAAAATAAGTATCACCAGCTTCTCAAGGGTCCCTGAACTCCCCTGCATCGGTTTGAAGATGTTTGAAACCTTGCTTATATATGTCTAGGGAATTCTTTACAATAGGCATTCTGCCTGCCAAACCTTATTTTGGGGATTCCTGTTCACTCTAAATTTCCTCAAACCTTTGTAGTCAGGGACACTTCAAAGCTGAGAGGAGGTACTGTTTCCAACACCCTTATCATCCCTGGTCCGAGGACCCAGCAAAGTCTCATGTTCCCATTAATCTTTGAGGAGCTGTGTGCCATATGTCCCGCAGACCACGGTTTACTTCCTATTCTGGAGGAAGATTTGTTTCAGGCCCTCACTGGCATCTCCTTAGTAACACACCAGGGCATATAAATCACTGGGGAGCTTGGGGAGCTGTGTCCTCTGATGAAAGGAAGCAGCCCTTCTGTAGGAGGGAGCTTGTCTTCCAGGAGCCTTTCCTCAGCCCTGGGTCACAGGCACGTGATGTGAATTTCAAAGCTGACCTCAAAAAAGCAGAATTAAAAAAAAAAAAAAAAAGCAGAATTAAAACACCATAAAATCTCCATTATGCCCCAAGGAAGAAGACTCCTTTAGCTTTTGTCAGTCATAGAGATGCCCCTGCCTTGGTCATGTAAATAAGACCGTGTCATGTTGTATAATTTTGACATGGAATATGAGAAGGAATATGCAGACAGTAACTTTATGGTTACACAAAGAAGTATTCTTTGGATCAAGAGTTAACTAGAAGACCTGAGAGCGTGTCGGCCACAAAATCCTGATGGGGGTGGGTTTTCTGGGGCTGTGTCCCTGGCTCACACCTGGTTAGAAGACATCTCAGCCAGAGGCCCCGCAGTGGCAACTGGTGCTCTTATCCCTAATGACAGTGGGTGGGAGCCTGACTTCAGGGAGGAAAAATCTTCAGATTCTCAATAAGTAAGTGAAAGTATGAAAAATAAGCTTATGTTGATAATTTTAAGTCATAATTTTGATCCTATCAGGGAAATACTTTAGAATCCTGTCACAGTGTATGGGATTTCAGTTGCTCACAGTTCAAAACCTTATTTTCGTCAAAGTTAGGCAACCTTCTTTGGAAAAATTCAAAACAAAAAAATGTACACAGAAAACATAGTAGTTACTTTTTTTACTAATATAGACATTGAGAAACATTGCTTCAGTCGTTCAATCCGCAGGACTTCTTGAGATTAAATATGCGCCAGACATTATAACCTGGTGCTGGGACTACATAAAATACAGTGAACAAACATGGAACACAGCCCTTTCCCTCAAGGAGACCATGTGTGGAGGAGATAGATGATAAGCAAGTAATCCCATGGGTCGTTGTACTGTTGTGAACTCTGGTAACAGCTCTGCAGGAGAGGCGGGTAGAGGTGTGCTGTTGTTATACGGCAGACTAATTTGAGAGGCCAAGGAGTGTGTCAGTGGGTAAGAGACGTGGCATCTATGCCTTAAAGGAGGAACAGGCATTAAGTATTAGACGAGAGAACGGGAGATTTTTCTTGGCAGAAAGAATAATGTGTTTAAAGCTTTGGTGCTCAGAGAGGGAACATCGGCCTTTCAGGGATCTAAATGCCAGTGTGGCCCTAGTGCCAGATGAAGGAAAAGGGGGTGAGAGAGGAGGCTAGTGAGGCAATTCAAGGCCAAACCTGGCAAGATGCTGTCGCTCCAATCAAGGATTTGGGGTTTTATCTTAAAAGCCACGGGAAGTGATTGAATTGTTTATGAAAAGCAATTTCTGAGCCAAAGAAGAACGAGCAGTTTGAACCCCAAAAGGCAGATTAAAATTATCTCTTTGCAGGTGAATTCTCTTCTACAAAGATACAGTAAATTCTCATGATCTTTGACTCTTTTTTTTTTTAATTTATTTTATTTTTGGCTGTGTTGGGTCCTCGTTGCTGTGCGCGGGCTTTCTCTAGTTGTGGCGAGCGGGGGCTACTCTTCATTGCGGTGCCTGGACTTCTCATTGTGGTGGCTTCTCTTGTTGTGGAGCACGAACTCTAGGCGCGCGGGCTTCAGTAGTTGTGGCACACGGGCTCAGTAGTTGTGGCTCACGGGCTCTAGAGCACAGGCTCAGTAGTTGTGGCACACGGGCTTAGTTGCTCCTCGGCATGTGGGATCTTCCCAGACCAGGGCTCGAACCCGTGACCCCTGCATTGGCAGGCGGGTTCTTAACCACTGCACCACCAGGGAAGTCCTCATGATCTTTGACTCTTAACAGAAGTGTTTAGTGGGGTCAGCATCATTGCTGTTTTCTTCTCCTATAAGCTCTGTACCATTTACAAAGTGCTTTCACATCCAGTCTCCGTTCTTTCATTCATTTATTCAACCAACTTTTACTGAGGACCTATCAAGGGCCAAACCCTTTTCCCTGAATAATGTATAATTCCCACCTTCAAGGCACCTGCATAGCTAAATAAATGCAGTCGAATGTAGTAAGCCCTAAGATAGAGGCTTTGATCACTGCAAAAACTCTAAGATAGTCGGGGCAGTAATTTTGATGTTTATGTTACTGATGAGAGGATTGAGGCTTAAAAAGTAATCCACTAGATGGTTTATAATTAAGCAGCATCAGGCTGGAACCTGGGTCTGCTCACATGTGGCCCAGTCTCGTTTTTCCTATACCAAGCTAAGAGCACTGTCTGTCCTTTGGAGTCCTGCCCTGGCTACAAACATTTCCACCTGAAAGTCGATGAAAGCACAGGTTAGAAGAGGTTTTCTAATGTCCCCTTTTACCTAGAGCAAGAGTCACTTCCATGAAATCCCACCCTAGAAGATTCCGAGTGTCATAGTCATGGCTTATTCCAGCAGTGACTATGAGAAAGTTTCTGCTTATATCAAGCTGAAAACTATCCCTCTGTAGGATCCATTCATCCATCCTTGTTTAACCTGCTGAGGCATCACAGAGTATTTACTTCCCCTTTAATAGAGCAACACTACAATCATTTGAAGGCAGCTTCAACATCTTCTCTAACCGTTCCCTTATCCAGGCCAAACGTTTCTGGTTCCTTGAATCATTCCTTCAGCAAGTGTGATTTCCAGACCCATCACCACAGTTACCCTGCCTGAACACACTAGTGTGTTATGTTCCCTTTTAAAAATCTGGCAGCCAGAATTATACATACTATTCCAAATGTGGTCTAACCAGCTATTACCTCCCTATGCTACATTAATAAATTAGAAGATTGAGTTAGCTTTTTATTAACGAGTTCAGACTGTTTGTTATTATTGAACTCGTGGTCAGCCACATCCCCCAGATCTTTATCATGTGACTTGCTGTACAGTTGACTTTTTTAACCCAACGACAGGACTTAACATTTACCCCCGGTAAATTAAATCTTGTTGCTATTGGCCTAATCCACTTGTTGAAATCACTTTAAAAAAATTGTGATGCTGTCATCCAGCATATTTAAGTATCCCTAGTAGCTTTATGTCATCTATAGATGTGGTGAGCATGCAGTCTACATGGTCATCCAAGTCATTAATAAATATGTTGAACAGGACAAGTCCAAGGTCAACATGCTGCAGTGAGTCACCAGACACTTCCCTAATGCGTAGGTTCAATCAGCCACTAACACACCAAACTGTACTGTCATTTAGCCCTCATTTCTTAAATAAGAAAATGTGTCTAAAAGCACTTTTAAACTATACTGTATAAGATATTTTTTATCTTGCTTGCAAGAATATTGTGAGACACTTTGGTAAATGCCTTGATGAGCCAGAACTCAAATGTGTAATCAGTCCATTTGGTGCAGATCAGACAGGGGTAACCCTGAGCACTAATGCTTAAAGGGCATGTAGTCATTTTCAGAGATATCATTAGCATCCATCCCAAAATGTTTACATAGAGAAGAAGTTGTCGATCCAAGTGAGAATCTGCCTTATAAAATGTGTAGTGCAGATGTTTTGGCTTCTTGCTTACTTCAGTCGCCTCCCTCACCCCCCCATATCAGGGCCAGAAGAGATATCAGCAAGTTGACACCCAATTGTAACATCTGCCAAGTGTCTTGGTTGAGAGTCTCCTATGTGTTTACAGTTTGTTCTGGTTGAGTCACCATTGCTTCCCAAGATCCTCGGGAGTAGGGATTTCCCTAAAATATTTTTCAGTAAGTATACAGAAGGAAGAATTACACCCAGAATATCTGTTATTTTCTTCTCATCCTTATCCAGTCATTCCTACCTTAGAAATTTCCCCCCCTTCTTTTCCTCTCTGGGAGATCTAATTCACCTCCGAGCTTCAGCTACCATCTGTGTCACCCAGTCACTCCCAGGTACCTGTCTCAGACACCCACATCCCTCCCGAGCTCCAGCTCTGCGTTTCTGGCCACCCACCAGACATCTCTGCCTGAAAGACCTGCAGTCACCTCAAACCAGCGTCATCATCTGAAACCAATGGGATCATTTTCTATCTCCTGAGCCAGCTTCTCCTAGAGTCTCTGCTTCAGTTAATATCACCACCATTTTTCCAGTATAAAAACCTTAAATAATATTGATATAAAGTTGTATTGAATGCCTGCTTTATGTCAAGCACTTTACACAAACATTGTCATTAGTCTGCATCTCATCTCTTACAGGTAGATGGTACCTGAAGCTCAGAGAGGTTAACTTGCACAGGGCAAGTGGACCTGGGATTCAATCCCAGGACTGTCTAGCTTCCAAGCCTGTCTTTTTCTGCAGCATCCCAGTACCTTCCTTTCCCTCTCTTCCCCCATTCTTCCAGTAAGTCACGAAGTTCTGGCAGAAATTCCACAGAAGTGTCTCTGTATCTGCCCCTTCTCTCTGTGACCAGGGTCTACTTCAGGCCTTTTATTCATCATCTCTCTCCCAGATTTTAACAATAGCCCCTTAAAGGGTCTCTCTGTTGTCAGCCTTCCTATCCGCAAATCTGTCTCCACAGCTACCACCAGAGTGATTACTAAGACACAGAGTCCAGTGCAGAAAGGCCTCTTCAGTCCACTAGACTGCTTAAGACAAACCACTACCTGCAACCAAGCAGGCTACGTCTTACTGCCTTATTCCCTCTGCAGGTTAGCGTTCAGTCCCGTAGCATATGGGGAAATCTCTTCTTCCCTTCAAAGTCTAAATCTTGAAGTCTTCCATACTATGATTTTCCTTCCTAAGATATTCTTTTACAAACTATTTGATCTGGGGATATAAGTATATTTTTTCCTTCCCAAAATAGAGGGTGAATTGTTTTATAGATTTTTGCCAAAAGCCAGCAGAACAAGTGCAATACCTGATTACCATATCTTCAGATCTATTTGTGGAGGCTGAGACATCCCACAATCTGTCATAGACAAGCTGGAGACCCAGGAAAGCCATGGTGTAAATTCCAGTCCAAGGGCAGGAGAAGATGAAATGAAATGTTCCAGCTCAAACAGTGAGGCAGGAAAAAAGGGGCAAATTCTTTCTTCCTCCACGTTTTGTTCTATTCAGTGGATTGGATGATGCTCACCCACACTGGGGAGGGCAGTCTGCTGAATCCACTGATTCAAATGCTAATCTCCTCTGGAAACGCTCTCACCAACACATCCAGAAATCATGTTTTAATCTGGGCACCCGATGGCCAGAGGCAAGTTGACACAAAATTAACTATCAGAAAGGAAGTGCAAATGTGAGGTGGGAGCAAAATGAATCAGGTAAAAGAAAGACAACTGAAGAGGGATGAAGTCCAGCAAGTGTGCTGTGATGGGAATTAAGCCCAGTTATGGAGAGAATTAGTACAAATTGGAGGAGGGGGTGGCTTAAGGACTTTTAATAACAGGGATACTCATTATGTAACTGAGCTGCAGTGCTGGATGCTTTATAACTGCCTCTTGATTATCCCTGGATTATTCCATATAGTCTATCACGATAAAAAAGAGAGAAAGAATGGGAGAGAAAGGAAGAGGTAGACTTCCAAGAATACTTTCAGTTATTTCCTAGGCATCACCTTGTAACTTAATTACTCAGTAAAATTAAACTGGGGTAATTTTTTAAAATATTGTTTGTTGGATAAAAATATAGTAAATAATCATTTTAATAAAGATAACTGAATATGTAGAAAGCACAAGTTACGTTACACTGTTCCTTATTTGTAATTGTAGTAAAAGATAATGTACTAACTGGGAGGCAGGACCTAGGCCTCAGTGGTTTTCTTATAGCCACAGTGTGTAAGAGAAAGTCTTACTGATCTAAGTGCTCTAACACAGACACAAATGACAGAACATGGAGTATTCCCCAAATGTTTTGTGGTTACTATATGTTGCCTATAGCCTTCCACACACATACCCATACTACCAATGTGAAGTGAAGAAAGTAAAAAATAACTAAATGACAGCATCGATCAGGACTGACTAGCTTATCCTGCAATAATAAACAACTCAAAAAAAGAGAGAAAAATCCCCTTGGCTTTTTATAAAAAAAAAATCAGTCTCTTAATTCATTCTTCCCCTCCCCACCCCAGAGCAGCTCTCCTCCCCAAGATTCTAATCAGTCACCACATCCCACTGGAAATCAGTACTTCTGAGTGATGCCCTCTTAGCCTAGATGTGGCTCCTTTTCATCTAGAGATGTATGAACTCATCGGCTCCCCTTTCCCCGCCAAAACACAGGACAGGATAACAGTAATAACTCCTGCAAGCTGGAAAGAGGGAGAATGAGACACATACACAGCCTCTCACCCATAACACATGTGAAATTTTTCTGAGCACATATTGTGTGGGGTTTTATTCCTTGGAAACAAGGAATAGTCTTCAAGCCCTATCTCTGCTCATGGAAGAGCTCTTTTACCATTGTTCTTCCGGTCCCTGGATCTACCCTCAGAGATCCTCCTTGACCAACATCTGAAGTTGTATTGAGTCTCGAATAATCAATCACAGACTCCTTTAGTCTAGGTTCATGAGTTGATTAGGCAGCAGTAATTTCTCAGAAACTCAGTAGACTGCTTATCTGTTTGATTCCAGAGAATTCCGTGTGCTAATAACCACATCCTTGGTCCTTTTAAAGACATATTTCTGTACTGTCTTGCTTCCTTACCTCTCTTTAGATTTAGGAGAGCTTCTGTGGCAAAGTTAAACTATTCATCTAAAATTTTTTTCTGAGTCACTTTAACAATTAAGAAGTTTTAACAGTGAGTTCTGATGGCTATACATAGCCCTAAGTCTGAGTATTAATCTGCCTTCATGTTCAAAGATCAAGTTTTATCTCTTACCGTTTGGGGTTAAAAGCATTACTGACTTTGCAAAGCCCTGAATTTCTGGAATCTCTTTGTTCTCTTGAATTTCTATTTGCAAACTGGCCAGTTCTTTCCTGAGCTCATCGCTTCTTCATAGTGAAACACATTGCCAGACACAGCCAGCAGCAGCCAGCTCTCACTACTTATGTTTTGTTTTCAGACCTCATCTTCTCGAGCTACAAATCTATTAGGTTTATAATCTACCTCCCAAGTAATCTCAGACAAGTTTTACTAAGTGTTTTGCCACTTTGTAACATGAATTCCCATTCTTGTAGCTTTCAATATCAATTCCTACTGCCTACCATTAAAACAAGGACTCAGATTTTAGGTTTTTGCTGGAACCCTATTTCTATTACCAATATCTCCATCCATTAGTATAGGCTACATTATGCTGCCTGTCACAGTCCTGTTTACTTCTTGCTCATGCTACATGCCAGGGTTTGTCATCAGGGGCTCTGTTCTACATGGGCACTCAGGGACCCGGGTTGACAGAGGCCCCATCATCTTCTGTCTGGCTTATTGTAGCACACCACCCCCAAACCTAGAGGCTTGCAACAACGGTGATTCAGAGGGTTTGGTTGGGTGATTTTTCTGCATGAGCCTGGGGTCACTCATGCAGCTGCATTCAGGTAGAGGGCTGGCTATGGATGAGTTCAACTGGGAAGTCTGGGCAGCTCTCTTACCACGTGGTCTTTCCTCCATAGGGAGGCTAAACCAGGCTTTCTCACATGGTTGGCAAGAGGGCAAACCCCAAAAAGCAAGCCTTATCATGCTTCTTCTTGAAGGAAATGGACACAAAACTGTTGCCCTCATGAACTTATACAGAGACCATGATGGTTAACACCCTGAGAGGGAGAAACATTTTATACATCTCTGCCTTGGAATGTTTAGCTCTTATCTCATTATTTGTGTACTTGGCTTGTGTACTTGTGTACCCAGGCTGGGAGCAACTTGAGGGCATGATTTCTTCTCAGTGCCTACCGCAGTGAGGAGCTCCTTCAGGCTCACCTTAAATATCCAGTAATTGATTGAACGATTAAATGATCAAACCATTAGACCAAAACAAGAATTTATTTTAATTTCTGGGGGACCTGGCACTAATTCCTCTGGCACTTGGGTTCCCAGCTCTCTAATCCCTAGAGCTCACATTGTACAAAATGCTTGGTGTTGCAGGTTATTTCTCTACATGTGAAAGGAGACAAGAGTAGGCTACAAGAATTAAAGTCTGCGTTTCTTCCGTTCTAGTGATGAGTGAAAGGGACACCCAGCAATATTTCTGTCCAGGGTCCAGGTTTTTGGCTGGAAGGCGTACCTTAAAGGTTTAGGTTGATTTGCTTACTTTCAGAGTTCCCTGGGCAGTTAACAGAAACCATCAGCTTGCCTGAACCTTATCTTAGGAAGTACACGTATCCTCACTTCAAAACGCCTGCCGATTGCTTTGAGAATGAGCAGAGCAATAACTACTTTCCTCTTCTGATCCCCTCCTTCCCTCCTTTGAGGGGTAGTAGTTCTGGTTTCTAACACTCTCTGCTAAAACCCTGGGGTATGCCCTGAAGTTATGGACAGTCCTTGAGAGGAAGGAATACACATGGGAGCACCGGACCTTAAAAAGGTTTGTGTCAAATGAATAATCCCATGTCTGTAAGCCTGGAAGAAAGCAGTTGACTTACTTTACATATCATACAAAATGATAGGTTTTATAAATGTGACTGTCTCTCAAAGAATATCTGTTTGTTTTAGATTCGTGAGCTGAGCCATTTTTTAGGTTGGCTGCATTCCACCTTTTATCATAGTCAAGTTCAGTTTTTATCTTGGAACAAAAAAGGGCAAACTCAGGATACAGAGTCTTTTGAAACAGATATTTTTGCAAAACAGTCCATTTGGGAAATATATCCATAGAGAATACAAACTGACTCCACTCCTGCCCTCAAGAAGTTGAGAATCTGGTGATTGAGTCTATGGTATAAACCAGTGACTGTAATACAAGCAATAAGATTTGTGATCAAACAGAAGTATGGTTAAAGTGTTTTAGGAATGTAGGAGTAGGTATCAGTCTGAGGAAAGGAATGGAAAAATTAGAGAATACCTTCCTGGAATAAGGTGTCCTTACCCTGTATGTGCAAAGATACACAGAATTTGGAAAGGATTTGCATGGGGGGACAGCGCGTTGTCCGCACAGAGGGTGCTGAGGGGCATTCAGGGACCTAACTAAGCTAGAGCAGTGGCCATAGAATGAAAAAGAAGCCTAGGGCAGGAGTCGGCAGAGCAGGAGATGAAAGTAGGGAGGAGGCAGAGGTGACCTCCAGGTGCCCTGGATGCTCAGGATTTCTGAAGGAGGAGCCGTTGTACAAGAAAAAGCCCAGTAACCTTGAAGTCACTTCCAAGGGTGAGAATCACAGACTCCTGTGGTTCTGTGTACACTCTTTCTGGTACCTCTTCATTTGGTAAAAATTAGAACACATTCATTACATGCCAGGCAGATACCTAGCTTTGTTCCTTCATCCAGGAATTTTCAGTCTTTCTTCTTTTATTTGCGGTTCTAACAATAATAAAGGGTCTAGACTTGGACTGAATTGATATTGCAAATCATCAGTATCAACATTCCCAAACACAAGGAGGTTCTTGCCCTTACCCTCAGGTAATGCTCGCAGTGAACATGATGTTCTCAGAGTTGTTTTTCAAATAGTTCTGATTTCAAATATTTATCCATTTAAGCAACGTTGGTATTTAATTCTGAAAGGACATCCGTTCTGCTGGCCTGGCACCTGGCTTCTGAGATAGAACTTTTTTTTAAGTCTTAGTCCACCTTCTCATGGAAGAAAAATTAATTTTAACTCCAAGCAAATCAAGTTATCTGACATTCTAGTTACAAGTTATGTGAGGGACCTTGAGGGGACTATAGCATGTCTTGTTGGGTTTTCGGGTATATTTTTGTGTCCCCAGCGTAAAAGGGCATCATTATGGTAGTAAGTCAAAACTCAAGAGCCTGAAAGTTTTTTGCACATTGCATTTCAATTCCTGTGTTTTAGGGTTTTTTTTTCCCACAGAGATTCATACGCACACATAAAGGTGGCCCATGGCTGGGCTCCAGCCCATACAGAGTTATTTGTCAATTCCAGAGAAGCAGAGAATAAAGACACTCATGCCCTCTCATCCATCTTTTTTTTTTTTTCTATGAACCTTATAGCTGGATATTGAAAAATCTGGATTTGATTCTTTTTTTTTCATTTCAAGTCAGCTGAACAGCCTGTACACATGGATATAAAGAAATATAACCAGGAAGTGTTTGTGGTATTGAATCAGAACTTAAGACATTTGAAGCCTCTAAGAGTTTTATAGTGTCTGGCCTTACATTTAGGTCTTTAATCCATTTTGAGTTTATTTTTGTGTATGGTGTTTTAGGGAGTGTTCTAATTTCATTCTTTCACATGTAGCTGTCCAGTTTTCCCAGCACCCTTATTGAACAGGCTGTCTTTCCTCCATTGTATATTCTTGCCTCCATTGTCATAGATTAGGTGACCATAGGTGCATGGGTTTATCTCTGGGCTTTCTATCCTGTTCCATTGATCTATATTTCTGTTTTTGTGCCAGTACCATACTGTCTTGATTACTGTAGCTTTGTAGTATAGTCTGAAGTCAGGGAGCCTGATTCCTCCAGCTCCGTTTTTCTTTCTCAAGATTGCTTTGGCTATTAGGGGTCTTTTGTGTTTCCATACAAATTGTAAAATTTTTTGTTCTGTTTCTGTGAAGAAATGCCATTGGTAGTTTGATACAGATTGCATAAACATAGGCAGAACACTCTTTGACATAAATCGCAGCAAGATCTTTTTTGACCCTCCTAGAATAATGAAAATAAAAACAAAAGTAAGCAAATGGGACATAATGAAACGTAAAAGCTTTTGCACAGCAAAGGAAACCATAAACATGACGAAAAGACAGCCCTCAGAACGGGAGAAAATATTTGCAAACGAAGCAACTGACAAAGGATTAATCTCCAAAATTTACAAGCAGCTCAATATCAAAACAACAAACAAAACAATCAAAAACTGGGCAGAAGACCTAGATAGACTTCTCCAAAGAGGACATACAGATGGCCAAGAAGCACATGAAAAGATGTGCAAAATCACTAATTATTAGAGAAATGCAAATCAAAACTACCATGAGGTGTCACCTCACACCAAAGTGACCATCATCAAAAAATCTACAAGCAGTAAATGCTGGAGAGGGTGTGGAGAAAAGGGAACCCTCTTGCACTTTTAGTGGGAATGTAGATTTTGATACAACCACTGTGGTGAACAGTATGGAGGTTCCTTAAGAAACTAAAACTAGAACTACCAAATGATCCAGCAATCCCACTACTGGGCATATACCCAGAGAAAACCATAATTCAGAAAGACACATGCACCCCAGTGTTCATTGCAGCACTATTTACAGTAGCCAGGGTGTGGAAGCAACCTAAATGTCCATCAACAGAGGAATGGATAAAGAAGATGTGGTACATATATACAATGGAATATTACTTGGCCATAAAAAGGAACAAAATTGGGTCATTTGTAGAGACATGGATGGACCTAGAGTCTGTCATACAGAGTGAAGTAAGTTAGAAAGCGAAAAACAAATATCGTATATTAACGCATATATGTGGAATCTAGAAAAATGGTATAAATGATCTTATTGGCAAAGCAGAAACAGAGACACAGACATAGATAACAAATATACGTACACCAAGGGGGGAAAGAGGAGGGTGGGATGAATTGGGAGATGGGGATTGACATATATACACTATTGATACTATGTATAAAATGGATAACTAGGGCTTCCCTGGTGGCGCAGTGGTTGAGAGTCCGCCTGCCGATGCAGGGGACAAGAGTTCGTGCCCTGGTCCGGGAGGATCCCACATGCTGCGGAGCGGCTGGGCCCGTGAGCCATGGCCGCTGAGCCTGTGCGTCCGGAGCCTGTGCTCCGCAACGGGAGAGGCCACAACAGTGAGAGGCCCGCGTACCACAAAAAAAAAAAAAAAAAAAAAAAAAAAAAAAGGATAACTAATGAGAATGTACTATATATAGCACTAATGAGAACATACTATATATAGCACAGGGAACTCTAGTCAATGCTCTGATGTGACTTAAATGGGAAGGAAATCCAAAAAAGAGGGGATATATGTATACATATAGCTGATTCACTTTGCTGTACAGTAGAAACTAACACAACGTTGTAAAGCAGCTATACTCCAATAAAATTTTTTTAAAAAAAGGACATTTGAAGCCATTTCAATAGTGTTTCTTATTGCTTTTCAATCTGATTTTGAGTATTCTTTTTGCAGGTTGTGTTCCTGACTGGCTTTGGCTGTGTGTATGTGGACACTGTCCATCAGTGTGGCACAGTCTTCATCACTGTGGCCCCAGAAGGAAAAGCTGGACCTATTTTAACTAATACCAACAGGTAGGCCTAATTAGTATCCCAGTATCAGCAGGGTACGTTTCCCGTTATAAAGTTGTAAACCTACTATTTGCCATTCTTTGTCATCCAAATATATACATTAAAGCTTTTGGTTAATTATTGTATAATCCATAAGGGTATGGTTATTAGCATTGAATTACACCCATAATAAGAAGCAATATATCATCTTCGCTGGGTACCCCTTCCAGTTCTTCTGTGGTGAGTTTAACAAGCTGATTTACAAACTAAGACATGCATCTTAGAATTATACATTATCATTAGCATGAAATGAAAATTAATACTTCTCTATCCACATGACCACCTAGTAATTAGTAATCAGACTTAGCTAACAGCAAAAATAAAGTCACCTCTTAGAGCCACATTTTCCCCCGTTCGACCTGAGTGTTGCCATCAGGTTTTACAAATATGAACCAGAGTTATTATCCTTAATTTAAAGGAACTCATATAATTCGGTAGGAATAATATGAAGATAGTCCCTCCTTCCAAAAATTAAACAAGGGCAAACGACAGAAAATTCTAGGAAGAGGAAACACAAGTAATCAAAGAAATGCAAATTTAAATAAGATATTACTTACTGAATTAACAATTATGTTCCATCATATACAGTCCTAGTAAAAGTGTAAATTGTTACTATTTTCTGGAAAGCACTTTAGTAATATGTATCAAGAGCTTTAAAATCCCTCTGGCTTGGAAATTCCACTTTTAACAGTTTTAAGAGCTTGCAATAAGCAATAATTAGAGAAGTAGGAAAAGGTACACAGAGAGATTTTATCACATTGCTAATTATAATGGCAAAATATTCAGAGTACAAACCCCATCAGCAGAGGAATAGATGATACATAAATGTACCATAAATAGTATATCCACAGAAAAGAGACTTATAGGATTTTAGTGGAAGAGAAAAATACATATGATGACTTAAATAAAGCAAACAGAATATAAAATTGAACATATAAATATCCTAGTTATGTGCACATTACAAGTACATATATGCACACACATTCTCACACATACGCAAGGAAAACATTCCTAGAAATAACACTGAAAAGAAGAGAATCAAAACTGTTAATAGATGTGCAGTTATAAGTGATTATTTAATAATTTTCTGTATTTTAATTTTCTACACGGAGAATGTACTTTATAATCAGAAAATTTTTAATTTTTTAAATTTTTATTTAAAATATGAAATAGTAATATCAACTTTTATACATTTGTTGAAGCTCCTTTTTTTAAATTTCCTTGCTTTTCATATATGGTTAAGAACTCATTAATTTGGACCTTGCCAAATTATCATTAATTTGAATTTATAATATTTCAAACAGGTTGGGTAGACTGTTTGCTTTGCCCAGTAGTGTTTGTGAAAAAATTAATAGTGTAACAAAACTGGAGACTAAATTTTGACTTGCATAACCCCAAATTTCGAGCCCACATGACAATTTCAGGAACGTTTTATCTAGGGCATTAGGAGGCCATTGTTTATGACAGTAGCAACAATCCATACATTCAGTGGTAGAAATAGGAAAGGAACAAGTATTTGCTTGTATTTCCTTAATTCATTTGTTCCCGCAAATATTTTTCAAGTGCTTACTGGATGCCGGTGCTATTGTAGGGATGAGGATATACCAGTGACCTAAAAGCCCCAAATCCCTGCTCCCGAGGAGATCACATTCTCATAGGCGGGGAAAGGGAGGACAGAGAATAAACATAATAAAAAAGGAAATTTTATGGTTCAACAGAAAGTTGGAGTTCTGCAGGGATAAAAACAGAGCCTGGGAAGGACTAGTAGTACCTGGGCACAGGGACAGAGAGAGTGTAGTTTTGAAAAATTGATGTAGGTAAGCCTCACCAAGAAGTTAACATTTGAGCAACTTGAAAGCAGCGAGGGGGTTAGTGATGTGGTCATCTGGGGTGAGCTTTCCAGACAAAGGGCACAGCCAGTTCAAAGGTCGGAAGCAGTGTGCCTGGCATGTTGGAGGAGCACGGAACAGGCCAGTGCAGGCCAAGTGTGGAGGGTGAACAGGAAGGCACTAGTGCCTGGGGTCAGGGAGGGAAGAGCTAGAAGGAGGGGACACGTCGTGTAGGGCTTCATTTTAATTCTGAGTGAAACCAGGAATTCATTGGAGCTTTTTGAGCAGAGAAGTTACATGATGTGACCTAAATTTTTAGAAGGCCATTGGTAGCTTTATTTTTTAAGTTTACTGAAGTATAGTTGATTTACAGTGTTACAGTGTTACAATGTTAATTTCTTCTGTACTGCAAAGTGACTCAGCTATACACATATATTCTTTTTCATAGTCTTTTGCATTATGGTTTGTCACAGAATATTGAATATAGTTCCCTGTGCTTTTGCAGTAGACTATAGAGAAGCACAGGAGGAAGCAGGGAGACTGGTCAGGAGACTATTACAGTCATTCACACTAGAGGTGGTGATGGCTTAGGCTACACTGTCAGGGGAAGTGGTAAGAATGGTCAGATTCGGGATGTATTTTAAGGAAAAGCCAATGGGATTTCCCTGATACATTGGATAAGGGTTGAAAATAGAGGCATCAAGGAGGACTCCAAAATTTTTGGTCTGAGCAGCTGGTAGGATGTGGTTGTCGTGAACTAAGATGAGAACGACTGCATGTGGGACTGGGGGTGAGATCAAGAGTTTGACTACAGACGTGACCACTTGAGATGTCTTTTGAGACCTGTAAGTCACTACTATGTGGATGGGCAGTTAGAAATACAAGATCAGAGTTCACAGGGAGTTCTAGGCTGAATATGTGACTTTGGAAGTCATCAGCATATAGATGCACATCAAATCATAGGCCTGGATGAAGATCTCCAAGGGGAGTGAGTGGAGATGGGAAGAGAAGAGGACCAAGGGCTCAACGTTGGGCACCTTAACTTTAAGAGGAGGGTGTCGCATAGGAGATGAGTGACCAGACATACAAGAGCTGAGAGCAGACATGCAAAGAAAGTTTTTCCAGAAGGAGGAAGTTATCGACCCCGTCAAATGCCATTGTAGGGTGAATGAGTCACAAACTAAATGCCATCATTTGATTTAGCCACATGGAAGTCCCTTGGGGGCCTTGACGAGACTTGCTTTGGTAGACTAGTGGGGACAAAGGCCTGCCTGGAGCACGGTGAAGAGAAAATGGAAAGTGAGGAATAGCAGACAAGGTGTATATGCTTTGGAGTTTTTATGTAAAGAGGATCAGGAAAATGAGTAATAGCTAGAGCGGGAGATAGAGTTACGAGAGGGATTTTTTTAAGACAAGAGAAATAAGAGCATGTTTATAAGCTGCTAGTAGTGAAGAAAAAACGATATAGGAAAGGGGTGAATTTCTGGAGAGATGACCTTGACGGGAGTGAGAGCCCAGTGGTTGAGCACACGTTAGAGGGGTTCGCGGAGATGGGAGCATGGGCAGCTCAGCTCTAAACGTGGCGGGGGGAGCAGAGCACATGGCCTAAGACGCTGGTAGCTGGGCTGTTGTGGTGTGGGTTCCTGGTGAGTTTTCTTCTGCTTGCTGTACTTTTCCAGTGTAAGGCATCTTGGTTATTTTATTATGACTTTCTGCTTTGTGATGATCATGACAGAGAATTAGTGCACAAAGAGCTAGAGGGATTTGAGAATAAAAAAATCTGGTGTTGATAAGGGAAACATGATACAGCAACACGACAAGAACTTGTAATAGTCCCTTTGGGAACATTTCCCAATACTGTTGGAGTATGACCGGCTCTGTCCAGACACGATGTACTGAAAGTTGAGTTCTTATCTGTTTCTTATGAGAATCTGATGGGACATCAGGAGGTGTTTAATAAGGCACTATCATTAAAAACTAAGACATTAAGGAGGAAAGGGAGGGAGGAAAAGAAAAGCAGAGGAGACTCATGTTCTTTTCCCTTTCTCCTGTAGAACTCTGGAGAAGATTGTGACATTTAAAATGTCCATCACTCAGTTGAGCCTGGCGGTGCTTGATGACCTCACCCGCCACAGAGTATCATCTGAGCTCCTGAGACTCACACTGGACAACGTTTTTCTCCAAATAGCCCCGGTGGCTGGTCACGTCCCTGGGGAAGAGACGGCCACCGCCCTCTTTCACCTTTACTGTGTGGAGGTCTGCTGTAGGGACCTGCAGTTGGACAACCAGCTATATAACAAGTCCAATTTCCACTTCGCTGTCTTGGTCTGCCAGGGGGAGAAAACAGAATCTATTCAGTGTTCCAAGATGCAGAGTCTCGTTACGTCCAGCAAAGATTTGGAAGAATACAAGAAAAACTGTTTTATCAAACTTTGCCTCACCTTCACTGAGGGCAAGAGCTTCTTATCTGATATTAACGAGTTCAGTTTTGAATTGAAACCTGCCCGCTTATATGTGGAAGATACATTTGTGTACTACATCAAAACTTTGTTTGAGACCTACCTTCCTAGCAGCAGCCCAGCCGGTCACCCCACGGTCTTTGCAGATGGGAAACAGGTGTTGCCCGTGCAGGTCAGGCAGCACGCCAGGGCCCTGGTGCATCCTGTGAAGTTACGGAAGCTGGTGATACAGCCGGTGAATCTCCTCGTCAGCATCCACGCTTCCCTCAAGCTGTACATAGCCTCCGACCACACCCCGCTCTCCTTCTCAGTGTTTGAAAGAGGCCCCATCTTCACCACGGCCAGGCAGCTTGTCCACGCCCTGGCCATGCACTACGCCGCGGGGGCTCTCTTCAGGGCAGGTGAGGACACAGCCCAGGGGCCACGATGAGCTGGAACGTGAGCAGAAAGGAAAGGCTTTGGGGTGGACTTACTGACTTCAAGACATAGGGAAGCAGCTTGGTGGGAGGTGAAGAGCACAGCCTTTGCAGTTAGATAGTAATGGATTTGAATCCAGACTCTTCCACTGCTGGCTGTGAGGCCTTGGGCAAGTTATTGAACCTCCCATGTCTCAGTTTCCTCATCCATAAAATGGGTTTTAAGATTTTTGACAGGAAAAAGTGAAAGTATGTAAAGTACCCTGAATTTTGGTTGGCACTTAATGAACACTCAAGCAGTAGTAGCTGTTATATTTGCTGTTATATATATAACAGAATTTTAATCCCATTTAGCAAATGCTTTTTCAGCTCCTTGCAGGCACAAGACTCTATGTTAGGGCACTAGTGCGGCCAGAAAAACCAGCCCAGGCCCTCAGGTCCTGGGCCTAAAAGAAGTCCAGTTCTGGGCTGTTAGCGTTCTTCATTACAGTCCATGAATAGCTCCAGATGAGAAATTCAGAGGATTTGTGTGCTCGTCAGAGGCATGAAGAGCCTTCTACCTACCCAGCGCAGCCCTGCCTGTCTAGACAGATGGCAAAGAGACGGCTGTAGGCATCTCAGCCTCTCCACAGACCTGAGCCCGGGGCGGGGGGAGTCCGCAGGGGGTGCTTTGAATATGTGTACAAAATGTTGCATGGGGAGCACTGTGCACTGAAGGTGCTTTGGAGACCAAGTTGTCTCCTGATACCCTATGGTAATTGGCTTCAGAACACGCCTTCTTGACCTAAGTTCACTCTAAAGTGGTTTCAGTCTGATAATCTGGCTCCTTGCGTTCCCATGCATTCAAGCAACTGACACCAAACAACCAGAGTGGGTCTTGCAGCCCCTTCTGGTAAAGAGCACGGAGGTCTTCCTTTCTGAAAGTAACAAAGGAGAGACCTTGGTAATGTTGTACTTGGTGGGTACATTCCCATATAAGGTAACGTTGTAGCAGTGACTGACCCAAAGTAGTTGCCCTACTGGTAAGATAGCATTTTCTCCATAATGGAATTCATAGAGTTAGAGCGCTACCCAGAACTCTCAACTGAAAAGAACAAGATCAGGGAAGGTCCCTGCCTGGAAACTGTTGTTTTGATAGCTTGTACAACAATAAGAAAATATTTCCCTCTTGCTAAGATATTATTTAAAAATGAGCAGCTACGATTTCAAATTTAATAGACGGGTATATTGAAAACCTACTCTTTCAGGCAGTTTTTGTTTTTAACCTAAAGCATGCCTGTAGGTTACTGAACTCTGCTCTGGAGCCTGGGAAGGAATAAGCTTCCCGTCCGTCTGGTCATCACATTAGGCTGAGGTGTGGGGAGCGCCCATCAGAGTAATGAGCTGGCAGAGAGACTCCAACTGTGACCACCAAGGAACCACGTCCCTGCGGCCTATGTGCTAAAAATGATCTCTCTTTGTTTTGTTTTTCATGAGCTTTCACAAGAACATTCTGTTTGGATTTTTTGTAATCCACCTAAAAGTTCTCTAAGCTGTTGTCCCAATCTCATTATATGCTGAAACAAGAAATTCTGAAATAGAGGGCCAAGTTTTTAGGTCTGCTGGGAATTCTGTCACTGAAGGCCTGCAGAGTATCTGAAGATTATCTGGAGGAAAGCAGTGATTTTTGAAAGAGTTGGAAATGGGAAGATGGTAGGAGGTTACCCCTGGGTAGAAGCATCTTAAAGAGAATGTACTGGCATTCTAGTAGAGGAAAGGAAAGGTCTGGCCTGGGAGTGGACAAGTTGCCTCTGCATCTCACATGGGTCAGTATTCACTCATTGGACTTGATTAAAAGGTCCCTCATGGGGATGACTGAAATACCCTGACCTCATTTCTAGGGAAGGACTTGTAGAGGTTTTAACAGTAAAGTAATTAGAAATGAGTAACAACTGACCCTATTTGAAGAAAAGAATGTGGGCTCTGTAATTTCCTGGGGTCCCTCTCTACCTCCAAGGCTCAGTTTGATGGGAAGCCAGACAGGCACTTGTTTTCAACAAAAGTCTGGCAACAAGTAAGAAAAAGATACATGTGCTTTTGGAGGGAAATAAGAAGGAATGCCCTCAGATGCTTTGGTCCTTTTCTGGCCATCTCAGATGCCACTGAGAAGTAGCTCTGGTCCACACATAGCCTTCCCATCAGCAGTGAACCTAACCCAGGAGAGTCTCCCTCACCGTCCCGTAGCCGGGGTGAGGGCTAGAAGGTGAGGCTGGGTGCTTTCCACACACCCTGTGCCCTGCTGCCCTGGCCTGAGTGGGCCCATTGTAGAGTGAGTGGTCTTTGCTTGGCAGTAGCTACGCACCTTTCTTTATCTCTCTATGGAACTTTAGGAGAGAAGGGGAATTAAGATGTTTCTAGTCCAATCTTCTGCCTCCAGGCGAACCTTACAACTATGCCAAGCTAAAGGAAATTTGTTGTTTCTTCACCTCCAGAGAAGGCCCTCCGAGGAAGACTATTCCACAACCTTCCACGGTACCCTGCCTACTCAGCACAGCCTGAGCTCCCAGGAAGAGGGAGGGTGGGCTCTGGAGCCAGGTAAACCTGGCTTGAAACCCTCCCACGTGTCTAGACGGCGGGGAGACTGTGAGAACTGACTCAACCTCTGAGCCACAGTTTCCTCCTTGTCCTGCCTTTGAGATGGTGGAGACGGGGTGACACCGCGTCAGAGCAGGCTCTGTCCCCTGCACCTGGTACAGTCCCTGAACCCAGGGAGAGGCTCAGTCCTTGGCTAATCTGAATTTACACAGAGGCAGGTACTAGGACTTGAAGAGTTGCTGTGGGAACTGAGGGAGTTGAATGCCTGGCGCCCATAGGCGCTTCCATTTATGATCTTCATCTTCTGGAACTTACTCCCTCTTTTAACCTAAACCCTAGTGCTGTCTTCTAATGTTCCAGAGAAGAGAGGTGGGCTTAAAACTTAAGAACGTCCCTCTCTACAAGGGCTGGGCCTGGGAACCCTTCAGGGCTCCGGCTTGGCTCTTGTACCCACACCTTCCCTACCCTCTGGGGCTGATGACTTGACTGGGGGTCTCTGTCACAGGCCTGGCCTCCAAAACCCTGCTGGGGGGCAGGATCGGCTCCCACACGGGTCCTCTCCCCGCGGCCTCCCCATTAAAGCGCTCGCAGCCCTCTCCTGGGCTGGAGAGGCCATGGTGTCCCCGGGGGAAGCTGTCTGTTGGGCGTCCTCCTCTCCGCAGCCCCCGGCCCTTGCCTGCACCTCCTGTCCTCCGGGCGAGAGCCCCGAGCCCCCCACCCGGGGAGGAAGGCGAAGGGGAGCTGCTCCAGCCTCCACGCCACAGCCCCGTTCCCACGGGGCCGAGCGCTCGGCAGTCAGGCCGCCGCTGAGCGGGCGGCTCCTGGCAAGCCCCAGCTCAAGTAGGAAACCGGATCCAAAGCTCGCCTCCTGGGACGTTCGCAGGGAACACGCCCCTCTCGCTAACCTAATCAGCATGTCCCTGTCACCAGAGTTTACACAACTGAAGCTGGGCTCGAAGGGGAAACATTTCTCTGGCTCCAGCTCCACTCCAAAGGGAAGCACTCAGCTTGGTAGGATTGGGAAAGATTAAAAATAACTTCCTCCATCCTCGTCAGAACTGTGCATCCCCTTTGCAACACCCCTTTTAGCATCTGGCCTCCTCCCCTGACCAGGCATCTCCTCCTCATCCTGGTGCCTCCGCTGCCCAAGGAGGTTTTAAGGATAACTTCCCAGCCTGCGAACACCTGCAGCCCCAGGGACTGCCTTTCCTCGGGGGCAGGAGCATCGTCCCCTGCACACGGGTCCCTTTTAGCAGGAATACGGGAGGCTTGGGCAGGGAAGTCATATTAAAGCTATTTGTGAGGCCGCCAAAAGGATCACTTTGATTTATAAAGTATGAAAGTTTGCCATTTATGAATTCACAGTGAATGAGTTATTTCCCATATTTTGCTCCAAAGGAGCTTATTACATTCTCCATTCTAGTGTGAAAAATGAATTGCAGGGAAAATGGGTCACTTGTCCCATATGTTGAAAGTGCTGTGTTTAAGATTTCAGTAACCCCTTCCCTTTGGTCCCTCACAGGCTGGGTGGTTGGATCCCTGGAAATCCTTGGCAGCCCGGCAAGTTTGGTGCGAAGCATCGGGAATGGCATTGCCGACTTCTTCAGGCTTCCGTACGAGGGGCTGACCCGAGGCCCGGGAGCCTTTGTGAGCGGAGTTTCCAGAGGGACGACATCATTTGTGAAGCACATTTCCAAAGGTAGCTATTCGGGTTCCTTGTAATGAGGCCTTACTTTCATTCCTTCCCTCTCTTATTTTTTATTTCTAAAGAACGTGTTAAAAGTTTTCAGTGAATTAAGTTTGCCTCTAACTTTGTTTGGCTTGTTAGCTGGCAGTGAAGTGTTGGATCTGTAACAAAGCTCATATATAATGTCTTATGTTTTAAACAGATCACTGCTTGCCTGTAGTGTGTGAAAATGTTTCAGAAACTTCAGAATTTGAAACCTCCCAATGGGAAAACAAGGATTGGCTCAACTGTTATTCCATGTGATAAATACAGAAATATTAAAGGTGTTCAGGACTTCTGCTAAACATCAGAAATCCTACACTGTGTTGCCTCATCATATTTTTTTAAATGTAGATACAGTTGTCATAACTTTTGTAAGGCTATGGATACATTTTGACGTGGAAGCCGATTGGGAGGTGAAAGAGCCAGCTTTTCCCTAGCACGCCACGTAAACAGTGCCACCTTGTGGCCCAGACGGGTCATCGGGTGCAGAAACCAAACTGCCGCCCACAAGAAGGAGAGCGTGCTTTCCTTTCATCCGTGTGTTTGTTTGCCCATATTTTGGTCAGGTTGGCAGTGACTCGGGAACTAACAAGGGCCATCTGAGTCCCCGTTTCTTCTCAGCAGGAGGCAGGGGAAACAGGGCAAAAGCCTCCTCCCCCATAAAAGGCTTTTTACTGTCAACAGTACTGCAACTCTGTTATGAGTGGGCAGGTTACAGAAGTCTCTAGAAGGCCTCAAACAAGACTTGAGCTCGAAATATGAGAACCCATGATCCATAGAGGGGGACTGGCAAGAGAACAACAAGAGCAATAAACCAAATTCCATGGACAATCACGGGACCACTCCCCCGGGGCCCCGGTCATCCGGGAGGCCTGTGAGCCAAGCTGCAGGAACTCACAGATGAGTCACTGGTGGATTTCTCACTCTTGACACTTGAATCTTTGAGGTTCTGTTGTTTTTATTTTAAACTAAGACAACCAACACTTGCTAAATTGCACTCCGGCAGTAATTTTATCATAGTGACTCACTGAATGTTTTTTACACTTGTTCTCTCCTTCTCTTAGGAAAATCTGTTTGGTTTGTCTGTGTGTGTGTACGTGGATTTTTTCTTTTCAGATGACTGGTTAAGATGCAGCTGCAAAAACAACATCTTCCATTTCTTCTGAAAACTAGACATCCAATAACAGATGAACTAATTCATTAGCTTCAGGATATGTCCGTTGATGTCTTTCAGTTTTGCTCACTGGGGTCTATGCAGACTTGCTAGAGGGGATTATGACTGTCTTGAGCAAGATGCAGAAATAGCCTTTCTTGGGAAAACCAGACGGAATCGTGGCTTTCACATGCTTTACTCCCTTTGATGTCCTCACTTTTTTTCAGCTAATACCCTGAATATCAAAATCACACATATTCTCTGTGGCATAATAATTATTTCCTGACTGTCAAATGATAAAAGTTTAGTGTCTTCCTCTACTATGACTAAAGTAATAGGGGGAAATAAATTTTATTCCTAAAGTAGAAACATTCCTTTGCGATCTATTTAAAATTCAGCAACATAACCTTACCCTTTCAAATCAGAGCAGGCAAATTGCAACCTTCAAAACTGGACCTCAGTGAGGACTTCAAAACTGACTATTTTAGCCAAGTCCTAACAGTCAAATGAAAGTGCATGATAGCTTCCTATGAGGCCGTGGGCATTTTTCTGGTAACGGAGATTCTAATTCTACCCCCTGTGAGGAGTGCCATCACCCCTGTCAGCAAGTGTTCATCTTCACCTCATTGTCTTAAGGCTGCTTCTTCAAACTGACCGAGGGGAAGCCACCATCACTCTCCATGGGCGAGTCCAGAAGGCGGATGTGCTTCCACCTCCCTCTCCCATCCCCCACAGTGCTCCAGGGACCACTCCCCTAGGGGCCACCAGCTATGCGACCAGGAGACCAACCCACGTGCTCTTGTGCCCTCAGGTACCCTCACCTCCATCACCAACCTGGCCACGAGCCTGGCCCGGAACATGGACCGGCTCTCACTGGATGAGGAGCACTACAACCGGCAGGAGGAGTGGCGGCGGCAGCTCCCGGAGAGCCTCGGCGAGGGGCTCCGGCAGGGCCTGTCCCGGCTGGGCATCAGCCTGCTCGGTAAGGGGTCGCCAGGGACTGGGGCCCAGGACTTTACACGGGCTGGTTGTGGACTGTCCATCTTTCTGCAGAGATGCTGAGGCTCAGAGAGGCCAAGGCACGCATTCTGGTTCCTATCCTGGCCAGCAGGGTTCTGGAACAGGCACCCTCTCCAGAGCCCTTGTGCGGCTGCGCAAGGGCCATCCTGGGACCTGGCCGCTCCCCGCTCCCCACCGGTCGCGTTCCCACCTTCCCTCGCCTCTGGTGGGAGATGCCTCTCTGCGTCCTCGCGGCTTCCGTAAGACATCATTCACTCCGTAGGGCCCCGCGCGCGGGGTGTCAACACAAGGAAGGCAGCCCACAGCTGCATGCTTGCTGAACGGAGCAACGGGCAAACCTCCTGAAGCGCTTGCTGCCTCTCTGCCACAGATACTGCAAACGCCTGCTTTTGTTTGGGAAGCACTTGAGCAATGTGCAAATGTCATGTAAACTTCAGTGAGGAGCCCACTTTTCCCTTTTATTTTTTTAAGAATGCCAGATCTGCCTGACTCCAAGTAATTGCCGTTTGTCAAGCAGCCAGATGGTATAGCTAGAGATGAAGATTGCTAGGGGTATTTCCAAATATTACAAATGTTTGAAAAATAAGTTGCTTTGGAAAATCTATGAAAAGGAAGCTTCAGAGCTGAAATTTTACAGAGCAGGATTTTCAAGGGTATCTTTTGTTTATTTGTTTGCAAAGGAATTTAAAACTGTATTGTTTGGCAGCCTGCCTGCCGAGCATCTGAAGGAGTGTGCATCTTGCAGAGATCAAAGTGGCCCAAAGCAGGGAGAGCAAAGGTCAGAAAAGATGAGCTTGAAAGGATTTGTCCTCTCTCCAGGCTGCAGTTTTGTACATAACCCCCACCCCCACCCCCACCCCCACCCCCACCCCCACCACTCACAGCGCGGCCAGCTGAGGCCCGGAGAGGAAGTCGTAAGATGTTACAACTTCAGGTTAAGTTACTAGAAAGTGTTTAAGTCCTAACCTGCAGTGGTGTGGGACACGGTCCTGTGATAATGTGTGGGAGCGGGGACCCGGGGTGGAGCAGCTCTGGGGAAGGGCGGGGGGGTGGGGGGGTGGCCACGGTCCTCAGGAGCCAGCGGACCCCAGGCTCGGGTGTCCAGGTCCTTTCTCTGTGACCTCAGAGCTTCTCTTTTATAAATTGGGGCTGAAAATTACTCTGCCGTTATTGGAAGTAATGCTGGTCGGTTGTGTGCCAGGCATAGGGTCCATGTTTGGTAAACAGCACCTTCATTATATTATGGTAGTAAAGGAACTATAAGAGTTGCCTGGTTTCAGACAGTGTCCCAGCAAAGAGAGACATCTGAGCAGTGGCAGGAGCATTTCTGCTTTAGTTTTAGTCCAGTGGGTTCAGTTGCTGTAACCACAGGAAGTGTCAATGAGGTTATCTTGGAGGCCTCAAGCCATCATTTGGGAACTGTGGGACCTCTTTCTGCTAAGAATCGTGGCTTTACGTGCCCTCTGCTCTGGGCAGGAGAGTCTCCTTCTCGCTGTCCAAGCTCTTCTTGGATGGAGGCACTCAGCAGAGGAGACCTGAGCCGGCTGGCACGTGGCTGTTCCCATCCTGACTAACCTGTTCTCTCCCCACCCAGAGAAGCCCACATCCACTACCCATTTTCCACTGTATAAAACTGTGCCTGATGGTAGAAATCAGTTACGTGGGGAGCCACGTTTCTGCCTTTGGGTTGTCACCCTTTCAAGCATGGCTCTGTTGTTAACCAGGGTAGAAAATCATAAACCTCTGACCTTTGCTATAGCCATCATGTTTTGTACACACTCATCCATGCGAGGGAACCACTTAGCCTGTCTGTGGAAACTACAGTAGGCTCGTGGAGTCTGTGGGCCCCTAAGAGCTCCACTCACAGCAGCACATGTAGAGCAGTGTGTCCGTTTCTGTGCTTCTCAGACTAAGGTTGGGCCAACCAGCTTCCTTTCCTGGAAGGGTTCAAGAACTCTCTGTATCCCACATAATCACTGGGTCGTCTCAAAACGTCTGGTCCTTGATATGTGGCAGGAAGAAAGGGGAGAATAGGACCAACCAAGTCCCCTCACCTGGGAAAGTATAGATTTGTCGCCGTTTAATCCATCCCCAGAAATGGTGTATAAAACTGCCAAATGCCAGTAAATGCCCGAAGTTAGAGCTATTATCATACAATAGTTTAAAAGCCATGCTTGGTGAAATCAAAATGCTACTTCCTCAGTTTCTTCCTTTATGAGACATAAACATAAATGACCTGGTCAGTAAAAAATACATTTAAATAACACTTCTGGGTTGTCAAAGTACTTTCACATGGGTCATCTTATTTGATCTTCAGACCTAGGAATGAATGAGGTTAAGTGACTTGCCCAGGTCAAACCTCCAGGCAGGACAAGAACCTGGGTCTTCCCACATGTCACCCACCCTGGAGGGCTCCAAGCCTGGAAACAATCAAGATGTGGGGAGACTGAACAATTGAAAGTTCCAGGGTAGGAAAAATACATTTCCCCCCAATGTTTATGGGTTTGATGGGCCTTCCTGACTCGGCTCGGCCCTCATGAGGACACGGTGGAGTGTTATGAGGCACTTGAAAAATCAAAGGATGTCTTCAGCTGTCCTGCCCAGCCCCATCGCCCCAGAGCAGCGAGGAAGTGTTGGGCTGCAGAGAGATGCCACCGAGGCTCCTGCAGGAAATCCACAACCGTTTTCAGAAAGAGTGGCTTTTGGAAAAACTCTGTTTAGCCTGCAGAGTTGGCATCAGGCTTGCCCGCATTTACCAGATCCGTTCCCCAGATGCCCCCACTTTCTACTACCCCTGGAGCCTGCTGAGAGAGGATGTGAGCTCCATGTCACAGCTAGATGGCACGTCCCCTCCCAGATGGGACTTCTCCCTGGGGAATACCTAAGGCAGGATGTCAGAACTCGCTTCTCTGGCCCGACTTATGAAGCGCTGCTGGATTTCCCAGCAGCCACAACTGTCTTGACAGCCGCTCTCGGGATGCCATTCAGAATCCCGACCACGTAGGCCTCCGCCAGGTGAGTCGGGACGGTTTCCCAAGTGAATGAGTGATGAGCTGGGCACCGAGAAGGTGCTTACACACAGCCCGTCTGATGCTGCCCTCAGCCATCAGCACCTTGCTTGGCAGTTAGAAGGGAATTTGGGAACAACAGATGTGCTTCCTTCTCAGTTTGGTCATCTGTCGTGGTCAAAACAAGCAAGCCTCAAGCCAGGGTTCCTAATACATTCTGTGGGGTTCGTTTGTCCCTGGAACGTGAGCTGTGGAGCGGTGTCCCAGCCCAGGCCTGTGCCTCTGCTATTGCGATTAAAAAAAAAAAAATGTTCAGAATAAAATTACAACATGTGATTAGGCAGCACCAAAATAGCCACACAGGCAGAACATTCATAGATAGTGACCCGGTGAGTTTTGCCCAAGGCTAGGGAGCAAGTCACAGAAGAGGTGAGGGAGGGTCTCTTAGTCCCCTTGCTTCAGAGAGCAAGCCCTTCTCTTCCAGCAAAGGGTAGGAAAGGAAGTACGTCTGGGACTTCCCTGGTGGTCCAGTGGTTAGGACTCCATGCTTCCCCTGCAGGGGGCACGGGTTCAATCCCTGGTCAGAGAACTAAGATCCCGCATGCCACGCAGCGTGACCAACAAAAAAGAGGAAAGGAAGCACATCCGGCTTCTGCCCCGCCCAGCACACGAGGGGGGGTCCAGGGAAGCACCCCTTCCCTCCCTGCCTCACTTCATCACATCACAGCCGGCTCCATGTGGCTGCCCTCCCCGTGGGCCTGGTGCCAGCGGACAAGTTTGGGAATCAGTCGCTGCTAACTGAAGCCTCAGAGCAGAGTTGGAGTGTAGGGCAGTAAATAATTTACCAGTTGTGGGATTTAGCAGAATTACACTGCCTGAGAGACCCTCTGAAGCCCTGGGAGAGCGGCCTCTCAGGCTCAGCTGCAGACGCGGGCCGGGCTGCTGGTCTCTCACGCACCTGGGGCCCAGGGAGGTGTCAGTGTGTGTGACAGGCCAGCCTCCCGCCCGGGGCCTGATACTGGCCCAGGGCATGCGCTCCCGCAGCTCCTTCTCTACCTCTTAGCATCTAACGCCTTGTCACAGGGTTCGGGCTTTCCACTTTGGGGGCTGCCTGAAGAATTTATCAACGTTTATCTATCAGAGCCTTCACCGTGGCTGGTGGCTAGAGAAAGTGGAAGATCAAAGGGGAGTTTCACTGTGATACAGGTTTGCACTTAGGCAGACCCAAGTCAGAGCCTTGTGTGGATTATCACGGCTCTATGCCCCTTGTGCTGGTCAGGCCTGACACATTAAAGGAAAATGGGAGATTTTCACCTGCCCCCCAACTCTATTTTAATACTGTTAACGGCAATCTGCCCTTCAGAGAAGACATTTCTACCAGAAATACAGGCAATAACTTTATTGGTGAATTTGTAATTATTTACCCCACCTTTTCTACTCTTAAGCATGGAGATCTTTCACAGAAATCAGAAAGTGAAATCGCAAAGTCTGTGTCCTTTGATTTGATGCTATTCACTTTGAACTGTCTGCTATGAAATGATTTGAAGAGAAGACCCCAGGGTTCTTGCCTCTCCCAGTGCAGCCGGTTCCATTAATACTTCCCAGCTGCCCTGACTTCTGACCTCATAGACAGAGAGCAGAACATCAGATTCCTCAGACTGAAAACACGAGGCGAGCTCCCAGCCCAAGCACCAAGACTGGGTGTCTTGAGGGGGTGCTGAGACTGCCATCCCTTGGCCCCTGATAGCCAAGGTGGCCCAGGCCAGCTGTGAGCAGCTTCTTCCGCTTCCCTCATCATTTCTTTAAGAAGTTTGGGAAGCGGTGGTCTAGGCTGGGAAACAGACCTGTCGCCTCAGGTCATTCTTAATCTGTCAGTATGTGAACTTGAATGGCTCTGTCAAAATTTAGAGGAGTGGAATCCATGAAGAACATTGCCTTTACAACTGACCCAAAGGAACTGGCCTTTCATTTTACTGGATTTCGTTCAATGGAATATTACTTGAAATTAGCAGGTCATTAACTGAGAACTGGAAATCTCCCTTTACCCAGGAGACTTTGAATTAGTGGCATTTGGAATAATGGGATTTGACATGTATTAAAATTTCTACCAGGGGACTGTGCATTTTCATTAATCCTAGCAGGTCTGAGCTGAAAACAGAGAATTCTGTCAAGAATTGTAATGAAATTTCTTCCTCTTACTGGGTTAGGGAATCCTTCACTCTGACATGGCAAAAAATCTGGACTGTTGGGGCCTTTAGTCGAACTCATCCCTGGTCCCTCAAGGTAAGAGGAGCAAGGAGGGGACCCACAGAGGCTGAGGGATTCGCCCTCCAGCTCTGAGCATGGCCTGGCTGCCCTGTGGGAAAGCCGTTAGAGCAAAGAGCCATGAGCGCAGGGTTTGTAGCTGTTCTCAAGTGAACAGTAAGTGGCCAAACCTCAGCTGAAGTGAGAGAAAAGGAAATTTTTCCAAGACTGGCAAAGGAAAGAGCTTGTTTTATAAACAGGATCAGTGAATAGCTTGGTGGTTAAGAGCGAGGCTGTGACTCTGACTCCCTGGACTCCAATCCTGGCTCAAGCACAGGGCAGCTGTGTGACCTTGGGAAAAACTCCTTAACCTCCCTGTGCCTCGGTGGCCTTGTCTAGGAACTGAGGATAAAAGCCATGCCTGATTCCCTAGTATTGTGACAATTAATGATCTCCTACAAGTAAGCTCTTAGCACATAGTAAGTACTCAAAACGGATTTGCTATAGTAGCAATAATAACTATATCAATTACTCTTATTATTATATAATTATTAACATATTAACATTACATTACTATTAAATAATTGCCCTTATTCTTACTAAAAGAGAGAACAAGGAAAGGGGCTGGCCCTTTTCAGTTTTTTCATCCTCTTGATTCAGTGAAACTGTATTAGGCTCACTCTCCTCCTAAGGAATTGTTAGCTCCTGTCCCTAAACTGCGTTGCCTGATTCCTGGAGAAAGATGTGTGGGTGTCACTTGGGAATAGTCTGGCATGTTTATTAAATTCAAAACTGAACTTCACAGGTCCTGACTATGTTGGGCCAAACCCAGTCTGAACATTGTGTTTTGATGAAGATAATAAATGTCTAACACATCCTCAATGTACTTAGATAAATGGTAAACAAATGCATAGTAAAGAGCTTTATAATGAGGGTGGGGTTTCATTTTCAATCCAAACAAAACTGTGTTCCAGATTGAAGGTTTTCACTTCCTCAGGATTTTATGCATCAGTCCTTACCCGGGGCTTTTGTTGTTTTTCAGGTGCAATTGCTGGTATAGTTGATCAGCCAATGCAGAACTTCCAGAAAACATCGGAGGCTCATGGTTCAGCAGGACACAAGGCCAAGGGCGTTATCTCCGGCGTGGGGAAAGGAATCATGGGGGTGTTCACGAAGCCTATTGGAGGGGCTGCTGAGCTCGTGTCACAGACTGGCTATGGTGAGTCCTGGAGAACCGGCCAACTCAGACATCACCGATAAATTTGCGTTATTATACCAAGGTTTCCCTAAGATAATCTAGCCCCTCACATGACAGAGGAGTGAAAAATAAGATAGATAAATCTATAAATAAACAGTCCTTTTTCTTACTTCTTTATGCTTATTTACACAAAGAGTTGAATTGGACTATGACTAATAAATTACGATTATAAAGCCAGGAAGTCAATTAATAATTTCAGTCTATATAGGTCACAGAATCTTTTTACAGTCATTTAATAAAATCGACTTTAATGAAAAGTAACCAGTTAGAGGTTGAGGGCAATAAATACAATATACTGAAGCAGAAAGTAGACTTACTTTTTCTGGTGAGCAATTTGAAAGAAAAAAGTAAGTTATAAAGCAGGAAGATATCTTTAAAAGACAATGCGTCTGTATGTGGAGAATGAGAGAGAGAGGAGCATGCGTGCATCGGTGGGTGCGTGCACATTTGCCCATGCAGCCTGGCGTCAGGCATGGCTTTCTCACCAGCAACTGTGCTGCTCTTGCAGCCAGGCCCAGTCTCCTGGCCAGTGTCAACAAAGGTGCATGATCTGCCACTGAAAACCCTTCCCTGAGCAGACAGGTGTGGAGAACTTGGACTCATGGAACTACTGCTTTAGGCTGGTGCCAGGCCTCTCCACGCACACACGTGCGCGCAGGAGCAGTGGATGCGTGGGAGAGGAAGTGCCTCCTCCTGTGCTAATTTTCTGCATTCTTGGCAGAGCACATTAAAGTGACTTTACAGAACTAGGCAACTGGAATTGTTACCTTTTTCTTTTTTTTGGCCGGACCTCGCGTCTTGAAGAATCTTAGTTCCCCGACCAGGGATTGAACACACGGCCCTTGGCAGTGAAAGTGCAGAGTCCTAACCACTGGACCGCCAGGGACCCTGGAATTGTTAACCTTTTTACCTAAAATCGGTATCATCATTTTGGTCATGAAGTGGCTGGCTGGCTGGAACCACAAACTACGGGCAGGATCTTTGCATCTGTATCTGCATCTGGCCATAAAGTCTGCAGGGTGCATTTGACTGCGGCCTCCTGCGCCTCACTAGGTCTGACAAGAGACAGCCCAGATTAGGGCATAAAACCCGTGTCTGAAAGGAAGAGAGTGGGAGACGAGTGCCCACACTCAGGCAACCATCCGGAGAGGCTCCTTTAAGAGACCACACAGACAGGAACATGTGTTCCTCTCGCTCTTCCCCTCACCTCCTCCCCCTCAAGTTCGGTCTCTCACTCCTTCTGTGAATGACATTTTCACTCACAGGGAAACTGACAAAAAGAACTACTGCAAATTATAACTGGACAAAGTTAAATGCTCCCTTATCAAATACTTAACACGTTAATAAAAACAGTATTCCTTTTTGCTACAGACTGCAGTGAGGTAAAGTCAACTTATACTTCATAAATTTCTCTGGTCTTGAAAATGCCATTGTCCCTCACTGTGTTTCCCAAGGCTGAGGAACTCTCCCTTATGGAAGAGCACCTCAGAACAGAGCTTCACGTGGGCCTTGCTGGTTTCCATCATTCCTGTAAAACTTTTATTACTGCACTGAAGGTTTTACAAACCACTAACTCTTAGTCTAATGACTGTGCCTCGTTTATAAACATTTACAAGCCCTCAGAAAGCACACATGCTGTACCATCTCTGGTTCTGAAGAGTCTCTTTGGAGGACTGCATGGCTGCTGCTGGGTACCCTCGTTCGGTGCTGGCACCAGGGAGAGCATGTAATAAACCAGAGGCCCCAAGAGCACTCATAAATGTATATGGATTCATGTTTAACAGCTGGATTAAGTCACTTAAATACTGTATCTAGGCAAACCATGTGCCTTCGTGTGCATCTCTGTGTGTTGTTTTCTATTTCACCAGCCACAGCCCAGATACAGAAGTATTGTAATATTCAGCAAGGAAGTCAACTAACAATCTTGACTTTGTGTCACATAAATTGTAAATGATGTGTAAGCTATTGCTCCAGACTGATTACTCCCAGGAGCATTATGCATCCTCTAATTGCCAGTCTATGCTTGGACTGTAGCTCATTCATATTTCAGTTTGCAGCTAATATAAGATCACCAGGGTTAAGAGCATTGCAATGTTTAATGATTATCTATATACTTGATTCCAAAGATGTGACATCATTTTGGATCTGTAGCATTTTATGGGTGGCTTTAAGCAGATGACATCACTGTAGCATGAAACTGTTTTCCAGAAAACAGCTAGTAAAACTCCCTTACTTCTCTTACCACAGGTATTTTACACGGAGCTGGACTTTCTCAGCTTCCCAAACAGCGCTATCAGCCAAGTGATCTGCATGCTGACCAAGCTCCGAACAGCCACGTCAAATACGTCTGGTAAAATTATCTAGACACTTGTTCAACTATACACGTGCACTGTATGTTATTAACAGGGCCTGGCTTGCTCTCAAGCTAACGGGACAGACTTCCAGGGGAGCCCAAGAGGAGCAGCTGTTTTCGGGGAAAGGCTGCCATCCACAGATCTGGGCTGGCAGCAGGACGCCCCTGCCCCACACACACGTCCCACTCAGGGAAGGATGCGCACTGGCAGAGGTGCCCGGGCCTGCAAGAGGGCCTGAGATTCTCTATGGAGCCAGTATTCTAATTAGGGGTGACATTTCTAATGGGAAGAAAAGGAATTGCCAAAGCCAAGGGATACCTTTGTCTCCAGGAGGAGCTGGGTTCTGTTGACCAGAATCAGAATTAAAGTGACAATTACATTTTAAACTGAAATAAATAATCAGATTGGTGAGGGCCTTTGCCTTGGTACAAACAGTGAGCCCTGATAAGTGACCATCTTTTCTAAGCTGGCTTTGGCCTCATTTTTCTCCTTTGAAACAGGAAAATGCTTCAGTCTCTGGGCAGACCAGAAGTCCACATGGCCCTGGATGTGGTTCTGGTGAGGGGCTCGGGCCAGGAGCACGAAGGGTGCTTGCTGCTGACGTCAGAAGTGCTCTTCGTGGTGAGCGTCAGCGAGGACACCCAGCAGCAGGCCTTCCCTGTCACGGAGATCGACTGTGCGCAGGACAGCAAGCAAAGCAACCTGCTCATCGTGCAGCTTAAGCAGCCAAGAGTGGCCTGTGACGTAGAGGTACATTTCGGAAAACAGGGTGACCAGGGTTAGCTGCCGGCAAAGTTGAGACACAGGGTGACCGCAGGTACCAGGCATTTATGAGCCAGCAGCGTCTGGAGTGGATGCTGGAGACCAGGAGGGCTGCCAGGGGAAGGGGTGTGGGCAGCAAGGAGGCTGATGGACTCGGAGCTGGGGCTAAGCCACCATAGGAATTGAAGGTTGGCTGTCATGGAGCTGGGGTGCTGGAGCTCCAAAACAAGCAGGTCTGAAGAAGGGCCAGGACCAAGGCAGCAATTCTATGCAAGTACTCCATGAAGGAGGCCTCTTGGTCTGAGCACAGAGCAGGCCCAAGTCTGCACGTGGCCTGGGAGTGACTGCAGCAGGTCACTTTAGCAGGGACAGGAGAGGACCACCATAAAAGTGAGGGGTGTCATGAGGGAAACAAGGCACAAGCAGTAGGCCTGACCTTTGCAAGCTCACAAACCAGGAGGCCTGACTCACTCCCCTCCCTCATTCCCAACTCCTCAGAGTTCAGGGTCAAAATTTTGTCAACTCCCTCCCATCCCCTGCTCTATATTGTGTGGCTCTGTGTTCCCTTTCCAATAGGACGCTTTCCCATCCCTTAAGTACCACAAGGTGCCTCCTGGGGATGCTGCTCAGGCTCTTGGGGCAGCTCCCTGGCCACACAGCTCCTGAGATGTGCTGGCTGCTGGCTCCACATAAGTTGATGTAGAATGGATGTTCAGGTGGGGCATTCTGGGTGTCAGGGGTCAGAGGTGAGCAGCAGTGCAGCCCGGGGTGAGCAGGTGCACCCACTGCAAAACTGCTCTGCCTCTGCCCTCCCTGCTGACTGCCTGATCCATGGGGCCCTGAGAGTTGACCTCAGACACAGACATCTTTTTTTTCCCCACACAGCTTGATGGGGATGGATCAGAGGCAAGGTGTAGCCTGCCTAACTTAGGGTCTGAGTAGCCCCAGGAAAAGGACAGTAAACCTGCCTCCAGCAGGTCCTGCCTGATTCCTTCTTTCATTATTTTCCTCCTGGTATGGGAGCCTGCGTCTCCCTCACACCACTGTTTGCGTAAAATTATTTGAGAAGATGGAAGGTAGCCAACCACAACAACTCTGAGATTTCTCTAGTTTCTTGGATCGTAATCAGTCAGGCTTTAAGCTGGGGCTTGGCACTAAGACTACATTGCTGGTTCGAGTTGATGACTTTCTGGGAATAAACAGAGGTCAGATGTCCAGCCTGACTTTATTAGATCTGCCAAAATCTTCTGATCCAGATGACAATAAAGCAGCAGTGATCTGGCTACAGGCCTTGGCAGGGGATAGTATCATTATCTTCAAGTCCTTGGTTCTTAACGAGAAGCTCCCAAAGCCCTGAGGAATATCTGTGACCATTGTTATTCCTTAGTTGCTTGGGAAATATTTCAGATCTTAAACTATTGAGACTAGAGAATCATCTTTAGCTGTTAAACTGTCTTCAACTGTGATCCTTCTCTTTGGCTTTTCTGCTTGAGGAGGGGGTACTGTGGGGAATTACAGCTGGAGGGGAACAGACCTCAGTTTCTCCAGGGGTTACCGAGATGACAGGTGGAGTCACCCCTCCCCACCCCCAGAAGTTGCCATGGTTAATTGAGACCATGGGATCAGTGAGTTAGAGGCAGAAGCACTAACACTCCGGACGCCATGCTCACCACTCGTTTTCCATTGGTGTTCGGTGATAACAGGGTCGGGGTGAAGGGGTGGCTGAAACAGGCAGGAAGAGATGACAGAGCAGGAATACTGCAGGTTAGCTACTGAGCTTACACAGCAGCACCTGGCACTGGGCAGACCTGGGCAAACTGGTAGATACCAAGCATGCTTTCAGCCTCCAAACTGCACTTTCTCACTGTCTGTTTCCTTTACCTCTAAACCCCAACTCCTTATTAACAAAAAGTAACTGCCCAATTAATCCTGTGTCCAAACCCTAACCTCCTCCCTCACCCCAATGGAGAGCCAAGCTGCAGAACAAAATGGTCTTTTTTTTTTTGAGAGAGAGATAGTAGACCCTTCCTTAATAGTGCTATATATAATCCAGTGTATTTTCAAAATGGGAGTAGGGGAGTCACTCAGCAGTGCTGCCTGACAGTGCATTTTCCTCAGTGGCCATACCTAACCTAATCCACAGATATTAAGCTGGGCTGGGAAGCCTACCCATTATCTTCCAGTGAAAACTAAAGAATAGTATTTTAAAATCTTTACATGAAATGGCTTTTCTGGGATTTTTGCTCTAGATGCTAGGAAACACAGCTCCTTTGAATTTTGGAAGGAATTAATTTGTAGATGACATCATTCGGTATATTCAAATATGGCAGGATTTTTTTAAAAACCAGCATTTGCTTTTCTTAGTTAAATGCAGCCATTTTTAGGGTAATAATTGCTTAATATGCCTGGCACATTATTGAAATCCCTTATGAGAGGCTCACAATGAGTCAGAAGGTCAATTTATTCCTTGGCCATGTTCCTTTCACAACACGGGTTTTCCTGTGCTGCTGTTCAGGAGGAGCAATTAAGACTCTTGTGTATTCAGAGCTTTCCAGCTGAATCCTGACCCCATCAAATGATATCATCAGAGCTCTGGCTTTTGCCTGGTGGTGCACAGCTTTCATCTGTCAGTGAATCTTTGGGGGCCTTTCTTTCCCAAGCTTAAAAATATGAGACTGAACTCTAATGGATGCCCTACTTATTCCTTATTTCTCTGGCAGGCAGACCTCTCTCTTTACCATCCCACTGGCTTTCTGCAGCTTTTAAGACACCCTTGGCTGCATCGTCTCTGTGCCCTACACAGAAATATATAAATTCTTTACTACTATTTCAAAACCTAAAAAGCCCTCATTAAAATGTTTATAATTCTCCCAGAGTGGTCTTCCCAACATTTGGTAGGTAAAGACCACTGAAAGGTCGGTCAGTGGCTACCTGATCCCCACAGGTCAGTGGCTTATACTGGAGACTTCCCACTCCACTCGATTTACACAGTAGATAGCTACAGCATTTCAGGATGGGAGGAATTTATAGCTCCACTTGCCTTTGATGGGTACTTTCTCAGAGAATCTCTCTTAAGAACTTAGGTAGTATATCTCAGTTCTCCTATTTGAGTTCCACTGAAGATGAGCCAGACTTTTATGAACCATAAATGTACTTTGCATCCTCCCTCTTTTCCATAAAAATTTCCCCTTCCTCTGCCCAGTTTATTTTCTCTGGCTTTAAATCCTAGTATTTATAAAAGCAGAAAATGTTACAGTTCAAAAGGTATTTGTTTTTCTAATGCTCTGTCCAAAGCCACTGGGTTTGAAAGAGGTAAAGAGGTTCTGTCTGGAGAGGTTTGCGGAGACAAGCAAACAGAGCTTTTATCTCAGAGTTTAACGTTGATTAGATTCAAGCAGAGGAAAGACTTTTCTCCTTTGTTCCTGGACTAGGCTAGTAAAGAGCCAGTGACAGATGTTTTGAGAGTTAATGAGTAAAATATTCTGAAATCGTCAACTTCAAACAAACATGGGAGTTTTACACAACACCAAATGCTTATTCAGTGGCTTTATTAGATAACCTAAAAGGCACAACATCCAATGTCTCAAGGCAAGAGAAGGAATGATTTTGTTATGGAAGTCTCCTTATGAGTGTTTGGCAACTAAAAAAATCTTTTTTTGGAACCCAGGTGGATGGAGTTCGAGAGAGACTATCAGAGCAACAGTATAACAGACTTGTGGACTATATCACAAAGACATCTTGTCACCTGGCCCCCAGCTGCTCTTCCATGCAGACACTATGCCCTGTGGTGACTGTGGAACCTCTCCCTTCCACTGTGAAAACATACCATTATATGGTTGAGCCACACTTTGGCCAAGTCTTCATCAGTAAATTTACCATGGTGAAAAATAAAGCCCTGAGGAAAGGGTTCCCTTGAGTCCCCTCTGAGGTGTTGATTCCTGCTTGTGCAATTTATTTCTGAAAAAGAAACCTAATGAGCTCTAACAACATCTAATGTGGACAAAACCCACTGTTCTATAGTTGTTATAGTAATTCCCTAGCCTCTTCCAAAACTAATTCAGGTTCTTCCTTTTTCCCAAAACTAAGATACTTCAAAACTGAGTCATTGATTGATTAAAAAAACCTATTCTTTTCCCATTTGGGGACAATGAACAGAATCCTATTATTAATCTTATCACGTGCAGAAAATCCTTTTTGCTGTTTGCTAAAATTTCGACTATAATTAGGCTCTGTTAACTCTAACACAAAACATGGTCAGGCCTCGGAAACAACAGATTAAAACTTCATCCCCAGTTGCATCTGTTTTTAGGCTGAGACAACTGCCTAATACCCTCATCTGCAGAGGTTCAGATTCTTTGTATGAAATTAAATGCTTAGGAGCTTACTGTTTAACTTGTTAATAAATTTGTTACTTAAATGTGATGCTGTTACTTTAAGTGAATACATTCCTAAACCTTTATGGAAATTTACAAAACATTCTGATGACTGTCCAGGTACATTTTTGGAAAAAATGTTTTTCTAGTTTGTTTTACTAGGCAAGCTTAGAGAATCTTTTGTCTACTGATAAAAACAGACCCCAGGTGCTCAGGTGAGTTTCTTAAGCAAAACACTACTGGGGAACTCCCACTACTGGATATTCTTGTGGAAGGACTCACCCTGATGCACTGACTGACAGACTCAAGAACCCAAACATTAACCTGAATAATAGTTTATTTTGCTGACTTGGCTTGATCAAGCATAAAGATATCCCCAGTAACTGACACTCTTTTGTATTTAAAGATGGATTTGGCTTAAGATCCTGGGTCACCAGGTACCACCTTTAATATTCAGTAAAAATTTGATACTCCAATTAAAACACATTTTTACTCATTACATCCAAACTTGGGCCTACAACCTGATACCTACAATTGGGAGATGCTAAGAAAATTCAGTTTCAAATGCCCACTTTTAACTTTCTTTAAACTTAATAAGCCTCACATGTTATTGGGCATAAGGAGTCACTGCATACTTGTTTGCTGTTAATGGAAATTCAGGCTGAATATGGAAAACATGGTTCCATCATTTGCTGTAATCATACTCATTTAGGAAAGTTCTGTCAACCTCGAGTAACTATTTTTAAGATTGTAAATATGTATTAAGTCGTATGGTAATTTTGCATACTACTTTAAGAATTGTTATATGATATTGTTTAAAATAAAAGGAATCCTTGAATTACTGATAACACATAAATGTGGGTTCTTAAAATGCAGCTTTTCACTGATACTTGGGTTTATTACAGTTTACATCATTGGAACTCAGGAATTTTGCATGAGTTAAAAAGAAAATTTTTGTTAACATAATAAAAACTGGTGATTAAATTAGCTGTGGCTAAAATACACTTAATTCTTAAAGCTTTCTGTACTATCACTTTGATCACAACAAAACCACAATTATTAAAGGGGAGAAAGGTCCTAAGACCTCCCTGAGAAAATGTTATTACCACACTTTAAATTAGCAGACATTACTCAATTGCAATTCCAATTAAATAACACACCTTTTTCTAGACTAGATGTATATTCCATATTGTACAGTTAGGTCTTCAATAAAGTAATACTGAGTAAAAAACCTTAAATTTTAATTACCTACTATTACATCTGTCCAGTGGTTGGATCCAGTAGGGCAATTCAGTGACAATGAAGTCCAAAGACGTTTTATTGGAAAGGCAAGTCTCTGTTCCTTTTAAGAGCCCACAGTATAGTAGTCATGTAGGCTCATGCAGACCCCTTAAACCCATGGCCCAGGCAGTTACCTCAGTGAAATGGACAAAATGTGAGGAATCAAAAATGTCCTAAAACAATGAAAATTTTAAAAAATATTGAAATCAGGTTATCGTCGTAAGATTCATAAAGTTAAAAATCCCTGACCAATTCTAATGCAAGTACCCTGAACTGTAAGTATCAGCAAGAGTAACTGCACAAAAATTTAGTGTCCACAGTATTTGTTAATCGTTTATTTATCATGAGAAACTATTCCTTAGCCCAGATATTAGTAGTTCATAGTGCAGGAACACAGGTAAGTGACACACTTCCATGGAACTCAACCCAAAGAAATTCTGTGGAGAAAAACAGAGTGGCCAAGTTAATGACAATCGTTCTCTTAATAGCTCACCACCCTGGAGAACCCCTGAGGTCTACTGCTACCAGTGGAAGCCACACTTTGATCACTCACCCTTAGCCCAGCAGCAGCCCTGTTCAGGCTGCCTGGGCTCCAGGTCCATTCTCCCCCATGCTCCCTAACCTCCCTGACCAGCCTCTTTTCCATTTGGGACATTCACACCTTACTGTGGGGTTTTTGCTTTTATTTACCAAATTCTGCTTTTTTTCTTCAAGTCCACCCCACTCTGTTCCCTTCTCATACCTGTACTGTTCTTAAAAACCAGTAGCCCATCTGTCCTAAACATTTCTATTCCTATCTCCAAATCTGTTCCTTTTTCTTGTTGTTTTTTAAACAATCAACTTCTTGTAAGTAAAAGGTAAAAAAAAATATTTTAAAAAATCAGCCTGTTAACATCTGATTATGAAATGCATACCCACTGTGGAAGTTTTGAAAATCTCAAAGGTACAAGAAAACAGCAATGTTAAGATTCCACACACAACCACTAATATTTTCTTGATCTTTTTACCTTCAGCCTTTTTTTCTGTGCACTCTTTAACATAGATCACCCTTTACAAAATACATTCTTAGTTTTCTATTCTACTAATTTCTGTTACTTTGTGATTACCAACTCTAAGGGACATAATAGTCCATGATATGAATGTCATAAATTCCTTATCAATTTTCCAACCACTGGGAATAAAGTTGTTTTTCTACTATTATGTATTATATATATTAAACTGTGGCATGTATCTATCTGACTCAGATACCTCCTTAATATAAACTATAGAAATGGAATGTAATAGAATTGAATCTTATATTAAGCAAAAGTTATTCATAGTCAAAATTATCCTTAAATCTTTTAGAAAACTGATCTGAGTCCAGTACAGCAGGTCTCCCCCACACCCCAGATCTTGGGAAAGATCACACACACACACTCTCACACATACATACATATGGCAGTTGGAATGCTCCTTCAGGAACAGTCTGCCTGAAAAAAAAAATAGCACATTCACATTCCCCTTGTCACAGCAAACTCACACTGGGGTGGTAGACAGGATCTTTAACTCTACTTGAATTGTTCTACCTTACTATTTTGTTGAGCTTGAATGAAGTTAAATACATGAATTACAAGACTCCATAGTACAAACAGTTTCATCAGGTACTGGACACATGCTTTCAAGTCAATTTAACAGATGACCTTTCATCAGCACACAAGCCAGTCCTCTTCTAGACACAGAACCGTAATCACACTATCCATAAGGCAGTGGACCTTAACCACCCAAACCAGAATCTCTGGAAAGCCACCAAGTCACCTACGGACATCCAAATAACAAACTATAAAAGGTGTCCAAAACTTGTTTTTTAAAGCACTTCTAAAAATGTGATTTTCCTGATGCAAATCTAGCAGTAATAGCACAACATGCAAAATGATTCTGAACATAAAATTAACTTCATGTCAGCAAGATGGTGCAATAACGAAGCTCCATACCCCTACTCCCTGAGAGAAAAAGCAAAGACACATGGACCAAAGTGTCTTTGTGAGAACTGCAGAAATCAATTAAGCTGCAACAACCAAGCAAACACCTAATATGAAAAAGCTGCACTCAAAATGGCAGGAAATGTCATGCGCTTTTTTCTCACCCTTGCCCCACCCCCTTCTCAATGCAGGAGTGTGGTCAGGAGGAAAGTGACCAATTCCTGACTCCTCCTTCAGGGCAGAAGGAAAAGAGAAGACCCTGCATGCAATGTTCTAGCTTATTTGAGGGCTTCCCAAGGGACTGCTTCTATCTTTATCTCAGAGCACTGATGAGAATGGTGACAGAGTTTAACTGACTTATGAGACACCACCAAAAAGACCAACCTATGTACTCTGGAAGTGCGAGAAGGGGCAGAGAGTTTATTTGAAGAAATAATGGCCAAAACCTTCCCAAATTTGAGGAGAGAAATGGATATATAAATACAAGATGTTACTGGAAGTCAGATGAACCCAAAGAGACCCAACACCAAGACACAGTGTAATCCAACTGTCAAAAACCAAAGACAATGGATCTTGGAAGCACCAAGAAAAAAATGATTCATTGCCTACGAGGGAGCCTCTGTAAGATTATCAGTGGATTTCTCAGGAGAAACCTTGCAGGTCACAAGGATTTCAGATGGTAAATACAAAGTGCCCCCCCACACACACACACACAAATTACCAACCAAGAATACTATAACCAGCAAAAATGTCCTTCAAAAATCAGGAAGAAAATTAAGACATTCCTAGATTTTAAAAAAACCTAAAAGATAAGGAGTTCATTACTACTAGATCTGCAATGAGAGTTCTTCAAGTTGCAACAAAATTACACTAGACAGGGACTTCCCTGGTGGCGCAGTGGTTAAGAATCCGCCTGCCAATGCAGGCGACACGAGTTGGATCCCTGGTCCGGGAAAATCCCACATGCTGCGGACCAACTAAGCCCGTGCACCACAACTACTGAGCCTGCGCTCTAGAGCCCGCAAGCCACAACTACTGAATCCCGTGCACCTACAGCTCATGCTCCGCAACAAGAGAAGCCACTGCAGTGAGAAGCCCGAGCACCGCAACACGAAGAGTAGCCCCCCTCACCGCCACTAGAGAAAGCACATGCGCAGCAACAAAGACCCAACACAGCCAAAAATAAATAATAAATAAATTACACTAGGCAGTAACTCAAAAGCCATGTGGAAATATAAAGTTCACTGGCGAAGGCAAATATATGAATAAATATAAAAGCCAGTGTTGTAACTGTTTCATATCCCCACTTTTAATTTTGTAGGATTTAAAGACAAAAGCTCTAAAAAAAAGAAATCTATGTTAATGGGTACACAATATCTAAAAATACAATTTGTGGCATTAGTAACAAAGTAGGGGAGCAGAGTTGTAAAAGAGAATTTTTGTATGTGATTGAAATAAGTTGTTACCACTTCAAAATAGATTATAACAATAGGTTGGTTTAAACTCCCCAAAAGTCATAGATCTGAGGAATGGATACAAAACAAGGTCCAACTATGAGCTGTCTACAGGAGATTCACTTTAGATCCAAGGACACACATAGTTTAAAAGCTAAGGATGGAAAATGATTCCATACAAACAGCAATCAAGAGAGCACGAGTGGCTATACCATTAGCAGACAAAACAGACTTTAAGTCAAAAAATGTTACAAAGACAAAGGACATTATATAATGATTCACCAAGAAGACAGATTATAAATATCAATATATATGCACCAAACATCAGAGCTTTGAAATATATGAAGCAAATATGAAGCAAATGCTAACAGAATTGAAGGGAGAAATAGACAGATCTACAGTAATAGTGGGTGACTTAAAATACTTTCAATAATGGCTATAAGAACCAGACAGAAGATCATTAAGAAAATAAGTGGACTTGAACACTACAGACCAATCAGATATAAGAGACAAATACAGAACATTCTACCTAACATGAGAATACACATTTTTTTTCTCAAGTGCATATGGATTAATTTCCATGTTAGGCCATAAAACCAGACAACAGATTTTAAAATACTGAAGTCACATAAAGTATCTTTTCTGGTCACGAAAGATGAAACTAGAAATTTATACCAGAAGGAAAACAGAAAAATCCGCAAATATGTTGAAATTAAACATACCCTCCAACAACCAGTGGGTCAAAGTGGATATCAGAAAAGAAATTTAGGACCTCCCTGGTGGTGCAGTGGTTAAGAATCTACCTGCCAATGCAGGGGACACAGGTTTGACCCCTGGTCCAGGAAGATCCCACATGCTGTGGAGCAACTAAGCCCATGCACCACAACTACTGAGCCCGTGCTCTAGAGCCTGTGAGCCACAGCTACTGAGCCCATGTGCTCTAGGATCCACATGCCACAACTACTGAGCCCACGTGCTGCAACTACTGAAGCCCACGCACTTAGAGCCCGTGCTCTGCAACGAGAAGCCACCGCAATGAGAAGCCCGCGCACCGCAACAAAGAGTAGCCCCCACTCGCCACGAATAGAGAAAGCCCACGCGCAGCAAAAAAGACCCAATGCAGACAAAAAATAAAGAATAAAGAAATTTAAAAAGAAGATCAAGTCAACAAGCTAAGTTTACACCTTAAAAAGGTAGAAAAAGGGGCTTCCCTGGTGGCGCTGTGGTTGAGAGTCCGCCTGCCGATGCAGGGGACACAGGTTCGTGCCCTGGTCCAGGAAGATCCCACATGCCACGGAGCGGCTAGGCCCGTGAGCCGTGGCCGCTGAGCCTGCGCGCCTGGAGCCTGTGCTCCGCAAGGGGAGAGGCCGCAACAGTGAGAGGCCCGCATACCGCAAAAAAAAAAGGCAGAAAAATAAAAGCAAGCTAAACGAAAGCTAGCAGGAAATAAAGATTAAACAAAACAGGGAACAGAAAAACACTAGAGATACATCAACAAAATCAAAAGAGCTGGTTATTTGCAAAGATAACCAATATAACAAACCTTTAGTCAGACTAAGAAAAAAGAAGACTCAACTAAAAACAAATTAAAGAAGGGACATTATATCACCAAATTAGGTCACCCACATGAAATGGAATAATTCCTATAAACACACAACCTACAAGAAACAGATTAACAGACTTATAACTAAGTAAGGAGATTAAATCAGCAATCAATAACCTCCCAACAAAGAAAAGCCCAGGATCAGATGGCTTCACAGGAAAATTCTACCAAACATCTAAAGAGTTAACACCAATCCTCCTCAAGCTCTTCCAAAAAAACTGAAGGGGAGTGGGGGGTGGGGAACATTTCCAAATTCACTCTATGTATTTTTTGTTTTCTATATATTTATATTAAGACATCTTAAACATTTCTGTATGATGGAGAGACTGCCCCCCACCATGTTTTCCTGATCCTCTCACATGTCTCTTGTGGCCACATCTGACTCACTAACTCATTTAGGAATATAAAACATTCTATAAGACCAACATTACCCTGATATCAAAGTCAGACAAATATAACACAAGAAACTAGAGAGTAATATCCCAAATACAGATGCAAAAATCCTTCATAAAATACTAGCAAACAATTCAGCAGCTCATTAAAAGGATTACACACCATGACCAACGATGATTCAACATATGAAAATATACCACAGAGCCACATGATCTAAACTAATTCAGAAAACGCATCTGAAAATTTCAATACCTTTTCATGATTAAAAAAAATTCAAATAAAGAACAGAAAGAAACTACCTCAATAAAGGTGATACATGAGAAACCCACAGCTAATATACTCAATAGTGAAAAGCTTCTCCAGGGCTTCCCTGGTGGCGCAGTGGTTGAGAGTCTGCCTGACGATGCAGGGGACACGGGTTCGTGCCCCGGTCCGGGAACATCCCACATGCCGCGGAGCAGCTAGGCCCGTGAGCAATGGCCGCTGAGCCTGGCCTGCGTAATGCAAAAAAAAAAAAAAAGCTTCTCCAAGGTCAGAAAAAAAACCCAACAAGGATGCCCATTCTTACCCCTTCTCTTCAACATAGTACTGGAAGTCCTAGTCAGAGCAATTAGGGAAGAAAAAGAAATAAAAGACATCCAAATTGGAAAGGAAGAAGTAAAACTATCTCTGCAGATGACCTGATCTTATATGCAGAAATCCCAAAAAGATTTCACACACACACACAAAAAACTGTTAGAATAAATTTGGCAAAGCTGCAGGATACAAAATCAACGCACGAAATCAGCTGTGTTTCTAGATACTAACAATGAATAATCAGAAAAGCAAATTAAGGAAACAATCCCAATTACATTAGCATTAAAAAAAAAATACAATTCTTAGGAATACACTTCACCAAGGAGGCAAAAGACTTGTATACTGAAAGATACAAAACACTGCTGAAATTAAAGAAACAAATGGAAAGACATCCTGTGTTCATGTTCCCTTAACATCATATCCAAAAATTAACAGAATGGATCAAAGACCTAAAGGTAAGAGCTAATAAAACTATAAAACTTTCGCAGAAAATATAATACTTTACAACACTGGATTTGTCAATGATTTCTTAAACATGACACCAAAAGCACAGGCAACAAAAGAAAAACTACATAAATTAGACTCCATCAAAATTTCAAATGTCTGTGCATCAAAGGACACAACAGACTGAAAAGGCAATCCATAGAATGGGAGAAAATATCTAAATCATATCTGATAATGAGTTTTAAATAACTCCCACAACTCAACAAAAACAATCCAATTAAAAGTGGGCAAAGGACTTGAATAGACATTTCTCCAGAGAACATACACAAATGGCCAAAAAGCATGGGAAAAGATGCTCAACATCGTTAACCATTAGGGAAAAGCAAACGAAGACCAAAATAAAACAACACCTCACACCCATTTGGATGTCTATCAAAAAACCAGAAAACAAGTGTTCACAAGGATGTGGAGTAATTGGGACCCTTGTGAACAGAAGTTGGTGAAGTGAAAAATGGTGCAGCCACTATGTAAAATAGTATGGCGGTTCCTTAAAAAATTAAAAACAGAACTACCATATGATTTAGCAACTCCACTTCTGAGTATATACTCAAAAAAGTATTAAAGCAGGGTATCAGAGATATCTGCACACAAAGCAGTAGCATTATTCACAGTAGCCAAAAGCAATCCAAGTATCCATTAACATGATTAAACAAAATGTGGTATATAGATAAAATTGACTACTTAGATGAAAAGAGTTCTGAAGACTGGCTGTACAACAATATAAATGTACTTGACAATATTGAACTGTACACTTAAAAATAAAGACTGTATATTTTATATATATTGCCACAGTTAAAAAAGATTTTAAACAGTAATTTCAAATAACCATATTACCTTTATATTCCAAAATCACTTTGCACTCTGAAAGACACCAGCCTTCCTCATCTCCTCAAAATCTTTCATAGAATCATAATTTCTGTAGAAATCTGCATATGCCTTCTTTCTTGGTTCAGCCACAGCAAACTAAAAGGTAACATATCACATTTAGGACTTTTTTTTTTAATTATTAGAAACAGTATCTAAAGACAACATAAATCACCAAGTTTTTGTTCACCTTGAATCCTACTTATCTTGAATCGTATTATTAAGGCCCTTAAAGAGGTAATTAAGTTAAAATGAAGTCTTTAGTGTGGGTCCTAACCCAACATGACTAGCATCCTTAGAAGAGAAGAAAATTCAGACAGGAACAATGCTAACACACAGAGGACCATGTGATGAGAAGGAGAAGACAGGAATACAAAGCCAAGGAAAGAGGCCTCAGAAATCAACCCCACAGCCAACTTTTTTTTTGGCCGCGGCGCAGGGCATGCAGGATCTTATTTCCCCAACCAGGGATCGAACCAGTGCCTCCTGCAGTGGAAGCACGGATTCTCAACCACTGGACTGCTGGGGAAGTCCCCCACAGCTATCTTGATCTTGGATTTTCAGCCTTGAAAAAAAAAAAATCTCTATTGTGGAAGCCACCCAGTTTGTGGTATTTTGATATGGCAGCCCTAGCAAACCAAGACAGCTTCATTTAAAGATGGAGGACAAGCTACCTGGGGAATAAGGTACTTTCCTATCACACTGAGGTGGGTCAAGAAAGGGTAAGAGGAAAGGAGCACATTAAAGAGGGAATTTCTTTTAAAGACTCTAGGGACTTCCCTGGCGGTCCAGTGGTTAAGACTTCGCCTTCCAATGCAGGGGGTGCGGGTTCGATCCCTGGTTGGGGAGCTAAGATCCCACATGCCTCGTGGCCAAAAAACCAAAAACCAGGGAAGCGGGGGCTTCCCTGGTGGCGCAGTGGTTGGGAGTCCGCCTGCCGATGCAGGGGACACAAGTTCGTGCCCCGGTCTGGGAAGATCCCACATGCCGCAGAGCGGCTGGGCCCGTGAGCCATGGCCAATGAACCTGCGCGTCCGGAGCCTGTGCTCCGCAACGGGAGAGGCCACAAGAGTGAGAAGCCCGCGTACCATTAAAAAAAAAAAAAAAAAAAAAAACAGAAGCGGTATTGTAACACGCTGAATAAAGAATTTTAAAATGGCCCACGTCAAAAAAAATCTTTGAAAAACAAAAGACTCTATATGTTTCTATGAAAATAAAATACATTTTCAAATTTAAAACACATTTTTGGACCATGAGCACAAAGTAAAAATAAAACATACATACCTTATAGAAAGCTGCAACTCCCAGGGAGACAATGAATGCTCCAACAATATGAAATCGCAGACGCTTGCCCAGAAGGCCACGCATCTGAGGTTTTGTCAAAGAACTGGAAGCCATGGTAGTTTTTCTCCTTGACAGCTAAAATAATAAGAGACAACTCTTAGAACATAAAATACCTAAAGAACTCTTCTGCATAATGCATTTTAGTACTCAGAGAGGCACAGGCAGGACAGTGGACCGACTCCTCTCCCAAACCCTAAGGTCTTTACTGGCTTCGCGGTTTCATCTTCTCACACGGTGAACGACCACCCTAAATAAGCAAGATGATCGCAGCCCAACAGTAGTAACCAGGGAACAAGAACGACAAAAACCTCACCCAACTACAGGGAAGATTAGCAGCGGCTCTGGATGGGGAATCACAAGTGCAAACATTCCTAGCATTTACTCTACAAGCTTACTACCAATTCATTTCAGCCTGTGAGACAGCTGTTTTCCCATTTTATTGAGAAAACCGGGCTGCAGGAAGGTTACCGGACTATTTCAAGGTCACGCAATCAAAACTAACACTCGGGCGGGACCCCAGCACGTCCCGCAGGGCCCACTTTGTGACCCGGGCCTGAAGGCCGCCGCGCGCGGGCCGGCCTCCCGACCTTCGGCGAGCGCGGCCCGGGCAGGGTCGGAAAGGTCGTGGGCGCGCGCAGGGGGCTGCCGGGAGCCCACCCCTGCCCTCCTACCACAGGCCCGGTGACCCTCCTGCAGCTTCCCAACTCCAATCACAAACGCTACCACAAAGCTGACGCCCACTAAGAGCCGACGGTGCTCCAAGCCTCGGGAACGGATAAGGAAGAAACCACCTTCCCTTTTTGTAGGTAAAGACACTGGGACCAAACAGGTCAAAAGACGCAACCAAGGTCACACTAAACGCGGTAAAAAAGCAGCGGCCACCGGGCCCGGGCCGGCTGTCTCAAAAGCCCGGGGGTCCCTCGAGGCCCCCTCAGCAAACCCGGCCCCCGTGGGACCCGCGCCGCCGGCCCGCCTCCCCTAAAAGGCCGCAACGCGGGCCTGCTGGGGTCGACGAGGGCGAGAGGTCCGAGGTTTTCCGCCCCAGAGATGCAGAGTAACGATTTAGCTCCAAGGTAGACCGACAGCAGGCAGCGGGAGGCGGCAAGTACGGGAATCCGAACGAGGAACACAAAACGCCCAAGACTCACCTCTACAACGACGCCCTTGGAGAAATGGACGGCGTTCCAGCAGCGCGCAGGCGCATAAATAGAGGGAACGGAGCGAGGATCCGGCTACGGTGGCCCAAAGAGTACAAAAGGCCTCCAGCGCACGTCCCGCCGTTCAGAGCTGAAGATAACCTGCGCTTTTAGCCTCTTCTCTGTGTAACCTTGGATTCAGGGTTTGAACTTGTGAGTCAGTTTCCTTAGTCAAGTCGAGATATTGATCTTACTCATACACAGAGTTGATATGAACTTATTGGAGAATTCAAAGATTTTTAATATGTGAATTTTTTTTTTTAATGTACCCTACAGATACAGCACAAATCATCCTGGGCATGGATTGCTCCAACTATGTGCACAAACCAACATTTTCATTATGACTATCCTTATGCATGTAGCCACTTGTTTGGGTAAAGAGTGAATAAGACAGCCAAGTTCCAGGAACTCACAGCCCAGCAGATGAGACAGACATAAACTGAGTAACATCAATCCCAAGCAGTAGGCGCTACCGTAGACACGTGACCCTGGTGCTGCAGAAGCAATTACCTGCTTGGAAAAGCTGAGCAAGTTTGGATGGAAGTATTTGTGTGGACTTTTAGTAAAAGACAAGTGTTTTAAAGCAAGGCATGTGGAAGTTTATGGAAAGTAGTGTGTAAAGTAAGGCTCTTGTGCCTCAGGGTTGTCAGACTTGGTTTTTATTGAAATAACCTGGATTTGTACTGCATTATTCAACTCAGCAAGTACTGTGAAAGGTTCATAGGATACATGATATTGATTCAACATATATAGGTTGAGCAATTACTAGGTACCAGGCTCTGCTATTAGCAGGGAAGATCATCAAGGAGGTCACGGAGTCTTTGTCCTCATCTTGTTAACAGATGGCTCTGGGGAGTGAAACCTTTCAGCCACACAGAAATGGTGCTAATTGAAGGTCAAAGTGGACTTGTACCTCAACAACACTTTTTTTCAGACTTCTTATTGTTGTCGAAGACAAGTTCATGTGCCTGAGAAATGGTGAGACCAAACAAACTGAGATGTCAGAGTTTAGAGCAGAGAAAGGTTTATTGCAAGGGCCAACCAAGGAGAACAGGCAGCCCGTGCTCAAAAAAACCCGAATTCTTCAATGGTTTGGGAGGAAGAGTTTTTAAGGGCAAAATTTGGGGTGAGGGCTGCAGAGTATGTGACTTTCCTGTGATTGGCTGGTGGTGAAGAAACAAGGTGGTGTTCCGGGAATCTTATGCTCAGCCTGAAGTTACGTTCCTCCAGGAACTGAGTGGGGGCCTTAGTTCCTACCGAAGAACTCAAAGACATATTATATATCTGGGAGGTGAGTCTTAGAGAGTAAATACAGACCTCAAGTAACAGAACTAGAATTTAATATCCATTGAAACATAATCTTTTTCTTTCTAAAATTACCCTCACTTTTACCAAATATAGCCGAATTAAGACTAATTTGTTTACCAAATAAGTCTGGTTAATTGGTCACATAGGGTTTTTTACACTGGCTGTACTGGAACTTTTCATAAGGAGTCTCAGACAACTTTTTTTTTTTGAATTTTTGAATTTTATTTTATTGATTTTTTTATACAGCAAGTTCTTATTAATTATCTATTTTATACATATTAGTGTACATATGTCAATCCCAATCTCCCAGTTCATCACACCACCACCACCTGCCACACCACTTTCCCCCCTTGGTGTCCATATGTTTGTTCAGACAACTTTTAATAGGCCTCTCAAGGCCGGGAAAGTCATGCCAAGGACTTGCCATTAGATTCTGCCTGGGTGAACTTCTCTCCTCTAGAATTCCCCAAAATATCAAGATTCCTGTACCTGCCAGGAGGCAGCCTTTCTTGTTCACCTGATAAGTCTGTTCAGAACCTAAGAGTTTCCGATTTCTGGATGGATCAGGTAGAGAGAAAAAATTAACGTTTTAGTTCTACTTACAGAGGGGTAATTTACCAAATTGCGTTGTCATAATTAGCATGAGGGGAAGGGTTTCCTTATATCTGGAAAACACAGATCAAAACCAATAATATTCCAGGGCTTCCCTGGTGGCGCAGTGGTTGAGAGTCCGTCTGCCGATGCAGGGGACACGGGTTTGTGCCCCGGTCCGGGAAGATCCCACATGCCGCGGAGCGGCTGGGCCCGTGAGCCATGGCCGCTGAGCCTGCGCGTCCGGAGCCTGTGCTCCGCAACGGGAGAGGCCACAACAGTGAGAGGGCCGTGTACCGCAAAAATAATAATAATAATAAAAGAAATAAAAAACTGTTTGACTCAGGATCCAAATAAGGGCTACATGTTGCAACTGCTTGAAATGTCTTTTACTTCTATTTTAATTTATAGGTTTCCCCGTCTCTTTTTTTTAATTCTTGCAATTTATGTGATTTGTTTTGTTTTGTTTGTTTAGTGCAGTGGCTGTGTACCACTTAAAATCCTCTTGCAGTGAATTGTCCCATACCTGGGGGAACACTGACTCTCTGGTCAATAATTGTAATACACTAACGTTTTCAGCACATAGGAAACACTCATAAATATTTGTTGAGGGAGAGAAAGGAAGAGGAAGGAAGGTAGGGAGGGTTGGGAATAAGCCAGAGCTAGAGGCAATACTGGGCCCCCTCCCAGCCTAAGGGAGGCTTCATAAGGGACTCCTATGTTGGCTATCCCCACACAACTGACAATTTCCTTCCCAGATTAAGATTGTCAAGGCCTTCTTATAGCTTGCAGGTCAAGATCATGCTCCTAACATAGGGAAAGAGCAAGTTCTAGTCTGCTCCAGTCTACCTTTTCAGTTTCTTGCCCAGAGTCACCTAATAAGGAAACTAATCCATGCTCATGGTTATAAAGTTCTCTCTCTTGATAAGCCCCACTGACATCCTTCTTTCCAGAAGTAATTACTTTGACCATTTCTTTGGTTGATTAGCTTTACATTTACGAATCATAGCTATCATTATGCAATCATATGCTATCATGTGAAAGCACTAATACTATTCTATCATCATGCAATAATGTGCTATCATATTATAGGGAAGGAAAACTTTTCCTTTCTTCCCTTCTATTGGCTGGTCTAATAATTAAATTGACATAAGACAAATTAACAGGAGAAACACAAATTTAATTTCATATGTATAGGAGCTCATAAAAAATATGTGACTCAAAGAAATGACCAAAGCAGGCAGCTTTTATACCTTTTAGACAAAGACAATAAATTTGTGAAGAACTGACAAGACAAAGAAAATTGGACTTGAGGCAGTAAATTAGTGAAGTATCAATAATAAGATTTGTTTATACAGCCTTCTAGAGAGTTCTAAATCCTCTACCTCTAGTGATAAGGATGTCTCTCTAGCTCCTGCTACAGGGAGGGTGCCTTTCACATGGGAGACTTATTTCCTGCTTTCAGAGGGATAAAGAAAAGTCAGCATGTCCTTCTTGCCCAGCTGTTTCTTGAGTAACTTTAATTCAAAATAATCAATATGCCAAAGTGGTATATTTTGGGGTGGCATATTTGGCTCCCCTTCAGTATCATAGCATAACATGCTATCAAATAAATTTCTTGATCTATCAATATAAGACATTATCTATTAACTTCCTACTATGATAGATAAGCATTGAGCTCAGTTATATCTCCTTACTACCCCTCCTCTGCTTCTCCCAGTATCACCTTCTTAGTTACTCTACTGGTTACTAATAGATAAAAAATATATATGCCTCATTCCATGTGTTGAATGCTCTTGTCCCCTCTCCCCTTTTTTCATAATGTGTGTTTTAAGTTCCTCAAGCTGATTGTCCCCATCAGTGGTAACAATGATATTCTAAATGTTTGCCCTTAGTGAAAGAAATCTAAAAAGATAAGAAAAAGAAAAATTCTCATTCTTCCCAGAGGAGATATTAAGACTTTTTGAGACAAGGTATCTTATTTATTATGCCAGATAGGGCATGGTATGACCAGAACAAACAATCAGTAGACCTTGCCATGGCCCAGGGGCTCAATGTCAGCCAGTCCTGCCTCTTCCCTGGAGACTAGAGAAAAGCAGAAATCTTCTGCATCACAGAGCTCTTTCCTCAGAAGTGGTGACTTGATAACAGGCCCTATCTTACTTTCTTCAATGTGGAAATCTGTGTGAAAATAGATAATCCTATTCTGTTTTCTGTTACTAAAACTTTCCTTGTAAGTGATTTGTACAAACAAGTCTTAAGAACCATGATCTTTAAAGTTTATGTCCTGTGAGATGTAACCCTGACCCTTATAAGTCTGCAGTGATCATTGATTATCTTAATAAATTGGGGGACTTCCCTGGTGGCACAGTGGTTAAGAATCCACCTGCCAATGCAGGGGACATGGGTTCGAGCCCTGGTCCGGGAAGATCCCACATGCCACGGAGCGGCTGGGCCCGTGCACCGCAACTACAGAGCCTGCGTGCCACAACTACTGAAGCTTGCATGCCTAGAGTCCGTGCTCCGCAACAAGAGAAGCCACCGCAATGAGAAGCCCGCACACTGCAACGAAGAGTAACCCCCGCTCGCCGCAACTAGAGAAAGCCCGTGGGCATTAACAAAGACCCAACGCAGCCAAAAATAAATAAATTTATTAAAAAATAAAATAAAATAAAATAAATTGGGCCCTACTGCTAATACTTTAATTGATATCACTGTTTTCTGAAAGTGTAAACAACTAGGACACTTCTTTTACAGATTCCCTGCTCTTCCTTTATGCATGAAGGTAAAATTGATTCTATGTCTGTGCTGAAGTTTTATTCAAATAAAGAGTTTGAAAACTTTGTTTCACTTTAACTAAGTTGCATTAGTAACTTTAATATATTTTGACTTTTATTTCTGGGTCTATCAATTTTTAACAACATTTCTATACCCTTTTTAGATCATGATATTAATGATCCTACCCTTCCCTTCAGCTATCTTCATCCCCTCCTACCTCCCAAATCTTTTATAACCTATACTTTGGATGTGGGAAGGAATTCTGCCTGTAAGCATCTTTTGTTATTGTGATTATTAAAATTATGTTAAAATACACATAACATAAAATTTACCATCTTAGCCATTTTTAAATGTACAGTTCAGTAGTAGTAAGTATATTTACATTGTTTTGCAACCAGTCTCCAAAACCTTTTCGTCTTACAAGGCTGAAAATCCTCACCCATCAAACAACTCCCTATTCCACGCCCACTCCATCCCACATCACCCTACCCCTCCCTATAGCCCCGGGCAACCACCTCTTCTACTTTTCTGGGGGGATCTTAGTTCCCCGACCAGGGATTAAATCCACATCCTCAGCATGGAGTCCTATCCACTGGACCACCAGGGATTCCCCAACTGCTCTACTTTCTATCTCTATGAATTTGACTACTCTAGGTATCTCATATAAGTAGAATCATACCGTGTTTGTCTCTTTCTGACTGGCTTACTTCACTTAGTATAATGTCCTCAAGGTTCATTCATGTTGTCAAATTTCCTTTCTTTCCTTTCTTTTTATGACCATTGTACACATATACCACATTTTGTTTATATATTCATGGGTCTGTCAATGGACACTGAGGTTGTTTTCACCTTTGGCTATTGTGCACAATGCTGCTATGAACATGGGTGTATAGATATCAGTTTGAGACTCTGATTTCGATTCTTTTGTTTCCTGGGATCTCTCTCTCTCTCCCTCTCAGTTATAGATATAGATATATCTGAGGACACTAATTGTAAAGTTTTTAAAGTTGTTTTTTTCCATGAATCAACTCCTAGGGAGTAATTTTTGTTTTGTTTTTCTTTAATGTTGCACACTTCTAGCTCCGAAGATTTTCGGTTGCCCGTGCATACTTAAGAATAAGGCAATATAAAAGTTCACTGCCAGCTCTGTGTCCATGGCAGGGCTTGTCAACTGGCAGGTGTCACTTTAGGTGAGCAGACAGGGAGCAGCCATTAGGCTTTCATTTATAAAATGAAATGAGAAGGTCATGTGCTGATCAAGGCACTAATTCACATGCTCGCTGCTCAGTCTCTCACCAGACAATTCTTTTCATTTCTTTTGTGTGTTGGTGTTTGGTTTTTGGTCTTATGAATTTGTTTAAATTCCTTTTCCCCCAACTTTATTGGGGTATAATTGACAAATAAAAATTGTATAAACTTAGGTTGTACAATGTGATTTTTTTGTTCTTGTTAAAGTGTGCAATGTGATACTTTAATGTATGCATACACTGTGAAATTATATACAATGGAATATTATTCAGCCATAAAAAGGAAATCCCCCCCATTTGCAACAACACGGATAAACCTGGAGGGCATTATGCTAAGTGAAATAAGACAGACACAGAAAGACAAATATTGTATGATCTCATTTCTATGTGAAATCTAAAAAAAAGTCAAAGTCATAGAATCAGAGAGAAGAATGGTGGTTGCCAGGGGCTGAGGGGTGAAAATGGGGAAATGGGGAGATACAGTCAAATGGTTACAAACTTTCAGTTTGTACTAAGATGAATCAGTTCTGAGCATCTAATGTACAGCATGGTGACTATAGTTAACAATACTGTATTATGTTCTTGAAATTTACTGAGAGAGTGGATCTTAAGTGTTTTCACCACACACAAAAAAGAAACAAATGGCATCTTTCCATTTCTTTCGAAATGAAATCAATCAGTCAATCTCTCCCTCTCACTCTTGCTTTCTCTGTCTCTCTTTCTCTGCTTGGGGAGAATGGGTCCTTCTCTACAGAGATGCATGTGTGTTAAATGTTTTGCCTACAAACTTTACAGTAACTCTTCTATTTTCAGCCCCATATTTTGCTGTCTCAGAAGACCTGGCACTTCTGAGTCCTCAGCCTCTCCAGGTTTATGAGAAGTAGTTGTACAGTCTCCTCAACTACAATATCCACCATGCCTTCTTTTAAGTGAGGTTTCTTCCTCTCTGCCTCATTAAGTATTTACCCCATCACCCACCTTCAGTCTTAAGAAATTTGTTGAAACCTCTGGTCACCTGATGCCCTCTATTTATTTTTGCGGGTTTATAACTTTATCCTTTACAGTAGTTTTTAGGGGTTTGGAGGAAGAGGAGCTAAACACATGTGCACATGTAATTCCACCATATAGAATTACAAGTCTGCAAGTGCTGTTTAGAAATCTTACCATTTCCAGTGCTTTTCTTCTTTCCTGCAGATGCAGGCTCCCATCTGGGATCATTTCTATCCAGTCCTGGGAACTTCCTAAGTATTTCCTGCACTGCAGGTCTAGTGCCAACAAATTTCCTTAGCTTTTGTTTTTCTGAAAATGTCTATATTTAGCCATCATTCTTCTATTTTAAAAATTTTACTTTGAATTAATTTTAAGCTTACAGAAAATTGCAAGAATAGTACAAAGAACTCCCAAGTACTCTTCTTAACTGGTAACATTTAATTTTTAACCTTTTGCCACATTTGCTTAGTTATTCTATCTTTCTAATCTCCCTCTGTTCCTAGGTCTCTGTATATGTATATATATTATACATAACTTTTGATATTATACGTAATTTTGTATAATATAACTTTTTAACAATTTGAAAGTAAGCTGTAGATATAATGACCCAGATTCAGGGAATTAACACTGAAACAATACTACCGTCTAATCCACAGATCCCACTCAAATTTCACTGATTGTCCTGACAATGTTCTTTACAAGTCTACAATCCAATCCAGGATCACATATCGCATTTAGTTATCATGTCCCTTTAATTTCCTTCAATCTGGAAGATGGCCTCTGTCTTTGTCTTTCATGCCTTTGACATTTTTATTTATTTATTTATTTACTTACTTATTTATTTTTGTCTGCATTGCTGCATACGGGCTTTCTCTATTTGTGGCGAGTGGGGGATACTCTTCCTTGCGATGCGCGGGCTTCTCATTACGGTGGCATCTCTTGCTGCAGAGCACCGGCTCTAGGTGCGCGGGCTTCAGTAGTTGTGGATTGCAGGCTCTAGAGTGCAGGCTCAGTAGTTGTGGCGCACGGGCTTAGCTGCTCTGCGGCATGTGGGATCTTCCCGGACCAGGGTTCAAACCCCTGTCCCCTGCATTGGCAGGCGGCTTCTTAACCACTGCGCCACCAGGGAAGCCCGCTCTTGACATTTTTTTTTGAAAGTTTGATATATTCTCATTTTTCAGGAGAGGTTTTTTGTTTGTTCGTTTGGCAGGAATAACACAGAAGTGATGCTATGTCCTCAGTGCATCATTTCAGGAGGGGCACAATGTCAGCTGTCCTCATTTCTTGTAATGTTAACTTTTACTACTTGGTTAAGGTGGTGTATGTCCATAAATAGCCAAACAAAGTTGAAAAAGAAGGACAAAGTTGGAGGATGCACACTTCCCAATTACAAAAATATGTGGTACTTGCATAAAGACAGACATATAGACCAATGCAATAGACTAGAGCACCGTTCCCCCCAAAATCCCCTCACATATACAGTGAAATGACTTTCCATAAGGGTGCCAAGACCGTTCAATTTTGAAAGGACAGTCTTTTCAACAAATGGTGTTGGGAATATTGCAAAAAAAAATGAATTTGGACCCTTTCCATATCTTTTACAAAAATTAACTCAAATTGAATCAAAGACCTAAAGGTAAGAGCTAAAACTATAAAACTCAGAAGAAAATACAAGAGAAGCTTCATGACATTGGATTTTGCAATGATTTCTTGGATATGACATCAAAAGCACAAGCAACAAAAGAAAAATTAGATAAAGCAGACTATATCAAAATTTAAAATTTGGGGCATCAAAAGACTCAATCAACAGAGTATAAGGCAGCCTACAGAATAAGAGAAAATATTTGCAAATCCTATGTCTGATAAGCTGTTAGCACTCAGAATACATAAAGAACTCCAACAATTCAACAACAACAACAAAAAAAAAAAAATTAAAAAATGGGCACAGAACTTGAATAGACATTTCTCCAAGAAGATGTCCAAATGGCCAATTAGATGCTCAACATCACTAATCATTTGGGAAATTCAAGTCAAAACCACAATGAGATACCATTTCATACCCATCATGATGGATATTATTTTTTTTTAAATAGAAAATAACCAGTGTTGGGAAGGATGTGGAAAAATTGGAACTCTTCTGTCCTGTTGGTAAGAATATAAAATGTTGTAGTCACTATGGAAAATGGTATGGTATTTCCTCAAAAAAATAATTAAACATAGAATTACCATATGATGCCGCCAAAGTTTGGGGAATAGACTCTTGGATTCACATGACACACCTAAAGAAAGCACCAAATCTTGACTGGACCTGCACATAATCTGGTGAGCTGAAAGTAAAGATTTCCCAGAATTGAAGTAGATGACACCTGATGAGACAGCTTTTCCCAACATTTCTGACCAGGACTCTTGGAAGGTTGCCACCAAACCTTTGATAATGACATAACACTTCAGATCTCCAGCGTCTATAATCTGTTAACAGGACTTTAGATAAAAAGTGCCTGAGAGTCCTCCCTCCCACCTCTTCTTGCTACACAAACGTGATCTCAATAGGTTTCCAGTCTGTGTACTTTCCCTCTGACGTGAGACACTACACCCAGGAAAGATCCTTCCTGGCACTGAGGGACGAAAAGCCACTGAAACTGAAAACCTGACTCCTGATCAGTGATGCTTTCAGAGAAAGATCTTGATTAAAAGGGGGAAATGTAAAAAATTAATAAATAGAAACCTCAATTAAATAGAGCCAGGAGGGCTGAAGGGGAAGTTCTCACACCCTGTGATAACAGCAGAGCCCAACAGGAAGAAGAAAGACTCCTCTTCCTTCCTGGCAATAACTCAGCTAATGAAAAGCTATAGGGTCTTTGTTTACTATAGACCTTCCAACCTCCTTTTCCCCTCTATAAAGGAGTTCTCCTTCCCTTACTGTGCGGGGACTTGCACATGGCTTGCCATGATTGCAGACCCGAAATTGTAATTCTCTGCTGATGCTGAAAACCACCTCCTTTCTTTGTGCTGGAGAAATAAATGGCAGTCTATTTGCTTTAGGTCAAAAGATTAATAGTTGTTTATGGCAGAAGAGGAGGTCTGATACTAGTTACTTCATCATGTCCAGTGCCAGAAGTCCACAAATATTTCTTAGGTTCTTATAGCTCAATCTTATATTTATACAGTAAAAAATTAAAGGTAAGCAAACCTATATTGTGTGATTTCCAGTTTAGTTCTGTGCAGGACAGGAAACATGTGCGATCCCTGTCTGCGTGCTTCCTGTAACTTTAGTAATCTCAACTTGCACCGAGGATACAGAAAGGATGATTTATAAATGCATAAAAACAGAGCTAAAACTTCAAGAATCCACCTAAATCATACCCAAGTACCATTCAGTTTTTTACTTTAAGCCACTTAGATTTCAGGGTTTTTTATAATAGTATGGCCTGGCCTAGCTTGACCAATGTTCCAATCAAACAATGTCATAAAACTATTTTTGACAAGTAAAATGGAAGCTATACAGCATCCATATTGTTATCACCCATGAACAACAGTATCATGAACATATGTATTAGTATTTAGATGAAAACTTATACCCATGCACACACACATATACATGAACATTTAACTTGCCATGCCGTAAAGTACATCTCAGAGATCATTCAAAAAATAACTTCCACATTAAAAAAAAAAGACCTTCTCACTTCATTGGTTGAGAGTTCAAGTGGCTAATCAATTCTTACATGACCAAAAATACAAAAGTATAATCTAAGCATTGTATTATCAAAATATATTGTATCAATGTCAGTATCTTAAGGCCAAGTATTAGAGTCTAAACCCAAAGCCAAGCATCACATTTTAGAAAAATCAAATACTTCTAGAGAGATTATTCTACCTATCTGCCACAGAGGGATGAGATCTGCATTTACTACTTAAGCATCTATTCCGTTTCTAGGAAATAAGCAATGTTATTATTCATATCAAATGAGAAGACTAATTTGCTTCATACGAGGCTTGGACTTTAATTCTCCCTTGACACTGAGGCTAGATGTCATAATGATAGTTGGATAGGCTCAAAAGGGAATTAATGCTGGAAGTCATCATGGTTTCATGATATAAGCTGTTAGCAGTGTAACCATGGATAAACTAACCTCTTTGTGCCCACGTTGTCTAATCGGTAAAATAATAACTTTTATTGATGGTTCTGGTTCTTGTAAGGAATGTAGAAAAAGCTGGTAATTAATAACCATTTAATAAATGTTCGCGAACATCATCATGATCATTATAATCATAACTATAGTAAGGAAATTCAGATATTATTAGTGCTGACCACAACTTAGTCATTCACTTTGTACAATAACGTGAATAAGAATGTAAGCAATAGGTTTTATCATTTTGGCCCTTTCTTTTTACCTCCTTTAGTAAAGTAGGAGTATTGCTATACGTGACATACTGAGAATTGTGATATATGTTTTAAAAGTAGAAGTCGGGACTTCCCTGGTGGCGCAGTGGTTAAGAATCTGCCTACTAGGACAGGAATAAAGACACAGATGTAGAGAATGGACTTGAGGTCACGGGGAGGGGGTAAGGTAAGCTGGGACGAAGTGAGAGAGTGGCATGGACATATATACACTACCAAATGTAAGATAGATATCTAGTGGGAAACAGCCGCATAGCACAGGGAAATCAGCTCAGTGCTTTGTGACCACCTAGAGGGATGGGATAGGGAGGGTGGGAGGGAGACGCAAGAGGGAGGAGATATGGGGATATATGTCTATGTATAGCTGATTCACTCTGTTTTAAAGCAGAAACTAACACACCATTGTAAAGCAATTATACTCCAATAAAGATGTTAAAAAAAAAAAAGAATCTGCCTGCTAATTGCAGGGGACACGGGTTCGATCCCTGGTCCAGGATGATCCCACATGCCACGGAGCAACTAAGCCTGTGCACCACAACTACTGAGCCTGCTCTCTAGAGCCCTCAAGCCACAACTACTGAGCCCATGCACCACAGCTACTGAAGTCCACACGCTCTAGGGCCCGGATGCTGCAACTACTGAAGCCCATGTGCGTAAAGCCCGTGCTCCACAACAAGAGAAGCCACTGCAATGAGAAGCTCACACACTGCAATGAAGAACCAATGCAGCCAATAAATAAATAGATAGACAAATAAATAAATAATGTTAAAAAGTAGAAATCAAGGAATACATTTCTGAACCAGGTTTCTCTATATTTCAAAAGAAGCTTTCAGTTAAATATTAGAAAAATCAGAACACGCCATCTTGGAAGAGATATTTTTAAACTGTGAGGAAAACAGCCTTAAGCAAGCCACATACATTTTTAAACTGTTTTTTTTTCCTCATACATTTTTAAACTTGTTTTGGAACCAACTTGTCGTTCCTTTATGTTTGCACACACACACATTAGACGGAACACAGGGGCTATGTTAACACAAACACTGCTGTCAGAGCTCAAGGTAAATGTATTATAAATTAACTTTTCATTATTTAATCTTGGATCCCCAGGTTCTTGGAAGTATGGTGGAATCACATTCATCAAAATGTCTCAAGGGACACATAAAGCTTTCAAATACGTGAGGATTTGGATAAGGTAACTTGGCAAACAGAGCTTGAACTTGGCAGTGTAGGTTGCTACATCTACAGCACAGATTCACAAAGTATCCTTTCCATCTCCTTTGGTTGATGACCAACTAACGTGGCCAAGTCAGCTCACTAAACAAGGGTGTTATATTCCAGGCACACTGAATTCAGAATTTCAAGAGTTGCTTGTTTTTCCTCTTTATCAGTTAGCTAGAGTTGGGGAAATCCAAAAATTGAAAATTTTTGTTTATTTTTTTTAAGGTCACACTGTCTTTTACCAAGAATCAAAAATTTAACTATAACCTCAGGAGCGACAAAGTATGGTGCTTATAAAACCATCCAGCTATTTCTTCAAAGGTTTTAAACCTACTAAAAGCCTGGACCCTACATGCTGCTCAAAATAACACTGAATGGATTTGTACCGGCACCGTCACAAAATGGCATGCAAATAAAGTGACCCTAATTAGACTCAATCAAAAATATATGGCACTTTCTGGACCTGTTAAAAGCATAGTAGGCATATTAACACAAGTATTTTTAACTTTATTGAATTCCAACTAAAATATGACAGATATACCATAGCACTAACCAAGATTTTTCGAGAAGATGGTCACCAAAAAACCTTCTTCAAGCATAAAGCTGCAGATCAGAGCTGGGTTGCCTATACAGGATTCTCAGACAGGCCAAAGACCTATGGAACTGGAATTTCTCCCTTAAATTGGTCATTCTTAACGCATTCATAAGAGATTTACAAAGCCCATGGAATTGTCCATTTTATAAAGCTGGAATGCTGTTGGCTTAAGCATTACTTGGGACTTAAAAAAAATCATAAAATAACCTGTTTTTACTTTATTGTTTTTTCTTGAAAAAATCTAAGTAGGAAAAAGTAGATCTCATATTTCTGTTGCACTGAAAGGCTTGTGCTTCACGATTAATAGTATTGGCAGCAGATAGTGTAAACAGTCCTCCTTAAATGCATTTTGATTAAATGCATTTAGAGTTCCACTTAAGATGCATTTTGCCATGTTCAGTATGGTGCTAGACATGGGATGGAAAAACAGCAGATATTTTTCCAAGCAGGAGGCATGAGATTGCTAAAATCCTCAGCCCCTACCACAACATTAATTAGCGTGTTTCACCAACCAAGGCTGTAAGATTTGTAAATGAAATTCTAGAAGGGGCATCAAGCTAAAACAGGATATGGAAGCCAAATGGAAAACATGAACCAATAAAAGAAAAAAGCTAAACTAGCTAGAAGTCTAAGTCTAGTCTTTGAAGTCAGTTCAAGTCCTGCATGCTTTAATTCTGATGTAATCTTAAAATGGTGGGTACAAACAAGAACTCAGAAACAGCTTTTGTAACTTTTGGACCAACTGCACATGAATCAGTTTGTTGATGGCTATAATGATTACACAGTGGTCTTTGCTGAATTACATCTGAATTAAAACCGTCATTCTCCTTAGGCTGAAATATAATAATGAATATTATCAACAAGGATAGCCATCCTGCAAACAATACACACCTCATGCTTACAAAAATTTTTACATAGTATATTACATTTTGTTGATATATCACATTATTTGTCTTAACAACAGTAATGCATAAGCTCTTACACGCTAGCACATTCTTCCTGTATGACAATGTGTTTGTTCCTTTTTTGTCCTGTCGTTTGTCTCATTTCACATTCTAGTTAAAGAGATGATTGCTTTTCTGCGTGAAAGAATATTTTTCTGAGACGAGAAAATTCTCTGGATTTAAAAAAACTATATTTCTGGCAAGATGGGAACTTCAAGCACATATGGCATAAAAAGACTATGTCCATAATAGTTTTAGTGGACAAAAAAATTCTTCAAGTAGAAGCAAAATTGGATTAAGTGCACTTTTTCTTGTCTGCTAACAGCCTTAAAAATGAATAGTACACACACACACACAAAGGAAAATGATTTTTTTGTAACAATCCATTAAAATCCTCAGATGGAGTGTTATCAATATGTTGTAAAGTGCTTTTCATATTAGCCAAATTAATTATTCTTTGAAAGAAATGAAAGTTATTTTCTTTTGATGATAAGTGGAAAAGTTAACTACATAAACATTACTTTAACTTAAAAAGAAGGGCTTTTTGATAAAAACTTTATATACATAATTTCAGTACATTTTTAAAAAACATCTTTATTGGAGTATAATTGCTATACAATGGTGTGTTTTATAACAAAGTGAATCAGCTATACATATACCTATATATATATATATATATATATATACACATATATCCCGATATCTCCTCGCTCTCCTCCCTCTTGCGTCTCCCTCCCACACTCCCTATCCCACCCCTCTAGACGCACCGAGCTGATCTCCCTGTGCTATGCAGCTGCTTCCCACTAGCTATCTATTTTACATTTGGTAGTATATATTAGTCCATGCCACTCTCTCACTTCGTCCCAGCTTATCCTTCCCCCTCCCCGTGTCCTCAAGTCCATTCTTTACAACTGCGTCGTTATTACTGTCCTGCCCCTAGGTTCTTCATAACCAGCTTTTGTTTTTTAGATTCCATAAATATGTGTTAGCACACAGTATTTGTTTTTCTCTTTCTGACTTACTTCACTCTGTATGACAGACTCTAGGTCCATCCACCTCACTAAAAATGACTCAATTTCGTTTCTTATTACGGTTGAGTAATATTCCATTGTATATATGTGCCACATCTTCTTTATCCATTTATCTCTCTGGACACTTAGACGGATTCCATGTCCTGGTTATTCTATATAGAGCTGCAATGAACATTGTGGAACCTGACTCTTTATGAATTATGGTTTTCTCAGGGTATATGCACTGTAGTGGGAGTGCTGGGTGTATGGTAGTTCTATTTTTAGTATTTTAAGGAACTTCCATACTATTCTACAGGGTGGCTGTATCAATTTACATTCCCACCAGCAGTGCAAGAGGGTTCCCTTTTCTCCACACCCTCTCCAGCATTTATTGTTTGTAGAATTTTGATGATGTCCATTCTGACTGGTGTGAGGTGATACCTCATTGTAGTTTTGATTTGCATTTCTCTAATGATTAATGATGTTGAGCATTCTTTCATGTGTTTGTTGGCAATCTGTATATCTTCTTTCAAGAAATGTCTATTTAGGTCTTCTGCCCATTTTTGGATTGGATTGTTTGTTTTTTTCATACTAAGCTGCATGAGCTGCTTGTAAATTTTGGAGATTAATCCTTTGTCATTTGCTTCATTTGCAAATATGTTTTCCCATTCTGAAGGTTCTTTTCGTCTTGTTTATGTTTTCCTTTGCTGTGCAAAAGCTTTTAAGTTTCATTAGGTCCCATTTGTTTATTTTTATTGCCATTTCTCTAGGAGGTGGCTCAAAAAGGATCTTGCTGTGATTTATGTCATAGAGTGTTCTGCCTATGTTTTCCTCTAAGAGTTTGATAGTGTCTGGCCTTACATTTAGGTCTTTCATCCATTTTGAGTTTATTTCTGTGTATGGTGTTAGGGAGTGTTCTAGTTTCATTCTTTTACATGTAGCTGTCCAGTTTTCCCAGCACCACTTATTGAAGAGATTGTCTTTTCTCGATTGTATATCCTTGCCTCCTTCATCATAGATTAGTTGACCATAGGTGTGTGGGTTTATCCTAGGCTTTCTATCTTGTTCCATTGATCTATGTCTCTGTTTCTGGGCCAGTACCACATTGTCTTGATTACTGTAGCTTTGTAGTATAGTCTGAAGTCAAGGAGCCTGATTCCTCCAGCTGCGTTTTTCTTTCTCAAGATTGCTTTGGCTATTCAGGGTCTTTTGTGTTTCCATACAAATTGTGAAATTTTTTGTCCTAGTTCTTTGAAAAATGGCATTGGTAGTTTGATGGGGATGGCATGGAATCTGTAGATTGCTTTGGCTAGTATAGTCATTTGCAAAATGTTGATTCTTCCAATCCAAGAACATGGTATATATCTCCATCTGTTTGTATCATATTTAATTTCTTTCATCAGTGTCTTATAGTTTTCTGCATACAGGTCTTTTGTCTCCTTAGGTAGGTTTATTCCTAGGTATTTTATTCTTTTTGTTGCCATGGTAAATGGGAATGTTTTCTTAATTTCTCTTTCAGATTTTTCATCATTGGTGTATAGGAATGCAAGAGATTTCTGTGCATTAATTTTGTATCCTGCTACTTTACCAAATTCATTGATTAGCTCTAGTAGCTTTCTGGTAGCATCTTTAGGATTCTCTACGTATAGTATCATGTCACCTGCAAACAGTGACAGATTGACTTCTTCTATTCCAATTTGGATTCCTTTTATTTCTTTTTCTTCTCTGATTGCTGTGGCTAAAACTCCCAAAACTATGTTTAACAATAGTGGTGAGAAAGGTTTCAGTTTTTCACCATTGAGAACAATGTCGGTTGTGGGTTTGTCATATATGGCCTTTATTATGTTGAGGTAAGTTCCCTCTATGCCTACTTTCTAGAGGGTTTTTATCATAACTGGGTGTTGAATTTTGTTGAAAGCTCTTTCTGCATCTATTGAGATGATCATATGGTTTTTATCCTTCAGTGAGTTAATATGGTGTATCACATTGATTAATTTGCATATATTGAAGAATCCTTGTATTCCTGGGATAAATTCCACTTGATCATGTTGTAGGACCCTTTTAATGTGCTGTTGGATTCTGTTTCTAGTATTTTGTTGAGGATTTTTGCATCTATGTTCATCAGTGATATTGCCCTGTAGTTTTTTTTTTTGTGTGTGACAGCTTTGTCTGGTTTCGGAAACAGGGTGATGGTAGCCTTGTAGAATGAGTTGGGGAGTGCTCCTCCCTCTGCTATATTTTGGAAGAGTTTGAGAAGGACAGCTCTTAGCTCTTCTCTGAATGTTTGATGGAATTCGCCTGTGGAGCCATCTGGTCCTGGGCTTTTGTTTGTTGGAAGATTTTTATACACAGTTTCAATTTCAGTGCTTGTGATTGGTCAGTTTATATTTTCTATTTCTGCCTGGTTCACTCTCAGAAGGTTGTGCTTTTCCAAGAATTTGTCCATTTCTTCCAGGTTGTCCATTTCATTGGCATATAGTTGCTTGCAGTAATCTCTCATGATCCTTTGTATTTCTGCAGTGTCAGTTGTTACTTCTCCCTTTTTATTTCTAATTCTATTGATTTTGTCTTCTTTTTTTTCTTGATGAATCTGGCTAATGGCTTATCAACTTTGTCTAACCTCTCAAAGAACAAGTTTTTAGCTTTATTGTTCTTTGCTATTGTTTCCTTCATTTGTTTTTCATTTATTTCTGATCTGATCTTTATGATTTCTTTCCTTCTGCTAACTGGGGTTTTTTGTTCTTCTTTCTCTAATAGCTTTAGGTGTAAAGTTAGATTGTTTATTTGAGATGTTTCTCATTTCTTGAGGTAGGATTGTATTGCTATAAACGTCCCTCTTAGAACTGCTTTTGCTGAATCCCATAGATTTTGGGTCGTCGTGTTTTCATTGTCATTTGTTTCTAAGTATTTTTTGGTTCCCTCTTTGATTTCTTCAGTGATCTCCTGGTTATTAAGTAGTGTATTGTTTAGCCTCCATGTGTTTGTATTTTTTACCAATTTTTCCTGTAATTGAGATATAGTCTCATAGCATTGTTGTCAGAAAATATACTTGATATGATTTGAATTTTCTTAAATTTACCAAGGCCTGATTTGTGACCCAAGATATGATCTATCCTGGAGAATGTTTCATGAGCACTTGAGAAGAAAGTGTATTCTGTTATTTTTGGATGGAATATCCTATAAATATCAGTTAAGCCCATCTTGTTTAATGTGTCATTTAAAGCTTGTGTTTCCTTCTTTATTTTCATTTTGGATGATCTGTCCACTGGTGAAAGTTGGGTGTTAAAGTCCCCTACTATGATTGTGTTACTGTCAACTTCCCCTTTATGGCTGTTAGCATTTGCCCTATGTATTGAGGTGCTCCTATATTGAGTGTATAAATATTTACAATTGTTATATCTTCTTCTTGGATTGAGCCCTTGATCATTATGTAGTGTCCTTCTTTGTCTCTTGTAACAGTCTTTATTTTAAAGTCTATTTTTTCTGATATGAGAATTGCTACTCCAGCTTTATTTTCATTTCCATTTTCATGGAATATCTTTTTCCATCCCCTCACTTTCAGTGTGTATGTGTCCCTAGGTCTGAAGTGCGTCTCTGTAGACAGTGTACATATGGGTCTTGTTTTTGTAAACATTCAGCCAGTCTATGTCTTTTGGTTGTAGTTTTTAATCCATTTACATTTAAGGTAATTATTGATATGTATATCCCTATTACCATTTTCTTAATTGTTTTGGGTTTGTTATTGTAGGTCTTTTCCTTCTCTTGTATTTCCTGCCTAGAGAATTTCCTTTAGCATTTGTTGTAAAGCTTGTTTGGTGGTGCTGAATTCTCTTAGCTTTTGCTTGTCTGTAAAGATTTTAATTTCTCTGTCGAATGTGAATGAGATCCTTGCTGCGTAGAGTAATCTTGATTGTAGGTTCTTCCCTTTCATCACTTTAAATATGTCCTGCCTCTCCCTTCTGGTTTGCAGAGGTTCTGCTGAAAGATCAGCTGTTAACCTTGTGGGGATTCCCTTGTATGTTACTTGTTGTTTTTCCCTTGCTGCTTTTAGTATTTTTTCTTTGTATTTAATTTTTGATAGTTTGATTAGTATGTGTCTTGGCTTGTTTCTCCTTGGATTTATCCTGTATGGGACTCTCTGTGCTTCCTGGACTTGATTGACTATTTCCTTTCCCATATTAGGGAAGTTTTCTACTATAATCTCTTCAAATATTTTCTCATTCCCTTTCTTTTTCTCTTCTTCTTCTGGGACCCCTATAATTCGAATGTTGGTGCATTTAATGTTGTCCCAGAGGTCTCTGAGACTGTCCTCAATTCTTTTCATTCTTTTTTCTTTATTCTGCTCTGCAGTTGTTATTTCCACTATTTTATCTTCCAGGTCACTTATCCGTTCTTTTGCCTCAGTTATTCTGCTATTGATTCCTTCTAGAGAATTTTTAATTTCATTTATTGTGTTGTTCATCATTGTTTGTTTGCTCTTAATTCTTCTAGGTCTTTGTTAAACGTTTCTTGTATCTTCTCCATGCAATTTCCAAGAGGTTGGATCATCTTTACTGTCATTATTCTGAATTCTTTTTCAGGTAGACTGCCTATTTTCTCTTCATTTGTTTGATCTGGTGGGTTTTTACCTCTCTCCTTCATCTGCTGTGTATTTCTCTGTCTTCTCATTTTGCTTACTTACTGTGTTTCGGGTCTCCTTTTCACAGGCTGCAGGTTCATAGTTCCTATTGTTTTTGGTGTCTGCCCCCGGGGGTAAGGATGGTTCAGTGGGTTGTTTAGGCTTTCTGGTAGAGGGGACTAGTGCCTGTGTTCTGGTGCATGAGACTGGATCTTGTCTTTCTGGTGGGCAGGACCTCATCCGGTTTTTTGTTTTGGGGTGTCTGTGACCTTATTATGATTTTAGGCAACCTCTCTGCTAATTTGTGGGGTTGTGTTCCTGTCTTGCTAGTTGTTTGGCATAGGGTGTCCAGCACTGTAGCTTGCTGCTCATTGAGTGGAGCTGGGTCTTAGCGTTCAGATGGAGATCTCTTGGAGAGCTTTTGCCATTTGATATTATGTGGAGCCAGGAGGTCTCTGGTGGACCAATGTCCTGAACTCAGCTCTTCCACCTCAGAGTCACTGGCCTGACACCTGGCCAGAGCATGAAGACCCTGTCAGCCACACAGCTTTGGGGAAGTCTGAGGTCTTCTGCCAGCATTCAGTAGGTATTTTGTAGGGGTTGTTCCACATGTAGATGTATTTCTGATGTATTTGTGGGGAGGAAGGTGATTGCCACATCTTACTCCTCTGCCATCTTGAAGGTCTCCCTCTCTGAGATTTCTTTAGAGCTAAGTTCTGTAGGTCAGAAATACAGCATGGCCTGGCTAGGTTCTCTACTCAGAGTATTGCAAGGTACAACTCTGGAGGCTGGGAAGTCCAAAATCAAGACATTCAGTGTCTGGTAAGAACTCACTTCTTGCTTTGTCCTCATGTAGTGGAAGGAGCCAATTTCAGTAGTTTTATGATGGAAACTGTATAGGTGGGTTTATGTTTATTTATAGAATCTATATGTGAATAACTAATAAGGGCTCCCAACTAAGCATGTTCAGTATTTTGACCACACACATTCAATTAATTTATTTTTAATTGAACTATAGTAGATTTACAATGTTGTGTTAATTTCTGTTATACAGCAAAGTGATTCAATTATACATATATATCCTTTTTAAAATATTCTTTTCCATTATGGTTCATCATAGGATACTGAATATAGTTCCCTGTGCTATACAGTAGAATCTTGTTATTTATTCATTCTATATATATTAGCTTACACCTGCTAATTCCAAACTCCAACTCCATCCCTCCTCCACCCCCTTCCCCTTGGCAACCACAAATCTGTTCTTTATGTCTGCAAGTCTGTTTTTGTTTTGTAGATAGCTTCATTTGTGTCATATTTTAGATTCCACATATAAGTGATATCATATGGTATTTGTCTTTCTCTTTCTGACTTACTTCACTTATTATGGTCATCTCTGGTTCCATCCATGTTGCTGCAAATGGCATTATTGGGTTCTTTTTATGCTGAGTAGTATTCCATTGCATATATATACCACAGCTTCTTTATCCATTCATCTGTTGATGGACATTTAGGTTGTTTCCATGTCTTGGCTATTGTGAATAGTGCTGCTATGCATATAGGATGCATGTATCTTTTTGAATTTGAGTTTTGTTTGGATTTTTGCCCAGGAGTGGGATTGCTGGATCATATGGTAATTCTATTTTTATTTTTTTGAGGAACCTCCATACTGTTTTCCATAATGGCTGCACCAATTTACATTCCCACAAACAGTGTAGGAGAGTTCCCTTTTCTCCACATCCTCTCCAGCACTTGTTATCTGTAGACTTTTTAGTGATGGCCATTCAGACCAGTGTGAGGTGGTACTTCATTCTAGATTTTTTGTTTGTTCTTCTAAAATTTTTATTGCAGTATAGTTGCTCTACAGTGTTGTGTTAGTTTCTACTGTATAGCAAACTGAAGCAGACATACATATACATATATCCCCTGTTTTTTGGATTTCCTTCCCATTTAGGTCACCACAGAGCATTGAATAGAATTCCCTGAGCTATACAGTAGGTTCTCATTCGTTATCTACTTTATACATAGTATCAGTAGTGTATATATGTCAATCCCAATCTCCCAATTCATCCCACCACCCCTCTTCCCCCCTGCTATCCATACGTTTGTTCTCTATGTGTGTCTCTACTTCTGCTTTGTAAATAAGATCATCTATACCAATTTTTTCAGATTCCACATATATGTGTTAATATATGATATTTGTTTTTCTGACTTACTTCACTCTGTATGACAGACTCTAGGTCCATCCACATCTCTACAAATGACCCAATTTTGTTCCTTTTATTGGCTGAGTAATATTCTATTGTACATATGTACCACATCTTCTTTATCCATTACTCTGTTGATGGACATCATAAAATCTACAAACAATAAATGTTGGAGACAGTGTGGCGAAAAGGGAACCCTCCTACACTGCTGGTGGGAATGTAAATTGTTACAGCCACTATGGAGAACTATGGAGGTTCCTTAAAAAACTAAATATAGAACTACCATGTAACCCAGCAATCTCACTACTGGGCATATACTCAGAGAAAACCATAATTCAAAAAGACACATGCACCCCAATGTTAATTGCAGCACTATTTACAATAGCCAGGACATGGAAGCAACCTCATTGTAGTTTTGATTTGCATTTCTCTAATAATTAGCAATGTTGAGCATCTTTTCATGTGACTATTGGCTATCTGTATTTCTTCTTTGGACAAATGTCTATTTAGGTCTTCTGTCCATTTTTTTGATTGGGTTGTTTGTTTTGTTGTTGTTGAGTTGTAGGTGCTGTTTGTATATTTTGGAAATGAATCCCTTGTTGGTCGCATCATTTGCAAATATTTTCTCCCATTCCATAGGTTATATTTTTGTTTTGTTTATGGTTTCCTTTGCCATACAAAAGCTTGTCAGTTTGATTAGGTCCCATTTGTTTATTTTTGTTTTTACTTCTATTGCCTTGGGAGAGTGACCTAAGAAAACATTGGTACAATTTATATCAGAGAATGTTTTGCCTAAGATCACTTCTAGGGAGCTTTATGGTGTCATGCCTTATGTTTAAGTCTTTAAACCATTTTGAGTTAATTTTTGTGTATGGTGTGAGGCTGTGTTCTAACTTCACTGGTTTACATGCGAATGTCCAACTTTCCCAACACCACTTGCTGAAGAGACTGTCTTCTTCCCATTGTATATCCTGGCCTCCTTTGTCAAAGATTAATTGACCATAGATGTGTGGGTTTATTTCTGGGCTCTCTATACCATGCCATTTTGATTACTATAGCTTTGTAGCATTGTCTGAAATCTGGGAGGGTTATGCCTCTTACTTTGTTCTTTTTCTTTAGGATTGCTTTGGAAATTCTGTTGTTTTTTTTAAAGGAATTTTTCCTGTAATTGATATCTATTCTCATAGGGTTCTGGTCAGAAAAGATGCTTGATACTATTTCAGTTTTCTTATTTACCAAGGCTTGATTTGTGACCCAGGATGTGATCTATCCTGGAGACTGTTCCCTGTGCACTTGAGACGAAAGTGTATTCTGCTGCATTTGGATGGAATGTCCTGAAGATATCTATTAAGTCCACTGGTCTAATGTGTCATTTTAGGCTTTCTTCTTCCCCCCCTTTTTTTTATACAGCAGGTCCTTATTAGTCATCAATTTTACACACATCAGTGTATACATGTCAATCCCAATCTCCCAATTCATCACACTCCCACCCCCACCCACCCGCGGCTTTCCCACCTTGGTGTCCATACGTTTGTTCTCTACATCTGTGTCTCAATTTCTGCCCTGCAAACTGGTTCATCTGTACCATTTTTCTAAGTTACACATATATGCGTTAACATATGATATTTGTTTTTCTCTTTCTGACTTACTTCATTCTGTATGACAGTCTCTAGATCCATCCACGTCTCAACAAATGACCTAATTTCGTTCCTTTTTATGGCTGAATGATATTCCATTGTATATATGCACCACATCTTCTTTATTCATTCATCTGTCGATGGGCATTTAGGTTGCTTCCATACCTGGCTATCGTAAATAGGGCTGCAATGAACGTTGGGGTGAATGTGTCTTTTTGAATTATGGTTTTCTCTGGGTATATGCCCAGTAGTGGGATTGCTGGATCATATGGTAATTCTATTCTTAGTTTTTTAAGGAACCTCCATACTGTTCTCTATAGTGGCTGTATCAATTTACACTCCCACCAACACTGCAAGAGGGTACCCTTTTCTCCACACCCTCGCCAGCATTTGTTGTTTGCAGATCTTCTGATAAAGCCCATTCTAACTGGAGTGAGGTGATACATCATTGTAGTTGTGATTTGCATTTCTCTAATAATTAGTGATGTTAGCGGCTTCTCATGTGCTTATTAAAAATTTTAAGATTTTTCATTCTAGTTCTGTAAAAATTGCCATTGGTAATTTGACAGGGATTGCATTGAATCTGTAGATTGCTTTGTGTAGTACAGTCATTTTCACAATATTGATTCTTCCAATCAAAGAACATGGAATATATCTCAATCTGTTTGTATCATCTTTAATTTCTTTCATCAGTGCCTTATACTTTTCTGCATACAGGTCTTTTGTCTCCCTGGTAGGTTTATTCCTAGGTATTTTATTCTTTTAGTTGCAGTGGTAAATGGGAGTGTTTCCTTAATTTCTCTTTCATATTTTTCTTCCTTAGTGTATAGGAATGCAAGAGATTTCTGTGCATTAATTTTGTATCCTGCAACTTTACCAAATTCACTGATTAGCTCTAGTAGTTTTCTGGTGGCATTTTTAGGATTCTCTATGTATACTATCATGTCATCTGCAAACAGTGATACTTTTACTTCTTCTTTTCCAATTTGTATTCCTTTTATTTCTTTTGCTTCTCTGATTGCTGTGGCTAGGACTTTGAAAACTATGTTGAATAATAGTGGTAAGAGTGGACATCCTTCTCTCGTTCCTATCTTAGAGGAAATGCTTTCAGTTTTTCACCATTGAGAATGATGTTTGCTGAGGGTTTGCCATATATGGCCTTTATTATGTTCAGGTAGGTTCCCTCTATGCCCACTTTCTGGAGAGTTTTTATCTTAAATGGGTGTTGCACTTTGTCAAAATATTTTTCTGCATCTATTGAGATCATATGGTTTTTATTCTTCAATTTGTTAATATGGTGTATCACATTGATTGATTTGCATATACTGAAGAATCCTTGCATCCCTGGGATAAATCCCACTTGATCATGGTGTATGATCCTTTTAATGTGTTGTTGGATTCTGTTTGCTAGTGTTTTGTTGAGGATTTTTGCATCTATATTCATCAGTGATATTGGTCTGTAATTTTCTTTTCCTGTAGTATTTTTGTCTGGTTTTGGTATCAGGGTGACGGTGGCCTCATAGAATGGGTTTGGGAGCGTTCCACCCTCTGCAATTTTTTGGAAGGGTTTGAGAAGACTGGGTGTTGGCTCTTCTATAAATGTTTGATAGAATTCCCCTGTGAAGCCATCTGGTCCTGGACTTTTGTTTGTTGGAAGATTTTTAAACACAGTTTCAACTTCATTACTTGTAAATGGTATGTTCATATTTTCTATTGCTTCCTGGTTCAGTCTTGGAAGATTATACCTTTCTAAGAATTTGTCCATTTCTTCCAGGTTGTCCATTTTATTGGCAGAGTTGCTTGTAGTTGTCTCTTAGGATACTTTGTAATTCTGTGGTGTCTGTTGTAACTTCTCCTTTTTCATTTCTAATTTTATTGATTTGAGACCTCTCCCTATTTTTCTTCATGAGTCTGACTAATGGTTTATCAATTTTGTTTATCTTCTCAGAGAACCAGCTTTTAGTTATATTGATCTTTGCTATTTTTTGTTTCTATTTCATTTATTTCTGCTCTGATTTTTATGATTTCTTTCCTTCTGCTAACTTTGGGTTTTGTTTGTTCTTCTTTCTCTACTTCCTTTAGGTGTAAGGTTAGATTATTTATTTGAGATTTTTCTTGTTTCTTGAGGTAGGCTTGTATAGCTATAAACTTCCCTCTTAGAACTGATTTTGCTGCATCCCATAGGTTTTGGATGGTCCTGTTTTCATTGTCATTTGTCTCTAGGTATTTTTTGATTTCCACTTTGATTTCTTCAGTGATCTCTTGGTTATTTAGTAATGTATTGTTTAGCCTCCATGTGTTTGTGTTTTTTTACGTTTTTTCCCCTGTAATTCATTTCTAGTCTCATAGCGTTGTGGTCAGACAAGATGCTTGATATGGTTTCAATTTTCTTAAACTTACTGAGGCATGATTTGTGACCCAAGATGTGTCCTGGAAATGTTCCGTGCGCACTTGCGAAGAAAGTGTAATCTGCTGTTTTTGGATGGAATGTCCGATAAATATCAATTAAATCTATCTGGTCTTCTGTGTCATTTAAAGCTACTGTTTCCTTATTTATTTTCATTTTGGATGATCTGCCAATTTGTGTAAATAAGGTGTTAAAGTCCCCCACTATTATTGTGTTATTATCGATTTCCTCTTTTACAGCTGTTAGCAGTTGCCTTAGGTATTGAGGTGCTCCTATGTTGGGTGCATATATATTTATAATTGTTATGTCTTCTTCTTGGATTGATTCCTTGAGCATTATGTAGTTTCCTTCCTTGTCTCTTGTAACATTCTTTATTTTAGTCTATTTTATCTGGTATGAGTATTGCTACTCCAGCTTTCTTTTGATTTCCATTTGCATGCAATATCTTTTTCCATCCCCTCACTTTCAGTCTGTATGTGTCCCTAGGTCTGAAGTGGGTCTCTTGTAGACAGCATATATATGGGTCTTATTTTTGTATCCATTCAGCAAGCCTGTGTCTTTTGGTTGGAGCATTTAATCCATTCACGTTTAACGTAATTATTGATATGTATGTTCCTATAACCATTTTCTTAATGGTTTTGGGTTTGTTTTTTTTAGGTGCTTGTCTTCTCTTGTGTTTCCCACTTAGAGAAGTTCCTTTAGCATTTGTTGTAGAGCTGCTTTGGTGGTGCTGAATTCTCTTACCTTTTGCTTGTCTGTTAAGCTTTTGATTTCTCCATCGAATCTGAATGAAATCCTTGCCGGGTAGAGTAATCTTGGTTGTACGTACTTCCCTTTCATCACTTTAAGTATATCATGCCAGTCCCTTCTGGCCTGTAGAGTTTCTGCTGAGAAATCAGCTGTTAACCTTATGGGAGTTCCCTTGTATGTTATTTGTCATTTTTCCCTTGCTGCTTTCAATAACTTTTCCTTGTGTTTAATTTTTGCCAATTTGATTACTATGTGTCTCAGTGTGTTTCTCCTTGGGTTTAACCTGTATGGGACTCTCTGGGCTTCCTGGACTTGGGTGGCTATTTCCTTTCCAATGTTAGGGAAGTTTTCAATTATAATCTTTTCAAATATTTTGTCTGGTCATTTCTCTCTCTCTTCTCCTTCTGGGACCGCTATAATGCGAATGTTGTTGCATTTAATGTTGTCCCAGAGGTCTCTTAGGCTGTCTTCATTTCTTTTCATTCTTTTTTCTTTATTCTGTTCCACAGAAGTGAATTCCACCATTCTGTCTTCCAGGTCACTTATCCATTCTGCTGCCTGTTATTCTGCTCTTGATTCCTTCTAGTGTAGTTTTCATTTCAGTTATTGTATTGTTCATCTCTGTTTGTTTGGTCTTTAATTCTTCTAGGTCTTTGTTAAACATTTTTCCACCTTCTTGCTCTTTGCCTCCATTGTTTTTCTGAGGTCCTGGATCATCTTCACTATCATTATTCTGAATTCTTTTTCTGGAAGGTTCCCTATCTCCACTTCATTTAGTTGTTTTTCTGGGATTTTTTTCTTGTTCCTTCATCTGGTACATAGCTCTCTGTGTTTTCATCTTTCTATCTTTCTATGAATGTGGTTTTCGTTCCACAGGCTGCAGGATGGTAGTTCTTGTTGCTTCTGCTGTCTGCCATGTGGTGGATGAGGCTATCTAAGAGGCTTGTGCAGGTTTCCTGATGGGAGGGACTGGTGGAGGGTAGAGCTGGGTGTTGCTCTGGTGGGCAGAGCTCTGTAATACTTTAATCCATTTGACCTCTGATGGGTGGGGCCAGGTTCCTGCCCTGTTGGTTGTTTGGCATGAGGCAACTCAACCCTGGATCCTACCTGGGCTCTTTGGTGGGGCTAGTGGCAGACTCTGGGAGGGTTCAAGCAAAGGAGTACTTGCCAGAACTTCTGCTGCCAGTGTCCTTTTCCCCATGGTGAGCCACAGCCACCCCCCGCCTCTGCAGGAGACCCTCCAACACTAGCAGGTAGGTCTGGTTCAATCTCCCCTGGGGTCACTGCTCCTTACCCTGAGTCCTGATGCACACACTATTTTGTGTGTGCCCTCCAAGAGTGGAATCTCTTTTTCCCCCAGTCCTGTCAAAGTCCTGAAATCAAATCCCATTAGGCTTCAAAGTCTGATTCTCTAGGAATTCCTCCTCCCGTTGCCAGACCCCCAGGTTGGGAAGCCTCATGTGGGGCTCAGAACCTTCACTCCAGTGGGTGGACTTCTGTGGTACAAGTGTTCTCCAGTCTGTGAGTCACCGACCCAGCAGTTATGGGATTTGATTTTGCTGTGATTGCACCCCTCTTACCATCTCATTGTTGCTTCTCCTTGTCTTTGGTTGTGGGGTATCTTTTTTGGTGAGTTCCAGTGTCTTCCTGTCGATGATTGTCCAGCAGCTATTTGTGATTCTGGTGTTCTCACAAGAGTAAGTGAGAGGACGTCCTACCACTCTGCCATCTTTGTTCAGCTCCAAGTCTTTCTTCTTTAAAGTGGCCATTATTTCTTAAATTGTTTTTCTGCACTTTTCTCTTCTTCCTTTTGGTGGCTCCTTTTATGTATGTTGTATACTTGATGGTGTTCCACAGTTCCCTGAGACTCTGGTAGTTTGTTTTCATTCTTTTTTGCTTTCTGTCCTTATGATTGACTAATCTCTATTGATCTATCTTCAAGTTCATTGATTCTTTTCTCTGCCAGCACAGATCTGCTGTTGAACTCCCCTAGTGAATTTTTCTTTTCTGACATTTTCAACTCCCTGAATTTCCATTAAATTTTTTTTTCTTTTTATTGATATTCTTTATTTAATGAAGTATTGTCAGCATTCCTTCCTTTACTTATTTAAAGTTTCCTTTAGTTATTTAAGCATGTTTATAATAGCTGATTAAAGTCTTTGTCTGTAGGTCGAATACCTGGGTCCTCTTAGAGACAGTTTCTATTGACTAGTTTTCTTCCTTTGTAGAGGTTATACTTTCCTTTTTCTTTGCATCTCTTGTACTTTTTGTTGAAAACTTGACATTTTAGATAATATATTGTAGAATCTCTGGATTGCAATTCACCCCCTATCCCAGGGGTTTGTTTTTGTTCTGTTTGTTAATTGCTTAGTGATTTACCTGGTCTAATTCTATAGAGGTTATCTCCCCTGCAGTGTGAAGCTACTTATGTCTCTGCTCATTGTTTTTACATTTATGCTTTGCTTCCTAGAGGTCACCACTGGGTCAGCACAACTTAGTGGTCAGCCAATGACTGGTCAGAAGTTGCACTTCAATACTTTGAGCTAGTAAGTTTTCCACTCGTTGCTGATGCATCAAGTGTGGTTTAGGGACTGCATTCAAAGTTTACTTAGCCTCTAAGTTTGCTCCAACTCTTACTTTCTGAGTAAACAGGCCTCATATTCAACTAGAGATGGGTATTTAACTAGGGTTCTTTCTGATCTCTCTTGAGCATGTGTGCAGCCTTCTACAAGCCCGCCAGCTTCCAAACCACCAGGAATATGTAAAATTTTATCAATGGCCATCATGGCTCTCTAATTCTGATTTTTATTATATTTCTGGCTGGTATGCTAGTATGTTGCTTGCCACAAACAGTGGCATGACCTCAGTCAAGCTATGAGATTGGCCTTCCTGGATGTTTGCTCTTGTTCTTGGATTATTCCACTGTATTGACAAAACTCCTGGGAATGAGTTTTTCTACATTCCAATCTAAATCAAATCACCGCCCTCTGGCAGCAAGGTTGCTGGTCCTATGGACTGTCCCACCCTAGTAGAACTACTACATTATGGAACAGGATTGGCAGAATGGAAGCAGGCCTAGACCAAAATTCCACAAACTCCCAACTATTCCTCTTGAGGTTCAGTAGTTTTTCCTGAATAATGTTTCTCAATTTATTATATATCTTTTTTCAATTTCTAGAATCTGAAGTAGTTGTTTTGACAATTTTGTCCAGTTTTATTGTTTCTTTTTGGTGAGATGATTTGCTAAACTTCTCACTCAGCCATTCTACAAGTCCTACCCTATCAACAAGTAATTTTTAAAAAGTTGCTAAACTTTTCTTAAACTTTTTTTTTACCATATTTGAGATGTCAAAACTAAGTATATGCTTTCTAACATCTTCTGAAATTCCTACAGATAGGATAATAAAGAAGGTCAAAGAGAATAAACATATAATAGTAAGGCCAAAGAGAATAAGCATATAATAGTATTAAGGATTGGAAAGGAATTCATCTGTGGACCAGAGGTTTTAACAATATTTATAAGGGAGAAAGCTATTAGGATAATATTGACATATAAACCAAAGCATAGAAAAGAAACAGTATAATTATGATGGTTTGAAAGGGCAATACATAGTAGTCACAATTCATCTTCTTGGCTAGAAATGTGAAGATACCTTGTGCAATTGACTGGGTATTTATGTCCCCCCCAAAATTTATACTTTGAAAACTTAATTCCCAGTGTGATGGTACAGGAGTAGGGCCTTTGGGAGATTATTAGGTCATGAGGCTAGAGTCCTAATAAATGGTATTAGTGCCTTTACAAAATAGACCCCCAAAAGCTCCCTTCTCCTTTCTGCCATGTGCACAAAGAGCAAGAAGACAGTTATCTATATACCAAAAGTGGGTTCTCACCAGACATAGAAGCTGCTGGTGCCTTAATCTTGGACTTCTCAGCCTCCAGAACTGGCAGAAATAAATTTCTGTTGTTTACAAGCTAGCCAGTCAATGGTATTCTATTATAGAAGCCTGAACTAAGACACTTCATTAGATCCTGATTCTATTCTATGGGAGAAACTCCCTTGTCTCTAGTCCTCTGGGGCTTGTGACTTTGCCTTCTGAGACAAATTTCCTTATCTATTTTCCTCTAGGCCACATCTGAAGTTGGAATTGGAAAGTGGGCCTCTTTGGAGGTTGTATAAATTTCACAGCCTGCTTTCTAATGCAAGTTTGGGGGCTGGTGGTTGTTTTATAGACTGAAAAATTACTGGCATTTTCAGGCCAGATTTGTGGTTTTGTTGAGAATACAATTCCATCAAAATTTAGTAAGCTTTCAATCTATTTACTACCAGTTGGTTCCATGTCAAAATTTCTTCTTGTCATGGTTCTTAAGCCTTCCAACTCTCTTATTTATTCACTTCTGTGCTTAGCAAATTTAATTCTCTGTTATTTTAACAGTGGCTATTTTAAGGTCATCTAAAACAACAGGCTGGATTAGGAAGGCATCACATCTACAGGGCCACCACAGTCCACATGAAAAGTCTTAATGAGCAATTTTTGAAAATGGTACTGACCAAAGTCTCTACTTTATGAGGCATAGTTGCAGTTGACTTTCCCAGCTTTGAGGGTCCAAATTATTAGATGTTATATTAGTTTAAATTGTAAGCCACAGTCAGAGAATGTGACTCCCTTAGTTTTCATTTTTACTTGTAAATGGGTTAATTCTTGCCTGATATATCTCTCATGATACCTTGCTAAAAGCAGCATGGAACAGTTAACACATAAACACACACCAACAATCTATCTTTTTGTTTTGTTTTGTTTTTTGGACCACTTCCTTTAGAAAACTATGGGTACAACAAGCACATGGTCTGCTCTCCACGTTATCAGCAGTAACAGGTTCACCAAATATTCTTCTATGACATTACAAATGTAACCACCTTTCTAACCTTCCATTATATGTTTCCTTGCTGCACAGTGACTGATTAATCAATGTCACATATTTTAGGTTTTTGTTATGGCAGTACTCTACTCTTGGTAGCAGTTTTTGTATCACTTAAGGTAAAGTATAAGCTGCTATAATAAAAAGGCACAAAATAAAGTTACTCAAATGAGATAGGGATTTTTCTCTCACCTAACAGTCCAGAGCAAGGCATCTCTTCTTCACGAGGTCATCCAGAGACACAGCCTATATAATTCCTTAGGAAGTTGCCCCATCTATACGGTGGGACCTTGTCAGCCAGCACTATAATTGTGATCCAGCTTACAAAAAGAGGAAAGAGAAAATGGTTGGCAAGCATTTTCATTCTTAAAAGACTTGAATGGATATTTCACACTTTTATTAGATACCCTTGGCCTGACATTGGTCAAATGGCCATATCTACTTCAAGGGAGACTGGGAAATGACAATTAATTCCAGTTAGGTAGTCATGGGCACAGCTAAAACTTGGTGATTCCATTATTAAGAGTAATGTGTTGGATAGATGTTGGGAAACAGCAAACTATCACAGTGGGTTTGAGAAGGTTGATAACCACTTAACATGATATACTGTTGATTTTTTTTTTTAAAAAAGGAGCATATACACATTAGTTTTATAAAAATTACTTTAAAGAAGATGTTTCTAAAATAATAGCTATTTCAGGTCAGGCCTACACCCTAGGCAACTGACTCTGGAAGAGAAAACGGTGTAGAATTTTATAAACTTTTAAAAAATTATATGATTTAGGTGTACAGAATTTTAATTTAATGTTGATATATACTACAAAGTGATCACCATCACAAGTCTAGTTGCCATCCATCACCATACAGTTGATCCCCTTCACCCACTTTGCCCACCTTCCAATCCCCTTTCCCTTTGGTAACTGCTAATCTGTTCTCTGTATCTATGAGTTGTTTTTGTTTTATTTTGTTTGCTCATTGTTTCTTTTTGGTTCCACATATGAGTGAAATCATATGGTATCTGTCTTTGTCTGACTTATTTCACTTAATACATTCAAGGTCCATCCATGTTGTCTCAAATGGCAGAATTTCATTCTTTTATGGCTGAATAGTATTCCATTGTGTATATATAAATATACACCATATCTTCTTTATCCATTCATCCATCGATGGATACTTTGGTTTTTTTCCATATCTTGGCTATTGTAAATAATGCTGCAATGAACATAGGGAATATATTTTTCAAATTAGTGTTTTCATATTCTTCAGATATATACCTAGAAGTGGAATAGTGGGGTCATACAGTAGTTATATTCATAATCTTTTGAGGAATCTCCATACTGTTTTCCATAGTAGCTGCACCAATCTACAGTCCCACCAACAGTGTACAAGAGTTCCCTTTTCTCCACATCCTCTCCAACATGTGTTATTTCTTGTCTTTTTGGTAATAGCCATTCTATTGGTGTGAGGTGAGGTGATACTTCATTGTGGTTTTGATTTGCATTTCCCTAATAATTAGTAATGTTGAACATCTTTCCATGTGCCTGTTGGTCATCTGTATGTCTTCTTTGGAAAAATGTCAATTCAGGTCCTCTGCCTATTTTAAAATCATGTTGTTTGCCTTTTTTGTTGAATTGTATGAATTCTTCATGTATTTTGGATATTAACCCCTTATCAAATATATGATTTACAAATATCTTCTCTCTTTAAGTAGATTGTGGAGTCAGGTCCACAAAAACATTGCTAAGATTGATGTCAAAGAAGATACTGCCTGTTTTCTTCTAGGAATTTTATGATTTTAGGTCTTACATTCAATACTTTAATTCATTTTGAGTTAATTCTTGTATGTGGTATAAGATAGTGATCCAGTTTTCCCAACACTATTTATTGAAAAGGCTGGTTTTTTGTCATTGTATATTCTTACTTCCCTTGTTGTAACTTAATTGTCCATATATGTGTGCATTTATATCTGGACTCTCTATTCTGTTCCATTGATCTGTGTGTCTGTTTTTGTGAGAGTACCATCTTGTTTTGATTATTGTAGCTCTGTAGTATAGCTTGAAATCAGGGAGCATGATGTTTAGTTCTTTATTCTCAAGATTGTTTAGTTTAGTTCTTTATTCTCAAGATTGTTTTGGCTATTTGGGTCTTTTGTGGTTCCACACAGATTTTAGGATTATTTGTTCTAGTTCTGTGAAATATGCTGTTGGAATTTTGATAGGGAGTACACTGAATCTGTAGACTGTTTTAGGTACTATGGACATTTTAACAATACTAATTCTTCCAATGCATAAGCACAATACTTTTCCATTTATTTGTGTCTTCTTCAATTTCTTTCAGCAGTGTTGTATAGTTTTCAGTGAACATGTCCTTTACCTCCTTGCTTAAATTTATTCCTAGGTATTTTATTATTTTTGATGCAATTGTAAAAGGGATTGTTTTCTTAATTTCTCTTTCTGAAAGTTATTTATTAGTTTATGGAAAAATAAGAGATTTCTGTATATTGATATTGTATCCCATGACTTTATTAAATTCACTAGTTACAACATTTTTCTTTCTTTTTTTTTTTGGTGGACTGTTTAGGGTTTTCTATATATAGTATCATGTCATAGGCAAAGAGAGAAAGTTTTACTTCTTCCTTTCCAATTTGGATTCCTTTATTTCTTTCTCTTACCTAATTGCTATGCCTAGAACCTCCACTACAAGATTGAATAAAAGTAGTGATAGTGGGTATTCTTGTCTTGGTCCTGATCTTAGAGGAAATGCTTTCAGCTTTTCACAGTTGTTGTGAAACTGTTGTGAGTATGTTGGCTGTGGATTTGTCACATATGGTCTTTATAATGCCGAGGTATGTACCCGCTATACCCACTTTGTTGAGTGTTTTTTTTTTAATCATAAATGGATGTTGAATTTTGTCAAATGTTTTTTCTACATCTATTGAGATGATATGATTTTTATTCTTCATTTTGTTAATGTGATGTACCATGTTGATTGATTTGCAGATGTTGAGCCATCCTTGCATCCTTAGAATAAATCCCACTTGGTCATGGTGTATGATTGTTTTAATATATTGTTGGATTTGGTTTATTAATATTTTGTTGAGGATTTTTGCATCTATGTTCAGCAAGGATATTGGCCTGTAATTTTCTTTTTTGGTCATTGTCCTTGTCCTTTTGGTATCAGGGTAATGCTTGCTTTGTAAAATGTACTTGGATGTGTTCCTTCTGCTTCAATTTTTTTGGAACAGATTGAGGATAGATGTTAACTCTTCTTTGAGTGTTTTGTGGAATTCACCAGTGAAGTCATCTAGTCTGGGGATTTTCTTTGTTGGGAGAATTTTTATTACTGTTTCAACCTCCTTACTAGTAATCAATCTATTCATATTTTCTATTTATTCCTGAGTCTTGGAAGATTGTACATTTATAGGAGTTTATCTATTTCTTCTACATTATCCAATTTTTTGACATGAACTTGTTTATAGTAGTCTCTTATGATTCCTTGTATTTCTGCAGTATCAGTTGTAACTTCTTTCATCTCTAACTTTATTTATTTAAATCCTCTCTTTTTCTTGGTCAGTCTAGCTAAAGATTTGTCAATTTTTCCCCCAAAGAATCAGCTCTTAATTTAATCAATTTTTTCTACAGTTCTTTTTAATTTTATTTGTTTTATACAGCAGGTTCTTATTAGTCATCAATTTTATACACATCAGTGTATACATGTCAATCTCAATCGCCCAATTATAGATTTTTAAAGTTTCTATTTTATTTATTTCTGCTCTGATCTTCATTATTTTCTCCTTCTACTAATCTTGGGTTTCATTTGTTCATCTTGTAGTTCCTTTAGGCATAAGGTCAGGTTAATTATTTGACATGTTTGTTGTTTCCTGAGGTAGGCTTGTATTGCTATAAACTTCCGTCTTAGAACTACATTTGCTGTGTCCTATAGATTTTTGGTCATTGTGTTTCTATTTTCATTGACTCCAGGCATTTAAAAAATATTTCCTCTTTTGTTTCTTCAGTGACCCATTGCTTAGCCTCCACATGTTTTGTTTTGCTTTATTTTTGCATTTTTTTCCTTGTAGTTGATTTCTAGTCTCATACAGTTGTTGGAAAAGATGCTTGATAGTATTTCAATTTTCTTAAGTTTATTGAGATTTGTTTTGTGGCCTATCATGTGATTTATCCTGGAGAATATTCCATATGCACTTGAGAAGAATGTATTCTGCACCTTTTAGGTGGGATGTTCTATATATCTATTAAGTCCATCTGATATCATGTGTCATTTAAGGTCAGTGTTTCATTATTGACATTCTGTCTGGTTGATCTGTACATTTTTGTTAGTGGAGTTAAAGTTGCCTGCTATTATCACTCTACTCTCAATTTCTCCCCTTATGTCTGTTAATATTTGCTTTATATATTTAGGTGTTCCTGTGTTGGGTGCATATATATTTACAATTATTATATCTTATTGTTGGGTTGGTCCCTTTATCATTATGTAATGTCCTTGTCTCTTGTTACAGACTCTGTTTTAAGGTCTATTTTGTCTGATATAAGTATTGCTACCCCAGCTTTCTTTTCGTTTCCATTTGAATGGAATATTTTTCCATCCCCTCACTTTCAGTTTATGTGTGTCTTTTGATCTAAGTGAGTCTCTTATAGGCAGCACTTATGTGCGTCTTGTTTTCTTGTATCCATTCAGCCACTCTATGGCTTTTGATTGGAACATTTAGTCCATTTACATTTAAAGTAATTTTTGACATCCTTATTGCCATTTTATTTGTTTTAGGATTGTTTTTGCTCTCTTTCCTTGTGATTTGATGACTATCTTTAGTGTTATGTTTGGATTCCTTTCTCTTTCTGGTATATCTATTACATATTTTTGGTTAGTGATTACCATGAGGTTTATGTGTGTATCCCTGAACTACTTATTGTGGATGTAGACAATTTTACTACTGTCTTTTAACCTTCCTACTACCTTATAAATTGCAGATCTAGTCCCTTTACTGTATGTTTGCCTTTACTAATGATATTGTGTGTTTGTAATTTTCATATTTCTAGTTGTGGCCTTTTCTTTTCCACTTAGAGAGGTCTCTTTAACATTTCTTGTAAAGTTGGTTTAGTGGTACTGAACTCTTTTAGGTTTCTATTATGAAACTCTTTATCTTTCTTTTAAATCTAAATGAAAGCCTTGCCAGTTAAAGTATACTTGGTTGTAGATTTTTTTGCCTTTCATCATTTTAAATATCATGTCTCTCCATTATAGCCTGCAAAGTTCCTGCTTAAAAGTCAGCTGAGAGTCTTATGGGAGTTCCCTTATTCATAACTAGTTGCTTTTTCCTTGTTGTTTCAAAAATTCTCTTTCATTTTTGCCATTCTGATTACAATTTGTCTTAGTGTAGATCTCTTTGGTTTCATTTTGTTTGAAACTCTCTGGACTTCCTGGACCTGGATATCTGTTTCCTTCCCCAGGTTAGGGAAGTTTACCATTATATATCTTCATAGAAGTTTTCTGCCCCTTTCTCTTTCTCTATTCTCTTTATGCACACTTATAATGCAAATGTTAGTACACATGATGTTGTCCCAGACATCTCTTAAACTATCCTCAGTTTTAAAAATTCTTTTTTCTGTTCACCTTGGGTGATTTCCACCACTCTGTCTTCCAGTTTGCTGATTCTTTCTTCTGTATCATCTAATCTACTGTTGACTTCTAGTGTATTTTTTTCACTTATTGTATTTTTTGGTTCTGTTAGATTCTTCTTCATAATTTCTCTTCTTTGAAAATCCCACTGTGTTTTCCATTCTTTTCCCAAGTTTGGTAGGCAATTTTATGATCATTACCTTGAATTCTATATTGGGTGGATTGCTTATCATCACCTCATATAGTTCTTTTTCTGAGGTTATGTCTTGTTCCTCCTTTTGGAAGATATTCCTCTGTCTCCTCATTTTTCCCAATCCTCTCTGTTTATTTCTATTTTTAGGTTGGTCAGTTATATTTCCCAATATTGGAGAAGTGGTCTTATGTAGAAGTGGTCCTATGGGGCCCAGCAGAATGCTCCCCTCTGGTCATCAGTTATATGCTCTAGAAGAGCCCATGATGTGGGCTGTGTGTGCCCTTAGGTTGCAGTGGGGCTGACTACGCTGGGTGTCCTCATAGGTAGGGCTGGACCCTGGCTCAGCTGGCTGAGTCTGTGTCTTTTGAAGAGGCTGTTGGCCTACTGGAGGTCAGAACCTGGTCCTCATGCAGCTATCTACATGGCCTGAGGGGAGTTGAGGCTGGTACCGGCCTGCTGGTGGGCAGTGCTGGGTCCCTGTGTGGTTGACTGCTTGGCCTTGGGGGGACTTGATACTGGTGCCATCCTGCTGGTGGACATGTTAGCACCCAGTGCTACTAGGCTAGAGGGATTATTCCAAAGTGGCATTTGCCATCACCATTGTTATTGCAGTAAAATGATTACCACCAAATGGCTGCTGCCATGTTTCCATCCCCAAGGGGAGTCCGAGCCGACTCCTGCCTCTCCAGGATGTTGTCCAAGATCAATAAATGGGTTGGACACAGGCTCCTTTCAAACTACTGCCTCCATGGTGGAACTCAGAGCATGTGAGATTTTTTGCATGGCTTTAAGAATGGAGTCCCTTCCTGGGAAAGAAAAACAGGACTGGAGGGATCAGGCGCCCTGACTCCAGAGTATACTACAAAACTACAGTTATCAAAACAGTATGGTAGGGCTTCCCTGGTGGTGCACTGGTTGAGAGTCCACCTGCTGATGCAGGGAACACGGGTTCATGCCCCAGTCCAGGAGGATCCCACATGCCGCAGAGCAGCTGGGCCCATGAGCCATGGCCACTGAGCCTGCGCATCCAGAGCCTGTGCTCCGCAACGGGAGAGGCCACAGCAGTGAGAGGTCCGCGTACCGCAGAAAAAACAAACAAACAAAAAAACCCACCAAAAACATTATGGTACTGGCACAAAAATAGAAATGTAGATCAATGGAAGAGGATAGAAAGCCTAGAAATAAACTCATGTACCTATGGTAAATTAACCTATAACAAAGGAGGCAAGAATATACAATGGAGAAAAGACAGTCTCTTCAATAAGTGGTGCCGGGAAAACCAGACAGGTACATGTAAAAGAATAAAATTATAACATTCTTTAACACAATACACAAAAATAAACTCAAAATGGATTAAAGACCTAAATGTAAGACTGAATATTATTAAACTCTTAGAGGAAAACATAGCTAGAACACTCTTTGACATAAACTGCAGCAATATCTTTTTGAATCCACCTCTTAATGAAAATAAAACAAAAATAAACAAATGGTACCCAATTAAACTTAAAAGCTTTAGCACAGAAAAAGAAACCATAATCAAAACGAAAAGATAACCCACGTAATGGTAGAAAATATCTGCAAATGAAGCGACCAAAAAGGGATTAATCTCCCAAATATACAAACAGCTCATGCAGCTCAATATCAAAAAAACAAACAACCCAATTAAAAATGGGCAGAAGACATAAATAGACACTTCTCCAAAGAAGACATACAGGTGGCCAAAAGGCACATGAAAAGATGTTCAGCATCACTAATTATTAGAGAAATGCAAGTCAAAACTACAATGAGGTACCATCTCAGACCAGTCAGAATGGCCATCATCATAAAGCCTACAAACAATAAATGCTGGAGATGGTGTGGAGAAAAGGGAATCCTCCTACACTGTTGGAGGGAATGTAAATTGGTACAACCACTATGTAGAACAGTATAAAGGTACCTTAAAAAACTAAAAATAGAACTACCATATGATCCAGCAGTCCCACTCCTGAGCATATATCCGAAGAAAACCATAATTCAAAAAGACACATGCACCCCAATGTTCATTGCAGCACTATTTACAATAGCTAAGACATGGAAGTAAGCTAAATGTACATCGACAGACGAATGGATAAAGAGGATGTGGTACATATATACAATGGAATATTACTCAGCCATAAAAATGAAATAATGTCATTTGCAGCAATATGGATGGACCAAGAGATTATCATACTAAGTGAAGTAAGTCAGAGGAAAACAAATATGATATCACTTATATGTGGATCTAAAAAAATGATACAAATGAACTTATTTACAAAACAGAAAGATATTCACAGACTCTGAAAACACACTTATGGTTACCAAAGTGGAAAGGAGGGGTGTGGGAATAAATTAGGAGTTTGGGATTAACATATACACACTAAGATTTCCAAAAGTAATTATTGGGCTTCCCTGGTGATGCAGTGGTTGAGAGTCCGCCTGCCAATGCAGGGGACATGTGTTCGTGCCCCAGTCGGGGAAGATCCCACATGCCACAGAGCAGTTGGGCCTGTGAGCCATGGCCGCTGAGCCTGTGCATCCGGAGCCTGTGCTCCACAACGTGAGAGGCCACAACAGTGAGAGGCCCATGTACCGCAAAAAAAAAAAAAAAAAGTAATTGTCTTTTCTTTATGCTTCTTGACAAAAGCAAGCAGCATATCAGATGTAAACATATAGCACAGTTAGAATTTATTTAGTTATTTGTACAAATCCAAGGCAGATTTTTGTTTTGTTTGGTTTCGGTTTTGGCTGTGTTGGGCCTTCATTGCTGCATGTAGGCTTTCTCTAGTTGTGGCGAGTGGGGGCTACTCTTCATTGCGGTGCACAGGCTTCTTATTGTGGTGGCTTCTCATTGTGAACATGGGCTCTAGGCACACAGGCTTCAGTAGTTGTGGCACATGGGCTCGGTAGTTGTGGCTCACAGGCTCCAGAGCACAGGCTCAGTAGTTGTGGCACACAGGCTCAGTTGTCCTGTGGCATGTGGAGTCTTCCCAGATCAGGGCTCGAACCCGTGTCCCCTGCATTGGCAGGCAGGTTCTTAACCACTGTACCAGCAGGGAAGTCCCCCAAGACAGATTTAATGGCACTTTTAAGATTACCTAAAATATAGTATATGTTACATTAAATCTAAGTAAGGAATTTATTTTATGTTTTATTAATTCAATAAATATTGCCTGAGTATCTCCTTCAGGCATTATACTTCCAAAGATGATGTAAAAGGAGAAATTATTCAAGTGGATGTAATACACATATTCACTAAAACAAGTAAGTTGTCGTTAATTAGAAGGCACTGTTGGTAGTGTTATGGAGTTAGCAGGTGTGATACTTTATACAAAAACGATATGCTAGAGAACTAGAATTTGAAGATTCCATTGTAATTAGGGATTTCAAAAAGTAAAACATAAAAATATTCCAAAGTCTAAAGTAGTAGTTCTCAATTAGGGATGATTTGGCAATGTCTAGAGATAGTCTGGGTTGTCACAACTGGGGAGGTGCTACCAGCCCACTACTTCTACCAGTAGGTAGAAGCCAGGGATATTGTTAAACATCCTCCATTGCATAGGACAGCCCTTCACAGCAAAGAATTAGTTGGCCAAAAATGTCAATAGTGCCAAGGTTGAGAAACCCAGGCCTAAAGTGACTTAAGTGATTGAATGTGATTTCATAAGTATTAATGTATTCTCTGAAAGACACAATGACATGTAAGTGTATTTTCATAAATATGAAAAATGATGTAGTCAGAACAAACATAATATATTTTATACAACATAGACCCATTGCTGTGCATTTATAATTACAAAAATACCAATGGAAAAAATTTTTGAATAGCATTATATTGACTTTCTTAGATGAGCAGTGATTTTTACCTTCTGAAGATTTTACAATGCAGATATTTCTTTCATTTCTTCAGCAAATTTTTAAAGAACATCTATTTTCTAGATGTTCTATGTAAGATGCTGAAATTCAACTAACAGCTTTAATCGGAAACTAAACAGAAAATTACAATCAATGTGACTAGTGCTATTATAGAGTAATGAACAAGCTATAGTGTTAGGACAGAAGAAGGAGTGATAACTCATGTAGCTGTTCAAGAAATCTGGGGTAAGGGAAGAATATCAAAGATAGCATCCCAGAGGAACAAATGTCTGATCTGAATCAATGTTTATATCTGAAGATAGGAGGGCCTTATATGTATGTCATGCTAAATAAAAAACTTCTATTTTAGAGATACTAATTAAAACTCACATCCAAGGTGGTAAGAATCTGAAATAAGGCAGTCATCCAGTGGGGGGATGAGGGGAGGAGAAGGTGCACGGAAGATATGTTAAGAAGAATCAGTAGAACCAGTCAGAAGATACTTCCTGAGAACTAATATAAAGAAATTGACTCTAGTGGTAAAAAGTAAGACTAAACAATGCTGTGAGATGCTTTGAGGGTAAGCCAAAATGAACATGTAAATATTTATAATATAAAAATTTCCATCAACATATATATTTATTTATTGTGTCATTAATAATTAATTAGGAAATTAATTATTCTTAATTTTATTTTAAGAATAAAACTGACTATAGAATACTTTAAAATATTGGCGTGAAGCTTCAGAGTCCCCATCCAACATGTAAAGAGCTTAGAAGTCATTATTACCACCCTCACAAAAAGAAAAAAACGAAACAAACTGCAAATCAAGAACTCTTCTTGTACCCTACTAACAACTGTGGTAACAGGGTAAACTGCTGCTCCTAAAACTGGAGAGGTAGACAGGCAGAAACAGAATCACAGCTTACCAGAAGCAGAAACCCAGGAGCAGAAGCCAGCAGCTGGACCTAATTTCAGTAGGAAAACTTTATTTATTTATTTAAATTTTTATTTTTTTTTTATACAGCGGGTTCTAATTAGTCATCCATTTTACACACATCAGTGTATACATGTCAATCCCAATCTCCCAATTCATAATACCCCAACCCCCCCGACCCCCCCCCCCCGCCGCTTTATCCCCTTGGTATCCATATGTTTTTTCTCTACTTCTGTGTCTCAACTTCTGCTCTGCAAACCGGTTCATCTGCACCATATTCTAGGTTCCACATATATGCGTTAATATATGATATTTGTTCTTCTTTTTCTGACTTACTTCACTCTGTATGACACTCTCTAGATGCATCCATGTCTCTACAAATGACCCAATTTCATTCCTTTTTATGGCTGAGTAATATCCCATTGTATACATGTACCACATCTTCTATATCCATTCATCTGTCGATGGGCATTTAGGTTGCTTCCATGACCTGACTATTGTAAACAGTGCTGCAATGATCATTGGGGCACATGTGTCTCTTTGAATTATAGTTTTCTCTGGCTATATGCCCAGTAGTGACATTGCTGGGTCATAGGGTAATTCTACTTTTAGTTTTGTAAGGAACCTCCATACTGTTCTCCATAGTGGCTGTATCAATTTACATTCCCACTAACAGTGCAAGACGGTTCCCTTTTCTCCACACCCTTTCCAGCATTTGTTGTTTGTAGATTTTCTGATGATGCCTATGCTAACTGGTGTGAGGTGATACTTCATTGTAGTTTGGATTTGCATTTCTCTAATAATTAGTGATGTTGAGCAGCTTTTCATGTGCTTCTTGGCCATCTGTATGTCTTCTTTGGAGAAATGCCTATTTAGTTTTCTGCCCATTTTTGGATTGGGTTGTTTGTTTTTTTAATATTGAGCTGCATGAGCTGTTTATATATTTTGGAGATTAATCCTTTGTCCGATGATTCGTTCGCAAATATTTTCTCCCATTGAGGGTTGTCTTTTCGTCTTGTTTATGGTTTCCTTTGCTGTGCAAAAGCTTTTAAGTTTTATTAGGTCCCATTTGTTTACTTTTGTTTTTATTTCCATTACTCTAGGAGCTGGATCAAAAAATACATTGCTGTGATTTATGACAAAGAGATTTCTTCCCATGTTTTCCTCTAAGAGTTTTATAGTGCCCAGTCTTATATTTAGGTCTCTAATGCATTGTGAATTTATTTTTGTGTATGTTATTAAGGAGTGTTCTAATTCATTCTTTTACATGTAGCTGCCCAGTTTTCCCAGCACCACTTATTGAGGAGGCTGTCTTTCTCGCTTATATATCCTGGCCTCCTTTGTCATAGATTAGTTGACATAGGTGTGTAGGATTATCTATGGGCTTCCTATCCTGTTCCATTGATCTATATGTCTGTTTTTGTGCCAGCACTATATTGTCTTGATTACTGTAGCTTTGTAGTATAGTCTGAAGTCAGGGAGTCTGATTCTTCCAGCTCCGCTTTCTTCCCTCAAGACTGCTTTGGATATTGGGGGTCTTTTGCATCTCCATGCAAATTTTAAGATTTTTTTCTTGTACTTCTGTTAAAAATGCCATTGGTAATTTGATAGGGACTGCAGTGAATCTGTAGATTGCTTTCAGTAGTATAGTCATTTTCACAATATTGATTCTTCCAATCTAAGAACATGGTATATCTCTCCATCTGTTGGTATCAGCTTTAATTTCTTTCATCAGTGTCTTACAGTTTTCTGCAGACAGGTCTTTTGTCTCCCTAGGTAGGTTTATTCCTAGGTATTTTATTCTTTTTGTTACAATGGTAAATGGGAGTGTTTCCTTAATTTCTCTTTCAGATTTTTCATCAGTAATGTATAGTAATGCAAGAGATTTCTGTGCATTAATTTTGTATCCTGAAACTTTACCAAATTCATTGATTAGCTCTTGAAGTTTTCTGGTGGCATCTTTAGGATCCTCTATGTATAGTATAATGTCAAATGTAAACAGTGACAGTTTTACTCGTTCTTTTCCAATTTGTATTCCTTTTATTTCTTTTTCTTCTCTGATTGCCATGGCTAGGAGTACCAAAACTATGTTGAATAATAGTGGTAAGAGTGGACATCCTTGTCTTGTTCCTGATCTTAGAGGAAATGCTTTCAGTTTTTCACCATTGAGAATGATGTTTGCTGTGGTTTTTGTCATATATGGCCATCATTATGTTGAAGTAGGTTCCCTCTATGCCAATTTTCGGAGAGTTTTTAGCATAAATGGTGGTTGAAATTTATCAAAAGCTTTTTCTGCATCTATTGAGATGATCATATGGTTTTTATTCTTCAACTTGTTAATATAGTGTTTCACATTGATTGTGTATATTGAAGAATCCTTGCATCCCTGGGATAAATCCCACTTGATCATGGTGTATGATCCTTTTCATGTGTTGTTGGATTCTGTTTGCTACTATTTTGCATCTATATTCATCAGTGATATTGGTCTGTAATTTTCTTTTCCTGTAGTATCTTTGTCTGATTTTGGCATGAGGGTGATGGTGGCCTCATAGAATGAGTTTGAGTCTTCCTTCCTCTGCAATACTATGGACGAGTTTGAGAAGCATGGGTGTTAGCTCTTCTGTACGTGTTTGACAGAATTCACTTGTGAAGCCATCTGGTCCTGGACTTTTGTTTGTTGGAAGATTTTTAAACACAGTTTCAATTTCATTACTTGTGACTGGTCTGTTCATATTTTCTGTTTCTTCCTGGTTCAGTCGTGGAAGGTTATACCTTTCTAAGAATTTTTCCATTTCTTCCAGGTTGTCCATTTTATTGGCATAGAGTTGCTTATAGTGGTCTCTTAGGATGCTTTGTATTTATGCAGTGTCTGTTGTAACTTCTACTTTTTGATTTCTAATTTTGATTTGAGTCCTCGCCCTCTTTTTCTTGATGAGTCTGGCTAATGGTTTATCAATTTTGTTTATCTTCTCAAAGAATCAGCTTTTGGTTTCTTGGTCTTTGCTATTGTTTCCTTTGTTCCTATTTCATTTCTTTCTGCTCGGATCTTTATGATTTCTTTCCTTCTGCTAACTTTGGGTTTTGTTTGTTCTTCTTTGTCTAGTTCCTTTAGGTGTATGGTTAGATTGTTTATTTGAATTTCTTTCTTGTTTCTTGAGGTAGGCTTGTATAGCTATACACTTCCCTCTTAGAAGTGATTTTGCTGCATCCCATAGGTTTTGGATCATTGGGTTTTCATTTTCATTTGTCTCTAGGAATTTTTTGATTTTCTCTTTGATTCCTTCAGTGACCTCTTGGCTATCTAGTAACGTATTGTTTATCCTCCATATGTCTGTGTTTTTTACGTTTTTTCCCCTCTAATTGATTTCTAATCACAAAGTGTTGTTTGTGGTCAGAAAAGAGGCTTGATATAATTTCAATTTTCTTAAATTTTCTGGTGCTTGATTTGTAACCCAAGACGTGATCTATCCTGGAAAATGTTCCATGTGCAGTAGAGAAGAAAGTGTAATTGGACAACAGAGGTAAGAAGAACTGCCATCCTGCAGCCTGTGGAACAAAAACCACATTCACAGAAAGATAGACAAGATGAAAAGGCAGAGGACTATGTACCAGATGAAGGAACAAGGAAAAACCTGATAAAAACAACTAAATGAAGTGGAAATAGGCAACCTTCCAGAAAAACAATTCAGAATAATGATAGTGAAGATGATCCAGGACCTCGGAAAAACAATGGAGGCAAAGATCCAGAAAATGCAAGAAATGTTTAACAAAGACCTAGAAGAATTAAAGAACAAACAAACAGAGATGAACAATACAATAACTGAAATGAAAACTAAACTGGAAGGAATCAATAGCAGAAAACACTGAAGCAGAAGAAGGGATATGTGACCTGGAAGACAGAATGGTGGAATTCCCTGCTGTGGTACAGAATAAAGAAAAAAGAATGAAAAGAAATGAAGACAGACTAAGAGACCTCTGGGACAACATTAAACGCAACAACATTCGCATTACAGGGGTTCCAGTAGAACAAGAGAGAGAGAAAGGACCAGAGAAAATATTTGAAGAGATTATACTCGAAAACTTCCATAACAAAGGAAAGGAAATAGCCACCCAAGTCCAGGAAGTGCACAGAGTCCCATACAGGATAAATCCAAGGAGAAACACACTGAGACACGTAATAATCAAATTTGCAAAAATTAAACACAAAGAAAAATTATTGAAAGCAGCAAGGGAAAAATGACAAATAACATACAAGGGAACTCCCATAAGGTTAACAGCTGATTTCTCAGCAGAAACTCTAGAAGCCAGAAGGGACTGGCATGATATACTTAAAGTGATAAAAGGGAAGAACCTACAACCAAGATTACCTGGCAAGGATCTCATTCAGATTCGATGGAGAAATCAAAAGCTTAACAGACAAGCAAAAGGTAAGAGAATTCAGCACCACCAAACCAGGACTACAACAAATGCTAAAGGAACTTCTCTAAGTGGGAAACACAAGAGAAGACAAGGACCTACAAAAACAAACCCAAAACAATTAGGAAAATGGTTACAGGAACATACATACCAATAATTACGTTAAACGTGAATGGATTAAATGCTCCAACCAAAAGACACAGGCTTGCTGAATGGATACAAAAATAAGACCCATATATATGCTGTCTACAAGAGACCCACTTCAGACCTAGGGACACATACAGACTGAAAGTGAGGAGATGGAAAAAGTTATTCCATGCAAATGGAAATCAAAAGAAAGCTGGAATAGCAATACTCATATCAGACAAAATAGGCTTTAAAATAAAGACTACATAAGGCCACTGCTAACAGCTATAAAAGAGGAAATCGACAGTAACGCAATAATAGTGGGGGACTTTAACACTTCACTTACACTAATGGACAGATAATCCAAAATGAAAATAAATACGGAAAAAGAAGCTTTAAATGACACAAAAGACCAGATAGATTTAATTGATATTTATTGGACATTCCATACAAAAACAGCAGATTACACTTTCTTCTCAAGTGCGCATGGAACATCCTCCAGGATAGGTCACATCTTGGCTCACAAATCAAGCCTCAGTAAGTTTAATAAAATTGAAATCATATCAAGCATCTTTTCTGACCACAAACAACACTTTGTGATTAGAAATCAATTAGAGGGGAAAAAACATAAAAAACACAAACACATGGAGGTTAAACAATACGTTACTAAATAACCAAGAGATCACTGAAGAAATCAAAGAGGAAATAAAAAAATATCTAGAGACAAATGAAAATGAAAACCCAATGATCCAAAACCTATGGGATGCAGCAAAAGCACTTCTAAGAGGGAAGTGTATAGCTATACAAGCCTACCTCAAGAAACAAGAAAAAACCTCAAATAAACAATCTAACCATACACCTAAAGGAACTAGACAAAGAAGAACAAACAAAACCCAAAGTTAGCAGAAGGAAAGAAATCGTAATGATCCAAGCAGAAAGAAATGAAATAGGAACAAAGGAAACAATAGCAAAGACCAGGAAACCAAAAGCTCATTCTTTGAGAAGATAAACAAAATTGATAAACCATTAGCCAGACTCATCAAGAATAAGATGGTGAGGACTCAAATCAAAATTAGAAATAAAGAGTAGAAGTTACAACAGACACTGCATAAATACAAATCATCCTAAGAGACCACTATAAGCAACTCTATGCCAATAAAATGAACAACCTGGAAGAAATGGAAAAATTCTTAGAAAGGTATAACCTTCCACGACTGAACCAGGAAGAAATAGAAAATATGACCCGACCAGTCACAAGTAAAGAATTTGAAACTGTGTTTAAAAATATTCCAACAAACAGAAGTCCAGGACCAGATGGCTTCACAGAGGAATTCTATCAAACATTTATAGAAGAGCCAACACCCATCCTTCTCAAATTCTTCCAAAAGATTGCAGAGGGAGGAACACTCCCAAACTCATTCTATGAGGCCACATTCACCCTGATACCAAAACCAGACAAAGATACGACAAAAAAAAATAATTACTGACCAATATCACTGATGAATATAGACGCAAAAATCCAGAACAAAGTAGTAGCAAACAGAATCCAACAACACATTAAAAGGATCATACACCATGATCAAGTGGGGTTTATCCCAGGGATGCAAGTATTCTCCAATATACGCAAATCAATCAATGTGATACACCATATCAACAAATTGAAGAAGAAAAACCATATGATCATCTCAATAGATGCAGAAAAATATTTTGACAAAATGCAATACCCATTTAAAATAAAAACTCTCCAGAAAGTGGGCATAGAGGGAACCTACCTCAACATAATAAAGGCCATATACGACAAACCCACAGCAAACATCATTCTCAATTGTGAAAAACTGAAAGCATTTCCTCTAAGATCAGGAACGACACAAGGATGTCCACTCTTACCACTATTATTCAACATAGTTTTCAAAGTCCTAGCTATGGCAATCAGAAAAGAAAAAGGAATAAAAGTAATAAAAATTGGAAAAGAAGAAGTAAAACTATCACTGTTCTCAGATGACATTATACTATACATAGAGAATCCTAAAAATGCCACCAGGAAACTACTAGAGCTAACCAATGTATCTGGTAAAGTTGCAGGATACAAAATTAATGCACAGAAATCTCTTGAATCCCTATACACTAATGATGAAAAATCTGAAAAAGAAATTAAGGAAACAGTCCCATTTACCATGGCAACAAAAAGAATAAAATACCTAGGAATAAACCTACCTAGGGAGACAAAAGACCTGTATGCAGAAAACTATAAGACACTGATGAAAGAAATTAAAGATACAACAGATGGAGAGACATACCATGTTCTTGGATTGGAAGAATCAATATTGTGAAAATGACTATACTACTGAAAGCAATCTACAGATTCACTGCAATCCCTAACAAATTACCAATGGCATTTTTTATGGAACTAGAACAAATCATCTTAAAATTTATGTGGAGACACAAAAGACTCTGAATAGCCAAAGCAGTCTTGAAGGAAAACAATGGAGCTGGAGGAATCAGACTCCCTAACTTCAGAGTATACTACAAAGCTACAGTAATCAAGACAATATGGTACTGGCACAAAAACAGAAACATAGATCAATGGAACAAGATAGAAAGCCCAGAGGTAAACCCACACACTTATGGTCAACTAATCTATGACAAAGGAGGCAAGGATATACAATGGAGGAAATACAGTGTCTGCAATAAGTGGTGCTGGGAAAAGTGGACAGCTACGTGTAAAAGAATGAATTAGAACACTCCCTAACACCACACACAAAAATAAACTCAAAGTGGATTAGACCTAAATGTAAGACCAGATACTATAAAACTCTTAGAGGAAAACATAGGAAGAACACTCTTTGACATAAATCACAGGAAGATCTTTTTTGATCCACCTCCTAGAGTAATGGAAATAAAAACAAAAATAAATAAATGGGACCTAATGAAACTTAAAAGCTTTTGCACAGCAAAGGAAACCATAAACAAGACGAAAAGACAACCCACAGAATGGGAGAATATATTTGCAAATGAATCATTGGGCAAAGGATTAATCTCCAAAAATATAAATGGCTCATGCAGCTCAATATTAATGAAACAAACAACTCAATTCAAAAATAGGCAGAATACTTAAATAGACATTTCTCCATAGAAGACATACAGATGGCCAAGAAGCACATGAAAGCTGCTCAACATCACTAATTATTAGAGAAATGCAAAGCAAAACTACAATGAGAGGGGCTACCCTGTTGGCGCAGTGGTTGAGAGTCCGCCTGCCGATGGAGGGGGCACAGGTTTGTGCCCCAGTCCGGGAGGATTCCACACGCCGTGGAGCGGCTAGGCCAGTGAGCCATGGGTGCTGAGCCTGCGCATCCGGAGCCTGTGCTCTGCAATGGGAGAGGCCACAAGAGTGAGAGGCCCGCGTACCACAAAACAAACAAAAAAGCAAAAACGACAATGAGGTATCACTTCACACCAGTTAGAATGGGTATCATCAGAAAATCTACAAACAACAAATGCTGGCGAGGGTGTGGAGAAAAGGGAACCCTATTGCATTGTTGGTGGCAATGTAAATTGATACAGCCACTATGGAGAACAGTATGGATGTTCCTTAAAAACTAAAAATAGGGTTTCCCTGGTGGCACAGGGTTTGAAAGTCCACCTGTCGATGCAGGGGACACGTGTTCATGCCCTGGTCCGGGAAGATCCCACATGCCGCAGAGTGGCTGGGCCTGTGAGCCATGGCCACTGAGCCTGCGCATCCGGAGCCTGTGCTCCGCAACAGGAGAGGCCACAACAGTGAGAGGCCCACATACTGAAAAAAAAAAAAAAAAAAGTAGAATTACCATATGATCCAGCAATCCCACTACTGGGCATATACCCAGAGAAAACCATAATTCCAAAAGACACATGCACCCCAATGTTCATTGCAGCACTATTTACAATAGGCAAGTCATGGAAGCAACATAAATGCCCATCGACAGATGAATGGATAAAGAAGTTGTGGTACATATAAACAATGGAATATTACTCAGCCATATAAAGGAATGAAATTGAGTCATTTGTTGAGATGTGGATGGATCTAGAGACTGTCAAACAGAGTGAAGTAAGTCAGAAAGAGAAAAACAAGTATCGTATATTAATGCATGTATGTTGAACCTAGAAAAATGGTACAGATGAACCAGTTTGCAGGGAAGAAGTTGAGACAGATGTAGAGAACAAACGTATGGACACCAAGGGGGGAAAACCACGGTGGGTTTGGGATTGTTGTGTGCTCTATTGGGCGATTGGGAATGACATGTATACACTGATGTGAATAAAATTGATAACTAAGAAGAACCTACAGTATAAAAAAAATACAAACAAAAAGACAACTAGTGCTAAACTTTCTTTGGGTTATTTGTATGGAAATATGTTAATAAAAATGTTTCAGACATTACATGAAATTTCTAAAAATCTTATATGTTCTGGTATAATGTTACAAGTCATAATTCTAGTTATTACTTTAAAATGTATATCTCAGAAATAACTACAAAAAGAAGAAGAAAGTGTAATCTGCTGTTTTTTGGTGGAATGTCCTATAAATATCAATTAAATCTATCTGGTCTATTGTGTCATTTAAAGCTTGTGTTTCCTCATTAATTTTCTGTTTGGATGTTCTGTCCATTGGTGCACGTGAGGTGTTAAAGTCCCCCACTATTATTGTGTTACTGTCAATTTCCTCTTTTATAGCTATTAGCAGTTGCCTTATGTATTGATGTGTTCCTATGTTGGGCGCATATATATTTATAACTGTTATATCTTCTTGGATTGATCCCTTGAGCATTATGTAGTTTCCTTCTTTGTCTCTTGTAACATTCTTTGTTTTAGTCTATTTTATCTGATATGAGTGTTGCTACTCCAGCTTTCTTTTGATTTCCATTTGCATGCAATATCTTTGTCCATCCCCTCACTTTCAGTCTCTATGTGTCCCTAGGTCTGAAGTGGGTCTCTTGTAGACAGCATATATATGGGTCTTGTTTGTGTATCCATTCAGCAAGCCTGTGTCTTTTGGTTGGAGCACTTAATCCATTCAGGTTTAAGGTAATTATTGATATGTATGTTCCTATGACCATTTTCTTAATTGTTTTGGGTTTGTTTTTGTAGGTCCTTTTCTTCTTTTGTGTTTCCCACTTAGAGAAGTTCCTTTAGCATTTGTTGTAGATCTGGTTTGGTGGTGCTGAATTCTCTTACCTTTTGTTTGTCTGTAAAGCTTTTGATTTCTCCATCGAATCTGAATGAGATCCTTGCCAGGTAATCTTGGTTGTAGGTTCTTCCCTTTTATCACTTTAAGTATATCATGCCAGTCCCTTCTGGCTTCTAGAGTTTCTGCTGAGAAATCAGCTGTTAACCTTATGGGAGCTCCCTTGTATGCTATTTGTCATTTTTCCCTTGCTGCTTTCAATAATTTTTCTTTGTGTTTAATTTTTGCCAATTTGATTATTAAGTGTCTCAGCATGTTTCTCCTTTGGTTTATCCTGTATGGGACTCTCTGTGCTTCCTGGACTTGGGTGGCTATTTCCTTTCCCATGTTAGGGAAGTTTTCAATTATAATCTCTTCAAATATTTTCTCTGGTCCTTTCTCTCTCTCTTGTTCTACTGGAACCCCTGTAATGCGAATGTTGTTGCATTTAATGTTGTCCCAGAGGTCTCTTAGGCTGTCTTCATTTCTTTTCATTCTTTTTTCTTTATTCTCTTCCGCAGCAGTGAATTTCACCACTCTGTGTTCCAGGTCACTTATCCGTTCTTCTGCCTCAGTTATTCTGCTATTGATTCCTTCTAGTTTAGTTTTCATTTCAGTTGTTGTATTGTTCATCTCTGTTTGTTTGTTCTTTAATTCTTCTAGATCTTTGTTAAACATTTCTTGTATCTTCTCCATCTTTGCCTCCATTGTTTTTCTGAGGTCCTGGATCATCTTCACTATCATTATTCTGAATTCTTTTTCTGGAAGGTTGCCTTTCTCCACTTTATTTAGTTTTTTTGAGGTTTCTTCTTGTTCCTTCATCTGGTACATAGCTCACTGCCTTTTCATCTTGTCTATCTTTCTATGAATGTGGTTTTTGTTCCACAGGCTGCAGGATTGTTGTTCTTGTTGCTTCTGCTGTCTGCCCTCTGGTGGATGAGGCTATCTAAGGGGCTTGTGTAATTTTCCTGATGGGAGGGACTGGTGGTGGGTAGAGCTGGCTGTTGCTCTGGTGGGCAGAGCACAGTAAAACTTTAATCCGCTGGTCTTCTGATGGGTGGAACTGGGTTCCCTCCCTCTTGGTTGTTTGGCCTGAGGCAACCCAACACAAGCCTACCCGGGCTCTTTGATTTGGCTAATGGCAGACTCTGGGAGGGCTCACACCAAGGAGTACTTCCCAGAGCTTCTATTGCCAGTGTCCTTGTCATCACAGTGAGGTACAGCCTGCCCCTGCCTCTGCAGGAGACCCTCCAACACTAGCCAGTAGGTCTAGTTCCGTCTCCTATGGGGTCACTGCTCCTTCCCCTGCGTCCCAGTGTGCACACTACTTTGTGTGTGCCCTAGAAGAGTGGAGTCTCTGTTTCCCCAAGTTCTGTTGAAGTTCTACAATCAGATCCCACTAACCTTCAATGTCTGATTCTCTAGGAATTCCTCCTCCCGTTGCCGGACCCTCCAGGTTCAGAAGCCTGACGTGGGGCTCAGAACCTTCACTTCAGTGGGTGGGCTTCTGTGGTATAAGTGTTCTCCAGTTTGTAAGTCACCCACCCAGCAGTTATGGGATTTGATTTTATTGTGATTGCATCCCTCCTACCATCTCATTGTGGCTTCTCCTTTGTCTTTGCATATGGGGTATCTTTTTTGGTGAGTTCCAGTGTCTTCTTGTTGATGATTGTTCAGCAGTTAGTTGTGATTCTGGTGTTCTCAAAAGAGGGAGTGAGAGCATGTCCTTCTAGTCTGCCATCTTGAGCCAATCTCCTCAGTAGGAAAACTTTAAATGGTAGTTGATGAATTTCTCAAGGCTCAGTGTAGAATAGCTTGAGAGTTAAAAATCCAAGGGGGCGCTTAGCTTCCATACCCTCCTCCCTGCCCCATCACCACATTCTTGAATTTTACTTCCAGGAGCTCCACTGGGTTCTCATTGTAAAGATCAGAGAAAAATCCCCTCCTGCTTCTGGTATGGGGAAGGATAGAGGAACCATATTGGAATACACCCAGAGTTCTCTGGTCTTCCTAAGAAGGCCTGCCCTCAAGGGAAACTATTTTGCCAAAGCCTAACAGACTGTTGTTTTCCCATAGCCTAACTGACACGGGAGAAGGGAAATATCCAACTCAGGCTCACTAACGGACTGAGATCTACTCAGGGGACTAGAAAACACTTTTTATCTCACATTCTACTACCACATTAATAGTGCTCCTGTATAATAACAGGGATTACAGATAAAAGAACTGCAAACCTCAGACCCTATGAAGGAATCTCTAGGAAAACCCAAAACAACAGAGGAGATAAAAAATGAGAGGAAATTTCGGCCACTAACACCACAGCTATAGCAAACATTAAATACAGCCTAACTCCTAGCCAGATAAACATAAAACCTCACACACTAAGTGCCCATATGCCTCAGTTCCTTTTACCTGATGCATATGTTACTTTCAAGAAAATGCTATAAAGCATGCTAAAAGGCAAAAAAAAAAAAAAAACCCCACAGTATGAAGAGACAAAAAGCAAGCATCAGAATCAGACTCAGATATGGCAGAGATTTTGGAATTATCAGACCAGCAATTTATAATAACTATGATTAATATGCTAACAGATCTAATAAAAAAAGTGTACAATATGTAAGAACGTCTGAATAATGTAAGCAGAGAGATGGACATTCAAACAGAGAATCAAAAGGAAATGCTAGTAATTGAAAACACTGAAACAGAAATGAAGAATGCCTTGGATGGGTTCATCAATAGACTAGATACAGCTGTGGGAAGAATCAGTGAGCTTGAAAAGAGGTCAGTGGAAAATTCCAAAACTGAAATGCAAAGAGGAAAAAAGCAATGAAAGAGACAGAATAGAATATCCAAGAACTATGGGACAATTACAAAAGGTACAAGATATATGTAATAGAAATAGCGGAAGAAAAAAAAGAAAGGAACAGAGGAAATATTTGAAGTAATAATGACAGAGTTTTTCAAAATTAATGACAGACATGAAACTACTGATCCAGTAATCTCAGAGATCACAAGCAGGACATATACAAAAAAATCTACACCGAGACATATAGTATTTGAATTGTGGAAAATCAAAGATGAAGAGAAAATCTTGAAAGAAGCCGGGGGACAAGAAAAGAATTGCATTTGCCTTCTCTTCAGAAACCATGCAAGCAAGAAGAGAGTGAAGTATTTGAAGGGTTGAAAGAAAAAACCCCACTAACCTATAATTTTTTATCTGGTGAAATTATCCTTCAAAAGTTATGGAGAAATAAAGATGTCCTAAGGCAAACAGCAGACCTTCTTTGAAAGAAATTTTAAAAGAAGTTCTTCAGAGAGAAGGAAAATGGTATGTCAGAAACTCAGATCTACACAAAGAAGAAAAGACCATTAGAGAAGGAATAAATGAAGGTAAAATAATAACTTTTATTTTTCTTATTCTTTATTGACCTAGGAGAAAACAGTTTGCTCAAAATAATGACAGCAATAATGCATTCAGTGATTACAGCTTATGGATAAGTGAATTCATTGACAGCAATATGATAAGCGACAGGAGGGAGAAATTGGAAAATTCTGTTAAAAGGTACTTGCATTACCCATGAAGCAGCAGAGTATTATTTGAAAGTGGATTTTTATTAGCTGTAAATGTATATTGCAAACTCTAGGGGCAACCAACAAGAAAATTTTAAGAAGAAGTATAATTGATATGCTGAGAGAAAATGGAATCACATAAAATGATCAGTTAAAATCAAAAGAAGGCAGAAAAGGAATGGAATCAAAAAAAAAAAAAAACAAAGGCAATGAATAGAAAAGAGATTCAAACTTCTTGGCCAATATGGGGTATAGAGGAGTATGGGAGCAGAAGCAACTACAGGGTTCCAATGCTTTAAAAAAAAGTGTCCAAAAAACCACTGCTTTAGAAGAAAAATGATCTTTGAAGTGTGCCTCCTGATACTTCCCCTCTTTACAATGTCTAACTCTTTAGAGAATTAGGAATGGTAGTTCCTATTTTGAATATACTTTCTGGGATCATAATAAGGTGAAAGTCTAAGGCTTCCAACCTGCTAAGCCAGGTCACAGTCCTTGGAGCTTCTGAGTCCTGAGGCCAACAGATGGTGAAGGTTCATCCTCCCAGATCATTTATTTCAGATTCTCCTTTCCCTCCAGGAAAGAGGATAGGAGGATGTATGTCTGGGTTCTCTCTGCTATAAGTGTAACTCCAGTTAATAAGAGGACTTTTGCCTTTTAAAGGTCTTCTCTTGCTACCCTAACAGTTTATCTCAAAGAGTGGTCTGTGGAATGCCCATATCACACACACAACTAGGATGTCCATTAAAGAGGGAGATTCCTGGGTTCTGCTCAAGAACTACTGAATCAGACTCTCAGAGAGTGAGCCCAGGAATCGGCATTGCTAGCAAATGTTACAGTGAGTCTTATGCACACTAAAGTCTGGTTCTCACTGCTTTAATACATGGTTTCTTTAGAGTGGGATAGGGATAGGGATAAGGTGGGGAAGGCTTTTCCCTCTATGTTTTGGGTCAATTTATTGCTAGGAATATTAGTCCCCTAAGCACTTGCTGAATATACCTGCTAACCAAATACAGCTAACCCTTGAACAACACAGAGGGTAGGGGTACTGAACCCTTCACAAAGTTGAAAATCTGTGTATAACTTATAGTAAGCCCCTGTATCCACGGTTCCTCTGTATGCGCAGTTCTGCATCTGTGGATTCAACCAACCACAGATCTTGTAGTAATGTAATGTTTACTATTGAAAAATATCTGCATATAAGTGGACCTGTGCAGTTCAAACCTGTGTTGTGCAAGGGTCAACTGTATAGTGAGTGCTCAAGGAATATTTGTTGGAAGACTACTTGAGGAGCAAAACATAGTTCCTTAACGTGGGTGATAAGCAAAACATTTTGATTCTTCTAACCTAGATAGAAGTCATTTTATCCTAAATAAGTTAAAAAAATTTTTATAGTCTTGTATGTCGTGTGTACAGAAGAGACGTCGTTTTCAAACTGTGGAAGTAAAACAAGCTAAACTTTATTTAGATGATAGGCTTGCTCTAAAGCAGACCGTCAAAAACTCACTTGAGCTTCCATGTTAGTTAAATTTGGTTTAAAGAATTCCTGCAAAAGAAGAAGAAGAAGAAGAAATGATTGAAACATAAGCTGCTAGAGAAAATTTAAATCCCAACCAACAAAAACAGAAACGTACACAGAGTTGTAAGAAGGATCAAAAAAGTTAACAAATGTGTCAGCACACCCTAAATGTTGGAGGGACTGTGAGGTTGGTCTATGGGGTGGGGGAACTGACAGAGGGCACAGTGAGTAGGATAAATCAGAAGAGAAAAAAGATGAGCAGGCTAAGAGCATAAAGGCCTGCTCATCAAACCCTCCCAAGAACCAGAAAACTAAGGATTTTCAGAAACAAAAATCTAAGCTACAAGATGGAAGATAAGAGAAAGGGGGCTTTTACAGGGTTCTTTAAGTATTAGGTCAATGGGTTACACATACATTACATTATACTAGTATACTACTTTGTAAAGGCATTGTTAAACTCTAACGCTAGTATCAAAACTGTATAATCACATCAGTATCTGTATGAGAGAAGGACCCCAGTTTGATTTTCAGTTCTTTCTTATATTCCCATCTTGGGAAAGTGGAACTTAGAAAAATTCAGCTTGGGAAACCTTGGGAAACTAAGCCCACTCTTCCATAAATGTTCTTTGTGGAAGAGAAGACTAGATAAGGAGCAGATAGAAGCAATCAATTATCATTCCCCAGGGGCCTTTCTATTCAGGAGACTGTGCCATTCAGAAGGGAGGCAAGGTGCTCCTAGCCATCAGTTTGTTACTGGAGAGTGTATGTGTGTGTGTTTGTGTGTGTGTGTGTTTTGTGTGTGCACTGTGCAGGTGTGCACGTGCATTAGTGTGTGAGTCAGAGAGACATGGATGGGACTGATCAATTCAGTCTATGACTTATCTTGTACCTATCAGCAGCAGTGTATACACTTCCATGAGTGCTGTCACTCTGGAAATAGGATGTAGTGTTGGGTGTATGTCATAGTCTTTCCTCATCAGCAGAGGAGAAAAAAACAGAGACAGACGGAACACACACACTCTGAAATTCTCCTAACTTGGGAGTCAGAGCAGTTGGGAAGGAATCAGTCCTCATCCCTTCCTACCCTCTCCAGATGGCCAAGTGACAGGTAGAGTTCTAACAATAAGGAAGAAAGAACTGAAGATAGACTATCACATGAAACTCACTCTGAATGTTGTGGGAAGATATGGTCTTTTTCAAAGACAGCGGAAGCAGTAGACTTGAAATTTGTAAAAGATGGTGTGGCTGCACAAAAATAAGAGAAATAAGGGAAACAGTGAAGTAATAATTAACAAAGTCCGCTAATATTAATCTGTAATAGAAGATAACAAAGCAACCCTGTAAGCAAAGAGCAAAAATTACCTGCAAACAACTTTCTTTCTAGTTCTTCTTGAATTTTAAGAAGAATCCTTTCCTGTTCTAAGGCTTCTATGTACTTTGAGTAGCACCAGGTTGGCTAAGAAAACAATTTTCAAAATTAATTTTGGAAATATTTGCCCCAGTAAATAAACTGAAGGTAAGATAATATCAGCTCCCTCATTTAAACCATTTATGCTAGAAGAACACATATAAAGAAATGTGCACATTTCAAAAATTTATATGAATTTTCATAAACAGAACTTACTGATTTAAACTTTTAACTGGGTACCAAAAATTATTACGGATCTACATTTATGTAGATATGTTTATGATGAAGTAAAGGGATTTTTCTATAGCCTTGACCTAAATTTTTAATAATTTAAATTTTGTTCTAGTTTTATTGAGATGTAATTGACATATAGCACTGTTTAAGTTAAAGGTGTACAATAATAATGATTTGACTTACACACATCATGAAATGATCACAAGAGGTTTGGAAAACACCTATCATCTCATATAAATATAATATTAAAGAAATAGAAAAAAGATTTTTTTCCTTATGATGAGAAGTCTTAGGATTTACTCTCTTAACAGTTTTCATTTGTAACATACAGCAGTGTTCACTATTTTTATCATGTTGTACATTACCTACTTAGTACGTACCTTATAACTGAAAACTTGTACTTTAGATTACATTCACCCTCCCTCCACCCTCCACCTCTGGTAGCCACAAATCTGATCTCTTTTTCACCGAGTTTGTTTGTTTTGGAAGTATAATTGACCTACAACACCACGCTAGTTCCTGGTGCACAACACAGTGATTCCATATTTCTATATGTTAAAAATGATCACCATGATAAGTCTGGTTGTCATCTGTCACAATAAAGATATTACATAATTATTGACTATATTCCCACACTACACATTTCATACCTGTGACTCATTTATTTTGTAACTGAAAATTCGTACCTCTCACTACCACTTACCTATTTCTCTCCTCCTACCAATACCCTCCCCTCTGGCACCTGTTTGTTCTCTGTATCTAAGACTCTGTTTCTGTTTGGTTCCGTTTGTTCATTTGTCTATCTCTGACTTATTTCACTTAGCGTAATACACCATAGGTCCATCATGTTATCACAAATGGCAGGATTTCATTCATTTTATGGCTGAGTAATATTCTGGTGTGTGTGTGTGTGTGTGTGTGTACCACTTCTTCTTTATCCATTCATATATTGATTGGCACTTAGGTTGCTTCCATATCTTGGCTACTGTAAATAATCTTGCAATGAACATAGGGGTGAATGTATCTTTTAGAACCGGTGTTTTTGTTTTCTTCACAAATACTCAGTAGTGGAACTCCTGGATCCTATGGTAGTTCTAGTTTTATGTTTTTGAGGACTCTCCGTACTGTTTTTCAGAGTGGTTACACCAATTTACATTCTCACCAACAGTGTAAAAGTGTTACATTTTCTGCACATCCTTGAAAAACTTATTTGTTGTTTCTTGTTTTGTTTTTTAATTTACTTATTTTTTAACATCTTTATTGGAGTACAGTTGCTTTACAATGGTGTTAGTTTCTGCTGTATAACAAAGTGAATCAGCTAAATGTATACATATATCTCCATATCTCCTCCCACTTGCGTCTCCCTCCAACCCTCCCTATACCACCCCTCTAGGAGGACACAAAGTACCTAGCTGATATCCCTGTGCTATGCAGCTGCTTCCCACTAGCTAACTGTTTTACAATTGGTAATGTATATATGTCCATGCCACTCTCTCACTTCGTCCCAGATTACCCTTCCCCTTCCCCATGTCCTCAAGTCCATTCTCTATTTCTGCGTTTTTATTCCTATCCTGACCCTATGTTCTTCAGAACCATTTGTTTTCTTTTCCCTTTTTTTTAAGAATCCATATATATGTGTTAACATATGGTATTTGTATTTATCTGACTTACTTCCCTCTGTATGACACTCTCTCGGTCCATCCAACTCACTGCAAATAACGCAATTTCAGTTCTTTTTATGGCTGAGTAATATTCCATTGTATATATGTGCCACATCTTCTTCATCCATTCATGTGTTGATGGACACTTAGGTTGCTTCCATGTCCTGGCTACTGTAAATAGTCCTGCAATGAACATTGTGCTACATGACTCTTTTTGACTTATGGTTTTCTCAGGGTATATGCCCAGTAGTGGGATTGCTGGGTCGTATGGTAGTTCTTTTTTAGTTTTTTAAGGAACCTCGATACTGTTCTCCATAGTGGCTGTATCAATTTACATTCCCAACAACAGTGCAAGAGGGTTCCCTTTTCTCCATACCCTCTCCAGCATTTATTGTTTGTAGATTTCATGATGATGGCCATTCTGCCTGATGTGAGGTGATATCTCATTGTAGTTCTGATTTGCATTTCTCTAATGGTTAGAGATGTTGAGCATCCTGTCATGTGTATCTTGGCAATCTGTATATCTTCTATGGAGAAATGTCGATTTAGGTCTTCTGCCCATTTTTGGATTGGGTTGTTTCTTTGATATTGAGCTGCATGAGCTGCTTGTATATTTTGGAGATTAATCCTTTGTCAGTGGCTTGGTTTGCAAATGTTTTCTCCCATTCTGAGGGTTGTCTTTTCATCTTGTATATAGTTTCCTTTGCTCTGCAAAGCTTTTAAGTTTCATTAGGTTCCATTTGTTTATTTTTGTTTTTATTTCCATTTCTCTAAGAGGTGGGTCAAAAAGGATCTTGCTGTGATTTATGTCATAGAGTGTTCTGCCTATGTTTTCCTCTAAGAGTTTTATAGTGTCTGGCCTTACATTTAGGTCTTCAATCCATTTTGTGCATTTCTGTGTATGGTGTTAGGGAGTGTTCTAATTTCATTCTTTTACATGTAGCTGTCCAGTTTTCCCAGCACCACTTATTGAAGAGGCTGTCTTTTCTCCATTGTATATTCTTGCCTCGTTTATCAAAGACAAGGTGACCATATGTGTGTGAGTTTATCTCTGGGCTTTCTATCCTTTTGCATCAATCTATATTTCTGTTTTTGTGCCAGTACCATACTGTCTTGATTACTGTAGCTTTAGAGTATATTCTGAAGTCAGGGAGCCTGGCTCCTCCAGCTCCGTTTTTCTTTCTCAAGATTGTTTTGGCTATTCGGGGACTTTTGTATTTCCATACAAATTGTGAAATTTTTTGTCCCAGATTTTTGAAAAATGCCATTGGTCGTTTGATAAGGATTGCATTGAATCTGTAGATTGTTTGGGTAGTATAGTCATTTTCACAATGTTGATTCTTCCAATCCAAGAACATGGTATATCTCTCCATCTGTTTCTATCATCTTTCATTTCTTTCAACAGTGTCTTATAGTTTTCTGCATACAGGTCTTTGTTTCCTTAGGTAGGTTTATTCCTAGGTATTTTATTCTTTTTGTTGCAATGGTAAATGGGAGTGTTTTCTTAATTTCTCTTTCAGGTTTTTCATCATTAGTGTATAGGAATGCAAGAGATTTCTGTGCATTAATTTTGTATCCTGCTACTTTACCAAATTCATTAATTAGCTCTAGTAGTTTTCTGGTGGCATCTTTAGGATTCTCTATGTACAGCATCATGTCATCTGCAAACAGTGTCAGTTTTACTTCTTCCTTTCCAATTTGGATTCCTTTTATTTCTTTTTCTTCTCTGATTTCTGTGGCTAAGACTTCCAAAACTATGTTGAATAATAGTGGTGAGAGTGGGCAACCTTGTCTTGTTCCTGATCTTAGTGGAAATAGTTTCAATTTTTCACCATTGAGAACGATGCTGGCTCTTGGTTTGTCATATATGGCCTTTATTATGTTGAGGTACGTTCCCTCTATGCCTACTTTCTGGATGGTGTTTTATCATAAATCGATGTTGAATTTTGTCAAAAGCTTTTTCTGCATCTATTGAGATGATCATATGGTTTTCATCCTTCAGTTTGGTAATATGGTGTATCACATTGATTGATTTGTATATTGTATATTTGTATATTGTATATTGTATATTTGTATATATATTATATATTTGTATATATATATATACAAATATATATATATTTGTATATATATTATATATTTGTATATTGTATATTTGTATATTGTATATTGTATATTTGTATATTGATTTGTATATTGATGAATCCTTGCATTTCTGGGATAAACCCTGCTTGATCATGGTGTATGATCCCTTTAATGTGCTGTTGGATTCTCTTTGCTAGTATTTTGTTGAGGATTTTTCCATCTATGTTCATCAGTGATATTGGCCTGTAGTTTTCTTTTTTTGTGACATCTTTGTCTGGTTTTGGTATCAGGGTGATGGTGGCCTAATAGAATGCGTTTCAGAGTGTTCCTCCCTCTGTTATATTTTGGAAGAGTTTGAGAAGGATAGGTGTTAGCTCTTCTCTAAATGTGAAACAGAATTCGCCTGTGAAGCAATCTGGTCCTGGGTTTTTGTTTGTTGGAAGATTTTGAATCACAGTTTCAATTTCAGTGCTTGTGTTTGGTCTGTTTATATTTTCTATTTCATCCTGTTTCAGTCTCAGAAGGTTGTGCTTTTCTAAGAATTTGTACATTTCTTCCATGTTGTCCATTTTATTGGCATATAGTTGCTTGTAGTAATCTCTCACAATCCTTTGCATTCTGCTATCCATTGCTCTACAGAAGAAGTGATATATCTTTCCTGCTTACCTGTTGGCCATATACTTGCTGGCCTAAACCTGGGTCACTGATTAAAGCAGCTGTTTTGATAGCAGATCCTGAAGTACTTGGATATTGTTTGATTCCATCCTGTAATTATATTAAATTAAATTATTCCAAAAAATGGGTAACACTATATTAACATAAACTTACAGTTCAGAAGTCGTAACATCTTATGAAAAAATATTTTGTGGTAAGCACCGCACCACAAGGTTTCATCAAGTCAATGTCATGAATATGACATATTCTACTGTTACGATCTTTAATTTTTCATACTAATATAAAAATATTAAAAAATAAATGAGAGAAATTATAAAGTAGAATGTAATAATCACCTCCAAATTCTAGCTTCCAAGAAAAACCACTACATTTTCATGAACATCCATCCAAACTTCTCACTAGACAAATGCTTAGATATAATCTATAACTTGAATATTGATATTTTATTAGCTAAATTTCATATAAATGGAATCACAGTATACAAACTTTTAAAATCTGCTTTTTCATGAAAAATATCATGAAAACATTTCTCTGTGAATAAATAAAGAACAGGAATATAAGGGCAGGGTCTTTGTATCATTCACCAAGTATGCCTACTGCAGAACACAGAGTATATACTTAAATATTTGTTGGATGATGGAATGCATAAATTACATCATCATTTTCACTGGATGAATGGTCTTTTTAAAAAAAATTATTTAATTTTATTTTTGGCTGTGTTGGGTCTTCATTGCTGCACACGGGCTTTCTCTAGTTGCAGCGAGCGGGGGTTACTCTTCCTTGCTGTGTGCGGGCTTCCCATTGCGGTGGCTTCTCTTGTTGTGGAACACCGGCTCTAGGCATGTGAGCTTCAGTAGTTGTGGCACGTGGGCTCAGTAGTTGTGGCTCTTGTGCTCTAGAGCGCAGGCTCAGTACTTGTGGCACATGCGCTTAGTTGCTCCGTGGCATGTGGGATCTTCCCGGACCAGGGCTTGAACCCATGTTCCCTGCATTGGCAGGCAGATTCTTAAGCACTGTGCCATCATAGAAGACCTGAATGGTCTCATACACTCAAATATTTGTTGAATGATTAAAGAATAAACTACATTATCAGTTAAACAGGTGAATAATATTCTAGTAAAGGAATGTACCATAGATGATTTAACCAATACCTGCTATTAGAAATTTAAGTCATTAAAAATTTTTACTATTATAAACAATGCTGTATACAAACATCTTTCTGCACTTTTAAAATTCTCTCCTTTAGAATAAATGTCTAGAAGTCTATCTGCCGGATTAAAAAGAATGAACATTTTAAACAATAAAAGTTGTCAAATTGCCCTTCAGAAACAAAGCACCATTTTACACTTTCTCCAATAATGCATGAATTTGCAGGCCTCTTCCTCATACCCTCAACCAACACTGGATATTTTCTTCTTTGCCAGTCTACATGTCTTTGGTTACTACTGAGGTTGAACACCTTTTAATGCTTTTTTTTTTTTCTTTTTCCGTTACGCGGGCCTCTCACTGTTGTGGCCTCTCCCGTTGCGGAGCACAGGCTCCGGACGCGCAGGCTCAGTGGCCATGGCTCACGGGCCTAGCCACTCCGTGGCATGTGGGATCTTCCCGGACCGGGGCACGAACCCGTGTCCCCTGCATCGGCAGGTAGACTCTCAACCACTGCACCACCAGGGAAGCCCCCTTTTAATGCTTTTAATCATTTGCATTTCTTTTGAGAATTGCCTGTTGATGCCCTTTGCCCTATTTTTTTGTTAAGAGTATTTATGATTTATTTTTATAACATATCATACATTTTATGTTTTCCCAATTTGTCTTTTAACCTTGTTTTTTGCCATTTAAAATTTAAAAAATTTTACTGATCCTTTGTTAATGAATTTGCCACTGTTAAGTATTTGATATTAAACTACATGAAAGTTTTCCATGAGGTTGATTCTCCTGTCATAACTTTCTTCAGATTACCCAGTTTCATTTGATTCCTTTATAAGAATGAGAGATGAAGGATATAATTGATATTAGTATTTTTATTATAAAGGCCAATTACTGCTACAATATTAAAAAGATAACTAACATTTACTTTATGACATGTATTATTCTTCACATACTATATTTAATTCTACCTTGTGATGTAATTTCTATTACTATTTTCATTTTCCTGAAAAAAAAAAAGAGGTTTTTGGAAGTGAACTGGTTTCCCTGAGATATTAGAACTGATCGATGATAAGGCTAGGATTCAAAACCAGGCAGTCTGACTCTAGAAACTGCACTCCTAACCACCATACTATGTTATCTCAGATCAAATGATACCTTACAATTGTATAGTGGAATACCTTACATGTTCTTCTATTCATATCATTTCAATGAATCCCTCTCAAATCATATGAGATTAATATCACCACCATTAGGTGATAGATGAATTTGAGGTTAAGAGGGTTATGAGTCATGCCCATGGTTACCTAGGGAAATCCAATATTTTTCATAGTAAGTGATTTTTTTCAGAGGACACATTTTCACGTTACAAAAAAAATTATGAGTTTCCCATATTCACTTTTTCCAACATTTCCTCATACGTCTTCATTGACAATAAAATCCTGGAACAAATGTCGACTCTACTGGTCTTCCTTAGCTTACACTTTCTGTGTTAAAATAAATGCATGTGCAAAATTTGTAGTTACTAATAAGTGATGGCAATATGTTTATTGTGTAAAATAAGAATATTGAGAAGTAGAATTCCTATGTTTTCTTTAGGATTATTCACCCTACAAAACGAACGTCAACATTTGTACCTAACCCTATTAGCAGTTACCAGTTGACAGATATGGACAGATCAGAAGATCACTTAAGGACATTTGCATTTCCATAACTGAAGTATAATATGGACGATATAAAGATACATCTTGGATTTTCTGAAAAAGCAGCAATTTCAGATTTTCTCTACCCTCATCACACTGTATATTTCAACTTTTGTTTCAGACAATATGTTTATCATATATCTAAGCAAACTGAAAATACTTGGGATGACACTTAGAGAGCTGTGAAGTTCTTCCTAAGTGTTTAGGATACAGTAAGAGATCTTTATATCCTCCTTACTTCTATATCCTTTATTCAATAAGTATATATTTAGAACCATTTGTTAAAATCCTACTATTTAAGACTAACTCAAATTTACCTTTTCTTTGAGATCCTTTACCTTTCCCCCACAAATAATTAATTCATTTTCTGGGATTTCAGTTTTTGTTTATATTCTTTTCAGTTAAGTGTATGTGTGTATCTATCTATCCTTACACTATATATAAATTATATTCATATCCCTAGCATATGTAGTAGGGATCAATATGAATAGATGATCAATAAAACTCTATGTAGTAGATGATCAGTAAAAGTCTGGTGAAAGAAGCAGGAAAAGGATTAGGAGGGGAAGCTCTTTAGAGAGAATATTTAGGCCACATTAGTAGAAAATGCAGCAGACTCACGTGAGACTCATCTGATTGGTGAAGTTATTCATGTGCCACAGGTGGAATCAGAAAAGAGCTCCAAGCATACATGTTAGACAACATTCTAATTTTTTCTCCCTACATCAACCCTTCAAATATATTTCCTTCCTGAGCCTACCAACTTAGGATCACATTCAAGCAGCTCAGTCAGACATGGACTTGCCTCAGGGACTGGAGAAGGTAAATGAGAGGATTTTTATTCAGTGAACTCTGTTTTTTGTCAGATTACATAGATTGGGCCAGATGCATAGTTGGTTTGAGGGGGAAATCAGCTTTTGTATTATTTGATCTATCATTTATCACCTAAACCACTGGAAGGGAAGTAACTGCAGAAATTGTTAAAATAAATAATCCAAAAATAATTATATTTAAGTTTAATAACATTTCTTTTCCATACATAGGATATATATGTGTATATATTTGCTCCATGGTTAAAGAACTCAAAATACATCTACAAAAATATGTGAAGCCACACTGAAGAACTGATTCAGTAGAAGCAAGATTTTGCAGACACCTCTTCCTATTTTCTCACTCTTATGTCTTCCCTGATTCTCATTCCCTGAGTGTACTGGAAATACCCTCAACCTCCGGATGATAGAATATATCAACCAAAGATAAGCTTCTGAAAATATGATAATTTTTTGTAGCACCATTCATATAAAAATGTTATATACTAAATACTTACAAAAACATTTATAACACTCACGTAAGATATGAATAACAACAATACCACAAAAGCTTAAGAAATGCAATATCACCAGTACCTCTGCTCCCCTTTGTGTCACTCTCCAATCCCATCATCTATCTCCACCCAACCCATGAAGGTAACCGCTATACTGAATTTTTACGTTTATCATTCCTTTTTCTTATTTATAGTTTCCCACATTTGTACTGATTAGTTTTATATAAATTTTAACTTTATATAAGCAGAATTGACTGGTTCTATTCATTTGAAAATTTTCCACTCAACATTATGCTCCTGCTATACATCTATGTTTATTATTGTGGTTAGTTTATTTGTTTTCCATCACAGCACAGTATCCTACTACATGAATTTGTTTTTCCAGTCTCCTGTTAACAGACATTTGAATAGCTTCTGATTTTTTTGCTATAGAATGCCATGGGTGCTATAAACCATGTGCATGTCTCCTGATATCTGTGTCCATAAATTATTCAAGGAGATTCGATAAGTTGAAGGCTAAGTGCATCTTTTAATTTACTGGATAAAGTCAAATTGTTTTCTAAAGTGACTATCAATGTACAGTCCCATCCATAGTGTATAAGAGTTCTGATTGCTCCCTATTATTGGTGGTTGAGGAAAATATAAGACATTTCAAAATGAGCAGAAAATGATAGGTGATATGCATATAAAACCATTACAAGAATAAAACAGAAAATGAGAACTCCAATATTTTAGCTGATGACACTACTGTCCAAGAAATCTAAGCATGAATCAGAGGAAAACTCTAACATAGGAGTCCAAACTGGATAAAATATCCCTACACGAACATTTTCATATATGAAATACTCCAAATCATAAATGCAGAAACTCGGGAACACCAAATAGCCAAAGCAATCTTTTTTTTTACTTTATTTATTTTAAATATATTTATTCTTTTTGGTTGAGCTGGGTCTTTGTTGCTGCGCGCAGGCTTTCTCTAATTGCAGTGAGCAGTGGCTGCTCTTTGTTGCGGTGCATGGGTTTCTCATTGCAGTGGCTTCTCTTGTTCCGGAGCATAGGCTCTAGGCGTGTGGGCTTTCAGTAGTTGTGGCTCGCGGGCTTCAGTAGTTGTGGCTTGTGGGCTGTAGAGTGCAGGCTCAGTAGTTGTGGCACACAGGCTTAGCTGCTCTGCAGCATGTGGGATCTTCCCGGACCAGAGCTCAAACCCGTGTCCCCCGCATTGGCAGGCGGATTCTTAACCACTGCACTACCAGGGAGGTCCCCAAAGCAATCTTGAGAAAGAAAAATGGAGCTGGAGGAGCCAGGCTCCCTGACTTCAGGCTATACTACAAAGCTACAGTAATCAAGACAGTATGGTACTGGCACAAAAACAGAAATACAGATCAACGGAACAGGATAGAAAGCCCAGAGATAAACCCACGCACATATGGTCACCTTATCTTTAATAAACGAGGCAAGAATATACAATGGAGAAAAGACAGCCTCTTCAATAAGTGGTGCTGGGAAAACTGGACAGCTTAATGTAAAAGAATGAAATTAGAACACTCCCTAACACCATACACAAAAATAAACTGAAAATGGATTGAAGACCTAAATGTAAGGCCAGACACTATAAAACTCTTAGAGGAAAACATAGGCAGAACACTCTGTGACATAAATCACAGCAAGATCTTTTTTGACCCACCTCTTAGAGAAATGGAAATAAAAACAAAAATAAACAAATGGGACCTAATGAAACTTCAAAGCTTTTGCACAGCAAAGGAAAGCATAAACAGGATGAAAAGACAACCCTCGGAATGGGAGAAAATATTTGCAAATGAAGCAACTGACAAAGGATTAATCTCCAAAATTTACAAGCAGCTCATGCAGCTCAGTATCAAAAAAACCAAACAACCCAATCCAAAAATGGGCAGAAGACCTAAACAGACATTTCTCCAAAGAAGATAATACAGATTGCCAACAAACACATGAAAGGTTGTTCAATATCACTAATCATTAGAGAAATGCAAATCAAAACTACAATGAGGTATCACCTCACACCGGTCAGAATGGCCATCATCAAAAAATCTACAAACAATAAATGCTAGAGAGGGTGTGGAAAAAAGGGAACCCTCTTGCACTGTTGGTGGGAATGTAAATTGATACAACCACTATGGAGAACAATATCGAGGTTCCTTAAAAAACTACAAATATAACTACCATACAATCCAGCAATCCCAGTACTGGGCATATACCCTAAGAAAACCATAATTCAGAAAGAGTCATGTACCACAATGTTCACTGCAGCTCTATTTACAATAGCCAGGACATGGAAGTAACCTAAGTGTCCATCGACAGATGAATGGATAAAGAAGATGTGGCACATATATACAATGGAATATTAGCCATTAAAAAGAAACGAAATTGAGTTATTTGTAGTTAGGTGGATGGACCTAGAGTCTGTCATACAGAGTGAAGTAAGTCAGAAAGAGAAAAACAAATACCATATGCTAACACATATATATGGAATCTAATTAAAAAAAAGGGTTCTGAAGGACCTAGGGGCAGGACAGGAATAAAGATGCAGAAGTAGAGAATGGACTTGAGGACACTGGGAGGGGAAAGGGTAAGCTGGGGTGAAGTAAGAGAGTGGCATTGACATATATACACTACCAAATGTAAAAGAGATAGCTAGTGGGAAGCAGCCACATAGCACAGGGAGATCAGCTCGGCGTTTTGTGACCACCTAGAGGGGTGGGATAGGGAGGGTGGGAGGGAGATGCAAGAGGGAGGAGATATGGGGATATACGTTTATGTATAGCTGTTTCATTTTGTTATAAAGCAGAAACTAACACACCACTGTAAAGCAATTATACGCCAATAAAGATGTTAAAAAAAAGAAACTCAGAACAGAAACAGATAAATTTTAAAAGCCAGTGTAAAATGACAGTTTACTGAACTTAAAAAAAGACTGAAAAAAATAAAAATCTCTCAGAAATGAAGCTATAAGGTACCCAAGGGTTCATGAATATCGATCATAAAGAAAGTGTATATATACTTATATACACACACATATATAATATGAATATAAATTCCCCTCTTCCAAAGTTGGCAGAAGATATAAACATACAGACTCAAGAACTTGAGTAATGTTCAAACAGAATCAACCCAAAGAAATCTGCACAAGGCACATCATAATCAAAATTCTGAAAACTAAAGACAAAGAAAAGAATTTTGAAAGCAGTAAGTGAGAAACAATACCTTACTTACAGGGAAAAAAGAAAGAAGAAAATAATAAATCTTGGAACATCAAAAAGGAAGAAAAATAGCAAGAGCAAAAGTAAGGGTAAATACAGTAGACTTTTCACCTTGAGTTTCCTGATTTATGTTTGATGGTTGAAGAAAAAATTATACAATTGTCTGATGTGGTTCTCAATATATGTTGAGAAATAGTTAGGATAATTATAAACAGGTGAGGGGAAAGAGACTTAAAGGGAGGTAGTTTCTAGACTCAATCTGGTAAAATGTCAACACCAATAGACTGCGATAAGTTATGCATGTATAATGTGATATCTAAAGCAACCACTGAAACATCCAAACAGAGATACAGCAAAATGAAATTCTAAGAAATGTTCAAGTAAATCCACAGGAATGCGAGACAAAGGAAATAGAACAAAAGAAACAGGGAACAAATAAAACAAAAAATAAAATGGCAGAGTTAAGAACTAACAAATCAGTAATGACATTAAAGATACACAGACTAAATACACCAATTAAAAAAACAGAAATTCGTAGAGTAGACTAAAAACAAAAACCAAACACCACCACGACACAACTATATGCTGTTTACAGGAAACTTAATTAAAATATAATGATGTAGGCAGTAAAGGAATGGAAAAATATACCATGTGAAAATCAAGATAGCAAGATGGTTCTGTAGCTTTGCAGAAGTTTGGCAGTTCCTCAAAAGGAGCCAACAATTCAACTTCTAGGTCCCAAGAAAAATAAAAACATGTCTATACATAAGGTTGTACAGAATGTTCATAGCAGCATTATTAATAATAGCCAAAAAGTACATTAACTGATGAATGGATAAGCAAACTGTAGTACAGCCATATAGTACAATATTAGTCGGCCGTAAGAAGAATAAAGTAGTGAAACATGCTACAAAATGGATGAACCTTGAAAATATCATGCTAAGTGAAAGAAGCCAGCCATAAAAGGCCACATGCTGTATGATTTAATTTACATGAAATGTCCAGATATAGAAAGTAGATTAGTGGCTTCCAGAGGCTGAGAGGGAAGGAGTAAAGGGGAGTGACTGCTAATGGGTACAGTTTCTTTTGGAGGTCATGAAAATGTTCTAAAATTAAGTAGTAGTGATGGTTGCACAACTCCGTAAATATACTAAAACCACAAAATTGTATATTTTAACAGTGTGAATTTTATGGTATGTGAATTAAATTTCAGTAAAGCTATAATTAAATAAAAGCATGCAAATAAAAGAAGAAGAAGAAGGAGGAGGAGGAGGAGAAGAAGAAGGCAAGAGTGACTACATTAGCATTTTATTGTAATAGCCCAAAATAGAAACCAACTCAAATGTCCTCTAATGAGTGAATGGTTAAAATGTGGTACAATGTACCACAGAGCACTACTCAGCAGTTAAAGAGAATGAACTACGGATATACACAACAACGTGGATGGATCTCAAGGGTATTTATGTAGAGTGAAAACTGCCAGTCTCAAAGAGTCACATATTGTACGATTCTATTTATATAACATTCTCAAAACGACAAAATTTTCTAAATGGGGAACAGATCCATGGCTAACAGACATTATAATGGGTAATTGGATGGATATGACTTATAGTCACGAGGGACATCTTTGTGGTGCATCTTGAATATTGTTTTGGTTACTTGAATCTACATATGTGACAAAATGGCATAGAACTATACACACACCTTGTATCAATATCAATTTCCTGATTTTACTATTGTATATAGTTAATGTAAGGTGTAGCCACTGGGGGAAACTGGGTGATGGGTACATGGGACTTCTCTACTATCTTTGCAACTTCCTGTGAATGTTAATTATTTCAAAATAAAAATTTTTCTAAAAAATAATTTGGAATTTTAAATTTAAAAATATTATAGCAATAGCATTATTTTGAACATGAAATACTTTGGTATAAATTTCACAAAATATACTCAAGACCTGTCATTGAAAATGACAAATCATCGATGAGAGAAATGAAAGAATAACTAAACAGAGATAAACTGTGTTCATGGAGCAGAAGACACAGTATTGTTACGACATCAGTTCTCAAACTGACCTATATGTTCATTACAATCCTGATCAAAATATCTGAATAGTGAATATGTGAAAAGTTGTTCCACCTTACTAATAATTAGGTGAACGTAAATAAAGGCATCAGCATGATGACATACCACTTGTCATCAACAGACTGACAAAAATTTCAAAGTCTGAACAAACCAAATGGGGAGAAGTAGGAATATAGATTGACACACGCTCATACTCTCTTACTCAGCCATTCCAAAAACATTTTTATACATGTGAATATGAAGACGTTTACAGGAATGTTGTCTGCAGTGCTGTTTGCAGTGGTAAAAATTGAAAAAACTCCAACAATAAAGAAATAGGGACTTCCCTGGTGGTGCAGTGGTTAAGAATCCGCCTGCCAATGCCGGGGACACGGGTTCGATCCCTGGTCCGGTAAGATCCCACATGCCACGGAGCAACTAAATCTGTGCGCCACAACTACTGAGCCTGCACTCTAGAGCCCGCGAGCCACAACTACTGAAACCCTCACACCTAGAGCCTGTGCTCGGCAACAAGAGAAGCCACCGCAATGAGGAACCCGCGCACCGCAACGAAGAGTAGCCCCCACTCACCACTACTAGAGAAAGGCCGTGTGCAGCAGTGAAGATCCAACGCAGCCAAAACTTAAAAAAAAAAAGTTAAATAAAAATAGTATATTTATTCATATGATGGAAATGCAGCAATTAAACTGAATAAATGAGATCTAAGTAGAGCAGTGTGGGTAGAATTAAAAGACAAAATTGAATTTTAAATGCAAGATGTAGAAAGCACAATATGTGCTATGGAATGAATTGTGTCTCCTCAAATTCATATGTTGGTGCCCTAACTTCCACTGTGTCTGTATCATGAGATAGGGTTTTTAAGAGGTACTTAAGGTTAAATGAGGTCATAAAGGTAGGGTCCTAATCCAAAGAAACTGTGGCTTTATAAGAAGAGGAAGAGAGAGAGAACTCTTTTTCTCCCCAACTTGTGAGGACACAACAAGAAGGTGGCCATTTTCAAGCCAGGAGGAGAGGTCTCACCAAGAATCGTATTAGCTGGCACCTTGATCTGGGACTTCTAGTCTCCAGAACTATGAGGAAATTAATTTCTGTTGTTTAAGCCATCCAGTCTCTGATATTTTGCTATGGTAGCCTGAGAAGACTAATAAAATATGGTACCATTACGTAAGTTAAAATACACACAAAACAGTCCTCTGGATTGTTTATGACTCCATACACCATATAAAACACTATCTTAAAAAGGAGCTGTGAGAACATACCCCAAACTTAATGGTTGCTCTTGGAGATGGGGAGGGTAATAGAACTCAGGGCTGGAGTTAAGAGAGTTTACTGTTCTGCCGTATTTCACTTCTTAAGGAAAAATGAAAAGCAAATGAGGAAAATGTTAACAGTGTTTATTTTGACCTGTGCAAATATGGGTGTTATAATTATATTACTTTTATATCTTGAGTTTTTTTTTTTTTTTTTTTTTTTTTTTTTTTTTGTGGTACGCAGGCCTCTCTCACTGTTGTGGCCTCTCCAGTTGCGGAGCACAGGCTCCGGACGTGCAGGCTCAGCGGCCATGGCTCACGGGCCCAGCCGCTCCGCGGCATGTAGGATCCTCCTGGACCGGGGCACGAACCCGTGTCCCCTGCATCGGCAGGCGGACTGTCAACCACTGCGCCACCAGGGAAGCCCCTAGATTATCTTTTAAATTTCTTTTTAAAAACACAATAGGGATAAACTTACAAATAAGATGAAATATATTACTTGTTATCCCTTTTCAAGTCAAGGAAAATAGATAAATATAAAGATAGAGGAACTGATAAATGAATGGTCAGACTAAAAGACAAATAGGCAGGCTGGACAGTTTATGACTTACATTTGTAAATTTCACAGTCATATATCATTCTCTAATTTTAATATTGAAAATGCTGCCCCCAGTACATAGTATTTTTTCATTCATTCCCATATTTATTTGGTAAACAATAATTTATAATTGAGCATGTGCTGGATAGTGGTAGAACTGTTTAATAAGACAGATGGTATCTTTGAGGATCTCAGTCCAGTGAGAAAAACAAATGCAAAAATTTATTCACAAGACAATATAAAGTGTACCAAGAGAGGTACATAGAAGAGATGACATTTGAGATAAATTTTTTAAAATTCAAAAACAAGTCTGAAACCTCTGACTGAAGGCTTTAAAAACCACTAAAATCTGTATTCTATAACTTCTCTGTATTTTTGCTCAGCCTAAATTCTTCTACACATATCACATAACTTTTAAAAGTCTGATTAAACCCAAAATGATTCTTGTCTCACCTTTGCAAATTTTTCGTCTTCCGTGACTACCGATTCTTTTTCCTGCTTACTATATTCTTGTCTTCTCTCCAAAACACTCACAATTTTTTTATCAGTTAAGTTCTTCCTAAACTCACAAAACTGAGGCCAAAATTTAAACAGAACTCCAAAAATTGTCATCTGTATATAAAACAAAGTATGTCTCAGATTACAGTTTTATACAAATGTACCAATTTAAACTCTAATTCACCATAATAATGGATTAACTATTCTATTCTTTAATATACAGCATGTTTCCTCCAACTTATTGTCTCCAGACATCTTGGTATAGTTTAGTTCAGCACATGCTTATCATCAATGTTATTTTACTACCAATGAGAAGTCTTTCTTTTAAGAAAAACATACTCTTAAATACAGTTAAAAGTCACTTTATGCTTTATGTTTCCCTATCCAGTTGATTGTATTAATAAAGAATCCATTAGGTCTTTTTAAATAAGAAATTTATGTTTTCTTTGAAAACATACACCAGTTGATCTGCCACACACTCTGCTGTTTTATGCAAGTATTTCAAATATTCAGTTCATCAAGGGGAACTCCTCTCCGGTCCCCTTTCCCTTCTTTTAGAGAAAGAAAATACCATTTTGCCTCTGGAAAAGCTCTTAAACAAAGCTGCAGATCTAAGAATAAATCTTGAGTAACTTTTAAATGATACAATCTCTCTTTTATGTGAGAGCAAGAAAAGTAACATTTAAAAAGCAGAGTGGTATCCTGCACAAATACTTTCTTAGGACACTCTACATTAAGTGATTAATTGTGATATTTAAAGAGATAAGAATTGTTGCTCAAATTCCCATGCCAAGTTTTTCCATTAGTTCCAGAGGCATACATTACTTCCTAGAAGGTAGGACTTGCCACATCAGATCAAGTCCAACGTTTTGTTGCTGGGAATGGCCTATAACTAATGTCCTAGAGAAAAATGAACTAACCCATTAGGCTCTAAGCCAGCTCTTCAGGGGGAAAGTGGAATTTTTAAAAAGTAAATGCTGCAGTGACCAACAGCGTCCTGAATTGATATATTTCATGACTCCTCGTTTCTGTACGTGAGTATCATTAGTAAAACTATTTACTCCCTTTACAATACTATCTTGTCATTAAATTCTATAGCCTCTTGGGATTGTGAACACAAAAGCTAAACATACTTTATTTGATGAAGTGCAGGCTTTTAAAAAATTTTCATTTACATTTATCTGCCATGCATTTAATTAAGTAATCCCCTTCTCCAATGTTAAATGATCATGGTACTTTTTATATGCACTTTGTAAACTTAAATACTCCTCCACCTCTATTTACCAACTATATTGACCCTACTTCTCAGTTACCCCTCCAAAACCTGAGTCATTCCCAGCTCTCAAATATATTTATTTTCATTTAGAAGGCTTTCCAGTAAAAGTCACCCTATTAGGACACAATTTTTCAAGGTAGACATAAAATTGCTCTATTTCTAAAAGTTGCAATTAAGGTTAATAACATACATGTTATTCATGAAAATTGTCCTGTACCTCCAAAACCTTAAAAGATAACCAAACTGTGGATAAGTAAATGTTTTAATAAATATAGAGCTACTTTGCTCACTGCCAGCAGATGGGCAATGCTCTAGTATGAGTGAGAAGGGTCAGTGAAAATATGGCTGGGTGATGAAAACTTTCAAGCTATTAGGAATGCAGATGGGGGACAGGCAGACGCTATATAGCAGCGGTCCCCAACCCCCGGGCCATGGACAGGACCGCACAGCAGGAGATGAGTGGCGGGTGAGCCAGCAAAGCTTCATCTGTATTTACAGCCGCTCCCCATCATTCACAGTACTGCTTGAGCTCCGCCTACTGTCAGATCAGCTGCGGCATTAGATTCTCAAAGGAGCGTGACCCCTTACTGTGAACTGCGCATGTGAGGGATCTAGGTTGTGCGTTCTTTATGAGAATCTAATGCCTGATGATCTGAGGTGGAGCTTAGGCGGTGATGCTAGCACTGGGGAGTGGCTGCAAATACAGAGTATCATTAGCAGAGAGGTTTGACTGCACAGAGACCATAATAAATCAACTGCTTGCAGATTCATATCGAAACCCTATCAGTGAGTAGCAAGTGAAAACAAGCTCAGGGTTCCCACTGATTCTGCATTATAGTGACTTGTATAATTATTTCATTATATATTACAATGTAATAATAATACAAATAAAGTGCACAATAAATGTAATGTGCTTGAATCATCCCAAAACCATCCACCCACGCCCCCGCCCCCGGTCCGTGGAAAAACTGTCTTCCACGAAACCGGTCCCTGGTGCCAAAAAGGTTGGGGACCACTGCTATAGTGAAAACAATACTAAAACAGGCATTTTTTACATTTATTATTCAGCCCTTTCGCTCAACTTTGCTCTCATGTCCAATTTGATCTATTCCTGTCATGATCCATCTATTCTCACATCACTCATTCATATGTTCAAAAACGTTACTGAGTGTCGCGCACCCAGGCCACAAAGGCAAATAAGAAACATTCCCTACACTCAAAGACCTTACAGTCCGATGGGAAAGTGAAGCATGAGAATAGCCATTTTCAATTCTGTGTGATAAGTGTTCTGACAGGGACAAATACAAGATACAATAGAAGCATAAGAGAGAGAAGATGATACTGTAAAAAGCTCTGGAAGCAAGAAAGTAAGCCCTCTTTATGGAAGTACAAATATTTCAGTAAGACTGGGAGACAGATGGCAGGGAGTGGGAAGACATGTGGCTAGAGAAATATGTAGTAAGGAGCTTGGTCTTCATTCTGAAGACAATGGGGAGTAATTGAAATTGAAAGCAGAGAAGTGACATGATCAAATATACATTTTGAAAAGATGGATCTGTCTGCAGTGAGTTAAATGGTTTTGAGAGAGCCTAGAGGCAGGGAATTCTGGTAATCAATGTGAGACATTGCAGATGTGAACTGAGGTAGCAACATGGAGTTGGAGAAAAGTAGATAGAATAACAGATAAGAAGGAGACAAATGGATACATATTAGTGACTGAAGATCTCCAAAGGTAAGGAATGAAGGATAGGGAAGACATGAAGATGGCAACCAGATCTCTGGCTTGCATACCTGGGTAGGAGATATGCCATTCTCTGAGCTTCCTTACAGAACACAGAAACAATAGATTTGGTGAGGTAAGGCCCCTAAATATTCTCTTGTTTTCTGATACTCCAAAGTCCATATTTAAGATATGTTTGGGACTTTGTTTTGGGAAATCAGGTAGGAGGCCTAAACTAGAGGACTCCAATAAAGTTCACTGGCTGCAATCCCTGGACAGTGCAGTGGAACCAACCTACGTAAGCAAGCAGCTCCAGACATTCACCATCAGACTTGAGGCTAGACGGTCTCCCGGCTATCAGGAGACCTAGGCTAGGCTAAGTGATCTTTTCATTAACAGATGCTACAATTCTGACACCATGTTTTTTCTATTTCTCTCTAGCACATCCTCAATCATTCTTCTTTATTTTTGCCTATTCAATGCATAATTGGATTGTGAGTCTACTTTCAGTTCCTTTTAGGACTTAGAACACAGCTGGCTTGTAAATGAGTATTAAGGAATAATGGTCTTTTTCCATGCTCAAAGGCAATCATACCCTAAATCTCTGTTTCATATCACTTAAATTGTGACATGGCCTTCCCTATTACCCCTATTATTATGTATTTTTCTTAATCATTTTTCAGGAACATCACTAAAAGGCTTTTCAAAATGCAAATAAATTATGTTCAGCAAATCACTGTTTTCTATTATTTACCCTAAAAAGAAGTAACTTGAGTAGGTTAACAGCCATGATTTTCCTTTCATGAGCTTGTGTACTTTATGTTGGTTGGGTACTTAAATCTCCTCTCACTTATTTTATGAGCTATGTGAATATTCCAACCTTTAAAAATACACAAATCTTGGGACACACATTTTACACATTTTTGTGGTAGCAGACATTTTAAAAGGAAATATGAATGGTGGGAAAGGAAGGAGGAATTAGCTGTAGTTTTATAAGTTAGAAATAAAATGATAACCATGCAAAGTCAAAGTACAGAATTTAAATAATTGTATTTGCTGTATACTATCATGAACAAAATAGTAAGTTACTAGTTTCTATGTTCTGTGGCATATGCAATATTTTTTAAATTAAATAGAATAACCCAGGATTAGGAGGATTAGAGCCTTGCCAAATATGAATAATGCAAAAACTTTTAAAGAATATCTAGATTGTTTATCTACTTTAAAGTATGCTTACTACATGCCCTGATTTCTTACCTGTGCCTCTCTAAATACATATGGTCCCAACTCCTTCCTGTGTTCAATAATCTTCTGGGCTTGCTCTAATGGAATGTCAATTTGTAAAGCTGGTGGAATACTGGAATTAATAAAGCAGTTGATAATAGTCATGATCTTCTTGTGGATGAGGGATTCACTACAATGAGAATGGCACAAGTCCTAAACAAGGAGGAAAGATAGAACAATATATGATTAATGCATTAATAGAATACTTTATAGAATGTGTCAATATGTCTGTCAGTAAATATATATATATTTTAACTTCAGGTCAAGAGGTTACTAGGACATGTCAAGACTATCTTAAAAGATCATAGCTTTTATTTCACTTGGATTTGAAAAACCTAAGAAATTTTTTTCTTTATTGCTCCTACCCTGTGTCTTCATATCTATGTGTGTCTCATTGATAGCATCTAGTTCCATGTTTTTCCCATCTATTCTGTCAATCTCTGTCTTTTAAAGGAACCTAAGACTTTGATGCACATACCTTACGTAAATACGGGTTTCATTTAATCCTGATTGTTTCTTTTCCTGGCAAAGGAGCAGCTTTAGTGTCTACTTTGACTCATTTAACAAATTCATATTAAGTTCCTGCTACATGCCAGCTGAGCCCCAAGACACAGCACCTGTCCTGTAAAGCCTCAATATCTACTGGCATCATAAAAATCAGATCAGAAATTAATGAAAAAGAAATGAAGGAAACAATAGCAAAGATCAATAAAATTAAAAGCTGGTTCTTTGAGAAGATAAACAAAATTGATAAACCATTAGCCAGACTCATCAAGAAAAAAAGGGAGAAGACTCAAATCAACAGAATTAGAAATGAAAAAGGAGAGGTAACAACTGACACTGCAGAAATACAAAGGATCACAAGAGATTGCTACAAGCAACTCTATGTCAATAAAATAGACAACCTGGAAGACATGGAAAAATTCTTATAAAAGCACAACCTTCCGAGACTGAACCAGGAAGAAATAGAAAATATAAACAGACCAATCACAAGTAATGAAATTGAAACTGTGATTAAAAATCTTCCAACAAACAAAAGCCCAGGACCAGATGGCTTCACAGGTGAATTCTATCAAACATTTAGAGAAAAGCTAACACCTATCCTTCTCAAACTCTTCCAAAATATAGCAGAGGGAGGACCACTCCCAAACTCATTCTAGGGGGCCCCTATCACTCTGATACCAAAACTCGACAAAAGATGTCACAAAAAAAGAAAACTACAGGCCAGTATCACTGATGAACATAGATGCGAAAATCCTCAATAAAATACCAGCAAACAGAATCCAACAGCACATTAAACGGATCATACACCATGATCAAGTGGGGTTTAGTCCAGGAATTCAAGGATTCTTCAATATACACAAATCAATCACTGTGATACACCATATTAACAAACTAAAGGATAAAACCCATAGGACAATCTCAATAGATGCAGAAAAAGCTTTTGACAAAATTCAACACCCATTGATGATAAAAAGTCTCCAGAAAGTAGGCGTAGAGGGAACTTACCTCAACATAATAAAGGCCATATATGACAAACCCACAGCCAACATTTTTCTCAATGGTGAAAAACTGAAACCATTTCCTCTAAGATCAGGAAAAGACAAGGTTACCCATTCTCCCTGCTATTATTCAACATAGTTTTGGAAGTCTTAGCCACAGAAATCAGAGAAGAAAAAGAAATAAAAGGAATCCAAATTGGAAAGGAAGAAGTAAAACTGACACTGTTTGCAGATGACATGATACTATACATAGAGAATCCTAAAGATGCCACCAGAAAACTACTAGAGCTAATTAATGAATTTGGTAAAGTAGCAGGATACAAAATTAATGCACAGAAATCTCTTGCATTCCTATACACTAATGATGAAAAACCTGAAAGAGAAATTAAGGAAACACTCCCCATTACCATTACAACAAAAAGAATAAAATAGCTGGAATAAACCTACTTAAGGAGACAAAAGACCTGTATGCAGAAAACTGTAAGACACTGATGAAAGAAATTAAAGATGATACAAACAGATGGAGAGATATATACCATGTTCTAGGATTAGAAGAATCAGCACTGTGAAAATGACTACACTACCCAAAACAATCTACAGATTTCATGAAATCCCTATCAAACTACCAATGGCATTTTTCACAGAACTAGAACAGAAAGTTTCACAATTTGTATGGAAACACAAAAGACCCCAAATAGCCAAAGCAATCTTGAGAAAGAAAAACGGAGCTGGAGCAATCAGGCTCCCTGACTTCAGACTTTATTACAAAGCTACAGTAATCAAGACAGTATGGTACTGGCACAGAAACAGAAATGTAGATCAATGGAACAGGATAGGAAGCCCAGAGATAAACCCACGCACATATGGTCACCTTATTTTTGATAAAGGAAGCAAGAATATACAATAGAAAAAAGACAGCCTCTTCAATAAGTGGTACTGGGAAAACTGGACAGCTACATGTAAAAGAATGATATTAGAACACTCCCTTACACCATACACAAAAATAAACTGAAAATGGATTGAAGACCTAAATGTAAGGCCAGACACTATAAAACTCTTAGAGGAAAACATAGGCAGAACACTCTATGACATAAATCACAGCAAGATCCTTTTTGACCCACCTCCTAGAGAAATGGAAAGAAAAACAAAAATAAACAAATGGGACCTAATGAAACTTCAAAGCTTTTGCACAGCAAAGGAAACCATAAACAAGATGAAAAGACAACCCTCAGAATGGGAGAAAATATTTGCAAATGAAGCAACTGACAAAGGATTAATCTCCAAAATATATAAACAGCTCAGGCAGCTCAATATCAAAAAAACAAACAACTCAATCCAAAAATGGGCAGAAGACCTAAACAGACATTTCTCCAAAGAAGATATACAGACTGCCAACAAACACATGAAAGGATGCTCATCATCAGTACTCATTAGAGAAATGCAAATCAAAACTACAATGAGGTATCACCTCACACCGGTCAGAATGGCCATCATCAAAAAATCTACAAACAATAAATGCTGGAGAGGGTGTGGAGAAAAGGGAACCCTCTTGCACTGTTGTTGGGAATGTAAATTGATACAGCCACTATGGAGAACAGTATCGAGGTTCCTTAAAAAAATTAAAAATATAACTAACATAGGACCCAGCAATCCCACTACTGGGCATATACCCTGAGAAAACCATAATTCAAAAAGAGTCATGTACCACAATGTTCACTGCAGCTCTATTTACAATAGCCAGGTCATGGAAGCAACCTAAGTGTCGATCGACAGATGAATGGATAAAGAAGATGTGGCACATATATACAATGGAGTATTACTCAGCCATAAAAAGAAATGAAATTGAATTATTTGTAGTGAGGTGGATGGACCTAGAGTCTGTCATACAGAGTGAAGTAAGTCAGAAAGAGAAAAACAAATACCGTATGCTAACGTATATATATGGAATCGAAAAAAAAGTGGTTCTGAGGAACCTAGGGGCAGGACAGGAATAAAGACGTAGACGTAGAGAATGGACTTGAAGATGTGGGGAGGGGGAAGGGTAGCTGGGATGAAGTGAGAGAGTAGCAATGACATATATACACGACCAAATGTAAAATAGATAGCTAGTGGGAAGAAGCTGCATTGCACAGTGAGATCAGCTCAGTGTTTTGTGACCACCTAGAGGGGTGGGATAGGGAGGGTGGGAGGGAGACTTAAGAGGGAGGGCATATGGGGATATATGTATACATCTAGCTGATTCACTTTGTTATACAGCAGAAACTAACACACCATTTTAAAGAAATTATACTCCAATAAAGATGTTCAAAAAAAATTTCTACTGGAAGAGAAGCATGAAAAACGTTTTTCCAATCTGAGATAGTTAATAAGTGGTAATGATAAAGGTATACACAGGGCCCTAGGAGAGCACCCTACTCAACTTACTGGTGGATGCAAAAGCTTTTTCTACCATAACTGCTTCTACAGCAAGGTGATTTAGGCTCAAAAAGGCTAGCAACAGAAGCGGGAATGCTGGTGGTTACAGGTCTATTATTATGCATCTCTTAGGATCTATATTTTTTCAGATAACCTATTATATTTTCATCTTTATAGCTAAAGAATTTAAAAATAGTAATTGTACATTAAAAAGACCCAGTTTTATGTCACAGATGTAAGGCTATCACTTTTTAAAATAAAGAGGTAGTTTAGCTTGAATTATGACATTTTTTATCAAAGACATTATTCTCTAAATCACTAGAAAGTACACAAATTTGGAAACTTGTAATTCTAGGCTGGAAATAAGCCAACATTTATTAAGTAGTTACTGTATGACAGGCATTGTAATAACTATCTTACGGACAGTATTAAAGAAAGAAAATTTCTAGAGCTTGCCATATAAAACTTTACATATATAAATTTGGCATAAGTTATATGTGAAAAAATCTTGATATAAATGTTACACTGAGATAACAGTTAGCATTTTTTACTCAATTTAGTATTCCCTCTGAAAATGCCTATTTATAACACATATGTTTGGTATGTTACCAAAAATTAAATTTTTTGCCATTACTAGGGAAATGATCATATATTTGGTGAGCCTGGCTTATTATTATGGAATATAAGGATTATGAAATAAAAACAAATTTGTGAAATTATACGGTTTTAATTTTAAGAGTATAGAGATAGAATTTAGATAGAATCAGGATTGGTATTTTTTCTAGTTGTTCTGCCCTACTATACCTTTAGCGAGTTCACTTTTACCTATCATTGAGGCCTATGTGTTAAGCACATAGTTGACCGTTGAACAACGTGGGGGTTAGGGGCACCAACCCTGCCAAGCAGTTGGAAATCCACGTATAACTTTACAGTTGGCCATCTGCTTCTGTGGTTCCACATCCTTGGATTCAACCAACAGTGGATTGTGAAGTACTGTAGTCTGAATTTATTGAAAAAAATTCAGATATAAGCGGACCCTGCAGTTCAAACCTGTGTTGTTCAAGGTTCAACTGTACTGTCCTCTAGTAAACTTTCTGTGTCTACTTCAGTCCAGGAGATGGCCATCTTAGGTATTTCCATTTTACCCTGTGCTTCTCCCACCACTACACTAATCACACTCTTATAATCACTTTGTCTATCACTTGTCTGTCCCTCCCCTAACACTGTAAGCCCTGACAGAAAAGACTGTTTTGATCACAGTTGTATCCTCAGGATTTAGCCTGGCCCTTGATAGGTGCTGAAAAAAGTATTTCTTGGATGTATATTTCCTTCAGGTCTTTTCTCTATGGGGACGGACACACACAAACACACACACACACACACACTTTGTATTAAATCATACTGCTATCTAGTAGCTAGGTTTTAAAAAAATCAGTAAGATGAATACCTTTTTTCATTGATTAATCTCCTATAGCATAATTTTTAATGGCTGCAGAGTATTCTACTGTATAGATGTATCATAATTAAAATAACCAGTGTCCTGTTGTTGTACATCAGGGTTCTTTCCAATTTTTCACAATTCAGAATAATGTTTGATTAAGATCACTGTAGTCATCTCTTTACATATTACTACAATCATCACTGGGAGGGAGCATAGCTTAGTGATTAAGGGCACAAGCTTTAGCAATAGAATGTCTTGGTTCAAATTCCAGCTCTACTACTTAATTAGCTGTATGATGTCAGAAGTTTCTCAACTTCTCTGTGCCTTAGCTTCTTCATCTGTAAAATGGTGAGAATTAACAGCTTTGACCTAGGATTCTTATAAAGAATAAAGTCGTTATTACATGAAAAGCATTATGGTAATATCTGACAGATGTGAACACTTAATATGAGTAAGCCATATAAAAGTGATCACAGTAGGGGCTTCCCTGGTGGTGCAGTGGTTGAGAGTCCGCCTGCCGATGCAGGGGACACGGGCTCGTGCCCCGGTCCGGGAAGATCCCACATGCCGCGCAGCAGCTAGGCCCGTGAGCCATGGCCACTGAGCCTGCGCGTCTGGAGCCTGTGCTCCGCAACGGGAAAGACCAAAACAGAAAAGCCCGCGTACCGCAAAAAAATAAAAAAATAGAAGTGAGCACAGTAAGACTTGCTAGGTGGAATGCTTTCCCCCTGGTAAACTTCTTCAAGACCCATTTCAAGTATCATCACTTCTTATTTATTTATTTTTAATTAATTAATTTATTTATTTATTTTTGGCTGTTTGGGTCTTCGTTGCTGCGCATGGGCTTTCTCTAGTTGCAGTGAGCAGGGGCTAATCTTTGTTGCAGTGCGTGGGCTTCTCACTGTGGTGGCTTCTCTTGTTGCAGAGCACGGGCTCTAGGCACGTGGGCTTTAGTAGTTGTGGCACATGGGCTCAGCAGTTGTGGCTCACGGGCTCTAGAGTGCAGGCTCAGTAGTTGTGGTGCACAGGCTTAGTTGCTCTGCGGCATGTGGGATCTTCCGGGACCAGGGCTTGGGCCCATTTCCCCTGCACTGGCAGGCGGATTCTTAACCACTGCACCACCAGGAAAGTCCCACTTCTTTTTTTAAAAATTTTTGTTGGAGTATAGCTGATTTACAATGTTGTGTTAGTTTCTGCTGTACAGCGAAGTGAATCCGTTATGCATATATACATAACCACTCTTTTTCAGATTCTTTTCCCATATAGGTCATTACACACTATTGCGTAGAGTTCCCTATAAGTATCGTCACTTCTGTTGAGACCTCTCTGAGCTACCACCCTCCCTGAATCATTTTCCCCTCTGTGCCCAAATTATAACTAGTTAGAACAGGGATCATAATCAATGTTATTTCATGATATTTTGTTTTCATGGATGATTCCCTCCTCAAAGGAGGGCAGTATATTTTATCCATTTTTTTATTCCTACAATCTAGCATAATAGTTGGCACATTAGTGATTTAGTAAATGCTTACTGAATAAACAAATTCACCCTTGAAGCATGATTTTTAAAAGCTACCTAGTATTATATGTCCTCCGTTCTATACCACAGAAAAGATATTTAAATGAAGACCAAGGGCAGCCTTGAAGGAGAAACAGTCACAAAGTTAAGGGCTGACTATGTATGAGTCTGTTTTCTTAAATGCTTATTTTGCACAGTTTATCTCATTACCTCTTATCCTAGCAGGGTTGGACTTACTCATGTTCATTTTAGCTTAAAGACTGTTCTGCTCACTCATAATAATTTCCTGTTATGGAAAACAGACTCTACCTCCTTTTTAATTTTCAAAAAAATTATCTTAGTATTACTTATCTTGTGATAGATTTAAAAAAAACTTATCTCAAAATACTTTTTTTTTTCTGAGGAAATTTCCATGTTGACAAAGGTACAAAAACTGGTGATAACAGAAAAGGGTAGAAAACAGTTTCATGGAATGCTGGGGAAAGTCTGGAAGTAAGATTGTATTGAGCAACTATTAACTATATAGAATAAATATGCTGCAGAGTATTAGTACTGCATAATATTATACATACGTAGATTATAGGCCAATTGAAAGCATTATCCTCTTAAATTCCAGCTTTAGTTTTACTCCCTACTTTTATAATGGGATTAAATAGGCTGCTTGCAAGGAAATGAGCCTGCTAACCCTGGGAGCAAGGATGCCTACTCTTAGGTATTTCTAGACAACATTCCTGTATTCAAGTCTAGATTACATAACCTAGGAAGTCCTTTCCTCCTCCTCAATGCACAGATTCTATATGATTCCATCAAACACTTAAACCTGACAATAAAATGCTTTTGCACCTAATAACTTGTTCTTTCACTTATTTATTTTAAGAATTTGGCCATTCTAATAGTAAAGCCTCTCTCATCTCTGTTGTTTATTTATCTGTAATCCACTATCTTTTATTACTATTGCTGCAAATATGGTTAGGAGGAATTCTTGTAAACAGGTCTTGGTTAAAGTACTGAATATGAATATCTTCAGCAAAAATGTGTATAGTACATTTATAGATAAGCAATATGCAAAAATATAGTTAAAACTTTTCAGGAAGATTCTCATTAGATCATAATATACGTGAAACCTTGAAAAACCTAATACTATCATTTCAGGGCTAACTCTTACTTTTCACTGTATAATAATAAATGTATCTAACACAGAACAACAGATACCTCAATATTTACACATTGGTATGAAAACATCGAAGTTGGGATATCTTATACAAATCTTGTCCAAAAAGTTAGGAAACTGATATGTTAATGCATCTCCTCCTTGAAAAGAGGTGGTTTTCTCCAGCTTCGAATACAATACCTTATACTTTTGTACTTCTTGCCAAAAGAGCACCCCATTTTCCAATAAATCTCCTTTTAGAGCCACAAACTGTTGAAACTGTCTTGCGGTAATTGGATTCAATAATGCTTTACGGAAAGCAATGATATCACAAGATGACGATATCCACTTACTCTCCACAGGCTGTCCAAATCAGAGAATACAGAAAATTAGCTGTGTTCTAAAAGTTAATAATAAAGTCATTTATTAGGCTGAAAATTACCAACTTCTATCTCCTTTATTTTTGGCAGTTGAAATTTACGGCATGGATAAATAGAATTTGGCAGCTTTCCTCTGTTCTCCCTTTTGTCTCCTTTGTATTTTTATGGCATCAGTTTTTTAAGAGGTGGAGAGAAAAAGAAATGATTGGATGACTTAGAACATATGAGTACATTAAGAATGTTAACAATCATTACAGTTTGGGACTATGGTGAAAAACTACACTTTGGCGTACAGTATGAGTTCTGTGCTTAAACAGAACAAAGTAATCATAATGTTATAATTATTATTTTATAATTATATATATTATATGTTATACATTAATATGCAATTTTCCTGTCTTTTAAAAAGTAAAAACAGTTGAACATTTAAGATATTTTTCAAAAATTTTAGAAAAAATTACCAATTAATCTTATTAATTTAAATAGGAAATTTACTGTGGAGCTTCACTATAATTCTATCCTAGAAAGATCATGGTTTTTTTTGGCCACGCTGTGCCGCTTGTGGGACTTTAGTTTCCTGACCAGGGATTGAACCTGGGTCACAGCAGTGAATGTGCTGAGTCCTAACCACTGGACCGTCACGGAATTCCCAAAAGATCATGTTTTTAGGCAAGACATCTTTATATTATTTTAATAATAAATTACTATTAATAATTAATAACCGGAGGAAATAATTATCAGTGCATATTTTTAAAAATAAACTTTCTCTGACCCAGGATTCACTTTACACAACAAAAAAGCCATGTTGTTTTACTAATGCTTAAAGGTATTACTTATTTTATCTTCACAATTCTGAAGTATACGATGTCTACTTTTTTTACCTTGACCATTTTAGATCACATATTCATCCTCTTTTAGCCTCTCAGATTAAGAAAAATAATAGATTTTATTGAATTTACTGAATAGATTTTTTTTCATTTGATAAATTTATTGAAGTGCCCCAAATCTGAGTTTAGCCTACAACCATGAAAGGAAGCATCACTCTAAAGGTAATATTTTAGATGAACTTAGGAATTATAGTAACAATCAATGACAAATATCCATTGCACACGATAAATACCCATTACTGACAATGCATAAAATAAGTTCCTTGAAACAAATCATGTGTGACCAACAATATAAGCGTTTTAAGAGAGTTATGTAAAAAGTCTATGGGAATGCAAAGGAAGGAGTAACTAATTCTGCCTGGAGGAGTAAGAGCTTTACAGAGAAGGGCTTTGAGGATGACATCTGAGTTGGAAACTGAAAAGCGAAGGCAACTCCAGGCACTCTAGATGAACGGTGGGGCTTTTACCCCAGATAAAGTGAATAGATGTCTATCACTGTTTTAGTGAGGCACATGTGGTGTTCCAAGGACAAAAAGTTAAGACCATCACCAGATGGTCCATATTAAAATTATAGCCCTATAAATAGGAACAACTATGTATTAGACTGGGATGTTTATTTAAAACCCACTCAACAAATAATGTTTTAAGACCTGCTTCTTAAGATACTAAAACTTAGTAATTTAACTAAAACCCGTAATTTAACTAAACAGAAAATACCATAATATATAATGTACGATAATATGACATATAAGCCCATTCTATTTAGTATTTTTAAAAAATACATAGCAAGGGACAAATATAAGAACAGTTTGTTTCCTTTCAAGAGGAAAATACAGGAAAAAAGCATCCTAACAGATACATACACTCCTCTAACAGTCGAATAGATTTTTATCTTTGTTAGGTTGTAGGGGGTCACCTGGGTCTAGTTTGACATTTTATCAAGACCTATAGAAGGACGAATACACATACATTTGTAGGCTCAAAAAGACTGTGTTTATCATGCTTGTTAAGAAGCAAAACAGGCAATTTCTAGGAAGGTATCATATGTAGTGGTTTAAATAAGCGCCAAAATGATAGCTATCTTAATTCTTTTAAAGTTAAAATGTAATTCTAAATAAAGAGGATAATGTAAGATAATTTAAGTTGCTGATTCTGCTGCATACTCCCCATTCTTTTTGTGTAAACCACTCCCAATAATAAATAAACTACCATATGCTGGAATGATCAGCCTGTCTCAATAAATCCATCACAAGCAAAACAACTAAAAATACACATTTAAAGTCCAATCCCACACTTCTAGGGTTGAGCAGGCTAAGGGACTCTTTAAGAAGAGGGCTCTAGTAGAATCACACTTCCCTGCAGATTCCATTAGCTGGTTAAGAACAGTGTCAGCATCTGGTGGCTTAGAAAAAAGCATTATCTACAATGAGCGTCTCTGTACAAGAAGAGGAAGAAAAACAATACTTTGACAGTGGAACTTACAAGAGGAAGAACATAACAAACAAATATTACTTGCCTTCCAGACTCCAATTTTCCTTTCATGCTTCTGTAGTAAAAGTTCTTCAGCTATGTCTCTCACCTGTACCTAGAAGCAAACCAATGATTTTATCCAAGTTATTCAGAATGTCTACAGTATTGAAATCATTTACTGATTTAACAGCTTTAAAAAATGAGGTAAAGGTCAGTGTGAATAAGAGAAAGAACAGGAGAAAGAGGATAAGACTTAGAAATGGAAGCCCTGTCCATGTCCCCGGGCAAGTCACTCAAATTCTCTTAACAGTCTCCTCATCTGCAAAATGGAGATAATAATACCTGAGTGTATTGCCCCAAAGGTAGACAACAGTTTCACTTGGGCCCCATAGAAACTGAAGCGGGAAGGATGATTAGGACTTCCCAAATTTTTGTGTATTTTCTAGCCACGACTAATTTTAGATGAGCACAAAAGTTACTCAACACAGGGAGGTAATACAGTAGATATTTCTCGAGGTTATTGCCTATTCACAATATTTTCCCTTTTTTGGGAACCACTCCTGCCAAATCTGTGCTATGTGACTCTACCTCCCTGTCTATAGCAGGTAGATCCAGAAGCTGACCCAGACAGACAGGGACTAGAATCACTGCTGCTCAGTATTTTGGTAGCCACAGCCTGGAGAAAAGATCTGAGAATTCTTCTTGCTGGGTTCCCAGGGCTGTCCTGGCCCCTGGCCTTTGCAAAGCTTGGGTGCCAACTCTTCCCCTAAATGTGTGAGATGCTCCAGCATCATTTTATTAAAAATTCTTGATCTTCCTTCTCTTCTGTCTTTGCTTTAAGGTTGCCAGAATCAGTGAATGTTGCTGGCCACACACAGAATTGCTAAGTTAGGAAGGAGCTGTAAATTACAATAAAGTTATTGTGGTAAACGTAGTGAGAAAACACGGTAAACAATATTAATGAGCCAAATATCTTTCTACTTGGCTTTGGATAGACAATTAGAGTTAGCCTGAAGAAAGGAAATGAGGAAATCTGAGTTGTCCCAAAGCTTACTTCCAGGAACTTTTTGCCTAAAACAAGTCAGGTCTTCTTCCCCATACTATAAGTTCTATGTTCCCAGCTGTACTGTGTTTTCCATAACTTAAGGTGTTAAGAAGACTAAGGATATTTCCAGATAAGTAAGACTCAAAGTGTTTGATAAAATAAATATGGAGGGCAGCTTTTTTACATTCTTCCTGATCAATACTAATGGCATGTGCTTTGCACACTGAAGTCCAAAATTACATGCTCTCTACTCCTTGTGTTCTTTTTGTAAAGATCAGGTTTGCCTGTTTTTAGGTGTGATAATGACATTTAAAATTATTGAAGCAATACATGCTTCTTATAAAATAAAAACTAAACAAAGCAAAACAACAAAAACCCTACTTTACAAAGTAAAAATCCTTCACACTACCCATACCCATTCCCAGGAGGCAGATCTTTTCTTTCATCTTTGTTCATAAACATAAATATAGACAGAGGGAAGGAGAAAGAGAAATGCATAAATAGACAGATATACAGATATAAGTACATATAACGGGATTATCTTCTATGTATTGTTCTGCATCCTGCTTGTTTCACTCAATAAATAACATCTTTCATTACCAGTATATGTGGAAATCTCATTTTTATAATCTCATTTTATATGGAAAACTGCATAGGTATCCATAGTATGGAATTCTTATAATTCATTTAACTATTCCCCTTTGTACATCCTTGCCCATTTATATGAAGACTCAATAATAATAATGTAAAAAATAATAACTATATTAATAGACAGTATGTGAGTGTTTGCTGTGTACCAGGCACCACGCTAAGAAACTACACATATATCATTTCGTTTCCTCTTCATAACAATCTTATGAAGCTATTACTCTTATTATCTCCATTTCTTTTCCAAATGAGAAAACTAAGGTTGTAAAACTTATTGTTGTACAATTAATATGTGGCAGTGTTGAGATTAAAACTTGGGAAGTCTGACTTCCTGCTCTTAACCACTATGCCATGGAAGTACAGTGGCTGAGTCAGGCTTTCACATTTGAGGCTTTGAGAGGTGCTGTCAGTTGCTATCCCAAGATTATACTAATTTACATACCTTTATCTTTTGACGTGCTGCAAACTGTTCACTTGCAAGAAACAATGGCAACCACACATTTTCTAGCCTATTTAGGACATGCTTCTGAATTTCAATTAGAACAGCTGCATCAAGCTGCTCATGGAGAATCTTTCCCCAGCCACCACTTAAATGCATTATCTAAGGAAATAAAAATGAAACAGAAACAACAAACTTCTGTTTAGGTAAAGAAATGCTAGTAGTCATTAATTTATTCATTCACCCCGAGACTATTTGCTGAGCACCTGATAGGTGCCAGAATTTTCATTTTCTGTAAAATAGCTCCTGGCTTTGCTGTGTAGAGTAAAGACAGATAACTTCCCTAACATCAAACAGAGAATTGTGGTTTATGTGATGGTTGTTTTAGATGTATGATTTTGCTTATGATAATATATTTCAAAGAACACAGGGATTTCTATCCTGTGTGACAACTGCAGTGCCATTTTTTTCTCCATGGCTTCAGTTTCTTCAACTGTAAAATAAGGGCATTAGACTTTTAGTTTTCTAAGGGCTCTTCTAGGTCTAATATTCTATGAATCTCTGATTCTACTCAAATGGACTTGTTTGAGAAGGCATTTTCTTTTGTGTCTGAGAAAAATAAGGCATTAATTAGTTAAGAGACAACCTTGACTCAGACATTATAAATATGCATATTACCAATAAACATTGGGTTGGACATGGTGGAATGATGGTGGTGGTAGCAATGTAGGGCTGTTCCAACAACTTCAAAGAAGAAAACAGAGATAGCAGGAAGTAGAAAAAGGCCAGGTTATACAGACAATAGTCTCTGACTTGCACAGGTAGCCCTTTTATAAGACAGTTTCTCTGTGGCCAAAATCTTCCTTCTATATAATTACTGGCTTCCACGATACTAATGGCCATAAAAATTAATTAAAAAACAATACTAATGGCCAATTCCTACTATAAATCATCCTGTTTCTGCATATATACCACTCAAAATTGGTGAGTTTTTTGTACACAGAAAAAAATTGGACTCCTCATTGGAGTCTTAGCTCTCCTTTGACTAATAAGATTAACTTAATCCTAATAATAATATTGTTTTATATAAAAAGAGAAACTCTCTCAGTCATCCTTTAATAATATTAATCAAATAATATTAACAATAATACGGTTTCTGTATAAAAATAAGAACAAAAGAGAATAAGAGAAAAGACTACTTTGCTAATCAAATTGCAAATAGGCCACACAACTAGGATTAGAACTAGCATGGTCTGTATAAAACATAAGGCGATGCAGAAATCCTTAAGTATAAAATAGGTAAATAAAAATAAAAGTGAAGACAAAGATGCGGAAGAAGGGTCATTTGGAAAACTCCTCTATAGTAAGCACAATCATTTGCTATGACAGCAATGGATGACTTTTTCCACTGAATTTTTAATTCTCAGCAAGTTTTACTATGGAAGGTTCACACAGTAGCATCAGATACCATGAAACCTCACACAATGTAGCACAAGCCAAATAGAAAACAAATGCTTTCCATGTGTTTATTTCATACTTATGCTTATTGAGATACTCCCAGCCACTTTTGCTAATACATCCCAGATTTGTATCTCAGGGAACTAATGGCAAGACATTTTTGTTAAAGTTGCTTAATTCTAGAATTTCTTCTCCCTCTTACTCCCAAGGACTTTTGTTTATTTTCCCCCCAAAGATCTAGATTTTTAATTTGGTATGCCCTACTTATGAATAGCTCTGAATTTTTCTTTAATTTACTGAATTAATCTGAGATTTGTATTTTACAAACGTATGCCATCAGGGTACACATCCTTTTAAACTACGAAAATAAAGAACTCAAATGCTACACATTTGATCTAGCAAACTTCTAATATTAGCAAATTTCAGGTTAAATAAATTACAACAATTTTATATTTCAAAGGCATTAAAATTGAGCCATATCTCATGTGATCAATTACATGAACACTCAAAACCACTGTTGAATCCCAATCTGACATTTTTGCTGTAAATAATGACACCGTCTAGTTATTAATAAGTTGTGATTAAAGCCATATGATCTTGGCTCAACAAAATGGAAAATCTATGTTCCTGGTCAATAAAAATTGTTTTGGGAGACAGTACAATGGCAAACAGGATTTTTCAAAAATCAGTTATGTCTGGAGTAATTTCAGGTAAGACAAGAACAGAAAAGAGGTAGAGATGGGGTTTAATGGCTGATAATGGCTGCTTTTCTGCTTTTGAAAGGTGCAAGGACTTTGTCCTCCTTGTTTACCACTTATCCTGAGCACCTAGAACAGCGTCAGGCATATCACAGGCACCCATACTTGCTGAATGAATGGGTGAGTGGATGAATGAAAGTTATTTTTATTCCACAGATTACTTTAAAAATAACACAGTTTTAATAATATATAATACTTGAGTGAATTTTAAGGCATCTATAGAGGGACTTCCCTGGTGGTCCAGTGGTTAAGACTCCACGCTCCCAATGCAGGGGGCCAGGGTTCGACCCCTGGTCAGGGAACTACAGCCCACATACTGCAACTAAGAGTTCGCATGGCTCAACTAAAGATCCCACATGCCGCAAGTAAAGACTCCGCATGCTGCAACTGAGACCTGGTGCAGCCAAATAAATAAATGAATAAATAAATTTTTTAAATAAGTAAATAAAGGAAAGCAGCCTTTATTTAAAAAAAGACATTTGTAGATAATTATGAATACCTAAAAAAAAAGATATCAAAAGTGTCGAACATATAAGTCAAAAAAGCAAAAGAAAAAAGACGACGTTGAGATTGTTGGCAAAAAGAAATAAATTACTAGTTTTCATACTTAAATGTAGAAAATATGTCTCCATGTTGATACCTGGTCCTGTTGATACAGAGAAGCTGGACTGTTGGGTCCAAAGAAATATTTTTTATTAAGGTACTTGTTTTTAATGTACATAGATTCTGCCTCCCTTCGCTTTCGATCTCTGTAAGTTATTCTTCGGAACTGTTCAATGTCTGTCCAGCACATAAGGTCCATGCTAAAATGAAAAAGTACAGCCCTTCTTATTTATTTCTTTCAATTCTATTAAACACCAAACAAGTTGTTGTTTTGACAGAATTTAGAAAGTGCTGTATTGAGCAGTTAGCACAACCGATTAGACCATGGAACGAATGAGTATGATATTATTAATATTATTATTAATATTGTCTTATCCTGGCTAAATATATGAATGAATACAAGGAGTGTTGGGATCAGAGAAGAATCTACCATCATACTGGTAGGGTGGGTCTCAGAGTTCTTCCATTAATGATGAACTAGTATTATAAATTTCAAATATGGAAAAATTTCCACCTATTGCATGTCTATTTGGCAACCTGCTAAATTTAGAATGATTATCATCACAAAGGGGAACTATATAGGTGAAATTTGGCTCCCAGGTCTAACCTGTTTTTGTTAACTTGGGAGAAAATTATTGGAAAAAATATGATTAACACTTCAGTTTATATTAGATAAATATGTCATAAAGTACCAAGATTCTATGCAGAACTATAATGTTTCATTTATGTATTAACTAATGAAAATCACAAAATAGTAATTTCAATAGCTTAGTAAAATATAAAAGAGAAACTTCTCAGAAAGAGTCATTAGAGCACCTGTTTAGAAAAATGCAAAAGAAAGAAACATGAGAATAGGCAAAAATAAAACATACTGGTGTTTTAATTTAGCCAATGGTAAAAGTATCAACAAATATTGTTTGACCACTTAAAATAACATTTTGGAGGCTGTTATCAAAATGCAATTCCCAACAAAAGGTTATCCGTACAGGTTTCATTAATCTTTACTGAAATGGGTAAAATCTAGCACCAAACCATTTTTATCATATGTTGAATCAAAACAAGTATCTAACAGTTTAGAAGAATATTTTAAGAGAGAAATAAATTTTAAAATGGTTATGTTCCTTACCTTGAAGAATGAGCCTCAAGAAACTGATGAAAATGTTCAAACTCCAGTTTGTTGTTAAGCAGATCATTAAAATGAAAATGCCTATATTCTGCAGGAACATTATTCCAGTATTCTGTTTGTTTAGAGACATGAGGAAGTGGTGAAATACCAGATCCAATTTCACAAGTAGTGTCCTAGTGAAATAACACTTTTTCATAAAAATCTCTTAAATACAACAAATTATTTTCCAAATTTAAAGAGAAACTGAAATAAAAATTAACTATTAGGCCAATGGCATTTATCAGTCCAATGGTAGAACTGGGTAAAGAATCCAGAATCTGGTTCTAACTCACATCAAATTCTGTTCTGTTCCTTTCCATTCCATTCCCTTCTTTTCAGGAACATTAGTAAGTATTTACTATACACTTGCTTATAAAATATTAATTTTATTATTTTTGTTGGTACAGAAGTAATATGTCTTTTGTAATAAAAAGAAAACAAAAAGCAGACATTGTACTACCATTCAGAGATAACCACCACAAACATTTTTATGTGTATCCTTTTAGTCTTTTTTGTACACACATGTAGTTTATTACAAACGGAAACAGGACTATACAACCATGTATGGTTTTTGGTTCTCTTTCTTAACGATATATCATGAACATAAAACATTAGTTTGTCTATAAAAGTTTTTTATGTTATAGAGTAGTAAAAGATACTTTAGATGTAATCTCCTTCATATAACAGTTAATTGTAAGGTATTTTTAATACCTCTGATGTTTTGCGAACAGTTTACAAGTCCTTCAGGGCAAAGAGCTAGAGAGGCTTATTCTTCAGAAATCCTTCCTGTGTAACTCCCTATATAATTAATTCACCTCCCTATTTGTTTTTGAAAAGCATCAGACCATGAGATAAACTACCTATATTTAAAAAATCAATTTTTGATAGGTATAAGTATTATGAATAGCATTATAAATTTAAAATAATTTAAAGATACTTTATGAATTTTTACGTATCCTTTCCAGATATTAATTAATAGAATTTCAAATAAAGAATTTCTGTGTTTATAAGGCAATAACATGAAGGTTACATTTAAAAAACAGCTTTACTGTTTGTGTAAAACTTTATTGCAAAAGAATAAAGATTTCAGATAGGTACAAAGTAGAAAATTAAAAAATCACCTGAAACCTTACCACTCAGAGCTAACTATTTTTAATATTTTGATGAACATTTTTCCAGACAGCCCTCTTTGCATATATGTATACACCTAGGAATGCATGTATAATTTTAGGTGAATAGGATTAACCAATACCAGTGTTTTTGTTCCCCACATTTTTATAAAATAATACGTCGGGGGCATTTTCCATGTCAATAAATATGAATCTAAACTGTCATTTCTAAGTAGGTACACACATTTAATCTTATGGCCTTATGGATCTATCATGGTTTACTTAGCCAATCACAAATTTGAAAATAACACTTTAATATCCTAGTCAATCCTATGATATTTTTATTGACTCTGTTAAACCCTTTCCATATTTTTTCTTTATTATTTTGCTTACTGCTATCACACAACACTTCTTTTTCTGTTTGGAAAACTCAATTTAATTCTTTTGTGACTTGAACAAATAGCGCTGCTGCCATACAGAAAATAACCAGTAACATTAAAAGGAATATCATGTGGCTTGAAGGCTCTTAGCTCAGGCAAACCTGTATCTTGGCTCCCTATGCTACTTCAACTGCTTTATTTTTCTGGCTTTGTTGTTAAATGTGTCAAAAAAATGTGATACCTGTCAAATGCAGCATGTTGGGCAAAGAAGCAGCAAAAAATGAAACTGCCTGACCCCTACTTTATCAATACATGATTGCCTCAATATATGATTCCTACTCCCCCCCGCTCCCCCCCAATATATGCAGTGATAATCCTTTCTAGGTTAAAATCTTTGTTTTTCTAAGTAGAGAGTTTCTTACCTCAGCTTTCTTGGAAACTGTCTCTTTATGCAAAGCCTGTAGCTTTCTGAAGTACGTGGAATTTAGCTGTCGAGTTTCCTCCACCAGCTCCACCTATAATAACACAATAATAAAGTTTGTAACATCAAAAGAATGTGCATTATGAAAAAGTGGGGAAAGCGTGCACAATTTGCCAATAACAGTGGGCTAAAAAACAAATACACTTGCCATTAAAGTAATTTAGTTTGGAGGCAGAAGCAAGAAGACCCACATAGTGAAAAACATTAGCTACAGGGCTTCCCAGGTGGCGCAGTGGTTGAGAGTCCGCCTGCCGATGCAGGAGACACGGGATCGTGGCCTGGTCTGGGAAGATCCCACATGCTGCAGAGTGGCTAGGCCTGTGAGCCATGGCCACTAAGCCTGTGCGTCCAGAGCCTGTGCTCCGCGACGGGAGAGGCCACAACAGTGAGAGGCCTGCGTACCGCAAAAAACAAACAAACAAAAAAAAACATTAGCTAAAATTGCTATAGGTGCAAGGTTAGGTTGTTTTTTTGGGATGTTTCCTGTTTCTTAAGGTAGGACTGCATTGCTATAAACTTCCCTCTTAGAACTGCTTTTGCTGCATCCCGTAGGTTTTGGGTCGTCATGTTTTCATTGTCATTTGTTTCTAGGTATTTTTTGATTTCCTCTTTGATTTCTTCAGTAATCTCTTGGTTATTAAGTAGTGTATTGTTTAGCCTCCAAGTGTTTGTATTTTTTACAGATCTTTTCCTGTAATTGATATCTAGTCTCATAGCATTGTGGTTGGAAAAGATACTTGATAAAATTTCAATTTTCTTAAATTTACCAAGGCTTGATTTGTGACCCAAGATATGATCTATCCTGGAGAATGTTCCATGAGCACTTGAGAAAAATGTGTATTCTGTTGTTTTTGGAAGGAATGTCCTATAAATATCAATTAAGTCCATCTTGTTTAATGTATCATTTAAAGCTTGTGTTTCCTTATTTATTTTCATTTTGGATGATCTGTCCATTGGTGAAGTGGGGTGTTAAAGTCCCCTACTATGATTGTGTTACTGTCAATTTCCCCTTTTGTGGTTGTTAGTATTTGCCTTATGTATTGAGGCGCTTCTATGTTGGGTGCATAAATATTTACAATTGTTATACCTTCTTCTTGGATCGATCCCTTCATCATTATGTAGTATCCTTCTTTGTCTCTTGTAATAGTCTTTATTTTAAAGTCTATTTTGTCTGATATGAGAATTGCTACTCCAGCTTTCTTTTGATTTCCATTGGCATGGAATATCGTTTTCCATCCTCTCACTTTCAGTGTGTATGTGTCCCTAGGTCTGAAGTGGGTCTCTTGTAGACAGCATAAATATGGGTCTTGTTTTTGTATCCATTCAGCCAGTCTGTGTCTTTTGGTGGGAACATTTTATCCATTTACATTTTTTTTTTTTTTTTTTTGCAGTACGCGGGCCTCTCACTGTTGTGGCCTCTCCCGTTGCGGAGCACAGGCTCTGGACGCGCAGGCTCAGCGGCCATGGCTCACAGACCTAGCCGCTCTGCAGCATGTGGGATCTTCCTGGACGGGGGCACACACCCGTGTCCCCCACATCAGCAGGCAGACTCTCAAACACTGCACTACCAGGGAAGCCCAATCCATTTACATTTAAGGTAGTTATCGATATGTATGTTCCTATTCCTATTTCCTTAATTGTTTTGGGTTTGTTATTGTAGGTCTTTTCCTTCTCTTGTGCTTCTTGCCTAGAGAAGTTTTTTTAGCATTTGTTGTAAAGCTGGTTTGGTGGCACTGAGCAGAAGGAAAGAGATCATAAAGATTAGATCAGAAATAAATGAAAAAGAAATGAAGGAAACAATAGCAAAGATCAATAAAATTAAAAGCTGGTTCTTTGAGAAGATAAACAAAATTGATAAACCATTAGCCAGACTCATCAAGAAAAAAAGGGAGAAGACTCACATCAATACAATTAGAAATGAAAAAGGAGAAGTAACAACTGACACTGCAGAAATACAAAGGATCATGAGAGATTACTACAAGCAACTCTATGTCAATAAAATGGACAACCTGGAAGAAATGGAAAAATTCTTAGAAATGCACAACCTTCCGAGACTGAACCAGGAAGAAATATTAAATATGAACAGACCAATCACAAGCACTGAAATTGAAACTGTGATTAAAAATATCCCAACAAACAAAAGCCCAGGACCACATGGCTTCACAGGCGAATTCTATCAAACATTTAGAGAAGAGCTAACATCTGTCCTTCTCAAACTCTTCAAAAATATAGCAGAGGGAGGAACACTCCCAAACTCATTCTACGAGGCCACCATCACCCTGATACCAAAACCAGACAAAGATGTCACAACGAAAGAAAACTACAGGCCAATATCACTGATGAACATAGATGGAAAAATCATCAACAAAATACTAGCAAACAGAATCCAACAGCACATTAAAAAGATCATACACCGTGACCAAGTGGGGTTTATTCCAGGAATGCAAGGACTCTTCAATATACATAAATCAATCAATGTGATACATCACATTAACAAATTGAAGGAGAAAAACCATATGATCATCTCAACAGATGCAGAGAAAGCTTTCGACAAAATTCAACACCCATTTATGATGAAAACCCTGCAGAAAGTAGGCATAGAGGGAAATTTCCTCAACATAATAAAGGTCATATATGACAAACCCACAGCCAACATCATCCTCAGTGGTGAAACCATTTCCTCTAAGATCAGGAACAGGACACGGTTGCCCACTCTCACCACTATTATTCAACAAAGTTTGGGAAGTTTTAGCCACAGCAATCAGAGAAGAAAAAGAAATAAAAAGAATCCAAATCGGAAAAGAAGAAATAAAGCTGTCACTGTTTGCAGATGACACGATACTATACATAGAGAATCCTAAAGATGCTACCAGAAAACTACTAGAGCTAATCAATGAATTTGGTAAAGTAGCAGGATACAAAATTAATGCACAGAAATCTCTGGCATTCTTGTACACTAATGATGAAAAATCTGAAAGTGAAATTAAGAGAACACTCCCATTTACTATGGCAACAAAAAGAATAAAATATCTAGGAATAAACCTACCTAAGGAGACAAAAGACCTGTATGCAGAAAATTATAAGACACTGATGAAAGGAATTAAAGATGATACAAATAGATGGAGAGATATACCATGTTCTTGGATTGGAAGAATCAACATTGTGAAAATGACTCTACTACCCAAAGCAATCTACAGATTCAATGCAATCCCTATCAAACTACCACTGGCATTTTTCACAGACCTGGAACAAAAAATTTCACAATCTGTATGGAAACACAAAAGACCCCGAAGAGCCAAAGCAATCTTGAGAACAAAAAATGGAGCTGGAGGAATCAGGCTCCCTGACTTCAGACTATATTACAAAGCTACAGTAATCAAGACAGTATAGTACTGGCGCAAAAACAGAAATACAGATCAATGGAAAAGGATAGAAAGCTCAGAGATAAACCCATGCACATATTGTCACCTTATCTTTGATAAAGGAGGCAAGAATATACAGTGGAGAAAAGACAGCCTCTTCAATAAGTGGTGCTGGGAAAACTGGACAGGTACATATAAAAGTATGAAATTAGAACACTCCCTAACACCATACACAAAAATAAAGTTAAAATGGATTGAAGACCTAAATGTAAGGCCAGACACTATCAAACTCTTAGAGGAAAACATAGGCAGAACACTCTATGACATAAATCATAGCAAGATCCTTTTTTTTTTTTTTTTTTGCGGTACGCGGGCCTCTCACTGTCGCGGCCTCTCCCGTTGTGGAGCACAGGCTCCGGACGCGCAGGCTCAGCGGCCATGGCCCACGGGCCCAACCGCTCCGCGGCATGTGGGATCCTCCAGGACCGGGGCACGAACCCGCGTCCCCCGCATCGGCAGGCGGACTCCCAACCACTGCGCCACCAGGGAAGCCCGCAAGATCCTTTTTGACCCACCTCCTAGAGAAATGGAAATAAAAACAAACAAACAAAAAAAACAAATGGGACCTAATGAAACTTCAAAGCTTTTGCACAGCAAAGGAAACCATAATCAAGACCAAAAGACAACCCTCAGAATGGGAGGAAATATTTGCAAATGAAGCAACTGACAAAGGATTAATCTCCAAAATTTACAAGCAGCTCATGCAGCTCAATAACAACAACAAAAAAGAACCCAATCCAAAAATGGGCTGAAGACCTAAACAGACAATTCTCCAAAGAAGATAAACAGATTGCCAACAAACACATGAAAGAATGCTCAACATCATTAATCATTAGAGAAATGCAAATCAAAACTATAATGAGATATCATCTCACACCAGTCAGAATGGCCATCATCAAAAAATCTAGAAACAGGGCTTCCCTGGTGGCGCAGTGGTTGAGAGTCTGCCTGCCGATGCAGGGGACACGGGTTCGTGCCCCGGTCCGGGAAGATCCCACATGCCGTGGAGCGGCTAGGCCCGTGAGCCATGGCCGCTGAGCCTGCGTGTCTGGAGCCTGTGCTCTGCAACAGGAGAGGCCACAATAGTGAGAGGCCCACGTACCACAAAGAAAAAAAATCTAGAAACAATAAATGCTGGAGAGGGTGTGGAGAAAAGGGAAGCCTCTTGCACTGTTGGTGGGAATGTAAATTGATACAGCCACTATGGAGAACAGCATGAAGGTTCCTTAAAAATCTAAAAATAGAACTACCATACGACCCAGCAATCCCAGTACTGGGCATATACCCTGAGAAAACCATAATTCAAAAAAGAGTCATGTACCAAAATGTTCATTGCAGCTCTATTTACAATAGCCAGGTCATGGAAGCAACCTAAGTGTCCATCAACAGATGAATGGATAAAGAAGATGTGGCACATATATACAATGGAATATTACTCAGCCATAAAAAGAAACGAAATTGAGATATCTGTAGTGAGGTGGATGGACCTAGAGTCTGTCATTTAGAGTGAAGTAAGTCAGAAAGAGAAAAACAAATACCGTATGCTAACACATATATATGGAATCTAAGAAAAAAAATAGGTCATGAAGAACCTAGAGGTAAGATGGGAATAAAGACACAGACGTACTAGTGAATGGACTTGAGGATATGGGGATAGGGAAGGGTAAGCTGTGACAAAGTGAGAGAGTGGCATGGACATATATACACTACCAAACGTAAAATAGATAGCTAGTGGGAAGCAGCCGCATAGCACAGGGAGATCATCTCGGTGCTTTGTGACCATCTAGAGGGGTGAGATAGGGAGGGTGGGAGGCAGGGAGATGCAAGAGGGAAGAGATATGGGAACATATATATATGTATAACTGATTCACTTTGTTATAAAGCAGAAACTAACACACCATTGTATAGCAATTATACTCCAATAAATATGTTAAAAAAAAACTTCAACAAAACAAAACATTAGCTACAGCAAAGTCAGGCTTCAAATGTTAAAAAAGGTATACATTTCTATGTAATGATATAATGCCACCGAAGATCATTCCTCCTTTCTGGACACCCCATGTGAACTAGCAGACAGTGCAAACATGTTGGGTGGATCACTTTTCCATCTTCTATTCTTTATAACTGGATAATAGTCATGAAGATAGGCACTCTTAGCTTTAGGGACCAAATAATCCTCAGTAGAACAAAAAAATGATTGGACGCTATTGTTATCAGTCTGTGAGCAAAGGTTTTATTGCTATAGCAAGAGAGGGGAGAGTCAATCATCAAATTAAACCTCACAGTAGGACTTAGCCTTCAGAGTGTGTATTGCACTGCTTCATACAGTCAGGAGAACAAGATCATTTTCCATTTCTCTATTGAGAAAGATCAGTTTAGCCGACTGAGAACTCCTGTATTTAATAATTAATTTTGGTTAAATCTTCTTGTTTATCCTTTTTGGGAAAGAGTCTACATAATCCAGTCAGCTGGACTTTTAGAGAAGTCCTCTGGGCTGAACTTAAGAAGTTTATAGAATTAAGAGAAATTTATTTTTCCTCTTATTAAAAAGAGTGTATAATTTGCCCCAGGCATTTCGTAAGAATCACTGCTAATGCTAAAACTTCTTGGTTTAGGGACGTTAGTTATAATTTTGAATCTGTTTTGTCATCCTAGGACCATATCTTATATCCATTTTCCTCTATACCATATACTGTATTTAAAATCATGACTGGGGACTTCCCTGGCTGTCCAGTGCTTAGGACTCTGCGATTTCACTGCGGAGGGCATGGGTTCGATCCCTGGTTGGGTAACTAAGATCCCGCAAGCTGGGAGGCGTGGCCAAAAAAAATTTAATTAGTTTAAAAAATAATAAAATCATGACTGGAGAGAATTTTTCTTTTCTTAAAAAAAATATTTATTTATTTGGCTTCGTCAGGTCTTAGTTGCGGCACACAGGATCTCTGCTGTCACGTGTGGGATCTTCATTGCGGCATGTGGGATCTTCATTGTGGCGTGCGGGATCTAGTTCCCTGACAGGATCGAACCTGGGCCCCCTGCATTGGGAGCACGGTGTCTTAACCACTGGACCACCAGGGAAGTCCCTGGAGATATTTTTTTAAAATTTCATATAATATCTCAATTTTCCTAGTGTAAAATATGTATTTTTGTAGTAGAAAGGATACAAGTGTTAATTTTTCAGGACAAAAAGAAATCAGGACTGAAAAATTCATTAGTTTGGTCAATGTATTTAGTAAGCCGTGGGGTTGTGTTGGTCACTATCCAATAAGGTGGCTCTATCCGAGGTGCTTGGTATTAATTTCATCTTAATTACCTCACCCACCCTTTCTGCGAGAAGACATGACCAAGAAGTTGTTCAGGAGATCTGAACGAAGAAGTGCAATACAGAGACAGCAGGGATCTACCTGAAATGACCTCGTGTACAGGGTACATGCATTAACTTAATATTAAAAATACCCAAAAATGGTTTTAATTTGTGATTCAAAATAAACATTTAAAGAAATTTCCTCCACCCATCAATAAGAATAGTGGAAATATTCAAGCCCTGAGACTTAAAATGACCTCTTTTGGAATGAAAAAAGATATGTTGACACTTTTATCAAATCAAGCAGTCTGACCTGATGAACATCTGAGGGTGCTTTAAGTCAGAGAATGTGCTTTCCACAGTATATATGAAACGTTTATATTTTCCATGGATGTAATATTTACTGTAATTCATCCAGAATAAAAATAAACAGCCTCCTTCCATTAATCAAAATTAAAGCCACTGCTGAGAAATGGCAAGAAGTGAAAAGCCAGTATATTAACATGGCATATTTTATTGGTTCACAGGAAACCAAAACTCAAATTTTTCTCTGCTGACATATTTGTAGACAGACTTAAAAATGACATCAATTTTAGCCTTTTGTTAGGACACAACAGGGAAACTGGCAAAAACTAAGTTAATAAATACTTTCCCTGCCCCAATTTTGTGTCTGCCCAAATCTTAACTCTGAGTCCCTGGCCCACATGAAATCTTTTCCAGCTTTTCTCTCTTGCGAGTTAACAATGTTGCCCATCATCAGTTTTGGGGTAAACCTGAATTGTTCACACAGAATTCATCAGTGCCACAATACCTTTCTGTAAGCAACTTGGTCTGATTTTACCATCTTTGTCCAAGGCTCAAGAAGGAGGAGAAGGATATATTCTTCTGCTGTGTCGAAAAGGTCTTCAAATGGCGGCTGTATTTTCATATAAATTTCTTTTTTCTTTTCCTGTTGGAGTCCAATGTCAAGAGTGGCTGAAGGAGCAATGTATGTGGCAAAAAGATACTAAGGGAGAAGGGAGAGAAAGGAGAGGATATTGGAAGAAACCATAATGGTTAGTAGATTCCTCAGCAAAGCCATTTTTAGAAAGTTAAGAGAAGGCAAATAAGCTCAAGTAATTTTTTTTCTTGAAAAGGTGTGTGAAACTACTTAAGACAAAGCAACGTGTTTATTCAAAGCCTTTGCTTTTCATTTTCTTTTCCTATTTCTTTGTTGGTTATTAGTCAACTAGTCACTGGATCTTGTATAAGTGTACGTGATTTGGGTATTCTATTTTTTCTCAGATTACTACTATGTATTATTATGATTGACTCCAGGTTATACGTCTCCTTTCCTTATGTTCATGACATTTCTAACACATTTGTGTTACTTTCCAAAGTGGTTTGAAATGCCTTTTAGGGAAAAAGAGGCAAGAATTCACCAGGGCTGAAAACTGACTATCAGTCTAGAGACCCAACAGACTACCTCCCCTACCCAACTGAGTTCCAGAGTTCTTAAATGTCTCCATCTGGTGTCCAATGCTGTGGAAGAGATACAAGAAGGAAACAAAAGTGAATGGAAAGATGTACATGGACCTTCTAGCTTCCTAGACAAAGCTGCATAAATGTCTATTCCATTCTACTCATTTGTCTTGTCTCTCAATAACAGCTATTTAAATCTGAGAAGCAATTTAATAACATTTAATTTTTAAAATGTTACATACTGGATATGTCATGCCCTGCACATCACATTTAACTGAAGTTTTTGTTATTGTTTCATACTTAAAATTAATGAATTTTATGGCATGTAAATTAAACCTCAATAAAGCTGTTAAAAATAAAAATTAAAAAAAGAAAGACTATTGGTGATTTCTCCCAAAAGCGACACACTCCTTCCTCCATTTTAAAGATTATCTGATCTCTATCGTAATTTTTTCTTCATTCTGTTCTATTTACATCACTATATCAAAATAAATAGTTATCTAAAAAAAAAGAATCTCTAATTAATTGCATTTTATTTCAATTTTATTTTTATACTTAGACTTTGGAACTGATAATGCCTAGATTCGACCCAGGCAATAAGATAGATAGGTAGACAGATAGAAAGATATTTGTACCAAATACCAAATAATAGTCTTATGTAAAATAATCTTTTAAAAGTTTTAAAGGGTTCACATTAATAACATAAGCATTTACCATGTATCCACTACAGCTTAGACACTTGGATAGGTTCTGTGTATGTAAAGATTAATGAATGCCTGCCCTGAAGGAGCCATTTGGTGTGACAAAGAGATGAAAACCAGTGGCTACAACACAGTATGATAAGTACTACAATAAAAGTATGCATTGAAAATAAGATCTTCAATAATTGCCTTTCTTTTTAAGCTCACCTCCATTAATCACCTTTTCAACTTTACACTCAGATACGCATTTTTCTGTAATTCCCTAAACCTTGATGTTTGCCATTCTATACCATTGCACACATTGTTCCTTCAATCTTGTATATATGCCCTACCCCATGCACCTTGTCTGCCTCATAAACTCTGATTTATTCTTAAAAACCGACATGGATTTCTCCTCTTCTAGGAGCCCTTCATTCATACCCTCCTCCCAAGATCATCATTTTTACTACTACACTTATCACACTATAATGCAATCATGTATCATGTGTCTTCTCTTCTAGAACAAGGATCTTGAGGGCAAATACTGCAGTTTAGTCCTCTCTGATTCTCCAACTCCTAAAAACTGTTTTGGTAGAGAGCAGATGTTATAAATGTTTATTGATTTGTACTGAATCCACAGAAAAGACTCATTTTTGTCTTGGAATGGGGAAGGAAAAGGTTCAGAAACTCTTGCAAGAGAAAGATAAGCTCCTTCCTAGTCTTTAATCTGAATCTTTAAATATGAGTTGGAGTAAGTCAGACAAGATAGGGGAGTTGATGAGAAGGACAGTCCAAGAAGAAGGAAAACATGGCCCAAGGCATGGAGGCCTAAGGGGGTTTTATAACCTTATAGAGAGCGTTTAGGCTCCAAGTAGAGAACACTGGCTAAAGGAAAGAGGTAGAATAAGAGAGGAGGATATAAAGGGAGGAAGGCTCCACAGCATGGATATCATCTGTTTTCCTTTGGTAAGGAATTTGAATTTTACCTAAAGATATAAAATGGGGAATCTCTGAGAAGTGACATCTTTAGATATGAATTTTAGAAATAAATCACTGTGGCATCATACGGGAAAAACGGTTTGAGTAGATCAAGATTTGAGGCAGTTTGGAAGTTATTTTAATAGCCAGACAAAAAATTACAGGCCACCCTCATCTCTTGTTTGCTTTTTTGCAATAGCCTCCTAACTGGTCTTCTCAGGTTCTTCTTTGCTTCTTCATGGTCTTCCTTTTTTTAAACCACAGCAAACAGAGAAATTCTTTTGTGTATCACTCCTCCATTCAAACTCTCCAGTGACTTCCCACCTCACATAGAATAACAGCCAAAGTCCTTATAATTACCTATAATTGGAGTATTTGGACGTTTCTCAGCGCTGAGAGGACAAGGGTTATAGTTCATGATCTGCCAGTAGGGAAGCCCCTATAAACACCCCAGGCTCTCAAAACACTCTAAGAGCAGGGGTGGACCTGATATAGACTCTTGCCTTGAGTCTTTAAAGGGCCCAAAGAAAATAACTGCTAACCTATACTTCTATACCTGGTGAAAAAAAAAAAATACCCTTCTAAAATAAAAAGGAAATAAAGATGTCGTAAGTCAATAAACAAAACCAGAATTTGTCACCAGCAGACCTACACTAAATTAATTAATTAAAGGGAGGTCCTAGACAAAAGCAGGATGGAATATAGAACAATATAAAGCATAAACATGTAGGGAAATATCAATACATATTGATTGTAAAATATAATAATAATGGATAAGGTCAGAGGAAATCATAAAAGAGCCTAAGGAAAAGAAGTCAGAATTGAAGGTTCAGATTTAAAGTGCAGTTGAAATGACCAACCATGAGGTCCATTATAGGTAGAAAAGCACATGAGATTAGAGTCAGGGTAGTAATATAATAACAAGCAGGGCAGAGTATCAAAGAACTAGAAGTGAAGATAAAGGAGAAGCCCATGTATCATAGTTAAAAGAGAGGACTATAAAGTTCAGTGTATAATAGGCACTCAATAAATATTTGCTAAATGAATGAATGGAAGATAGTGGCCTAATCTGAAATTAAGATCTGAAAGGGAAATTTCAGAGTTCAAAAATTTTAAGCTGGAGTAGTTCCAAATTATGATGAATTCTGGTATATGGCCATCCCTATAGTTAACTTAGGAGAAATGGAGATAAAAGACATTGGAGTTGGGTAAATTAAGAAACACTCTAGCACATATAAGGATTATTAGCTTGGGTACTGGAAAAGCTTCAAGGTGATAAAAAAGAAAAAGGTTTTCTTTTTTAAAGAAAAAGAAATTTCATGAGTCATGTATTGAAATTTTCTAGGAAGATAAAGAGAACTGAAAAGGTCTTTAGATAACATTAATGAGGTTAAGGAGGGGGGAAATGAGCAGATGGAGCCAACTCCAATTTTTTTTTTTCTTTTTTTTGTGGTACGCGGGCCTCTCACTGCTGTGGCCTCTCCCGTTGCGGAGCACAGCCTCCAGACGCGCAGGCTCAGTGGCCATGGCTCACAGGCGCAGCCGCTCCACGGCATGTGGGATCTTCCCGGACCGGGGCACAAACCCGTGTCCCCTGCATCGGCAGGCAGACTCTCAACCACTGCGCCACCAGGGAAGCCCCGACTCCAAAATTTTTGAAGCTATTAAAAGATGAGTCCTGAAGAGCAGCAAAGAACATCTCTTTCTTCTTAAGGGTTGTGAAATACGGGAGAAGGGGCATATTTAAAAGCCATTCTAGATGTTCTATTTAATTAGATAACCTGCAGTCTGGAAACTCCCTTCCCTAAAATATAGGTACATAGCCTGCTGGATTTAATAGTCTAAAGTGAACCATACTCTTACCAAATGATTCTAAAATATCTTAAATGAAATTTGCTTCAGATACACATGGCAATTTTTCCTAACCTTGGGAGTTATTTAGAAGAATGACCTAAATTTAACCTGTTTAACAAGCTAAGATTGTATCAGATTAAAATCTACTCTTAGGGCTTCCCTGGTGGCACAGTGGTTGAGAGTCCGCCGATGCAGGGGACACGGGTTCGTGCCCCGGTCCGGGAAGATCCCACATGCTGCGGAGTGGCTGGGCCCGTGAGCCATGGCCGCTGAGCCTGCGCATCCGGAGTCTGTGCTCCGCAACGGGAGAGGTCACAGCAGTGAGAGGCCCGCGTATCGCAAAAAACAAACAAACAAACAAAAATCTACTCTTAAACATTTTCTAAACTGGAAGTTTTAAAAAGTGAACTAATTAAAATAATGTCTATACTAAGGTAAATTAAGAAACTAAAAACTAACGTGATCAAATTAACAACATTAAAAAATGCCTCTAGAATTTGTTTCAGTAATTGCAAATTTGCCCCAAAGGAAAGTAAATCTGACCCCCCAAATCACTTAAGTTAAAATCAGTTCCTACTTAGCAAAAAAAAAAAAAAGAAAAGAAAAAAAATCAGTAGTCAGGTTTTATTGGGGCAGGAATATCCTCTAATGGCAAAATAAAGCAACTGTTTTATCACTGAGTCAGCTACATTCAGAACTGTAGTTTAAGGAGACTTGGTGTGCCACATACCAAACTCTTTGTACAGACATCAAGGTGATTCCTTTGATTTAAAAGCATAACAGTGAAGAGGGTAATGTACAAAAGAGGCTGAAATGGTGACTAGAATAACAGTGATAGAAGTGACTGTCAGCTTCTGGTGGACACCCAAATCTACTCCTTTCCTTTACACTCCCAGTCTTGCCTTCACTCCTCATGTCTTTTAAAATCTACTGCTACCCACAGTCCTATGAGACCCTAGATGCCATTTATATACTCTATCATACCTTCTGGAATTTTGCTTTATGATTTTCTTCAGAATGACCTTCACTTCACTTTACCATTTACTATATTAATAGCACAGCTTTCTCGCTCTGACCATTACTCTTCATCTTTTTGTACCTCTCACCAAGCTTTGCTTTACTTTCAGCACAATCTGCGGTTTCTTCCTGTCCTCTAAATAAATCATGCACCACCTACTTTGTCTTACTTTCTTACACAATTTGGACTGAAAACTGCCCATCATTTCAACTACACTTTTATAACATTCTTAATTCCTCCCACCTTGATCTTCTGCCTTGTTGAGGCCAAATTCTGGGTCATCTTAATCATTCGTTCATTTTTCCAATTCTATACTCAAGCTCCCAATAAAAGCTATGATAGTTGGTTCAATTATAAATACTCTTCAAAATAAAAACAAACAACAACAATGACAAAAAAACAAAACCAAAAAAACCCCACCTCAGCTGTGACCACAAAACTTGGCAAGATTTTGTTTATTTCTAAACTTTGCCATGCTCCTTAGAGCTCCCAACTGTACCCTTAGGCTTCTCCACATTCAGTGGACTTTATCTTCCACTCAACTGGGAGAAACCACTGGTATGGATGCCCTCAACTGTCCCCTCAAGAGCTTTCTTCTAAATCTTTCTCTTTCTCTGATGTTTCAAAATTCTCCTTCCCAAGGCTAAATGATTCATGCGTGCTGTTGACTCCATTTCCCCAGCACCATGCAACACCAATTACGCCCTTAATCTACCTTTCCTTTGATTTCATCTCCTTTCTAATGCTTCAAAGGTGTTCTAACAAAGAATCTCTCCTATTCTAATTGTCACCATTTTGTCCACAAACTATCACCCTTTCTCTCTTTCCCTTCCCAACAAATCTTCATACTCACTTTTCTATCATTTCTCAATCTATTGCAATCTGGTTCTCATGCCAAAGAAGCTAATGTCTCAGATTACTAAGAACCATGTAATTGCCAATTCAATGGTTTCTCTCCTTAATCTTCATCCTACTTAATTCCTTACACAGCATTTTTTGCTTTGTTTTGTTTTTAATTCTTGGCTGCGTTGGGTCTTCGTTGCTGCGCACAGGCCTTCTCTAGTTGTGGTGAGCAGGGGCTACTCTTTGTTGAGGTGCATGGGCTTCTCACTGCGGTGGCTTCTCTTGTTGCGGAGCATGGGCTCTAGGCATGGGGCTTCAGCAGTTGCAGTACGTGGGCTCAGTAGTTGTGGCACACGGGCCCTAGAGCATGCGGGCTTCAGTAGTTGTGGTGCATGGGCTCAGTAGTTGTGGCTCACGGGCTCTAGAGCGCAGGCTTGGTAGTTGTGGCGCACGGGCTTAGTTGCTCCACGGCATGTGGGATCTTCCCGGACCAGGGCTCAAACCTGTGTCCTCTGCATTGGCAGGTGGATTCTTAACCACTGCACCACCAGGGAAGTTCCCTTACGCAGCTTTAACACTGTTGACTCTCTCCTCTGCCTTCAACACTTTCTCCTGATTCGCTGCCTATTTCCATACTCAGGATCCTTTGTTGATTCCTCTTCCTCCATATCCCCCCCTTAAAGAAAGGCATTCATTAAAGTTCTATGTTCAACTATATTTTCTTCCTAATTCACACTCTTTCGGTTTCTCACACATGCCAGGCACTCTCTCACAGGACTTTCACAGTATGTGCTCTGTGCCCTCTCTGAACTCCACCCTCCTCCTCTTTTCCCCTTTGCTGGGCTTCTATTCATCCTAAAGGACTGAGTCTTCCTTGACTCCTGAAGTCTGGCTTAGGTATCATTCTTATGTGTGCCCATAGGTCCCTGTATTTGTATGTTTCTCGCACTGGACTATAAACTCTATGAAGACAGATTTGGTCTGCTTTGTTTATTACTGTATCCCTAGCATCTAGCATAATGATAAGTTTAGAATGAATTAATGAATTAAAGACTTCATCCATTCTCAGAGACTTAACAATCAACTATATGTGGAAGAAACACAAATATATACAGCTTTAGACCTGATTTCCTTCCTGAACTGAAAACCTTTGCTTCTAGCTGCCTACTTATTATAGCTACATGGATAGCCTATGGACCCTCCAACTCAATGACTCAGTAATATAACACATTATCTTTTCCTTTTCCAGTTTTCATATGATTCACAGCACATTCTTTGACTCTTCCCCACTTTCCTCTCCTTCTTCCTCAAATGCAAGTCCTATGAATTTAATTCTCTACAATAAAACAAGGAAAAACTGACAAATATAAAAATATGAGGAGGAAATAAGGGGCAGCAGTTCCATCCCAACAAAAACCATAATAAAACACAGTCTTCTGTCCAAGCTAGATCAGACCCTTTCCAGGCTACTGCCTACTTCCTGACCTCACACTCTTACTGTGCTCTATAAAGCCACAGGGCTCCATGTACACTTTTTGTTGCTGTTTGACTATTTTGTTCCAGTTTTATTGAGATATAATTGACATATAGCACTGTGAAACTTTAAGGTGTACAGCATAATGATTTGACTTACATACATCATGAAAAAATTATCACAATAAGTTAACATCCATCATCTCATATAGAAACAAAAAGAAAAGACAAAGAATTTTTTCCCTGTGATGAGAACTATTAGGATCTACTCTCAACTTCCATATATACCATATAGCAATGCTAACTATAGTCATCATGTTGTACATTACATCCCTCGTACTTATTTATCTCATAACTGGAAGTTTGTACCTTTTGACCACCTTCATCCAATTTTCCCTCCCCACACTCTGCCCACCTCTGGTGACCACAAAGCTGATCTCTCTTTCTCTGAGTCTGTTTTTTTCCACAAACGATTTAACTGCATATCCCACGACCCCAAGGAGCTACAATTAGGGTAGCCATATGACTTCATTCTGGTTTAAGCCTACTATCCTGGCATAATTATTAATATTTCCCCTTTTATTTTCAAAAGAATCCTGATTTAGATGATAAATTATATGGTCTCTCTATATTTAACTGCCACCAGTTAGACAAAATGAAACTTTCTCTAAAACAAGACTCCTGGAGGTGCTCAACACATATTTAAAGCTAAAAATAAAGGAAAGAAAGGCAGAGGAAACTCCTTTCTAAGGAACACACATTTGTCTAATTTGAAATCATATGAATTGAATAGCTGATATCAAAAGCCAAAAATCCCAAAGCAGGAATATTTTATTTAGAACTTGGATTGAAGTTTCACAGACTTCCCTGTTAAGAAAAGACAACCCTCAGAATGGGAGAAAATATTTGCAAATGAAGCAACTGACAAAGGATTAATCTCCAAAATTTACAGCAGCTCATGCAGCTCAATAACAAAAAAACAAACAACCCAATCTAAAAATGGGCAGAAGACCTAAATAGACGTTTCTCCAAAGAAGATATACAGACTGCCAACAAACACATGAAAGAATGCTCAACATCATTAATCATTAGAGAAATGCAAATCAAAACTACAATGAGATATCATCACACCGGTCAGAATGGCCATCATTAAAAAATCTAGAAACAATAAATGCTGGAGAGGGTGTGGAGAAAAGGGGACCCTCTTGCACTGTTGGTGGGAATGTAAATTGATACAGCCACTATGGAGAACAGTATGGAGCTTCCTTAAAAAACTACAAATAGGGCTTCCCTGGTGGTGCAGCGGTTGAGAGTCCACCTGCCGATGCAGGGGACATGGGTTCGTGCCCCGGTCCGGGAAGATCCCACGTGCCGCGGAGTGGCTGGGCCCGTGAGCCATGGCCGCTGAGCCTGTGCGTCCGGAGCCTGTGCCCCGCAACGGGAGAGGCCACAACAGTGAGAGGCCCGCGTACAGCAAAAAAAAAAAAAAAAAAAAAAACTACAAATAGAACTACCATACCACCCAGCAATCCCACTACTGGGCATACTCCTTGAGAAAACCATAATTCAAAAAGAGTCATGTACCAAAATGTTCACTGCAGCTCTATTTACAATAGCCAGGACATGGAAGCAACCTAAGTGTCCATCAACAGATGAATGGATAAAGAAGATGTGGCACATATATACAATGGAATATTACTCAGCCATAAAAAGAAATGAAATTGAGTTATTTGTAGTGAGGTGGATGGACCTAGAGTCTATCATACATAGTGAAGTAAGTCAGAAAGAGAGAAACAAATACCGTATGCTAACACATATATATGGAATCTAAGAAAAAAAAAAAAGGTCATGAAGAACCTAGGGGTAAGACAGGAATAAAGACACAGACCTACTAGAGAATGAACTTGAGGATATGGGGAGGGGGAAGGGGAAGCTGGGGCAAAGTGAGAGAGTGGCATGGACATATATACACTACCAAACGTAAAACAGATAGCTAGTGGGAAGCAGCCGCGTAGCACAGGGAGATCATCTCGGTGCTTTGTGACCACCTAGAGGGGTGGGATAGGGAGGGTGGGAGGGAGGGAGATGCAAGAGGGAAGAGATATGGGAACATATGTATATGTATAACTGATTCACTTTGTTATAAAGCAGAAACTAACACACCATTGTAAAGCAATTATACTCCAATAAAGATGTTAAAAAAAATAAATGCTCTAAATCAAAATCTTAAAAGAAATTTTAAAATATTTCTTCTCTCTGATTGTACCTAAATGTAGGTATATTTGTTCGCCCTCCCACTTTTTTTTTTTTTTTTTTGCTTTCTTGCAGCCAGTTTATCAGAACATTGTTCGTTATCACCTAAGTAACTTCTCTTTGTTCAAGTATCAACCTCCGCTATGATAACTAGCATAATCCTTAAGAGTAACATACTCCCCTCGCCTTCTTGACTCTTTACCAGTTTTATTATAAAATCACAGAACTGGAAGCATTAGAAAGGGTCTTGAAAGCCCACATTGTGTGTGTTTATTGGCTTCCTTTGAGGCTTGGTCTCTGGTCTCTCTCTCTTCCTCACCTCCCTAGGAGGGTGGGGACAAAAGTGGTTACAGGGGTAAGGAGAAAAAAACTGATTTATCCATCCTTAATTAGGCCACACAGTAAAATTATAGTACATTCAACTTAATTTTGCCATTACATCTGAGAATGTCTTTCTAATATGTGTTTCTAATAATCCAGAGATAATCTTTAAGTGGATAACTGACCAACTGACTATATAATAACAAACATAATGGATGTAATCATATATATGGAACAAAATTAAAAAGCTAAACAACACATTTAAGGTCTATATAAAGATGGTGAAAATCATTTGTAAGTTGATATTAATTGCCTTTATAATGAAATATAAAGATTATGCTTTGTTATAGCTAAGTAATATAGTCTAATCACAGGTTAGAAACATCGTTTAAGTATCCTGTATCATTTGCTTTCTTATTGGCCACCCAGTTCTTCCTTTTCAGCCACTGACTAAATAACAATGTAGCTAATGTTGGAGGGGACAATGCTCCCTTCATATCTTAGTCAGCTACTCAGATTCACATTAAAGTGGAGATTCACTCACAAACAGCTGTGGCCGACATGATTCCAGTTTAAACATTAACCTATGATTCTTTAACAACCCAGCAGGGAAGTTTCTGAGAAGGGATACAAGCCTGTCTGTGATCAGACTGCCTGGCACTGCACTCAGCATGGCTCTCTCTAAACCCCATCTCTCCTGGAGACACTCAAAGGTTATGTAAGCAGGAAATGCACAATGGGCGGCTTGCCCGGCCCTGCTCTATACCTGTGCCTGTGACTTACTTTTCCTGGCATCTGTATCAGATATGCAAAAAAAAGCCATGCCTCCCCCTGAAACATCTCTTACAGTCTTGAAATGCTGGGAGTTAATTCTCTTGTTTACCTAAACTCTCAAGGCTATGAAGAAAAAAAGGTGTAGGATAGATACCTTGGAGACAGGAGGAAGAATGGAACTGGAAAGTGGAATGGAGAAACAAACTGGGAGAAATGAAGACAGAGAGAGAGATTTTGATACACATTTGCCTTCTAAAGGATAGTGAGATGACTAACAATATTTAATTTAAATTATTTTTAATACACATGACCTTGTTGGAATTATAGGAAAAAATACAAAAATGTTTCTGCTTGCCTTTCAAGGAAATCTCAGATGCTTCATTACTTAGAGCTAATATCCTGCACACAACAACTGTATTGCACTACATAGGAGACGGCTCAAATTAAAATATGATATTTCCCATTGCAATTTATATTTTTTCCAATGCTAAAGTATTTTCCATGCAAGGTTTCAGCATTGCCACTTAATAGCTTTCAAAATCATTTTGAAAGTGTATGTGATGAGCATATTCTTGGATGAAAGTGGATTCCAATCTCCTTTCAAATATATCATAATGCATTCCAGGCTTGGCTTTCTGACATTATATTGATTTTCATAGACCCTGAAATGTATTGATGTTTTCTTACTGCATCATAAAGTCTAGATGAACATACCTGAGGAAGGAGAATTTGGGGTTTATTGAGTTTATTCTTGTTTTTAACAGTGTAAAAAGCAAAAAAATAATGAAATAGCCTCCAAAACTTTCTGTGCTATTTGGGTTTCTCTTTGTACCAAAGACCAAATGATGTCAGCTATGGGGTTAGATTCCAATTATCATGCTGTACCCAACGAAGTACTTTCGCTGTGCCAAAGGTGAGCACAGTCTTTGGGAAAGCATCTTTTCCATAAGTAGGGGCCATTGGATGAGCTGCAGCTTGATACTCATCTGTGTTCCAACGAAAATAAGAACAATTTCTGGGGAGCCTTAAAAGGCAAAGTCAAGAATAACACCAAATGCTGTAGCACATGTGTTGATCTGCTATGTTACATTTCAGCTGTTAGTTATGTTAATGGAACAGTTTCACATAATTTGTCTTGATGTATTTATTTTAATGATCATGTATATGTATTTTTCTATGACTGCCTGGTAACACTGATTGCATGATGTTCTGCTGTCACCTCCAGGCCAACTGCAGAACTGTATGATGTAAAATGAGTCCCTCAGTAAACTAGGTACAAGATGTGTAAAAACCTATATGCTGTGAGATCTTAATACCGGATTACAGGACAACTAGCAGAGCATATCACCAGGTTAATAAAACTGGGGACATTTAAAAAGAAGATTTTCAAAATAACTTATGAAAGTATTCCAGAGATTAGGAGAAAACATTCATGCTTCAGCATTCGGCGTTTTTAGCAAATCCTTTTTTCTTAGACCCATTACTCCACTGCAATAGTAAAAGAAGTAACTCTAATCATGTAAGGCTACACAAAGATATGTATCTTTCACCATCTTCTAGTAACTGTCCAACATGCCCACCAAGAGAGTAGAGGAAATATAAAGCTGTCTGCTGTTGCTATTTCCTTCTACTTATTGGGAGGTAGCATTAGGATCCTGCCAGATGGACTGACAGGGTAGTATCAACAAAGACCTCACTGGCCCCTGAGAAGAAGAAATATCCCATAAAACCCATGACACTGTTTCATACACTAGAAAGATAAAAGACGAAAACAACTTTGGCTACTGAAATATACAAAGATTTTTCTTAAACTCCTTTTATTTTCAGTTTATACTAAACAAACTGTGCAGGCTGTGGAGATTCTGGAGCAAAGATACCATGCTTTCTTTGCTAGGTACAAGCGAGGCGTTCACTGGCAGTCTCTAAAGGGTAGAGGAAAAATGTGAAGGTGGAGGGTCAGGGTCTCCAGCGATAACATTAGAGAAATATACGATTGAGAGGATCAGAGTGATCCTTTACCCTTGTCATTATCTCTTCCTCCATTGTAAACTGAAGCCAGCTTACAAGAGCTAATTCACGAATTTTCAGGAACTTGGTGAGTAGGTTGTTAAATTCAGTCACTATCAAAAATTATATAAACTTACAATTAAGCAAATTATATTAAAAACAAAGATGATGAAGACTCAAAACCGATTACTTCCTAATGATTTTACTGTTTTACAACTGTCCATGCTCTTGGGGTTATTTACCTCTATTCTATCTGTCTGGTGGAAAATACTGTATAATGGTGGGCTGCTGCACCTCTCCTCCCAACTCTGTGCTCAGTAACGCCATGTTGGCAGCTTGTAATCATCCACGGTGAGAGTATTTACACGCAGAGATCAGCAAAAGCTACAAATCAGGGCTGCTTATCCACCGCCCAGAGAGGTGGTTATTAAACATTTATCATCATACCACTGAGTATAAGGCAAAGATAATTCTCTTTTCCTATCACGATTACCAAACAAAGAGAAATAAAGTAGGAAAAAAGCAAATGACACCAACTAATTCAAGTACTCACTGGAGGCAAAGCCACATACCAGAATAAACTAATTTGGGCCAGAATATGCCAGTTTATAACACAGTTTACTTGAATACTGTATAACTGGCATCCATTTTCAAAAATACGGCTACAGTAAAGCTTTCTTTCTTTCTTTCTTTCTTTCTTTTTGGCTGTATTGGGTCTTCATTTCTGTGCGAGGGCATTCTCTAGCTGTGGCAAGCTCTTCATCGCAGTGCGCGGGCCTCTCACTATCGCGGCCTCTCTTGCTGAGGAGCACAGGCTCCAGATGCGCAGGCTCAGTAGTTGTGGCTCACGGGCCTAGTTGCTCCGCGGCATGTGGGATCTTCCCAGGCCAGGGCTCGAACCTGTGTCCCCTGCATTAGCAGGCAGATTCTCAACCACTGCGCCCCCAGGGAAGCCCAAGTTCTTTTTAATAGTTAAATTAAAGTCAAACTACAGGAGCAGGGCAAGTAAGTTTTTCTTTAACATTGTTTGTTTACATCCTGAATAGTCTTTATTTGGAAAAGGGCAAAGTTAAACTTCAAATGTTAAATTTAACTTCAGTCGGATTAGGAAACCAGAAGAGGTAAGAGTTTAGTTGGGAAAAGCTTGTTAACTTGTCCTCATGAGAAAGTGTAAGGAGAAGCTATGAAGGAGAAACATTAAAGCATCATGAGAAATAAAACTAACTGGTACTAATGGATCTTGATGCAGTGTCTGGACCACAAAGAGACCAAAATCACTTCACAGATAATCTTGAACACAACAGAACAGATGTCCACTACACTGTAACAACAACAAAAAACATATTACTGTACTTGAAGGCAAATAGCAAGTCACATGGGATCTTCTCAACTGAGCTCAATAATTTCATCCTTGGAGTTCATATAAAAAAATGAAATGAAACTGTGCTCCAAAAAGCTAAGGCAAAGAGTTCCTAGAGGAGTTTACAAAAGGAATGTAAATGCCCTGATATGGGACACTTTCAGAAATCACAAAATATTTACTTCAGCAAAAAGAGAAGTCTGTTTCATAACTTCACAGCTCTAGCAGACATAGAACATCATTATCTGAGTTCATATGAGGAAGAAGAAAAATAACGAGCAAGTTCAAGCAATCCAATGTTGTTTTTTTTTTCCTGCGAAAGGAGGAAAAAATGATGATTTATAACGACCTCTCATACCCCACAAGGAGCTCAAAAACATTATTGAGGAGCTATGCCGAGAGGGAATAAATTACAGATGGAGCTTTCCACAAATGGATTTTCATGTGAAGGACCTTGGGTTTTTTCAATTAGGAATCTTAAAGATGGGATCTAGAGATTGAAACATCCTGATACTGAGAGGCAAACTACTGCAGAGATCAACACAAGATGGAGTTGCACAAAAAAAGATAATGTGATGACAATCAAATAGAGAATTTCTGGCAATTACTCAGACTCTACTAAGCAGAATTCAGTGCAAAAGAGAACGTAAGAAAATGGCAATAGGATAAAAGAGTAAAACAAACTTGAATCATTTTGGACAGAATGAAAAATCAAAAGGGAAAACAACATGTTAAATAAAGCCAAAAACAAACCACAAACTCAAGGGACAAAACAGACTAGGCTTAAGACTGACTCGGGCCATTGCTTAAGGTATTTTAAGCAAAATCGACTCAGTATATGATGGAATAAAATTCAAAAACAAAAAAGAGTTATTATTAAACAGTTTAGGCAACCTAAGCAACAAACAAGGATTTTATTTTTATAATTTTTGGATTCAATTTAAAAAACATTTTAACAGACAAAAGCAAAATAGATATTTAAACTAATGGAATTATTTAACCTCTAATAAAAATAATTCCTTGAAAATCAGTGAACAAAGAATAATTCAGAAAGAAAACCATGACTATATTAACATTTTGGACCTAAAAAACCTGCCTCACAGAGAAGCTAACCCAGGCCAACAAAGCACAAGAAACTGATACTAAAACCAGGGCGTTGAGGAATTACTTTACAATGAGAAAATCAACCACCAAACAGATGGGATATTTACGTTCACCGGCACCTTGGAAAGCAAGCTCAAATGTAGCAGGTTGCTTGGAGTCAAAACAAGGGAAGTTAACTATGACCCTATGAATGTTCTTTCCTTCCAGATCTATCAGGCTGACCAGCTGCTCACAGGAGCAGCTGGCTGAGGACAGCGCTTCAAGGGCATGGTCAAGGACTGCCTCTGTAACACCTCTCTTTCTGGATGCTGCTGCTGATCAATGCCGCTTCTTGCCCAGAACACTCTTTTTTTTAGATGTACTGGCATGTTCATTAGAAGTCTTGAGGGCTGTGAAGCCATTCTGTCTCTAGACAACTGCTCATATCCATTCTGAATTATTACACACTGATTTCATAGTTTAAGTTTCAGAAAGCAACCTTATTTTTAAGTTCCTTGAGTGAGGTGGGAGGAGACAGGGAGATTTCACTGTTGCTCCAGGGAAGCTTGTTAAGGGCTCCTTACTAAGAGAAATCTTGGACTATAAACACAGTATGTCTGGAAAGACAGAATTTTGATCATTGTTGAAGCTGGGTGACGGTATATGGGGGCTCATGAAGCTTTTTTTTTTTTTTTTTTTGCAGTACACGGGCCTCTCACTGTTGTGGCCTCTCCCATTGTGGAGCACAGGCTCCAGACGCACAGGCTCAGCAGCCATGGCTCATGGGCCCAGCCGCTCCACGGCATGTGGGATCTTCCCGGACCGGGGCACGAACCCATGTCCCCTGCATCGGCAGGCGGACTCTCAAACACTGCGCCACCAGGGAAGCCCCATGAAGCTATTTTATTTAAAAAATTTTTAACAATTAAAAGCACCCGGCTGGCAGTCATTTATAAATAATCAATTATTATCTATAATTAGGCTTACAATATGTTGCTAAGAATATAAGCATGCCAATGAGTTCATTCAAAAAATATTACAGCATCTTTTATATGCCAGCTCCAGTTCTGAATATATGAGGTAAACAAAGCAGACTGTCTTCTTGGAACTTATAGTCCAGTGGGGGAAACTATTAAGGGTGAAATTCGATATTCAACATTCATAAAGATATTTTAAGATACCAAAGTGAAAAATTAAACAAGGTGATAAACAGATACTCCTTTTTTTCTAGAGACAATTAATCAGAAAGCAATGACTTAGAAGTTAAGAGTACAGAGTCTGCAGTCAGAATACTTGGTTCTAATTCCAAGCTCACTAATTGCTAAATGGAAAGTATTGCCTTAGGTAATTACTCAACTCTAAATCTCAGTTTCCTAATCTGTAAAATGGAGAGAACACCAATATCTACCTCTTAGAATTGTCAAGAACTAAATAAAATTATCCATGTAAAGTGATTTCCATAGAACCTGACAGATAGTAAACATTAAATAAATGTCAGGTATAATGATAATTATGGTTTAGAGAAGTTCAGGTGTTGATTTTTCTGGAAACAAAAGGATTAAAAAAGGATCTCTTTTGGTCCATAATCCTATAATATTCAAAATCTTAGGACAGAACACGGGTAGCTCGTATGAACATCAGGAACAGGGGAAACGAATGAATAACTGTAAGCCAGACAGCTGGCTGCTACATGTGTTCTTCCTGAGTCCAGTTCACCAGCAAGTGCCACAAAATGGGATGCAGGACAAGAACCCTGTGGATTCCGTGCTCAGTGATTCATAGTGCTCAACAGTCCAAGCCCAAGCGGTACTTGAGACACCATCTCTCTGGTAACAAAAACAAATAATGTAACAAAGCCTGAATAAATAACAGGCCTGATACTCAGAAACAACCTAATTATGAAGATTCTGAAATTTACCATTAAGCTATAAAGAGGTACAGGATTTTCCACGTTTAATCATCACCCCAACCTGACCCCTCACCCAAGCCCATTCATCTTTTAAGAAACACAGCTTGATTCTTAATACTACTGCTGTATGAAGAAATAATGATCTCTGTTAGTGCACCTGAAAATACACCATCAGCCTAGAGAAGGAACATTTAGCTCATACCACTTTAATGAAAATGTCAGGACCACCCTGAAGTATTTAAGTCCTGTAAATGCCAAGTAAAGAGAGGAGCTAAACAATTAAGGTAATGGATGACAGCAAGCAAAGAAAAAACTAAGCTGATTATCAAAAAAATCCTCAACACTGCCCCTCTTATGCCATAACATTTTTTCAAAGGAATTTGTGGTTATCACCCAAGGTTTTGGTAACCTAAAATTAGCTCAGACTTCATTAGAAAACATTGTCAGTACAATGCAAATTTCATAGAGAAAGAGCTACACGGTCTCTTCTTTCTCAATCTTTCTAGCACTCTCTGGAAAAGTAGGCAAAAAAAAGAGAGCATATTCTTGAACTTTGATAGTATTTGGGTGGTAGCACCTGTATGTGTTTTGTTCCTCAAAGTGCTCCCAGCATGGATCAAAGCCTCATGTATACTAGATGTTTATGATAAATATTTGTGGAAACATCTGCAACATTTTTAGGCAAGGGCAAATGTGCTTGTAACTGCTGGTCTAAGTGCTACCCAGTTTATGTTTCTTTCCTGTTTCTACAGTAATAAAAAATGGAGCAGGAGCAAAGGGGCCAAGTACATGGACATTACTGTAGAACCCTGAGGTAGGGCACAACCTGGAATGAACTTCATTTGGATCCACACTGTGCCTAAGATCACCTAATGGAAAATTTAAACGATTTGGGGCCAGAGAGGTTGAGAAGGACAGCAATAACACATTGTTGAATGAAAACATTAATGAATTCTGCATTATTATTATATCACAACTTACAGCTTCCTAAAAACACCAAGAGATGGTATAGGCCTGATGACATTAATTGACTTAGGTTTTTAGTTTCCTTTCTCTCTTGTGAAGTTGTGCAAATGTAAGAGTAAATCCGATCAAGCCACAGTAAATTTAAGAAAACTGAAATCATATCAAGCATCTTTTCCGAACATAACTCTATGAGATTAGAAGTGAATTACAGGGAAAAAAACATAAAAAACACAAAAACATGGAGCCTAAACAATACGTTACTAAATAACCAAGAGATCACTGAAGAAATCAAAGAGGAAATCAAGAAATACCTAGAGACAAATGACAACAAAAACACGACGATCCAAAACCTATGGGATGCAGCAAAAGCAGATCTAAGAGGGAAGTTTATAGCAATACAATCCTACCTCAACAAACAAGAAAAATCTCGGGGCTTCCCTGGTGGCGCAGTGGTTGAGAGTCCGCCTGCCGATGCAGGGGACACGGGTTCGTGCCCTGGTCTGGGAAGATAACACATGCCGCGGAGCGGCTGGGCCCGTGAGCCATGGCCGCTGAGCCTGAACGTCCAGAGCCTGTGCTCCGCAATGGAAGAGGCCACAACAGTGAGAGGCCTGCATACCGCAAAAAAAAAAAAGAAAAACCTCAAAGAAACAGTCTAACCTTACACCTAAAGGAACTAGAGAAAGAACAAACAAAACCCAAAGTCAGTAGAAGGAAAGAAATCATAAAGATCAGAGCAGAAATAAATGAAATAGAAACAAAGAAAACAATAGCAAAGATCAATAAAACTAAAAGCTGGTTCTTTGAGGAGATAAATAAAATTGATAAACCTTTAGCCAGACTCATCAAGAAAAAGAGAGAGAGGACTCAAATCAATAAAATTAGAAATGAAAAAGGAGAAGTTACAACAGACACTGCAGAAATACAAAGCATCCAAAGAGACTATTACAAGCAACTCTATGCCAATAAAATGGACAACCTGGGGCTTCCTTGGTGGCGCAGTGCTTGAGAGTCCACCTGCCAATGCAGGGGACACAGGTTTGTGCCCCGGTCCGGGAAGATCCCACATGCCACGGAGCGGCTGGGCCCGTGAGCCATGGCCGCTGAGCCTGCACATCTGGAGCCTGTGCTCCGCAATGGGAGAGGCCACAACAGTGAGAGGCCCATGTACTGCAAAAAAAAAAAAAAAAAAAAAAAAAGGACAAACTGGAAGAAATGGACAGATTCTTAGAAAGGTATAACCTTCCAAGACTGAACCAGGAAGAAATCCAAAACATGAACAGACCAATCACAAGTAATGAAATTGAAACTGTGATTAAAAATCTTCCAAGAAACAAAAGTCCAGGACCAGATGGATTCACAGGTGAATTCTATCAAACATTTAGAGAAGAGCTAACACCCATCCTTCTCAAACTCTTCCAAAAAATTTCAGAGGAAGGAACACTCCCAAACTCATTCTGTGAGGCCACCATAACCCTGATACCAAAACCAGACAAAGATAATACCAAGAAAGAAAATTACAGACCAGTATCACGGATGAATATAGATGCAAAAATCCTCAACAAAATACTAGCAAACAGCACTTCCCTGGTGGCGCAGTGGTTGAGAATCTGCCTGCCAATGCAGGAGAGACGGGTTTGAGCCCTGGTCTGGGGAGATCCCACATGCCGTGGAGCAACTGGGCCCGTGAGCCACAATTACTGAGCCTGTGCGTCTGGAGCCTGTGCTCTGCAACAAGAGAGGCCGTGATAGTGAGAGGCCCGCACAACGTGATGAAAAGTGGCCACCGCTTGCCACAACTAGAGAAAGCCCTCACACAGAAACGAAGACCCAACACAGCCATTAATAAATAAATAAATTTTAAAATTCACGACATATGTCAATATTAAAAAAAAATACTAGCAAACAGAATCCAACAACACATTAAAAGGATCATACACCATGATCAAGTGGGTTTTACCCCAGGGATTCAAGGATTCTTCAATATACACAAAGCAATCATATTAACAAACTGAAGAATAAAAACCATATGATCATCTCAATAGAAGCAGAAAAAGCTTTTCACAAAATTCAACACCCATTTATGATAAAAACTCTCCAGAAAGTGGGAATAGAGGGAACCTACCTCAACATAATAAAGGCCATATACAACAAACCCACAGCAAACACCATTCTCAATGGTGAAAAACTGAAAGCATTTCCTCTAAGATCAGGAACAAGACAAGGATTTGGAAGTCCTAGCCACAGCAATCCGAGAGGAAAAAGAAATAAAAGGAATACAAATTGGAAAAAATACAAATTGGAAAATTGAAATACAAAAGGAATACAAATTGGAGGTAAAACTGTCACTGTTTGCAGATGACATGATACGGTACATAGAGAATCCTAAATATGCCACCAGAAAACTACTAGAGCTAATCGATGAATTTGGTAAAGTTGCAGGATACAAAATTAATGCACAGAAATCTCTTGCATTCCTACATACTAACAATGAAAGATCAGAAAGAGAAATTAAGGAAACAATCCCATTCACCATTGCAACAAAAAGAATAAAATACCTAGGAATAAGCCTAACTAAGGAGGTAAAAGACTCACAAGACTACAAGACACTGGAGAAAGAAATCAAAGATGACACAAACAGATGGAGAGATATACCATGTTCTTGGATTGGAAGAATCAATATTGTGAAAATGACTATACTACACAAAGCAATCTACAGAGTCAATGCAATTCATATAAAATTATCAATGGCATGTTTTATAGAACTAGAACAAAAAATCTCAAAATTTGTATGGAGATACAAATGACCCTGGAGAGCCAAAGCAATCTTGAGGGAGAAAAATGGAGCTGGAGGTCTCAGACTCTCTGACTTCAGACTATACTACAAAGCTACAGTAATCAAGACAATATGGTTCTGGCACAAAAACAGAAATATAAATCAATGGAACAGGATAGAAAGCCCAGAGATAAACTCACGCACCTATGGTCAACTAATCTATGACAAAGGAGGCAAGAATATACAAGGGAGAAAAGACAGTCTCTTCAATAAGTGGTCCTGGGAAAAATGGACAGCTACATGTAAAAGAATGAAATTAGAACAATCCCTAACACCATACACAGAAATAAACTCAAAGTGGATTAAAGACCTAAATGTAAGACTGGACACTATAAAACTCTCAGAGGAAAACATAGGAAGAACACTCTTTGACATAAATCACAGCAAGATATTTTTTGACCCACCTCCCAGAGTAATGGAAATAAAACCAAAAATAAACAAATGGGACCTAATGAAACTTCAAAGCTTTCGCACAGCAAAGGAAACTCTAAACAAGACAAAAAGACAACCCTCAGAACGGGAGAAAATATTTCCAAACAAATCAACAGACAAAGGATTAATGCCCATTATATATAAACAGCTCATGCAGCTCAATATTAAAAAAACAAACAACACAGTCAAAAAATGGGCAAAAGACCTAAATAGTCATCTCTCCAAAGAAGACATACAGATGTCCAAGAGGCACATGAAAAGCTGCTCAAATCACTAATTATTAGAGAAATGCAAATGAAAACTACAATGAGGTATCACCTCACACCAGTTAGAATGGGCATCATCAGAAAATCTACAAACAACAAATGCCGGAGAGGCTGTGGAGAAAAGGGACCCCTCTTGCACTGTTGGTGGGAATGTAAATTGATACTGCCACTATGGAGAACAGTATGGAGGTTCCTTAAAAAACTAAAAATAGAATTACCATATGACCCAGCAATCCCACTACTGGACATATACCCAGAGAAAGTCATAACTCAAAAAGACACATGTACCACAATGTTCATTGCAGCACTATTTACAATAGCCAGGTCATGGAAGCAACCTAAATACCCATCGAAAGACGAATGGATAAAGAAGATGTGGTATATATATACAATGGAACATCATTAAGCCATAAAAAGAAATGAAATTGGGTCATTTGTAGAGACATGGATGGACACAGAGACTGTCATACAGAGTGAAGTAAATCTGAAAGAGAAAAACAAATATTGTATATTAACACATATATGTGGAATCTAGAAAAATGGTACAGATGAACCGGTTTGCAAGGCAGAAATAGAGACACAGATGTAGAGAACAAATGTATGGACACCAAGGGGGGAAAGCGGCATCGGGGGGGGGTCGTTGGTGGTGGGATGAACTGGGAGATTGGGATTGACGTATATACATTAATATGTATAAAATAGATAAGTAATAAGAACCTGCTGTATATATAAAATAGAATAAAATAAAATTCCAAAAAAAAATAGAGTAAACCCTTAGAGATCCTGGGTGAATAGGGGTAATCACTTAGACTGACTTATTTGCCATGGGACCCATCAACTGATTTCTTTGTAGGGATTAGAGGCACAACCGTTGCTCACTAGAGCATTAGGCCAGAATATTTATGAGCTGTCAAATTACTGGGTGGAGATGTCAGGAATGGGACTTCCAAATGTCAAGATTTCATCTAGCTAAGATTAAAGACCTAAATCTCAAATGTAAAAGATTTGAGATTTAGTCTAAAGTTGTTGAGAGGAGTAAAACAGGACAGTATAATATTTTTGTTTGAAGAGTTGTCACCCGAAAGACAGAGATTTATTTTGTATTGCTTCACAGAGCAGGAATAAGACTAAAGGATTAAAGCATTTGGCTCAAAAAATGGGAAAAAAAAAAAAGGAAATAGTTCTCTCCCTTCTACAGGTATTTGAAAAGATGTTGATTTAAAAAAATAAAAACGATAACCAACTTTTATCTGCCAGTAAAGGCAGAACTTACTTAATTTCCAGTTAAGATGCTATTATCTGGTTTTATTTTAAATATGACTGAAGTACCTCCATAATTCTCTCTCTCCCCCACTACAGAGTGAGCTCTTTAAGCCAAGAACTTTGTCCTAATTATCTTTGCATTCACAGAACATTACTTGGCACATACCAGGCTCTTTGTGAATGTTAACTAAGAAGTGAGTAACAGAATATTATAAAATATAGCTTAAAAGTTTGTAATTATATGAAGCACATTTTGATTTAAGTGGTATTTTTAATCTCAGAATAAGTTATGGTATTGGTTAAATGAATAGCTGTTGGTTTAGAAGCTGCTGTTCTTCTATCTTATTTTCTTCAAATTCCTATCTTCGTTCTCCATTAACCAGGCAATTGATAGAACCTTAAGTATTGACTCTAATAATAATAATACCTACTTATTTCATAGAGTGCCCTACATTAAACTACAAAATATTTCCATCTACATTATCTTATACAGACCTTACAAAGTCCTCTGTGGTAGACGTGATGAACTTTCATATGTAGAGCAGAGAAGGCAAAGTACAGCACTGAAGTAGGTTTTGCACCTCAAGTTTGAGCTTAAGTTTGTTCCCAGCTATGAAACTTTGGCAAAGTTAACATTTCAGAGATCTAGATTCTTTTTTTTTGTTGTTGTTGCGGTACACGGGCCTCTCACTGTTGCGGCCTCTCCCGTTGCGGAGCACAGGCTCCGGACGCACAGGCTCAGAGGCCATGGCTCACGGGCCTAGCCGCTCCGCGGCATGTGGGATCTTCCCGGATTGGGGCACGAACCCGTGTCCCCTGCATCGGCAGGCGGACTCCCAACCACTGCGCCACCAGGGAAGCCTTAGGTTCTTTTTTATCTATAAAAAATAGGATAAAAATACCTCCCATTCTTATTATGGGTATTAAATTAGAAAATATATGACTGCTTCTTGCAGAGACTCCCTTTTTTGGTATGTTGGCAGGCTAGATTACTTGAATCTTTTTCTCTATAAACTGCCTAGAAGTACTGGATAAAGGATAACTAATATCCTTTTAAATGCATAGCTGCGGTAGTAAGGAAAATTACCATGGGTCAAAATTAAGGAGTGTACTGAAAACCAGGGTGCTAAGCATGAGCTGATGATGAGACTACCATGGGGTGAATCAAGGATGTGGGTTATAAGAGCCACAGGGTACAGGAGATAGGGCCTTGGACCCTCACAAAGTGAAAATGTAACACTGAGACCCTTACGTACACCATGGTCCTTGAAGGGGTACACACAAAGTGAAACACAGAGTGGGAAAAAATGTACATATATACAACTACCAAACCTAGGAAACAAAAAAGAAGCTTGCTTGTTTTGGCTTATACTCTATGTAAAAGAAAAATATCTCCTGAGGATGCACTATCATGAGTTTACCATCATGTGGGTGTGGTTTTCAAGATTACACTTGGCAAATGAGGAAACCCCAAGACGACAAATTAGCATTAAAAATGTGCCTAGCAGAAGCACCACAGATAAAAACTTTACTATAAGAGCTCATAATTCAACATTACAAAACACAGAAGGAAAGAATCCACCATGTCAGCAGAAATAATAAATAGCAGAATTAGTTCTCCCAAGAACTACAAATCATGGAATTATTGGATATTGTAGCAGCCAGACTCTAGGGTGGCACCCATGAACAGTGTCTCCTAGTGTTCATTCCCTTTCATAACCCTCTCCCCCTAAGTGTGGGCATAACGTATGGCTTGCCTCTAACCAACAGAATGCAGCAACAATGAGATTTATGTGATTACGTGTACATGATTATGTTACATAAGACAGTAATGCCAGTCTTACTAAGAAACTCCCTCCCTTGCTGGTTTTGGAGAAGCAAGCTGCCATGTTGTGAGCTACCATATGGAGAGGACCACATGGCACAGAGCCGAAGTGGCTACTAGCTGACAGCTAACAAAAAATGAGTTCTTATTTTGGTGGTCTGCAAGGAACTGAATGCTGCTAACAACCATGTGAGCACTGAAGAAGACTGTTCCCCAGTTGAGCCCCAGATGAGAAACCAGCCCTGGTCAATATCCTGATTTACAGCCTTGTGGAGGACCCAGCAAAGCTGTGCCCAGACTCCTTATCCGTATAAACTGTGAGGTAATAAAGGTGTGTTGTTTAAGCCACAAAGTTGTGATAATACCCTTATGTAGGAATAGATACCTAACACAGCTACAGACTATAAAATATGTTTAAAATGCTTAAGACATAAAAGGAGAACTAAAAACATGAAGAAAAATAAGACAAAAAGATAAATCACCAGGAAGATTTAAAAAACACAAGTAGAATGTCTAATAATAATAAAAAGTAATTCCTTAAATGATTTAACTCAATGGATGGGTTAAACAGCAGATTGAAATCTGCTGAAGAAATAAAATATGAACTGGAAAACAGATCAAAGAAAATTGATCTTGTTCAGTTTTAAAACATATAACACAGATATTACAAGATGGAGAAACTTGAGAGATTAAGAGAGATATGGGATAGACTGAAAAGCACCAACATTGACCAGAGAATCCAGAAAAGAGAAGTAGAAAGACTGAAAGAAATAATGGCTGAGAATTTTCCAGAATTGATGAAAGACATGACTCCTCAGATTCTAGAAGCAACTTAGACCCAAGAAAGATAATTGTAGTAATAAACACATTGAGGTGACATACAGAACCCCAAAGTCAAAGGGAAGATTATAAAAGGAATGAGAAAAAACATCCTCCCTCAAGGGAGCAAAAGCAGACTCTTCAACAATAGCAATAGAAACCAGAAGACAGTAGAATAATATCTGCAAAGTGCTGAGAGAAAATTGTCCACCTAGAATTCTATATTCAGCTAAATGATCAATGAGAGAAGAAAATACACATTTTCAGACAAAAAAAATCTGATTTTTACTGCTAGTAAATCCTAATGAAAAACCTATTAAAAGCTATTCTTCAGAAATCAAACCCAAAGGAAGGAATGTGATGCAAAAACCAATGGTAAGCAAGAAATTCGTGCGTGATATGTATAGCTGATTCACTTTGTTATAAAGCAGAAACTAACACACCATTGTAAAGCAGTTAAACTCCTATAAAGATGTTAAATAAATAACTAAATAAATCTATACATCATTGATGGTAATAAAAAAAATAGTTGAGACTACTTACTGGGTATGAACAAAATTAATATATATATATTCTGAATCACACTGCTGTACACTTGAAACATTGTAAATAAACTATACTTCAGTTTAAAAATGTGTTACCCTGATGTTCAATTCAATAAGGCAAAAATCTCACATTGCTGCAAGAACATCTTTATATTCAATAGCACTCTGTGGTAAAAGTGCCGTGGATTTACCTAGCAATCCTCTTATTCCTCACTTTCATTTCATTCTTATCTACCCTCTCTACTCATTAATTCCTACATTCTCCACATAATTTTGCTCCTAGGCTCTAATTTTTACTCTTTTTTTCTCTCTTCCTCCTTCCCACTGATTTTTTATTTTGAACATGTTTGTGTGTATGTATACATATGTGTAAACATGTATAATACTTTCTTTTTTTTACTAAGTTTTTAAAAATCCCAATGTATATGCTTTGGAGAGTGGTAAATTCTAAATGTGTAGTTTTTGTTGGGATACAGTTTGAAAGATTTCTACAAAGATGGAAGAACTTACAAAAGACTGTGGTACCCAGATCCACTTCATTCTATTGTAATGGTCTCACTGAAGCAAGTATGTAATGTTAAAAAAACAGTAGGACTATTGGCAGAAATCTTGGTTCCAAATCTTGGCAGTGATAGATGGTCCACTGGCAAGTTGTTGCTAGGATCAAAGACTGTATCTTTGCACTCTGGTGGTGCTTCTCTTCCTCCTTGCCAAGACCATTTCATTTGGTTCCTAACTGAACGATTCTATCTGGAAGCTGTGCAATGAAACCTTCAGGATGTGCCCAAGACTGTCGTTCAAACTCCTGGACCACAGTTAGTCATGCTAAATCACTATCACTGACCTCCCATCTAGTCTGCCTACAGATATTTCTGCAATACTTCTTGAGGTAATAAAACTTCAAGGTATGTAATGTGTTGATCAGCATACAGAAAAGCATGTAAGTCTTTTGTAATCAACCCCTGGTCTCTTACCACGCAGCTCATCAGATGTACAAAGACAATATAAAAATCAAGTTAGGGCCTCCCTGGTGGCACAGTGGTTGAGAGTCTGCCTGCCGACGCAGGGGACACAGGTTCATGCCCTGGTCCGGGAAGATCCCACATGCCGCAGAGCGGCTGGGCCCGTGAGCCATGGCTGCTGAGCCTGCGCGTCCGGAGCCTGTGCTCCGCAACGGGAGAGGCCACACAGTGAGGCCCACGTACCGCAAAAAAAAAAAAAAAATCAAGTTAATGGCAACTTTAACACAGTGCCAGCTGATTATATTCTGCCATTGGCTTGATCAATCCAAAGATCTGTATTGTACATGTACCCTTGAAGGAAGTTATACAGCATTTCTATTATAAAGAAACCAATGGTATTTCATGTTGTGAAACAAATCTATAGGACCATGGTATTAGAAGCAATTCTTATATCTGGGGGCAGAAATCTTGGATAATTAAAACCTAAACCAATTTAGACAATTGCTCCACTAACCAAAAAATAAAATAACCACAGATGCAAAAAGCAAGCAAGTCAAAAAGATTACATGATTTGCTCCTTTTATTTTCCCCAGTTAAACTAAAACCAATGTCTCCATCACTCCCTTCCCCCCATACTGTTTTGACTCTTCAAAAGAGAAGCTATGGAAGGATAAAAAGCTTATGGGCCTCGATAATCCCCAAACAGAATATCTCAGAATAACAAAATTGTGAGTGTATACTGTTTCACAATCATTTATAGCTGGTTGAATACCATTACAAAGAATTAACGTCTACCAAGCTCAAACAGAATTTCCCCTTTTACAAGTATATGGAAATATTGTGATTACAACAGCAACAAAAAAACCTACTTAACTGAGTGAGCTGCTGAAGATTTTTACGGGAGTCACCCTTGTAGTGGTGAAAACATAATAAAAATGGTGGCACTTTAGCAGTCAGAGGCAATAGGTTAGGGAAAGGAGGATAAGTAGAGAATTACAGGTAAAGGATTAACAAGCAGAAGAGCCAATTGTGTGGTCTCAGAAAATGGTACTGGCAAATTAGAGATACAGTTTCATGATTTCATGGAGCCAGATCTGGGCTCTGTAGGAACCGAAGCCCTAATTCTCATGGTAAAAAGTACAAAGTTCTGTCAGCTGATTTATAAAACATAGTTATTAATGCCAAAGTCAGGGTGGTGGAGGTAACAGCAAACACCCAGGAGTACTCTCTGATGTCCTGAATAAGATTATAATACGATAATAAACAATATGACGAAGCTAATCTCCTCAGCATTGCTCAAGGAAAGGTCCCCTGGAATGGGGTTATTTCAGATTATAAGAACCACTTAAGTGGTCAACAGATATAGAAGTGATCAGCAGTTTTCTAGGCTTGATGACCTCTCTCCATAAAAGATTAGGAGAGCCTAAGAATAAAAACTGAAAAGATAAGTTAGCTTGAGTCATAATTCTATTCCCTTTCTTTCTCCCCTCAAAAAATGGCTACTCTCTCTTTCTCTTTGCGGAGAATCCTCTGTTCTCCGTCCTCTATTTTGCTTTGGAGAGGTCTTAAGATGTTCTTTCCTCCAACTCTGAGTATCTGTCTTACATAGCATGTAGCACAGAAGGCCAGGTGATGACACAGGGCCTATGCCACACAGAATCAGTCAACATTCTTTCCCCATCTTTAGACGGTCCAATAGCCTAAGTATCTCCAACAGCTGATTGCTGCAGGAAGCTCAGAGAACATCTTTGGTCAATGCCTCTGCTCCCAATCACTTCAATGATTCATTACAAGTCCTCTCTCAGGGTTCTCTTTTAAATTACTCACAACCAAACCAAAAAGGCATAAATTAGAAAAAAAGATAAGATGTCCTTTGTTGGAAGAGCAATTAATCGGCAGCAAAGAGAAAATAAGGCATACCAAATAAAATAGATAAAACTGAGAACCCACAAATCAGATTATAAAACAATATTCTGCTGACATTTAAATAAAGTAACTCAATGGCAACAATTTAGCTGCTGCCTTTCTGCCCACACTCCCAGATTTCTCTTGTTTGAGGCTGGACACAACTTTTCATTTCTGTGTACTTAGTGCTTCACATTGAACCAACATTATTTACTACTTACTTGAGCTTGCCTGCATACTTTAAAAGGGTGAATTGTTTCTTGGTAGAAAAGCTGATGATAAGCTTGTAGGTCAAACCAAAAGTACACACTGTTCTTCCACAACTGCAGATGGAAAAAGTACATAAATTACTACCACCCAATTATTAAAGCTCTACAAAGCTCTAATTTCAAATAAAAATAATTGTTTAGCTCCTTGGTGTTACTATAAATCAGGTTCAATTTAAGGTGGTTTTATCTTGTATCACAAACTGGCAACATACAAATTATTTATTGGTATTGTCACTGGATCATTATATTTTTGTATATACGTTTCTCACATAATTGGTCATTAAAATAGTAAGTGTTCTAGTTAATAATTAAAAAGTAATCATGTTATCTCTGGCATGAAACCAAAATCTGAAGGTATTCTGATATATGTGGGCAAATGTATATTATACCAGAAGCAAACACAACTCTAATAATTGAACTAGTGAAATACTTTTCATTTGAGCAAAATAAAGACTGTTTGTGACAACTAAAAAACAAGCAAACAAAAAACCTAGAAAAAGTTTGTTACTATTCATTGCAACTGTCATTGTTAGACTTATTAAAAATAAAACGTAAAGGATTGATAGAAATCAGCACTGAAGTTAATATACATTACACTGAAACAAAGTTATATGAAAGTAATCTATTATTAATAATGCAAGTCAATTCTTGTCTATCTGTATTTTACTTTTCTTTGTAATTTTAGTAGGAAAATGAACCAAAGAGAATTATAATTAAGATATTTAAAATTTTACTAAATATTTAACATGAGATTTCTTACCAGAGGAGATGGGAATTTTAACATCAAATATAACTGTTTGAGCATTAAATTATTTCAATCTCTCATTTTAAATGAAGTAAAAGTATAAAATTAGATTTAAAATAATTATCTTCTACCTTGTTCCCTGAGTTCTCACAGAATTTAGTAAAGAAGAATCCAGCTCTATTTTCTACATACAAAGATTGCAACAAATTTTCCATGTGAAATCCTCCCAAGGCACCATCTGCCATGGTTTTAATCTAGATAACAAAACAGAAGTACATTATCCACCCAGAAACATTGTTATTTTTTTATGGCATTGTACAACAACAGGGTTTCATAAATTCTACCAAGCTGTCATTTCCCCACTGGACTATTTTATTTTATTTTTGTACCATATATGTAATTAATGCAGTATGTTTGCATCTGCCTGTCCCACAAGATTCGTTTATGGAGCCAACTATAGCAGCAGAGTTCATTCTATTATAAACTAATCTGATTTCAAACTTAATATTAAACTGACTTCCCAACCTCAACTATTTTCACATTTCAGGCACCGTGACACCATTTTAGGAGTCTTCCAAATCTCTGTTGGTGGCCTCTTTCCTACGTATTTACTGTTATTTTAGCCTTGAACCGCCGCTGTAATAGCTACAAGAGAGTTATAAAAAGAAATATCTTCAAGGCCTCTCAGTGATGCTCATTAACTGTCCTTACGGGGTCCCTCTTTGGACAGTCTCACTCCATACAGGTCACGGCCTTCAGAGTGTAAATGGTAGTATAAGTTCTCATAAAACTTTGCTATTTATGGGCTTCTCTGCCAACAGTGCTGGCAAGCCTAACACCGTTCTTGAAACACAGAAAGCTGGCTATTTCTCCAAGCACAAGAGTAACTCTAGAATAAGGAAGGGCGTCCATATTCACATGAGCTCTTTGCTATCTGTTGTGTGGAACTCAGACTACTTCTTTGTAATCTTAAGATAACTGTGGAATGGACGATTTAGGGTTTAAGTCAGGTTCTTGCTCTCTCTGTTATAGTGTCTCTCTGCCTCTCCCTTTATCCCCCTACTAAACAAATTCTGAGGTGAAAATTTAATGTTTTTATGATGTTTAACCATTAGCATTCCAAAGCTAAAAAATCATTATTTGGGTAGGAAATAATACTAAATAGAAGAAAAGGAGAACTGTTTGCTTAGAATAAAATAAATAGTCCAAAATTATATGCAAATGTTCAGTCCATACTAGGACTACGAAAGTTTCTACCTAAAGTATAGTTGCTAAAGAATGTGAAATTTTCATTTAGAACTGGTGTATTAAATCCATATTATCAAAGTAACCACACACTGGAAATACTCTGCTTTATAAAAGTTCTAAACATACTTCCAAAACATAACATAGAATATTACTTTTTATAAAATGTTAAAAATGTAATAAAAATCCTAGAGGGCTTTATTTTGTGTCTGAGGTGTGATCATACCAAAACGAGAATGTAGCTGTTTTTGAAAACAGTAATCAACAGAGTACACAGCAACATGGTACTACAAAAGGAAATAGAAAGTTTCTGCATAAAAATCCTTTTGTAAGGAAAAAATAATTCTTTTGTTCAGTAAAGAAAAAAGTCATTATGGTAAATCAGTAAAAATTCTCTAAAATCAGGGGACACTGAATAGGTTAAATGAGGAATCAAATTACTCAGTTCTCAAAATACTTACCACAGGTTCTTCTGTATAAGTATATCTTCTACCCAGCTGGGGCTTCAGACATTCAGAAATGTCAGTAAAAGATGCTAAACAAATAATTTTGCTGCTTTCTGACATGTGCCTTGACCTAAATTATAGGGATGAGAACTAATTGATCAACAAATATTTTGAGCACCTTTGGTATACATTCACCGAATCTTAGGCGTGCTCCTAAGCATTGTGAGAGAATTAGAAAAAAAAGTATCAGCATCAAGCCCAGCCCTCAAGAGGCAGTTGAGAAAATGAGGTACAGTCATACATAAAGACTCTCAACTAAACTCTCAATAAAATAACTGCTGGTTGAATGAATTCGTGAATATATCACAGATGCCAAATGTCTGGGACGGATCATAAAACTATGGGTGTGTAAGAATGAGAAGTCCCTTGGAGCTATATTAGTAATTAAAGAAATGAGCTTCTTCCTGAATAATGGGTGGAAGATAAATTCTGTGTGTATGTGTGTGTGGGGGCTGTGTTTAGAGGGGTTCTTCAGATGGTGAGAAGAGTGAACAATGTATGAAGGTAAGTAGGCAAAGTCTTGTTTAAAATGCAGCAAGTTAACTAATTTTCTTAGGGCAAGAGAACACTAACAGCTAAACTACATACCAAACATTGTGCCAAATATAATTCATATGATCATATTTAATCCTCACAACAGGTGGGATTCATAAGGGTTTATATGTGGTAGTTTGAGATGAGATGATGGAAGACTCTGGAGTTAGACTAATGACTTTCAACATTAGCTTTTTATATTTTCTCATCCAGCTCCCTCTCCCATAGCCCACTGCAATTCTTCCAAACCTCATTTTCCAGCTCCATAACCCATGCCTGTTCCAACTCACCAGCCTTCCTCCACGCCAATCCACCAGCAGATTACTCTGCAGGTTCTTTTCAGACAAAATGTAGGTACATCATGCTTCAGTTTCCCCTGTGCCATGTAGCAGACACTATTAATTGACTGGCTAACTCAACACCCATTTCTGACAACATGATTCTATCACCAGCATCACTAAAATACTGAAAAAGCTGAATATTCACTTATCAAGACTCCAGGTAGGGAGGGGTTGTCATGTAACAGTTATGACTGAGATATAAAACGATGTCTGCTGGGGAGCTTCTATGAAAGCCTGCTTTCCTGACTACAGGGAGAGAATTAATGGATATTGCCCCTCCTCCTTCTTTATGATTTGAAAGCCTGATGTCAGGAGCTGTAACACCACTGACGATAAAAGAATGGCCAAGAGCATTACAAAGACTTAGGCCTCAATACTCCTGATCTGGTGAACCAATACTGGCAGTTGCCTACACTCAGATTTCTTGCTCTGTGAAAAACATAATTCCATTTGTCTAGGCCATTGTTAGTCAACTTTTCTGTTATTTGCAGCTGAAAGCATTCAAATTTATCTATCAACAGATATATTTACCTACACCCACCCATACTTCCTTCCATCCTGTCTCAGGAAGAAGTGTCCTATTTCCTGTCCAAGGTAGCCCCATTGCCTTGGTTACTGAACCCTTCCCTCTCTTCTCCTTTGAAGGGAAAGGTACAGAGAGTAGATGAGGTTACCGGGGGTTGGGGGAGGGAAGAGTGAGGAGTGATTGTTAATGAGATGGAGGTTCTTTTTTGGCTGATGAGTTGTTGTGGAATTATATAGTGGTGATGGTTTTACAACTTTGTGCATACACTAAAAGTCACTGAATTGTATACCTGAACATGATTAAAAGAGTGAATTTTACGATAGGTAAATTTTATCTCAATAAAGAAGAATAAAAGTGAAGTAATAAATCCTTAAACAAATAGTTATCCACCAGCAGACTACACACCAAAGTTAACACCAAAGGGTATTTCTTCAAGCTGAAGGAAAATAACTCCGTTTGAAACAAAGAACAATGAAAAGTGTAAATAGGTGGGCAAATCTAAATGAATTTTTAAAATATACTGTATTAAATAAGTACAATATTATTGAGGGTATTTTGAGTTCTCAAGCTTTTGAAATATTACTGAGCAGGGAAAAGAAAGAATTGAAGGGCAATCTTCTCAGAGACGTCTTTTGATTGTACAGCTCATGAGAAGCTAGAGATCATAACTACCACCTCTTTAAAATTACCAATCTTAGGCGTTCTACGATTAATTAGAGTATGCATGGGAAATACAACCCTCTAATATCTATCCCTGAAATATAAGGACTCATGTAAAAAAAGAAAAGTATTAGTTTTCAATTTCTATTTAATTTTTAAATTCTTCAAAAATCTTATCATTGCAGAAAAGCACTTGGGACACAAAAAGCTGCACCTACCCTTTCTTAATCACATCATCCTTAGGAAAAACTGGATTCAAAGACTCACTCTTCCAAGGTTTTTGAATTGCTGTTTTTACTCTAGGTGGTTTCTTGGGAGATTTAGAAAGTTGTAATAAACTGGATTCTTCTTTCTAAAAAGTAGTAAGATAATGAACAAAGTGAAAAATGGGCAAAATGGGAAAAAAAAGGACAGAGAATAAAGTACAGCTCTCCAAAAATACCTCAAAATTGTTTTGATTAGAGGATTTCTTTCCTCACTCTACCACTTACCATGCTATGTTTGAGATGGAGAATATTTTTTATTCTCCGTCTCAAACTCCAACTTTCATGCAACCAGCAGGCTGAAATCCCTATACCTATTGAGAGTATTAAAAAAACAAGGCCAAAGGCTTCACATTATTATGAAAAAAGACTCTTTCCTGGAGGAAGAACTTTGTAAAAACTTTTCTTTATTCTGTAACTGAATAAGTTTTAGTGCCCTGTGTGTGTATGTGTATGTGTGTGTGGTGGGGTAGGGAATGCAGGTAGCAGGGTGGGAAAAGATGTGTGGACAGCATTGGTCCATAAGAGACTTATATATATATATTTTTTTTAGTATGCGGGCCTCTCACTGCCGTGGCCTCTCCCATTGCGGAGCACAGGCTCTGGACGCGCAGGCTCAGCGGCCATGGCCCACGGGCCCAGCCGCTCCACGGCATGTGGGATCTTCCCGGACCGGGGCACGAACCCGCGTCCCCTGCATCGGCAGGCGGACTCTCAACCACTGCGCCACCAGGGAAGCCCGAGACTTATATCTTAACAGAACTATTTCCTTCCATTTTTGGATATTTTATTTTCATGCGTATTCTTCTCATTCTTAAATGTTCTTTATGGCAAAAGTTAATTATTTAAATCTAGAACATGAGATGCTACATACATGAATCAAAAAAATACAAACACCTAAATGTCCAAAGAGAGGAGAAAGAAACAATTATATAGACTTATACATGTATTTATATATATATAATATATAAATGTAACATTATATAATACTTAAAAGTAAGGATTATGAAAATTATGGAAAAATACTGATGAAGAAATTACCAGAATCGAAAGATATAAGTATATTACAATTAAAAATTGTATATTATACAATTAAAAATATAAGTATATTAAAAATATAAGTATATTACAATTAAAAATTCACAAAAAGCCTAAGAGAAAATAGGTTAATAGTTGTCTAGAAGTCGGTGAGATCAGAGTGATTTGTCTCTTCAGTTTCCACATTTACAGTAGTTTTATTATTTTTATAATTAGAATGTAATATGTGCTGCTGGAGAGCAAGAAATTTATTTGTGATGCTTTATTATTCAGAACAAACAATAAAATCTCATATACACTCTAGGTGTCTAACAGCTACTAATATTTTTTTAAGAATTCTATAAACAAAATTAATTACTTAAGTATGTTTTACTTATAACATTCTAGGTGTCACGGCTCACATCTGTTTTAGTAATTCGGAACAAAGCATGACATTAACCAATACTCACTAAATGAGTGGGACCACAGGGGACTGGGCTTATGAAAAGTGTATCATACGGAAGTGGCAAATTCATAGACACAAGGTAGAATGGTGGTTACCAGGGGATGCAGGAGGGGTTGGTTAATGGGTATATAGTTTCAAATTTGCAAGATAAAATAGTTCTGAAGACCTGTTTCACAGCAATGCAAATATACTTACTACCTCAGTGTACACTTGAAAATGGTTAAGATGGTAAATTTTGTTATGTGCTTTTTACCATACCACAATAAAAAAGTTTCCTTAATATAAAAAAAAAATTTAAGTGTATTATACTTAAAATGAGAGGATGGCCTAAATTAGAATTTTTGAGCTTTCTGGCTTGGGAGAAAGCAAGGAAAGTAGCCAAAAAGAAACTGATAGAGAAAAAACTGACAAAAGGGCACAGTAGAATTGGGGGGTGGGTTAAGGAGCTGCTCTATATCATGACATGTGATGGTAGCTACACAATGTATATATTTGTCAAAAATTACAGACCAGTACACTAAAAAGGGTGAATTTTACTCTACATAAATGATATCTCAACTTTTAAAACAGGAAAAATAAAGAAAACAGAATCGAGTTCCATTCCTTACACTGTTTTCTGAGGGGGAAACAGAATGAGATCAGAATTAGTTATCCAACTAGAAAACACCGATGACAACATATGGTGATGGTACTCAGAAAGCCAAATGTTATCAGATGATGTGCTCCCTACACCACACCTCTAAGATTTGTGACTGGGCCACAAAGTCACATGGGCTAACAAGGAAGCTCAGATTTATCAGTAGAGTGGCATACAAAAAGGCCACAAGTGCAAAGGAGGTCAGAAAAATGTCTAAACAATGGATAAGAAACCATTAGCTCACTACAGTGACACTAACTCAAAGTGTGGTCCCCAGACCAGCAGCAAAAACATCACGTGGGAGGGAGCTTGTTAGATATGCAAATCCTTGGGCCCCATCCCAGACCTACTGAATATTGATCTTTAAGTGCAGCCCTGAAGTCTCTATTCGGACTCAGGTGACTCACGCATGCTGAAGCTTGAGAACCACCAGCCTGTAGCAATGCTTTGCCTACACATCACCTAGGAGGCTTATTAAAATGTAGGTTCTAAAATGTGATTCTAATGTTCAGTCAGGATGAGAACTTCAATTCTAAGCCAACCTCCTGATTTTACAGTGACTCTCACCCAGTCTATATCAATTAAATCAGACTCTCTGAAGGTGGGACCCAGGCACCAGTATGTTTAAAAACTCTCTATGTGATTCTAGTATGTATACAAGATTAAGTAATCACTAATAGAAAAATTGTAAGGTATTTCCAGCTCTAAAGCACTACTTGTAGAAGCAGAATTTTAAAAACTGTAATTATACATCTTCCTGACTTTTAAAAATAAGATATCCTGATCATAAAGTAATCTTTTTTTTGAAGGGTTTGTGTGTGGCTATGGCTAATAACACTTAACATTCTGTGACACCTTTAAAGCTAGAAAGATTAATAAGGCTCCTTACTTCTGAAATGCAGGTGTTAGCTACATTTATTATATCTCTATGCCAAAGCATATAGGAATTATTTACTTCTTCTCTGTAAAGCTGGTTAACTTTTCTTCTCTTTATGGACTTTTCCCCCCTATTTTTTGTACTATCTTATCCTTCCCCATTGTGAAAAAATGCTCACTATTTCTAATTTTGCTGTTGCTACTTTTCACTCATTTGTTCAGTTTATATTTATTAAGCACCAGGCACTGTTCCAGGCACTGAGGAAAAGCAGTTAACAAAGAAAAATCCCTTATGTTCTAGTAGGAGCTGAAAGACAATAAACATAAATCACATGGTCTTAAGTACAATAAAGCAAAATAAAGCAGAGCAGAGGGCTCCGATAGTGAGGGAGGGTATCGGTGCTGTCCTACACAAGTGTGCTTACATGGAAGAGTCAAGACAGCCTCTCTGATTAAGGGATATCTGAGCAGACACCAAAGTGAGTGAGGGGCAACATATCCGGAGGAAGGGTGCTGCAAGTGAAGGGAACAGCAAGTGCAGCCCTCCCAGGTTTTTGCTTGGTGTGTTCCAAGAACAGCAAAGAGGCCAGTGTGGAGTGGTGTAAGCTAGAGAAGAATGCTAGGAAATAAGGTCAGGAAGTTAGCAGGGGTGTGAACAGCTGTGTAAAGACTTTGGCTTGTATTCTGAGTGAGAGAGGAGGCCACTAGAGAGTTTTGAGCAAGTGAGTACATGATCATGCATTTTTAAAAGATCACATTGGCTGATTGGTGGAGAACAAACCATAGGTTTTCTTATTTCCTAATTGTTGCAGCATGTACATTAACAACAAGCAACAACAAAAGGTTTATGATGAAACTTAAGTATTAGTGTACAAAACCCAAGCATGGGTATTTTATTACAAACTTAAGAGATCAAAGTATCAATGTACATCCTACCTCCATCTCAGGTATCTGTGGAATGCAAGATTTAGGTCTTAATGGCAAGAGGGTTGCCATTTGTGGAAAAGGGTCGACATCCTTCCTTGGTTTCTCTTGACGAAGGTGCCAGAATTTCAGTTCAGCACTAGCATGTTTTGTTGAGGATGAATGAGTAACACAGAATCTCGGTGCCCTAGTTGGAGGAAAAACAAATTTAAGATTAAACTAGACAATAAGCCTCAAAAATCAAAACGCTACCAAATGTATAATATCTACGCTCACAATTATCAGTCTTGCCACATCTCTTTTCTAATAATTTCTTTTTCTGCTGCCTAGCCCCTCCTTCCAATGTTATTCTATGATATATCAACTGCCTGAAATCACATTCACTTATACAATATAAACAGGCAATATACACGAAGAAAAAATAATTAATAAAATTACATTCAAATTATTATCTGTTTGATAAGAAAAAGAAACCTATATATCTAGTTAATGAAGGAATTTAAAAAAATAATTTACAGTTTCTAGTAAAACAAAAATAGAATGCATCTGTGATCTGTTTTAAAGCAGTTTACAATTTATCTATAATACCAAATAAAAACTAGTGGATTAAATTAACATTTAAAAATATATAAACATTTTTATAATGCTTAAGTATACTACTAAAGTGGATTATGAATCATATGATCTATTTTCAAGCCTTAAATTTAAAGGTAAGAATTAATTTTATAACAATTTAGATAATAAATGAAAGACCTACACTACTGCCAGAAATTTAGGAAAAAGAATGTTTGGCACAGTATCAAGGCCCCACTTAACTTGATGGATATTCCCATATTGCCTATGGGGTTAACTCCAGCTGTCAGGGCCTGTTGTTAATTACTTCTTGGACTAGGTTTTCCCCCTGGTGCCATGGTCCAAAGACTAATTTCACTTCATATTTCAGGTCCTGGTAGAAAATTGCCTCCCTTTAAAAACAGGAAGATGGTAGATACTTCCCTGATGTAAACACAGGTTAGGAGTGAAAGAGAACCCCAAGTCCATAATTAGTTTAGGATCAGAAAGCACCCTGTAAAGATCTGGGTGGTCACTTTACACCATATTTCAAAACCTTTACTTGCAGACTTGGAAATATCTAAAATTACCTCTTATTTTCATGCCAATTAGTAAGTGGGCATATTTACAAGACCCTGATCAAATAAATCATACATGTGCTGGACAGGAAATCTGGGTATATCAATTTTCTAATTCCCATCATTACAGTATATTCACATGGCCCCATTTTAATCTTGCATTCTTATTTAATTCATTGCATTAATTTTTTATTAGCCACTATGTGAATTCATCAAATACTGTGGACTACATTTCACAGTTAATCCTAAACAGGTATTGTATTCTTTTTCACACTTCCATCATACAGGTTCTCATGTACATTGATTGTACACCTCTTAATCTGAAGGTCTAGAGAGTGGGAGAAGGTATTTGCCACGTAAATCACCAAAGGAACTGCATCCAATATATGTGTGTGTAAACACGTGTGTATATATATATATATATATATACATATATATATATGTATATACATGTGTGTGTATGTGAATGTGTGTATATCTACCTATATCTATTTATCTATCCATCTATCTATGTATCTCACAATAGAAAAATGGGCAAGGAAGATAAACAAGCAATTCATGAAAGCTGAAATCCAAATGACCACTCAATATTGAAAAGGTTATCAACCTCACCAATAATCAGGGAAATGCAAGTGAAAAAGCACAAAACACCAATGACATACCAAATACATAGGCAAAAACTTAAGACTCTGACAATATTAAATGTTACCATGGATTTGTAGCCATGGATACTCTCATATTCTGGTTGGTGGGAATGCAAATTGGTACAACTACTTCGGAAAAATGGATATGTGTACAGCATTGCTTGCAATTGTGAAAAGAGAAAATGACACAAATTTTTTTAAACACTAAATAAATTATGGTATATTCATGCACTGGAATGCCATATACAATAGTTAAAATTAATAAAACTCTTAAATACAGTTACAGTCAAATCTTACAAATATATTGTTGATAGAAGACGCAAAGAAGGCATACAACATGATTCCATTTTTATAAAGTTGTAGAACAGGCAGATAAAAATACATGCTTAGGGATTTATTTGCATACATGATTGGTAAAACTACAAAGAAAAGCAAGGCGATAATCACAGAAGTCAAGATAGTGGCTACCCCCAAGTGGGAGTAAGGAAGGTGTGATCAGGAAGGCAACTTCAGGGGTCTCGGTAATGCTTTATTTCCCAAGCAACATGGTGGTGACATGAATGTTTGTTTGTGTTTACGTTTGAATTTTAAAGAATATACAGGATTTAGCTAGATCAAGAAAAAAGGTTAAGAAAGAATTCTGAGAAGATGGCAAAGTCAGCAATACTGTTCTTCTACCTCTCAGAATCCCTTCATAAAAACAGACAGCACAGCTAGATGGCAAAACCAAAAACTCACGGACGACATTTAGAACAAAATGTTAATGTGACACGGTATCCCCCCAAACCCCAATATACAAGCAGGTGGGTACAAAAGATCAGCCGTAAGACCTGCAAGACGTTGGTGTGTAGGTGAGAAGAAGAAGGCAGTGCCTGATGGACCTGAGAATGCAACAGCACCAAAAGAGCCAGAAAAGCATAGCAGGCCTGTCTGAGGTTAGCAATTGAGCCTAGAAGGGCTTTTGCCCTCTCCAACACTGAGTGAGTACACACAAATTCAATCACATTTCTACTTACCAACAAAGAACAACCGGAAAGCCCAAATAACAAAATGTATGAACTACGGTACATGTAACAATTGGGATGCATTATGCTTCAGTGGCATTATGCTGACCAACAGAAGTTAATGCTGTATAATTATATGACATTCTAAAAAGACAAAACTATAGTGACAAAGGACAGATCAGTGGGTTGGGAGTGGGGGAAGAGTCTAATGACAAAAGGGTGGTGTGCGAGTTTCTTAAGATGATAGAATTGTTTGTACACTGATTGTCATGGTGGTTATGTGAATCTATACAGTTTGCTTTCACTGTATGTCAATGAAAAACATAGAAAAGAAGGAAAGAGGAAAAACAGCCTTTTCAATAAATGAGGATGAGCAACTGGATATCCATAAGCAAGAAAAAAAACCAAAACTGAACCTTGACCTAAACCTCACACCATATGTAAAAAATAACTCAAAATGGGCCACGGACTTAAATGTAAAACATAAAATTATAAGGTTTTTAGGAAAAACATAGGAGAAAATCTTCAGAATATAGCGTTAGGCAAAGAGTTCTCAGGTTTGACACCACAGGCATAATCCATAAAAGGAAGGCCTCATCAGAATTCAAAAACTTTGCTCTATAAAAGACTCACTTTTTTTGGTTTTTCAGATACGGTTATATTTATTCTTAATAGTAGGTGTATTTGACATAGGGAAGTTTGCATTAGTTGAATAAACTTGGCTCAAGAGGATAACTGCCTTTACTCTAATGAAACATTTGTAGTAAAAATTATGTGGAACCCTTCATTTAGAGAGTCCTCCAATATATTCCCCTCCCCCTCCCAGGGAAAATCCCACACACGTTTCATTTCAGATTTTCTCTTGCAAGTTGTTTTCTTTCTTGTCTGCATGGTCTTCTGTTGTTTGATTTGTCCTGTTTTTTCTTCAGTGAATTAGTCTTCATAATTAGTATGGTAACATGAGTTTGTGAAAGCTGCATTTTCCATTTGCACCTCTAATTCCAGTTCATCACCACAGGATTCACTCTGTTCTCTTCTATATTTGTAACTCTCTTCCACGTTGATGAGAATTCTGGTTCCCATTATCCACAATATTTTTGTTTGCTTAATCTACATGACTAGCTTACTATAAAAGGATATAACTCAGAAATAGCTAGATGGAAAAGAAGCATAGGGCAAGGGATGTGGGTGCACCTCTACATGTTCACCCATCCAGAAGGTATGAAAGACCCTTTTAAGAAGACTTCAGAAAGCTTGTCTTTAAGAAGACAAGCTAAAAACTGGAAGAAAATATTTGCAAACTATATACCTGACTAATGGCTAGTATCTAGAACATAAAAATAACTCTAAAACTCAATAATAAGAAAGAACACAATCAGAAAATGTACAAAACACACAGATATGTCACTGAAGTGTATATGCAAATGACAAATAAGCATATAAAACACGTTCAGCATCATTAACAACTGGAGAGTTTCAAAGTAAAACTACAATGAGATATCACTACACACTTATAAAAATAAGTAAATAAGTATTTACTGGCTAAAACAGAAAACTGTGACAACATCAAACAATTGCAAGGATGCAGAAAAACTGGATCATTCATACACTACTGGTGGGAATGTAAAAGGGTACATCCACCCTGGAAAATAGTTTGGCTGTTGCTGTTGAAACTAAAAAAAGACTATGTATGACCCACTAATCTCACTCTAGGACATTTATCCCAGAGAAAGGAAGACTTACGCTCATGCAGAAACCTGTACATCAATGTTCATAGCAACTTTATTAATAATATCAAAAGACTGGAAACAATCCGAATGTCCTTCAATGAGTGAATGAATGTATAACATCCATAAAACAGAATACTACTCAGCAATGAAAAAGAACAAAACAACTTGGATGGATATCAAAGGAATTATGCTGAATGAAAAAACCAATCCCCGAAGATTACATATTGTACTATTTCATTTATATAATAGATTAGTAGTTTCCAGGAATTATGAGAAAGGGGGAAGGAAAGAGGTAGGTATGGTTATAAGAGAGCAATACAAAGGGAGGCATGTGGTAATGTAACTGCTCTGTATCTTGACTGTAACAGCAAATGCATGTGATAAAACTATATAGAACTAACTATACACAGAGAAATAAATGCTTGTAAAACTGGCAAAATATGAAAAAAGACTGGAGAGTTATATCAATGTCAATTTCCTCATTGCAATATTGCACTGCAGTTATGCAAGATGTTACCATTGGAAGAAACTGGATGAAAGGTATACAGAATCTCTGTATTATTTCTAACAGCTGCATATGAATCTACAATTATCTCAAAACAAAAAGTTAAATTTAAAAAAGGAAAGCTTCCACTGTATTAGTAATGATTTTTTAAGTTGGGTGGTGTGTATACACGTGCCTATTTTAGTATAATTTATACCTTTCTACATTTCTTAAATATTTAAGAATAGAAGTTTACAGAGAAAGAGAAAAACAACATTCTCTCTATATATGGAAAAATAAAAAGTTTACAATTATCTGGAATACCTAGATGAGACATAATGCCAAAGACATAGGCAGGGACAAATCATGATAATCTCAGGGTATATGTCCAGTAGTGGGATTGCTGGGTCATATGGTAGTTCTATTTTTAGTTTTTTAAGGAACCTCATACCTTCTCCATAGTGGCTGTATCAATTTACATTCCCACCAACAGTGCAAGAGGCTTCCCTTTTCTCCACACCCTCTCCAGCATTTATTGTTTCTAGATTTTTTGATGATGGACATTCTGACCGGTGTGAGATGATATCTCATTGTAGTTTTGATTTGCATTTCTCTAATGATTAATGATGTTGAGCATTCTTTCATATGTTTGTTGGCAATCTGTACATCTTCTTTGGAGAAATGTCTATTTAGGTCTTCTGCCCATTTTTGGATTGGATTGTTTGTTTTTTTGTTATTGAGCTGCATGAGCTGCTTGTAAATTTTGGAGACTAATTCTTTGTCAGTTGCTTCATTTGCAAATATTTTCTCCCATTCTGAGGGTTGTCTTTTGGTCTTGTTTATGTTTTCCTTTGCTGTGCAAAAGCTTTGAAGTTTCATTAGGTCACATTTGTTTATTTTTGTTTTTATTTCCATTTCTCTAGGAGGTGGGTCAAAAAGGATCTTGCTGTGATTTATGTCAAAGAGTGCTCTGCCTATGTTTTCCTCTAAGAGTTTTACAGTGTCTGGCCTTACATTTAGGTCTTTAATCCATTTTGAGTTTATTTTTGTGTATGGTGTTAGGGAGTGCTCTAATTTCATTCTTTTACATATAGCTGTCCAGTTTTCCCAGCACCACTTATTGAAGAGGCTGTCTTTTCTCCACTGTATATTCTTGCCTCCTTTATCAAAGATAAGGTAACCATATGTGCGTGGGTTTATCTTTGGGCTTTCTATCCTGTTCCATTGATCTCTGTTTCTGTTTTTGTGCCAGTACCATACTGTCTTGATTACTGTAGCTTTATAGTATAGTCTGAAGTCAGGGAGCCTGATTCCTCCAGCTCCATTTTTCTTTCTCAAGATTGCTTTGGCTATTTGGCGTCTTTTGTGTTTCCATACAAATTGTGAAATTTTTTGTTCCAGTTCTGTGAAAAATGCCATTGGTAGTTTGATAGGGATTGCACTGAACCTGTAGATTGCTTTGTGTAGTAGAGTCATTTTCACAATGTTGATTCTTCCAATCCAAGAACACGGTATATCTCTCCATCTATTTGTATCATCTTTAATTTCTTTCATCAGTGTCTTATAATTTTCTGCATGCAGGTCTTTTGTCTCCTTAGGTAGGTTTATTCCTTCAAAGAGAGTCATGTACCACAATGTTCACTGCAGCTCTATTTACAATAGCCAGGACTTGGAAGCAATCTAAGTGTCCATCGACAGATGAATGGATAAAGAAGATGTGGCACATATATACAATGGAATATTACTCAGGCATAAAAAGAAATGAAATTGAGTTATTTGTAGTGAGGTGGATGGACCTAGAGTCTGTCATACAGAGCGAAGTAAGTCAGAAAGAGAAAAACAAATACCATATGCTAACACATATACATGGAATCTAAAAACAAACAAACAAACAAACAAGGTCATGAAGAACCTAAGGGCAAGACAGGAATAAAGACGCAGATCTACTAGAGAATGGACCTGAGGACACAAGGAGGGGAAAGGGTAAGCTGGGACAAAGTGAGAGAGTGGCACGGACATATATACACTACCAAATGTGAAACTGATAGCTAGTGGGAAGCAGCTGCATAGCACAGAGAGATCAGCTCGGTGCTTTGTGATCACCTGGAGGGGTGGGATAGGGAGGGTAGGAGGGAGGGAGATGCAAGAGGGAAGAGATATGGGGATATAAGTATCTGTGTAACTGATTCACTTTGTTATAAAGCAGAAACTAACATACCATTGTAAAACAATTATACTCCAATAAGGTTGTTAAAAAAAAAAGGGATGTGATTGAGCTAATTAAAGAAACACATATCATTGAAAAAAATCATGATAATCTTTTTGTTGTTGTCTGTTGTTTTGTTTTGTTTTGCGGGCCTCTCACTGTTGTGCCCTCTCCCGTTGAGGTCACAGGCTCCGGACGTGCAGGCTCCGCGGCATGTGGGATCCTCCCGGACCGGGGCATGAACCCGTGTCCCCTGCATCGGGAGGCAGACTCTCAACCACTGCGCCGCCAGGGAAGCCCATGATAATCTTATTTGTTAACTTAAGGAATTTGAACCTTACACTGAAAGCTTCGGGGTACCTAGTTAAAGACTTAAAGCAGAGAAGTAACATGATCAGATCCATCACAGCCACGCTGGACAGCTCACTGATCCTCAGAAGGCACACATTTTCTCCACTAGGTCCATTCTCTTTCTCTTGTTTAGAGTCCCTTGAGTCCCAGGTGAAATATTACCTCTTCTCCGTATCCTGTACATTCACCACACTTTCTTTTACTACACTTATTTTATATGTTTGTTCCTCCCACTAGACTAGGATCACTAGACTTGACTGTGTTTTACCCTTGTATCCTTAGCACAACACTTGGCCCATAGAAAGTGTTCATGGAATGTTTATTGAGACAAATCCAACTCAAGCTACATGTACACACACACACAAATGCACACACACACAAACACACATCTATTTGATGAGGTCCTGAGTGTAAGAAGGTCAGGGGTAGAAGGATATGCTCACAAAGTTCAAATGGAGCTTAAGTACTGTCTAGTCTTATTACGGATTTAAAGTCCCTCAAATATCAAAATTATCTAAAGGATAGGTACTTTAGAGAAGGCCAAAGATATAATAATCTTGTCATTCAAAATTTCCATAAATGTTACAGCCTTAAGACAAAAAAGTATAACTTGTAACTAGCTTAAGAAAAGTGAAAGCAAATAACTTTGATGCATATTATTTTTTTCTTACCAATAAAGAAGTAAGGGTTTTACAACCTCAGTCTGAATATTTTTTAAGTGTTCTTCATTCCACTGAGATCCATCTAGCAGTTTAAATTTTGATAAGATTTCTGCAGAAAGGTAGCAGTCTCCACTGCTCACTAGATAGCATTTTTTCATCTTCTCAATATGTCTGAAATAATACACAAACATACACACACATTGACACAATATTCAACTAGCCAAATATTTTCACTTCCAAAATGCTTCAGGCAATTAATGAACTATCTTAAAACCAAAAGTGAGTTACAGGGAGATATAAATATTTCTCACAGATATGGGAATGGGAAGGGTATTTTTGGTAGGCTGAACGATGGCCTTACAAAGATGTCCATATCCTAATCTCCAGAACCTAAGAATGTTACCTTACATGACAGAAGGGACTCTGCAGATGTGATTAGGATTTTGAGGAGATCATCCTGGCTTATCTAATTGGTGCTAATGTAATCTTAACAGTCCTAAGATGGAGGCAGGAGGGTAATAGTCATAGAGAAAAGAAGTGAGGATAGAAGCAGCAGTCAGAGAAGAGAAAAGATGTCATGCTGCCGGCTTTGGAGATGGAGGAAGGGGGCATAAGCCCAGGAAAGTAGGTGGCCTCAGAAGCTGGAAAAGGCAAGGAAATGGATTTTCCCCTAGAGTGTTCAGAAGGAACGCAGCCCTGCATACCCATTTTAGATTTCTAACCTTTCAACTGTAAGAGAATTAATTCGTGTTGATTTAAGCCACTTAGTTTGTGGTAATTTATTACAGCAACAATAGGAACTAATACAGTATTAATTCTGAAGAATCTATGTAGGTTGCTTGCATATCCCTTCCCTAACATGTCTTGGCAAGTGGTAGTGGCCTTCTACCCTGGGATCAATCAGGTCATGCTTCATAATCAACCATTTGGTAATCCCTGCGCTTATAACTGTGTACAACAATGACGTTATGATCATTATGATCAACAACAGTGGCATTGCGATCTGAATGCCACTGAGATAACTGGAATAATCCAGTCACTAGTACTTACTCAGTCAAACCTTTAATGGGAACTGCAGTCTACTACAGTGGATCTGCTTCAGAGTTCAGAGCAGATCAGGAAAACACAAGATAAGGACTTTCCTAAAGCAGGGTCCTCTTAAGGTTCTTAAGACTTATAGTGACCTAAAACATTTGGAGGAGCTGAAGACCTGTGCCCCATCAGACTTTTAAGAGGCTCTCTAGAGGATATCCAGCATCATATCTAGCAGCTATCACATTCAGATATGAATGGCGAAGTGGCATCTGACTAAAGACCATAGAATTTGTTAACTGAGCAGGCTGTTAGGAACAGCCAGCCCCTTATACTGGCATAAGGTATCTTTTACATAAATCAATATTATTATAATAAAATAAATCTTATTATTATTCATTCCTCTAAAAGTATAAATTACATTTAAATATTTATTTCAGGCTTTCTGCCGGTGCTTACATGACCCAAACTAATATTCTATAATTTGGTTTTAAAACTATTGAAAAATAAAAAAGTAGAAATACCTTTGATGTCTTCCACAATCCTTAAGAACTTTTAACCTCTCAATATCCATCCAGAGCCACCAATATCTCTCCCCTAATGTACCTTTAATAAATTTCTTAAATCTTTCGAACTCCTTTCTATTGCCAATGTCATAAGTTTTGTGAGAAATACACCAATTAGCCCTGCTTTCTAGTCCAACGCTCTCAGTTTTTGAAACTGCTTGTGCTAACATGTCTTCCGACTTTTCCTTTAGCATTTCACTCAGCAAAACATTCTTGCCAGAGGTAGTCCCCAAACACTCATCAAATACCACTTCTGTTACATTTCTGAAATTTATATAATCTGGGCTTTCTCTAAGTGGTGCTCCAAGAATTTGATGAATTGCCACTCTCAAAATAAAGTTTATATAAGATCTTAAAAATTCTTCACATGTTGAGAAATGCAATGTCAGGCTTTCATCAACATCCTGTTGCTTTTCAAGGTATGTCCTCAGAAGAGCTTGAGAAGGAGTGTCTTGTAGAGATACAGGCCCATCTTCTTCAAATTCGGAAATTAACCTAGTGGTTGTAGATGGGCTCTTTTTCGTCCTGGGGTGAACTCCATTATCAAAGATAAAACTCTCTGTATTAAATCATAAAAGGCTATTAGATCAGATATAAATGTAAAAGTTTTCTTTTAATTATTAACTAGATGTTATAGAGCTAGGATGGCAAATGGGTTTATCATCGGTAGTGACTGCAGGGACCAACCAGTGTCATGAGGAGTCTAAGGCTACATATGGGATCAGTAGAGAGAAAAACTGCCAACAGGGATTAGCCATGTCTTCCCTGGACATGAAAGATCGGGATATTAGTGGCAGATGAATTAAATATTTGATATCCTTAATAAAGAGGATCTTCAAAAGACATTATACACTTTTAAAATGTAATATTCCAGGCTGAAAATGTCAACATACAAAGGCCAAATCTATTAAAGAATTAGAATGTGTACATCAAACAACTGTATGTACTTTAATATTTCATGTTCTATGGTAAAATAAAATTAGCTGCCATAGGTGATGAGATGATAGAAGCACAGACCAGAACTGGAGTCATAATAGCAATTTAAAAAATTCACTATTTTATCAGAAAGATTCAATTACTACTATACTTATAACCTATCATTAAAATTACAGAATTGCATAAGGCCCTTGTGAAGACTTACAAATACAAATGGATTGCTTTTACACTTTTTCTAAAGATATAGTCTAGCCCCTATTCTTCTGTCTTTCAGAAATCAGTGAAATATCTGATATCAGTGCTTTATTTCACATGGCAAATCTACCCCTCGCAAAGCCGTGGATCCGGAAAACCCTGACCCATGTGTCCCACTCTCAGTTTTCTCAGTAATAGATTTCAAGTCTCAATGAACTGGAAATGCTTCATTACAATTTTAATTGAAAATAAATATACTAAACTTCCCCAAAATTGAGATTAGACTTTTGTAAACCTGTGAAAGGATACTGGGTACACACTCAACCCCACAGACTTGGAGGTAAAGTGCAAGCCTGGCACTTCTGCTCACTGCCTTCCTGCTATCCTTTCTCTTCCTGCTTACTAACGGCACTCTCCAATTTTCTACTTTACTATTTGGGGAAAATAGTAAGAAATCTATAAATTCAGCAATTTCCAATTAGGAAGATGATTTTCCCCTTTACCTAGATTTGGGTTCAATCCTAGAGAATCCAGACTTATCACCTCCAGAGGTTGCTTATACTTTTCAAAGGAATTATGTAAGAATTGTTAGTGAATTTCTGAGTTCCTCTCTTGAATCACATTGCAAGATTTTTTCTCCCTCTAGCAATATCGTATTTAATTACTCCCATTTCTGGAAGGTTCCCTTTATTTATGAAAAGTTTGTATCACCCACAAAGTTCCCCACAGTAGAAATTTATCTGCTTTTCAAGGTGAGAAACAGTCTGAACTTAAAAACAGAAGGAAAACTCAAGTTCCGTAAATCACTATTTACTTTGGGGAGAAGAGAAAGGTTGCACCCACTTCGTTTCAAAGGATTAATAATAAGAATTTGTAAACTGTGACAGGAAATAATGACAAGACAAATATTTATTGACTGTCCATTAGGTATGAAGCACTAAGCATTTTCTATACATTCAGTATGTATGCATCATTAGTTTAATCTTACAGATGACAAAAGCAAAGCTCCCAGACGTGGAATAATTTGCAGAAGTCACAAACTAATAAGTATCAGAGTTGGGTTCTAAACTCATCCTCTTTTCACTATATCAGGTTGTCTCTTGAAAAACAGTAGAAAGTGGTGTTGCAGGGGAGATAATTTTTTCTCCCCATCCACTAAGTGTTGTACTGTAAGTTTAGAATAACAACAAAAGATGTAAAAAGGAGTTCTGAGGCCATTCTTGTCCTTTTCTGCTTACCAGAAACAGATGAATTAACTGGTGATCCAATTTTGTTGTGTAATACACAAGAAGGTAATGAAAAGGTTGATACTGTTTGCTGATTTTGTTTTGCTAATGCAAACCAATCTTTTGTTTGAGTATAGGAGGCCTAGGAAGAAAGGAGCACATTTGTTTAACGTAAGATTAGCAGTATTCTTCCAGTCATGAATCTGGACAAGTCATTATGATAATATTCATTTGCATAGTGCAATATGTAAAGGAAAAATTATGCCGTGAAAGAAAAGAATGTTGTACACAGAAAAACTCATTAGCTGAGAATAATGGTAAGGAAATTTCAATTCAGATTATTTTCATATTAGATGATCAAAGGAAAGAAATGAGCTCACTACCCATCAAATTCTTCACTCTTCCACCAGAAGCATGCAATCCTACTTCCTGGATTCACTACAAATTCACACCATCTAACTTTAACTTGGCAGTCACCACGGCTCATCAGTCTTTGGATGCATCTTTTGCCAGCTACTCCCATTCACAACTTTCCCAGTTATTTCATGCCCCCAATTCTGTCTGGCCTGGCTCAGTGTTTTTAACAACTCCTCCCTAATATGACAAAAACTTAACTCTCAATAGCACTGGAAACCTCTCCATGCTCAACTTCCCCTTTACCTTAGATTCAGTTTTCACAACTTTGCTTGGATTGGATGCTTCCTGAAGGCTGATTCCTGACTCACCTGCCCCTGGATGAAGCCTTCAATGTTTCCTTTCTTTTGTGTACTCCTGAACCAGCTGACCCAATTCTCCACCTGACACACAGCTTCTAGAACCCCAGTCCTAAGAAACTCCATCTCAGATTTCCTGGGAAGATTCTTCTTCCTGCTTCTTAGTCATGTCCTCACCTACTCTTCTAGGATAATCCAGCTTGTTCAACAGAAGCAGAAAAGGGAGTGCCCAGCATTACTCTCATTTCTCCTTTCTCCAACCTGGTTGGCCCTTAGCCTAAGGAACACTCACAGAGGAGGCAAGGCTCAAATGGAATAGAATTGTTCCCTGACTATTATGCAGAATTAGCAGGGTACGTCAGGCCACACAATAAGACCAAAAGCAAGAGAAAGAAATATGAGGTGTCATCAGTGTACTCACTGCCCGTCTTAAAAGTAAGGTTTCCTTGGTAGATAAAAGCTTTGAATCTAATTGCCTTTTGTTTCCTCTTTTCCTTCCTCTAAAACCAAGTCATTTATTACTGATTACATGTTCATTCAACATATTTATTGAATGACTACTCTATTACAAGTAGTATCCTAAGCACTGAGAGGAGACCAAAATAATTAAGGAACTTGCAAGGAATAGAGAGAGACCAACATACAAGAGTCCTTGCTATTTCAACTGCACAAAAAAGATGAGAGAGTAGAAGACAGGGGAGAAAGAAGTAGTTAGCCAGACATAAAAGCAGTTAACTATTCTACTTTGTACTCTTAGAAGATGGGTCAATTGTTTGTGTTTATATGGTATAATTGAAGACTCAAAGAAATATTACCAATTATCATATGGATTAATCCCTATCTATAGTCATGGTTTAGTGATTTAAGGTCCCAAAGAAAACTGAGTCCTCAAAGTTTAAAGGCTATTAAAAAATATATATAGTTCAAATATTACTCAAGTTGACAGAAATGAGCTTTTTCCATCACAGAAACTAGTAAAAGTAAACTAGCTTGGATTTTTATTCTCTTATATTTGATTAAATTTACCTGTAAGGAATCAGAACTTATTCCCCTAGATTGATTCTTTCCTTTGTATGTTTATTGACCCCTACTATCAGTATATTTTTTGACATCCCTAACATTATTATAACATATGGGTTAAGATAAAAAATAAATACCTAAAAATAAATATAAGAGAAAAGAAAAATGTGCTTTCAGTACATCCCTGAGCATTATTCAGAGGAAATAATGGGACTGGCATAATTTTTTAACATTTTTGCCAAATATTGCTGATAGAACTGTCAAACTACAAAATTAAATAGGAGCTTACACATGAAAAAAATGTGCAAATAAGATAGGAGAAGGATATCCATTCCAACAGAGATGGCAAATAGTTTTCCTCTTGTATGACATCTTTGATCACTTGGAAGTGCCTGCCTAGAATGCTGTGTTGAAAAAGAATATGGAGCCAAGTCCTAGCTCAGCAGGAAAATTGCCATAATTGATTAGCAATCTCTGTCATGAATGCAAACTAGGAGAATAGCAACACATGGGTAACATATTTGCAATTCCTGGTTTTGTAAAGAACTGTGTATTAGAAATGTCTTCCCAGAGAGAAGATCTGATAATTAGAGGCTAAAGAGAAGCAGAATACGTGACCCCAAAATATGCCATGGCATTGTGTATTATTGTGAGCTGAAGGAGATCACGACCCAACAGACTCAAGAAAAACACTTACCTCTCCTTTAACTACCTAAAAGAATTTACATAGGGGGCCTGGCTCAGAGACAGCCAGCACCAGAGATAACTTTTATCTGAATGACCGACCTATCTATATGGCAGGTAAACATCTAATTACCAAACATCTGGTCTTCTTATAGTCCTGTGAATTACCCTCCTCCACTTTGAAGCCCCAGGCCCCTACCCCATTCCTTAGCTCAGGATGGCATATATGTCTCAACTGCCCAACTTGCTCTTGGGTCTTATATTCTTATAGGGTTCCCATACATACTAAATTACATTTGTTTTTTCCTGTTACCCTGTCTTATGTCATTTTTTTGTTTTGTTTTTAATAGATCAGCAAAAGAACCTAGAAGGGTAGAAGGAAAATTGTTCCGCCCTGGCAGAGGCAAAGATCAAACAACAGTATTCACTAAACTGTGATTCCCCAAAAGGACATTTGATTCTAGGTTAGATCTCTTCAAACGTACCCATACCACCCAACATTCTCCAAGTGTGAAGGGCAAATTTATCTGGTAACAGCTAAACAGTTATGCATTTTATTACTGAGGAATAATCTTGACAATAGGGAAGAGAAGGCCCAATTTATTGTTGTTTTGTACAAAAATTACAAATTCCAAATAATAAAAAATTTGGAATGAACAATGAAACCCTTGCTTCTCAGGTGACATTGGGGATGTTCTTCAATTGTGCATTTTTCCTTTGTACACATGAGGATAATAATTCTAATTACATTTCAGGTGAAAGAGTGTAGGGCAAATAAGTCAGCATAAACCTAAAAGAATATTTGCTAAATCTACTTCAGAAGTATTTGAAATCATTTTCCTATTCAACTGGTACATGAAATTCATATCCCTAAAATGAGAAGTTTCACTGAAGTGCCAAGACACAAAGAAACACTCACACTTTTACCTTGCCAAGAGAAATGCAGAACTTTTTCATACTTATAACATCATCTTCTTCAGCAGGAGGAGGTGGTGGACTGGTTGGTTTTTTCAGGACCCAGGGAGAAAAATCTGCACCTAATGTGATATTCATGCCTGATTCACTCCATCTTACTTGTGAAACCAATTTGGCTAACCTGCATTTCAGAAATCATACAAACTAGAAATAAGTTTCAAATATGGTAGAATTTAGGAAAAAAAAATTTTGTTTTATGTATTCAAATCAATCTCCCGTCCTAACTCTGCAGAATGATTCTCTTAGGATCTGCTAAAATTAATGGCTTATTCATAGAATTACTAATTATTCTATTTTATTTTATTTTTATTTAAAAAAACAGTTGTTCTAAGCAAAAGTCAAATTTTAGTAAAACTTCAGAATGTTTAGGTACTTAAACTTTAGAAGTCAGGGAGCATAAAAGAAAAACATGGCCCTGCACTACAACATTCTGTCTTTTTTATGACACTCATATTCATTTTTTAACACCCTGAACATAAATACCTTTACAGAAGTAGAAAAAAATTTTAAATATAATGATCAAAGAAGCAGAATAGAAATACATTTATTAGGTACTGTTTCTACAAAATCTCTTTGCAAAAGTTAAGTGATTTTTACCAATGCTCTATCTTATACTATATAGCAAGTGGAATATAAACTCAAATGAGTTTAAAGGTATACAATTTTATTAAGAAAGTACAGAAAAATTATTTTTGGTGAACAAAAATCATTTAAAAATATGTATATTGATGGGATTACAATACCTGTATTCAAAGTAGCAATCACTTTCCAGAAATGCTGGAAGTCTTTCTTTTTTGACCCAGTGAATACCTTGTTCACGATTGAGACACTATTAGAGGACAAGTGAAAAAGAAAAAGTGTGTCAAAGAAATTCACCATTCAGGACAATGATGGCCTAATCACTAGAGCAATATTACCTCTAGCTCTTACAGGGAGCCCTGCCTGTACCTTCTATTTGGATGGGAGAGAGTAAGAACCCTGAGTCACAAGTACTTCTTCAATTTTCTCAACAACCCTGTATCAACTATTATCTATGTTTTACGGATTAACAAGCTGAATCCAGAAAACTTAAGTAACTTACTGAAAGAGAAAGAGTGACAAAAAATTCAGTCTCAGTATTTTCACAGTCATAAAATGGGTGAAAAATAATCACAAACAGAAAAAGAACTAACCAGAAAACTTGGTAAGACTGCTAGAGTGACTGCAAGCCCTTTGTCCTTCCAATTTTAGGAAATTTTGTTAAATATTTAACATCACCAGGCATTATCATTGAGGATACCAAGGTTAACAAGAAAGAGAAGGCCCTTCCTTTAAGGAGTTTGCAGATAATTCAATAAGCAATAATAACAGAGTGCTATAAGCACCAGAAGTTCAGGATTCTGTGGGAGGCCACATGGGCATGAAAACCAGCAAAGGTTTCCCACAGAACATGACTGGGGGGTTGGGGGACAGAGTCAAGATGGAGGAATAGGAGGATGTGCAGTTCGCCTCTCCCCACAAGTACATCAAGAATACATCTACATCTACAAATGGAACAATTCTCATAGAGCACCTGCTGAACACTAGCAGAGGACCCTGGACACCTCAAAGGGCAAGAAAAATCCCCACGCAACCGAGTAGGACTTAAGAAAGAAAAAAAGAAGAGGAAACAGGACGGGACCTGCACCCTTGCAGGGGAGCTGAAGGAGAGGAGAGGTTCCCGCACGCAGGGAAGCCCCCTCACCGGTGGGGAGACCAGCTGGGACAGAGAGGGAGCTTCAGGGGCTCGGAGGAGAGGGCAGCAACCAGTCTGTGGCAGACAGGACAGAGTAAGACCTACACGGATGGTCCAGATGGTCCATGCCGCAGCCCTGAGCTCCCCAGACCGAGTCCTGTGTCTGCTGGTGCGGAGCAGGGCTGCATGATGGAACATGGGGTCTGGAGAGTGGAATCAGGGAGGGGACAGCTGTTGGCTGTGAAGGGACAGCCTGAAGGGACGGGAGTAAAGAGCTCCACGATTGGGAATGTTCATGGAAGAAGCCCAGGCTGCCACAGAAGCAGAGTGCCATTGTTGAGTGGCATGCAAGGGGTGAGGCCACCATTGCAGCCCCCTTCCCTATGCACTGGCCCCTGCCTCGGGGGGCATTAGGATGGTCACCTGCCTGAGCAGGATCGCGTGCCCCACCTGTTGCCGCCTCCACCCCCGCCCATCTGGGTGGGTGCATGTGCTCTGGGACAGCCTGAAGAACAGATGCTAGCAGGAGGAACACATACAGAGGTGGGGCTGAAACCACAGCTGAGCCCCAGGGGCAATGCAACTAAGGAAGAAGAGCTGAAATCTCTCCTTGAGGCTGCAGGAACCACGGATTTACACCCCCGCTGTCAGCACTGTAAACTCAGCAACTGAGGAACGTCCAAATGGACGAGTGCTCCCATAGCTGAGACGGGTCTAGCTTTAGCAGCTGTGGGCTTGGTGGGCACGTACACATGGAGATTGGACAAGGCCAGAATCTGAGCTGCCTCCACAGCTACCACAGTGGGTCCAGGTACACGATTACTGCAGTCCTGGGATATGACTTCGGTGGATCTGCACTGGTGGCCTGGTGAAAACAACGCCTGAGAGATGCCAGGGCCAACTGCCGGCATACCCACAGTTAAGGGGGCGCTGAGAGCAGTTCCAACGACAGTGTAATTTGTGAGCCAACACAATGGGTGAAAAGTGACACAACAGAGTTCACTCACAGGTGAACAGTTCCAGAAGAGGAAAACTCAGTGGCTTCTCTCCCAGCGGGAGAGCTCCAATCTCACCTACTGCATACCACAATTAGAAACACAGCTCAGAAACAGATCTGAGGGCCGCAGACCCTGCCCCTGACAGGGAATTAACAACCACAGAGCAAAGAGGAGGCTCCGCTCAATATCCAGTGCAGGCTTAGGTCACCACAACATCAGTCACACCTCGTATCAAGGGGATAACGGCCAGCATACACTGAGGAAAGAGGGGGCAGACATCCATACCAAAAACAGCCCTTGCACCAAAAAATATTAAACACACAGAGACTACATAGGGACATTCCCACATAAAAATAGCCCTTCAAGACAGTCTCAGAGTCAGGCATTAGGAGGAAGAACCCCAGAGTGCAGGAGCTCCACAGGGCTGGAAGAAACAGACACTCTACTCTTGGAGGGTGCACACAAGACCTCATGTGTGCTGGGACAGAGCACAAAGCAATACCTCCACAGGAATCACAGCTAGACCTAACTAGGGTCTGAGAGGGTTTCCTGGGGAGGTGGGGGTTGGCTGCAGCTCACTGTCAGAGCAGGGACACTGGTGGCGGAGGTGGGGCTTTGTGGGCACCAGAGAATACTGGACCCCAGAGAATACTGATCAGTGTGAGCTCTCCTGGAGGTCCCCACTTTGCACTAAGACCTGGCCACACCCAACAGCCTACAGGCTGCAGAGCTGGAATGCTTCAGACCAAACAACCAGCAGGACAGGAACACAGCCCCACCCATCAGCAGACAGGCTGCCTAAAGTCATACTGAGCTCATAGCTACCTCAAAACACACCCCTTGTCACAACCCTGCCCCTCAGACGGACAAGGCCCAGCTCCACTCACCAGAGGGCAAGCACCAGTCCCTCCCACCAGGAAGTCTGCATAAGCCTCTGGACCAACCTCACCCACCAGGGGGCAGACACCAGAAGCAATAAGAACTATGGTCCTGCAACCTGTGGAAAGGAGACCACAAACACAGAAAGTTCAACAAAATGAAATGATAGAGAAATATGTTGCAAAAAAAGGAAGAAGATAAAACCACACAAGAACAACTAAATGAAGAGGAGATAGGCAATCTACCTGAAAAAGAATTCACAGTAATGATAGTAAAGATGATCCAAGATCTCAGAAAAAAAATGGAAGCACAGATCAAGAAGACACAAGAAAAGTTTAACAAGGAGTTAGAAGATATAAAGAACAAACAAACAGATGAACAATACAATAACTAAAATCACAAAGCACGCTAGAAGGGATCAGTAGCAGAGTAACTGAGGCAAAGGAACGAATAAGTGAGCTGGAACACAGAGTGGTGGAAATCACTGCCACAGAACAGAATAAAGAAAAAAGAATGAAAAGAAATGAGGACAGTCTCAGAGACATCTGGGACAACATTAAACACACCAACATTCATTTTATCGGGTCCCAGAAGGAGAAGAGAAAGAAAAAGGAACTGAGGAAATTTTTGAAGATATTATAGCCAAAAATTTCCCTAACATGAGAAAGGAAACACTCAAGCCCAGAAAGTGCAGAGAGTCCCATACAGGATGAACCCAAGGAGGAAAATGCCAAGACACATATTAATGAAACTGACAAAAATTAAAGACAAAAAAAAAATATTAAGAGCAACAAGGAAAAAGCAACAAATAACATACAAGGGGATCTCCATGAGGTTATCAGCTGATTTTTAAGCCAGAAACTCTGCAGGCCAGAAGGGAGTGGCACAATATATTTCAAGGGTTGAAAGGGAAAAAAACCAACAACAAAGAATACTCTACCCAGCAAGGTTCTCTTTCAGATTCAACAGAAAAAACAAAAGTTTTAGAGACAAGCAAAAGCTAAGAGAATTCAGCACCACCAAACAAGCTTTACAACAAATGCTAAACAAACTTCTCTGGTGGGAAAGAGACCAGCAACTTAAAACAACCTTGTACCTATATAGACTGCTGTATCAAAACCTCATGGGAACAGCAAACCCCAAAACTGCGATACACAAACAAAAAAGAAAAGGCAACTCAAACACAATACCAAAGATAGTCAACAAATTACAAGAGAAGAGAACAAAAGAGGAACGGAAGAAAAAAGACCTACAAAAACAAATCCAAAACAATTAAGAAAATGTCAATAGGAACATACATATCAATAATTACCTTAAATGTAAAAGGATTAAATGCTCCAAACAAAAGATGCAGACTGGCTGAATGGATACAAAAACAAGACCCATATATATGCTGTCTACAAGAAACCCATTTCAGATCTAGGGACACAAACAGACTGAAAGTGAGGGGATGGAAAAAGGTATTCTATGCAAATGGAAACTGAACATTATGGGATTAGAAATCAATTACAGGAAAAAAAACTGTAAAAAACACAAACATGTAGAGACTAAATAATACATTACTAAACAACCAATTGATCACCAAAGAAATAAAAAATACCTAGAGACAAATGACAATGAAAACAAAACGATCCAAAACCTATGGGATGCAGCAAAAGCAGTTCTAAGAGGGCAGTGTATAGCTATACAAGCCTACCTCAAGAAACAAGAAAAACCTCAAAAAAAAAAAAAAAACCTAACCTTACACCTAAAGCAACTAGAGAAAGAGAACAAATAAAACCCAAGTTAGCAGAAGGAAAGATATCATAAAGATCAGAGCAGAAATAAATGAAATAGAGACAAAGAAAACAATAGATAAGATCAATGAAACTGCAAGGTGGTTCTTTGAAAAGATAAACAAATTGATAAACCTTTAGCCAAACTCATCAAAAAAAAAAGGAATATGGCTCAAATCAATAAAATTAGAAATGAACAAGGAGAAGTTATAACTGACATCACGGAAATACAAAGGATCATAAGAATCTACTACAAGCAACTATATGCCAATAAAATGGACAGCCTAGAAGAAATGGACAAATTCTTAGAAAGGTACAACCCTCCAAGACTGAACCAGGAGGAAATAGAAAATATGAACAGACCAATCGCAAGTACTGAAATTGAAACTGTACTTTAAAAACTTCCAACACACAGAGGTCCAGGACTAGATGTCTTCACAGGGGAATTCTATCAAACATTTAGAGAAGAGTTAACACCTATCCTTCTGAAACTCTTCCAAAAAATTGCAGATGAGGGAACACTCCCAAGGTCATCTATGAGGCCACCATCACCCTGATACCAAAACCAGACAAAGATACAACAATAAGAGAAGATTACAGGCCAATATCACTGATGAACATTGACACAAAAATCCTCAACAAAATACTAGCAAACAGAATCCAACAACACATTAAAAGGATCATACACCATGATCAAGTGGAATTTATCCCAGGGATTCAAGGATTTTTCAATATACACAAATCAATCAATGTGATATACCACATTAACAAACTGAAGAATAAAAACCATACAATCTCAATAGATTCAGAAAAAGCTTTTGACAAAATTCAACACCGAATTATGACAAAAACTCTCCAGAAAATGGGCATACAGAGAACCTACCTCAACATAATAAGGGCCATATACAACAAACCCACAGCAAACATCATTCTCAATGGTGAAAAACTGAAAGCATCTCCTCTAAGATCAGGAACAAGACAAGGATGTCCACTCTCACCACTTCTACTCAACATAGTTTTGGAAGTCCTGGCCATGGCAATCAGAGAAGAAAAAGAAATCAAAGGAATCCAAATTTGAAAAGAAGTAAAACCGTCACTGTTTGCAGATGACATGATGCTATACATAGAAAATCCTAAAGATGCTACCAGAAAACAACTAGAGCTCATCAATGAATTTGGTAAAGTTTCAGGATACAAAATTAATGCGCAGAAATCTCTTGCATTCCTGTACACTAACAACGAAAGATCAGAAAGAGAAATTAAGCAAACAATCCCATTCACCAGTGCAACAAAAAGAATAAAATACCTAGGAATAAACCTACCTAAGGAGGTAAAAGACTCAGAAGACTATAAGACACTGATGGAAGAAAACAAAGATGACACAAACAGATGGAGAGATATACCATTTTCCTGGATTGGAAGAATCAATATTATCAAACTGACTATACTACCCAAAGCAATCTACAGATTCAATGCAATCCCTATCAAACTATCAATGGCATTTTTCACAGAACTAGGACAAAATTTTTTTTAATTTGTATGGAAACACGAAAGACCCCAAAGAGCCAAAGCAAGCTTGAGAAACAAAAAAGGAGCTGGAGAAATCAAGCTGCCTGACTTCAAAGTATACTATAAAGTTACAGTAATCAAAACAGTATGGTACTGGCACAAAAACTGAAATATAGATCAATGGAACACGATAGAAAGTCCAGAGATAAACCCACACACCTATGGCCAACTAATCTATGACAAAGGAGGCAAGAATACACAAGGGAGAAAAGACAGTTCTTCAATAAGTGGTGCTGGGAAAACTGGACAGCCACATGTAAAAGGATGAAATTAGAACACTCCCTAACACCATACACAAAAATAAACTCAAAATGGATTAAAGACCTAAATGTTAGGCCGATACTATAAAACTCTTAGAGGAAAACATAGAACACTCTCTGACATAAATTGCAGAAATATCTTTTTGGATCCACCTCCTAGAGTAATGAAAATAAAAACAAAAATAAACAAATGGACGTAATTAAACTTAACAGTGTTTGCACAGCAAAGAAAACCATAAATGAGACAAAAAGACAACCAACAGAGTGGGAGAAAATATTTGCAAACCTAAGTGACCAACACGGCATTAACCTCCAAAATATACAAACAGCTCATGCAGCTCAATAACAAAAAACAAACATCCCAGTCAAAAAATGGGGAGGACATCTAAATAGAAATTTCTCCAAAGAAGATATACAGATGGCCAAAAAGGCACATGAAAAGATGCTGAACATCACTAATTATCAGAGAAATGCAAATCAAAACTACAGTGAGGTATCACCTCACACTGGTCAGAATAGCCATCAACAAAACATCTACAAACAGTAAATGCTGGGGAGGGTGTGGAGAAAAGGGAACCCTTCTACACTGTTGGTGGGAATGCAAATTGGTACAGCCACTATGGAGAACAGTATGGAGTTTCCTTAACAAACTAAAAATAGAGCTACCATGCCATCCAGCGATCCCACTCCTGGGCATAAACCCTGAGAAGACCATAATTCAAAAAGATACATGCATCCCAATGTTCACTGCAGCATTATTTACAATATCCAGGACTGGAAGCAACCTAAATGTCCATTGACTGAAGAAGAGATAAAGAAGATGTGGTACATATATGCAATGGAATATTACTCAGCCATTAAAAAAGAATGAAACAATGCCATTTGCAGCCACATGTATGGACCTAGAGACTGTCATATGACAGACAGAGAAGGACAAATATATGATATCACTTATATGTGGAATCTAAAAAAATGGTACAAATGAACTTATTTACAAAACAGAAATAGAGTTATAGATGTAGAAACAGTCTTACGGTTATGGAGGGAAGGGGGAAAGGATAAACTGAGAGATTGGGATTGACATATACACACTACTATTATATATAAAATAGATAACTAATAAGGACCTACTGTATAGCACAGGGAACTCTACTCAATACTCTGTAATGACCTATATGAGAAAAGAATTTGAAAAAAATACTTGTGTATGTATAACTGAATCACTTTGCTATATACCTGAAACTAACACAACATTGTTCATCAACTATAATCCAATAAAAATTTTTAAAAATTATAATTGACTGGAAGCATGATTAGCTACGTTGAAGAGGGAAGGAGGAAGGAAATAAAGATAAGTTTAATAGATCACAGGGTAAGATTTGAGAGATGGAGGGAGGAAGGCTGGAGAAGTAGGCAGGGTCCTGATTATGAGTAGTCTTTTAAATAACATTATGGAGTTTAGATTTTATCTTGAGGTTGTGAGGGTCACATGAATTTACAGAAGAGTTACTAAGTTGCTATTCATCCTAAGACATTTATATACTATTGTTTCTATTTTGTCTTATATTCACTTTTTCCAGAATTCTAATCAATGCCAGTACCTTGGACACTAAACAAATGCTAATAATAAGTAAAACAACCAATAAAGTACACATTTCAGTGAGGCAAATGTGTCTGCACTATGTGGCTTAAAGCAAAAATTTTGCTGTGATATTAACATCAGAGTCAAGGCAGACCACTGCTATCTCCTTTGAGGAACTCGCAGGCTCACACAGCAGTGCTGCCACCATCTGAGAAGCTAATGTTCTTGGGGGTGCACCTGTGCTCAGCAATGCTGACATGTGGCACCAAGTCATTAGGCTCCCCAGGACTGGAAAACTGAGCAAACAATGGTTTCCTCCTGTTTAGCCAAAAACACCCACTTGCCTTCACCAAAGACTATCTTCTGGGTACTGAAAGAAGAGAAGAAACTTTGGAAAGAGCCAGCACCTTAACAGTAGCATCTTGTTGACTGCTTATCAGTGACATCTGAAGGACATTTGGATCTCGAGTAAGAAGGATTCCACATATGCTACACACTGACAACCAACCACACAGGAGTCTTGAATTCTCATGAGCAATGTACTCAATGTATCACAGAAAGACACCAGACCGCACATAAAAATCGACATAAACACTTGAGGAATTCTACAAGGCCGTGGAACTACTCAGTTCATACAAAATCAGTTTGCCTAATATTTACCAAATGAACAGTTCACCTATAACTCTTTCCTTTTTGTATGTTTTGCATCTATTTGACTTAAAAATTAATGAAAAGTATAAAAAAATAAAATCAAAATTGAAGAAAAGTCTTTAGTCAAACTGCTAAAAAATCCTTTCAAGGTGTTTTCAAGTAACTAAAATATAAAGACCAAAAAGATACAAAACAACCCTGCCAACCATAGAAGGATAAATTAATAAATACTATAAGAAACACAAAAATAATTTACTTAAAATAAAATTATTTAATCCTTAAAACTAAAAAAAATGCTAAGAAAGAAAAACAGATAACCAAAAGGTTAGGGGAAACTGGCTGTCGGTAGGTAAATCATTCTAGAACTACTTCCAATTAGCCATACACAAGCTCTTTAAACTGTCACCAGGATTAGATTAATAAAAATTATATTTATATGTATGAGCAACTAAATAAAGCATGGCTATCTGCCAATGGACTAGATTCTCTGTCTAGTCATTTACTGAAGTATAAATTACATAGAGTAAAATCCATCCTTTTTAGTACACAGTGCTACAAGTTTTGACAATTACATACAGTCATGTAACCATGACTACAATCAAGATGTAGAATAGTTCCAACAGCTCCAAACTTCCTCATGACACTTTGCAGTCAATGACTCCCTCTAACCCCAGGCCCTGGCAACCACTGACAGGTTCTCTATATAGTTTTGCCTTTCCCAGAATGTCATATAAATGGAATCAATATAGTATGTAGCCTTTGACTCTGGCTTCTTTCATTTAGCATAATGCATGTGAGATTGATCTATGTTCTTCCATGGATCACTAGTCCATTCCTCTTCATTGCTGAGTCGTACTCCACTGTACTGATGAACCACATTTTATTTATCCATTCCCAGTAAGGAAATTTGGGTTGTTTCTAGCTTTTGGTGATTATAATACAACAACTAGAGACATTCACATACAGGTTTTTGTTTTTAATTAATTAATTTATTTTTGGCTGCGTTGGGTCTTTGTTGCGGTGAGTGGGGGCTACTCTTCATCGCGGTGTGCGGACTTCTCACTGCAGTGGCTTCTCTTGTTGCGGAGCACGGGCTCTAGGCGCCCAGGCTTCAGTAGTTGTGGCACATGGGCTCAGTAGTTGTGGCTCGCAGGCTCTAGAGCTCAGGTTCCGTAGTTGTGGCGCACGGGCTTAGTTGCTCCACGGCATGTGGGATCTTCCCGGACCAGGGCTCGAACCTGTGTCCCCTGCATTGGCAGGCAGATTCTTAACCACTGTGCCACCAGGGGAATCCCTCACATACAGGTTTTTATGTGAACATAACTGTCTATTTCTCTTGGGGTAATATATAGGAATAAGATAGATAGGTAGTATGGTATGTGTTTAACTTAGGAAGAACTGCCAAACTGTTTTCCCAAATGTAATTTGCCTCAACAATGTAAGAGTTCTAGATGCTCTGCATCCTGGCTAGCATTTTGTATTGTCAATATTTATTTGTTGTTTATTTTGTACATCATAATAGGTGAGTAGAAATAGTTCATTGTGATGTGTGTATGTGCGAACACTTTTTTTTAATAACAGCTTTGAGATATAGCTTGTTTCGCACAACTCATCCATTTAAAGTATAAGCCAATGATTTTAGTATATTCAGAAACCATCACCACAAATTTAGAACATTTTCATCACCCTCTCCAAAAAACCCATACCCATTAGCAATCACTCTCCATTCATTCCAACTCCTCCACCTCACCTCCCAATGTTGAACGCACTTCTCTTATGACTAAAAATGTTGAGCATCTTTTCATATGTGTATTGGTCATTTTTACATCTTCTTTGGAGAAATATCTATTCAGATCCTTTGTCCATTTTTAAATTGGGTAGTCCTTTTACTGTTGAGTTGTAAGAGCTCTTTACACAGTCTAGATACACAGTTCTTATCAGATATATGATTGGCAAATATTTTCTCCCATTCTGTGGGTTGTCTTTTCACTTTCTTTAGACCATAAAAGTTTTATATTTTTATCTGTTTTTTTCTTTTGTTGTTCATGCTTTTGGTGTGATATCTAAAATACCAATGCCTATATAAGGTCATGAAGATTTACATTTGTGTTTTCTTCTAAAATATGCTTCATTATTAGTATTTTTTGCATTGCTAGATTCAGTTTGCCGTTTTTGAACTTTTTTGTGCCTACGTTCATGAGGGATATTAGTTTGTAAGCTCTTCTTTTCTTTGAAATTTCTTTATCTAGTGCTGGTGTAAGGATAATGCTGGAATGAGTTGGAAATTGATCCCTCTTCTTTTGTTTTTTTTTGGAAGAGTTTTCATAAATTTAGTATTACTTCATCTTTAAAGGTTCGACAGAATTCACCAGTGAAGTCATCTGGACCTAGAGTTTTCTTTGTGGAAATCGTCTTCCCTCAAGACTTATTTTTTTGGAGCAGTTTTAGGTTTACAACAAAACTGAGAAGATAAAGATTTCCTATATATCTCCTGCATCCACACATGCATAGCCTCCCCCTTTATGAACATCACTCACAGAATGGTACATTTTTTACCAAGAATGAACCTACACGGACACATCATAATCACCCCAAATCCATTGTTTACCTTAGGGTTCACTCTTGGTATTGTATGTTCTATGGGTTTGGACAAATGTATAATGACATATATCCATCAGTGTAATATCATACAGAGTATTTTCACTACCCTAAAAGTCCTCTATGCTCTGCCTATTCACCTCTGGCCCCTGGAACCCCTAGTAATCACTAATCTTTTTTTTTTTAATATTCTTATGTGCTTGATTTTATTCTGTATTTTTTTGAATTTTATTTTTTTATACAGCAGGTTCTTATCAGTTATCCAGTTTATACAAAACCACTGATCTTTTCATTGTCTACATAGATGTGCCTTTTCCAGAATATTATATAGTTGGAATCATACAGTATGTAGCCTTTTTCAAATTGGCTTCTTTCACATGGAAATATGTATTTAAGGTCCCTCCATGTATTTTTTGTGGATTGAAAGCTCATTTCTTCTTACCACTCTATAATATCCCATTGTCTGGATGTACACAGTTTAGTTATCCACTCATCTAATGAAGGGCATCTTACTTGCTTCCAAGTTTTGACAATTATGAATAAAGCTACTATAAACATCCATATGCAGGTTTCTGTGTGGGCATATATTTTCAACTCCTTTGGGTAAATAACCAGGGAGTATGATTGCTGAAATGTATGCTAAGAGTATGTTAGTTTTATAAGAAACCATCAAAATGTCCTCCAAAGTGGCTGTACCACTTTTGCATTTCCACCAGCAATGTATGTGATTTCCTGTTGCTCCACATCTTCATTAACATTTGGTGTTGTCAGTGTTCTGGATTTTGGCCATTCTAATAGGTGTGTACTAGTATCTTACTGTTGTTTTAATTTGCATTTTCCTGATGACATATAATGTGGACCATCTTTTATATACTTACTTGCCATTTCTATATCTTCTTTGGCCCATTTTAAAATCAGGTTGTTTGTTTTCTTATTGTTAGTTTGGATAACAGTCCTCTATCAGATGTGTCTTTTGCTAATATTTTCTTCAAGTCTTTGGCTAGTCTTTTAATTCTCTTGATAATAATGTCTTATGCAGAGCAGAAATTTTTAAATTTAATGAAATTCAGCTTAACAATGATTTCTTTCATGGATCATGTCTCTGATATTGTATCTAAAAAGTCACCTTACCAAAGGTTATCTAGGTTTTCTGCTGTATTATCATCTAGCAGTTTTATAGTTTTGTGTTTTGCATTTAGGACTATGATCTACTTTTGAGTTAATTTCTGTGAAGGGTGTCAAGTCTGTGTCTAGATTCATTTCTTTTGCACTGGATGTCCAGTTGTTGCTGCACCATTTGTTGAAAGGAGTGTTTTTTGAAATAAGCCTGCTTTCACTTAAAAATAAAAAGACGGTTTTGCTCCACTGTATTAACTTTGCTCCTTTGTCAAAGATCAGTTGACTATATTTATGGGAGTCTATTTTGGGGCTCTCTATTCTGTTCCATTGATCTATTTGTGTTTTCTTTCACTGATACCACACTGTATTGGTTAGTGTAACTTTACAGTAAGTCTTGAAGTTGGGTTAGCATCAGTCCTCCAACTCTTTTGGCTCCCTACAAAAAATTTAGAATCAGTTTGTTAATATCCATTAAAAAATTTGCTGGGATTTTAATTGAGATTGCATTGAGTCTATAAATCAAGTTGGGAAAAACTGATATCTTGACAATATCAAGTCTTTCAATCCAGGAACATAGAATATCTCTATTTGGTTCCTTAATTTCATTCATCAGTTTTATAGTTTTCCTCATATAGATCTTGTACATATTTTGTTAGATTTATACCTAAGTATTTCATTTGGGGGGATGCTAGTGGTATTATGTTTATTATTATGGTAAATGTTATTATTATTATAAATGGTATTGTGGTTTTATTTTCAAATTCCACTTGTTCATTGTTAGTATATAGGAAAGCAATTGTCATTTGTATGTTAACCTTGTATCCTGCAATGTTGCTATAATTGCTTATTAGTTCCAGGAGTTTTTTTGCTTATTCTTTCAGATTTTCTATATAGATGATCATGTCATCTGTGAACAAAGACATTTTTATGTCTTTCTTCTCAATCTGTATAACTTGTATTTCCTTTTCTTGCCTTACTGCATTAGCAAGGACTTCCATTACAATGTTGAAAAGGATTGGTGGGAGGAGACATCCTTGCCTTGTATCTGATCTTAGTGAGAAAACTTGGGTTGCTCACCATTAAGTATGATGTAGGAAGATTTTAAACTATGAATCCAATTTCTTTAATAGATTTAGAACTATTCAGATTACATATATCCTTTTGAGTTAGCACTGGTAATTTGTATCTTTCAAGGAATATGTCTATTTCATTTAATTACTGAGTTTATGGACATAAAGCTGTTTGTATTCCCTTATCTTCTTTGAATGTCTGTAGTATCCATACTGCTGTCCCCTCTTTCATTTGTGATACTGATCAGTTATTTCTTCTCATATTTTTTCCTCATCATTCTGGCTAAAAGTTTATCAATTTCATTGATTTTTTTTCAGAGAACTAGCCTTTATTTTCATTGATTTTCTCTCTTGTCTTTCTGCTTTCCACTTAACTGATTATGTCATTTATTTATTTAATTTGGGCTTAATTTTCTATTTCTAGTTTCCTAAGGTAGAAGCTTAGATCATTGATTTGCGATCATTAGTTTTTTCTAACATAAGCACTTAATGCTATAAATTTATCTCTAAAGATTTAGTTGCATTGCACAAATTTTATGTTGCATTTTAATTTTTATTCAATTCCCCATAATTTCTAACTTCCCTTGGGACTTACTCTTTGAGCTATGGGCTATTTAGAAGTCTGTTGTTTAATTACATATTTGGGGATTTTTCAGGTGTCTTTCTGTTACTGACTTATAGTTTAATTTTGTTACGGTCAGAGAACTCATTTTGCACGGTTTCAAATTTGTTGAAATTTGTATTACAGCCCAGAATTGGTCTATTTTGGTAAATATTCCAAGTGTACTTGAAAAAGACTGTGTACTCTGCAGTTGTGAGGTGAATTATTCTAGAAACATCAATTAGATTGACTGGATTCCTAGTGTTGTTCAGATTTCCTATATCCTTACTGATCTTCTGTCTTTTTTTTATTGGATTACTGGGAGAACAGTGTTTAAGTCTTTAACTATAACTATGGATTGTCTATTTCTCTTTTCAGTGCTATCAGCTTTTATTTCATGTATTCTGAAGGTCTTTTGTAAGGTGCATAATTATGGGTTGTTATGCTTTCTTGGTGAATTGATCCCTTTATCACTATGTGATGTCTCTTTATATCCATAGCAAGATGCCTTCTTCTGAAGTCTACTCTGATATTAATACAGTCAATCCAGCTTTCTTTCAATTAGTAATTGTATGGTATAGCTTTTTGCATTCTTTTACTTACAACAAAATTTTGTATTATATTTAAGGTGATGTTCTTATAGACAGAAAATAGTGGTGGGTCTTTTTTTTAACCCATCTGACTCTGACTCTTAATTGGGGTGTGTAAGCCATTTAAATTTAATGTAATTATTTATGTATATGATTAAGGTGCTGCTAATTACTGATGTGGTTTGCTCAAAATCTACCATCTTGTTTTCTGCTTGTTCTGTATATCCTTTATTTCTTTTTTCCTCATTTTCTGCCTGTTTTTGGTTTGAGTAATTTCTTATTCCTTTTTGTCTCCACTATTATTATATATTTATACCTCTTTAAAATATTTTTAAATTGTTGCCCTGTTGTTTACAGTATGTATATTTAATGAATCACAGTCTACCTCAACTATATCGAGCAAGATCACCTTTTGGATCTTTCTGAGAGACTGTGTCAAAATACATAACTCAAGTTAAGAAGCTCCTTGTACACCGATATTGAATCATTATGTTGTACACCTGAAATTAATATAATGTTCTATGTCAACTGTACCTCAATAAAAAAATAAGAAGCTCCTAATAAACAGTTTTTAACAATAAAGAAATAGGTTATAAAGACTTCCATGAAATAAAAATTTCTGTTCACTGAAGAAACTGAATAAACCAATAAATATCACTGTCCCAACTAGGGAAAAAAGTTTTTAACTAAATGTTTATACAGTGCTAAACTGTCCATAATAGATTTCCTTGTTTTAAATTCAAAACAATGCTATAACATAGCTGTTATTACTATTTTTATTTTTGTATTTATAAACAATATTTATAAATACTGTTATTATTATTAATACATTTAATTTGATGAAATTAAACAAGAAAGACAGAAATATATCTGAATTCAGTAAAAGAAGAATTGAAGACTTTCCAGGCTGGAGAAGAGCTATGTTTTAAGTATTAGATATATGTTAGCTTAAAATGTCCATCAGACATTTTAAATCAAGAGAAAACAGTATTGTTACACATTATTATTTTCATTTGATTCACATAACAAACCTAAGTAGTAGGTATTGAAGGCATCATTTGACAGATGGGGAAAATGAGGCTCATCAAAATGACTTGTATAAAAGCACAGTCTAGTAAGTTGAAGAGCCAATATTAGAACCCAAGTTCTTATACATCATGCTAGGGAGACAAAATTCAGAAGCTGAGAGAATTTAACGCCAGGGACTCAGAGCCACACAATGTAATTTCAAGATCAGAAATCTCAACCCCATGCAGTGCAACCTGGGAATACTCAACCTGCACCCACTCCAGCTACAGTTATCTTGCTAGAGCAGCCCTGGAGAGGCACGTCTGGGGAAACCCTGGCATGGGCCTACTCCAACTCCAACCATCCTACCAAGGGAGCCCCGATGCTGTATGCCCTGGGGACACCCCCCCCATCCCAGTCCACATCCTCTCCAGCTCCAGCTGGCATTCCAAAGCTTCCTAGCACAAGCACTTTACACAAGGAATACTCCTACACAAGGCCACATCTTCAACATCAGGAGAGGTATCTGTTTGGCCTGATTCACAGAATCAAATACAGAAAGTCACTGAACCAAGATGGCAGAGTAGAAGGACATGCTCTCACTCCATCTTGCAAGAACACCAGAATCACAACTAGCTGCTGAACAATCATCAAGAGGAAGACACTAGAACTCACCAAAAAAGATACCCCACATGCAAAGACAAAGGAGAAGCCACAATGAGATGGGGGCAGGGGGGCAATCACAGTAAAATCAAATCTCATAACTGCTGGGTGGGTGACACACAGACTGGAGAACACTAATCCCACAGAAGTTCACCCACTGGAGTGGAGGTTCTGAGCCTCACGTCAGGCTTCTCAACCTGGGGGTCCGGCAACAGGACCTAGAGAATCAGACATTGAAGGCTAGCGGGATTTGACTGCAGGACTTCGACAGGACTGGGGGAAACAGGCACTCCACTCTGGAGGGCACACACAAAGTAGTGTACAAATCGGGACCCAGGGGAAGGAGCAGTGACCCCAAGGGAGACTGAACCAGACCTACCTGCTAGTGTTGGAGGGTCTCCTGCACAGGTGGAGGGTGGCTGTGGCTCACCGTGAGGACAAGGAAACTGGCAGCAGAGGTTCTGGGAAGTACTCCTAGGCGTGAGCTCTCCCAGAGTCTGCCATTAACCCCACCAAAGAGCCCAGGTAGGTTCCAGTGTGCGGTTGCCTCAGGCCAAACAAACAACAGGCAGGGAACCCAGCCCCAGCCATCAGCAGTCAAGCAGATTAAAGTTTTACTGAGCTCTGCCCACCAGAGCAATACCCAGCTCTACCTATCACCAGTCCCCCGAGTCAGGAAGCTTGCACAAGCCTCTTAGATAGTCTCATCCACCAGAGGGCAGACAGCAAAAGCAAGAAGAACTACAATCCTGCAGCCTGTGGAACAAAAACCACATTCCCAGAAAGAAAGAAAGGAAGAAAAGGCAGAGGGCTATGTACCAGATGAAGGAACAAGATAAAGCTCCAGAAAAACAACTCAATGAAGTGGAGATAGGCAACCTTCCAGAAAAAGAATTCAGAATAATGATAGTGAAGATGATCCAGGACCTCAGAAAAAGAATGGAGGCAAAGATCGAGACGATGCAAGAAATGTTTAACAAAGACCTAGAAGACTTAAAGAACAAACAAACAGAGATGAACAGTAGAATAACTGAAATGAAAACTACACTAGAATGAAACAATAGCAGAATAACTAAGGCAGAAGAATGGATAAGTGACCTGGAAGAGAGACTGGTGGAATTCACTGCTGCAGAACAGAATAAAGAAAAATGAATGAAAAGAAATGAAGACAGCCTAAGAGACCTCTGGGACAACATTAAATGCAACAACATTCGCATTATAGGGGTCCCAGAAGGAGAAGAGAGAGAGAAAGGACCAGAGGAAATATTTGAAGAGATTATAGTTGAAAACTTCCCTAACATGGGAAAGGAAATAGCCACCCAAGTTCAGGAAGCACAGAGAGTCCCATACAGGATAAACCCAAGGAGAAACACACCGAAACACATACTAATCAAATTGGCAAAAATTAAAGACAAAGAAAAATTATTGAAAGCGAGGGAAAAATGACAAATAACATACAAGGGAAATCCCATAAGGTTAATGGCTGATTTCTCAGCAGAAACTCTACAAGCCAGAAGGGAGTGGCATGATATATTTAAAGTGATGAAAGGGAAGAACCTACAACCAAGATTACTCTACCCGGCAAGGATCTCATTCAGATTTGATGGAGAAATCAAAAGCTTTACTGACAAGCAAAAGTTAAGAGAATTCAGCACCACCAAACCAGCTCTACAACAAATGCTAAAGGAACTTCTCTAAGTGAGAAACACAGGAGAATAAAAGGACCTACAAAAACAAACCCAAAACAATTAGGAAAATGGTCATAGGAACATACATATCGATAATTACCTTAAACGTGAATGGATTAAATGCTCCAACCAAAAGACACAGGCTTGCTGAATGGATACAAAAGCAAGACCCATATGTATGCTGTCCACGAGAGACCCACTTCAGACCTAGGGACACATACAGATTGAAAGTGAGGGGATGGAAAAAGATATTCCATGCAAATGGAATTAAGAGAAAGCTGGAGCAGCAATACTCGTATCAGAAAAAATAGACTTTAAAATAAAGAATGTTACAAGAGACAAGGAAGGACACTACACAATGATCAGCGGATCGATCCAAGAAGAAGATATAACAATTATAAATATATATGCATCCAACATAGGAGCATCTCAACATAAGGCAACTGCTAACAGCTATAAAAGAGGAAATCGACAGAAACAGAATAATCGTGGGGGACTTTAAAACCTCACTTACACAAATGGACAGATCATCCAAAATGAAAATAAATAAGAAAACAGAAGCTTTAAATGACACAACAGACAAGATAGATTTAATTGATATTTATAGGACATTCCATCCAAAAACAGCAGATTACACTTTCTTCTCAGGTGTGCATGGAACATTCTCCTAGATAGATCATATCTTGGGTCACAAATCAAGCGTCAGTAAATTTAAGAAAATTGAAATCATATCAAGCATCTTTTCTGACCACAAACAACACTATGAGATTAGAAATTAATTACAGGGAAAAAAACGTGAAAAACACAAACACATGGAGGCTACACAATACGTTACTAAATAACCAAGAGATCACTGAAGAAATCAAAGAGGAAATCAAAAAATACCTACAGACAAATGACAATGAAAACACGATGATCCAAACCTATGGGATGTAGCAAAAGCAGTTCTAAGAGGGAAGTTTATAGCTCTAAGTTTATAGCTATACAAGCTATACAAGCCTACCTCAAGAAACAAGAAAAATCTCAAATAAACAATCTAACCTTACACCTAAAGGAACTAGAGAAGACAAAACAAACAAAACCCAAAGTTAGCAGAAGGAAAGAAATCATAAAGATAGAGCAAAAATAAATGAAATAGAAACAAAGAAAACAATATAGCAAATAAAAAGAGGGAGAGGACTCAAATCAATAAAATCAGAAATGAAAAAGGAGTAGTTACAACAGACACCGCAGAAATACAAAGCATCCTAAGACACTACTACAGTCAACTCTGTGCCAATAAAATGGACAACCTGGAAGAAATGGACAAATTCTTAGAAAGGTATAATCTTCCAAGACTGAACCAGGAAGAAACAGAAAATATGAACAGACCAATCACAAGTAATGAAATTGAAACTGTAATTAAAAATCTTCCAGCAGGGGCTTCCCTGGTGGCGCAGTGGTTGAGAGTCCGCTTGCCAATGCAGGGGACACGGATTCGTGCCCCGGTCCGGGAAGATCCCACATGCCACGGAGCAACTGGGCCCGTGAGCCCTGGCAGCTGAGCCTGCGCATCCGGAGCCTGTGCTCCACAACAGGAGAGGCCACGGCAGTGAGAAGCCTGCGTACCGCAAAAAAAAAAAAAAAAAATTTCCAACAAACAAAAGTCCAGGACCAGATGGCTTCACAGGTGAATTCTATCAAACATTTAGAGAAGAGCTAACACCCATCCTACTCAAACTATTCCATAAAATTGCAGAGGAAAGAACACTCCCAAGCTCATTCTATGAGGCCATCATCACCCTGATACCAAAACCAGACAAAGATACTACAAAAAAGAAAATTACAGACCAATATCACTGATGAATATAGATGCAAAAATCCTCAACAAAATACTAGCAAACAAAATCCAACAAGACATTAAAAGGATCATAAACCATGATCAAGTCGGATTTATCCCAGGGATGCAAGGATTCTTCAATATATGCAAATCAATCAATATGCTACACCATATTAACAAATTGAAGAAAAACCATATGATCATCTCAATACTTGCAGAAAAAGCTTTTCACAAAATTCAATACCCATCTATGATAAAAACTCTCCAGAAAGTGGGCATAGGGAAACCTACCTCAACATAATAAAGGTCATATACAACAAACCCACAGCAAACATCATTCTCAATGGTGAAAAACTGAAAGCATTTCCTCTAATATCAGGAATGAGACAAGGATGTCCACCCTTACCACTATTATGCAACATAGTTTTGGAAGTCCTAGCCACGGCAATCAGAGAAGAAAAAGAAATAAAAGGAATACAAATTGGAAAAGAATGAGTAAAACTGTCACTGTTTGCAGATGACATGATACTATACACAGAGAATCCTAAAGATGCCACCAGAAAACTACTAGAGCTAATCAATGAATTTGGTAAAGTTGCAGGATACAAAATTAATTCACAGAAATCTCTTGCATTCTTTAACACTAATGATGAAAAATCCGAGAGAGAAATTAAGGAAACACTCCCATTTACCATGGCAACAAAAAGAATAAAATACCTAGGAATAAATCTACCTAGGGAGATAAAAGACCTGTATGCGGAAAACTATAAGACACTGATGAAAGAAATTAATGATGATACCAATAGATGGAGAGATATAACATGTTCTTGGATTGGAAGAATCAATATTGTGAAAATGACGATACTACCCAACGCAATCTACAGATTCAATGCAATCCCTATCAAATTACCAATGGCATTTTTTACAGAACTAGAACAAAAAATCTTAAAATTTGTACAGAGACACAAAAGATCCCAAAAAGCCAAAGCAGTCTTGAGGGAAAAGAACAGAGCTGGAAGAATCAGACTCCCTGACTTCAGACTATACTACAAAGCTACAGTAATCAAGACAATATGGTACTGGCACAAAAACAGAAACATAGATGAATGGAAGAAGATAGAAAGGCCACAGATAAACCCACACACCTATGGTCAACTAGTCTATGACAAAGGAGGCAAGGATATACAATGGAGAAAAGACAGTCTCTTCAATAAATGGTGCTGGGAAAACTGGACAGCTACATGTAAAAGAATGAAATTAGAACACTCCCTCACACCATACACAAAAATAAACTCAAAATGTATTAGAGCCCTAAATGTAAGACCAGACACTGTAAAACTCTTAGAGGAAAACATAGGAAGAACACTCTTTGACATGAATCACAGCAAGACCTTTTTTGATCTACCTCCTAAAGTAATGGAAATAAAAACAAAGATAAATGGGACCTAATGAAACTTAAAAGCTTTTGCACAGCAAAGGAAAACATAAACAAGACGAAAAGACAACCCTCAGAATGGGAGAAAATATCTGCAAACGAATCAACAGACAAAGGATTAATCTCCAAAATATATAAACAACTCATGCAGCTCAATATTAAAAAAACAAGGAACCCAATCCAAAAACGGGCAGAAGACCTAAACATACATTTCTCAAAAGAAGACATACATATGGCCAAGTAGCACATGAAAAGCTGCTCAAGATCACTACTGGAGAAATGGAAATCAAAACTACAATGAGGTACCACCTCACACCAGTTAGAATGGGCATCTTCAGAAAATCTACAAACAACATATGCTGGATAGGGTGTGGAGAAAGGGAACCCTCTTGTACTGTTGGTGGGAATGTAGATTGATACAGCCACTATGGAGAACAGTATGGGGGTTCCTTAAAAAAGTAAAAATAGAATTACCATATGATCCAGCAATCCCACTACTGGGCATAAACCCAGAGAAAACCATAATTCAAAAAATACACATGCACCCCAATGTTCATTGTAGCACCATTTACAATAGGCAGGTCATGGAAGCAACTTAATGCCCATCGACAGATGAATGGATAAAGAAGATGTGGTACATATATAAAATGGAATATTACTCAGCCATAAAAAGGAACAAAATTGGGTCATTTGTTGAGACAGGGATGGATCTAGAGACTGTCGTACAGAGTGAAGTAAGTCAGAAAGAGAAAAACAAATATCATATATTAAGGTATTTATGTGGAACCTAGAAAAATGGTACAGAACTGGTTTGCAGGGCAGAAACTGAGACACAGATGTAGAGAACAAACATATGGAAACCAATGGGGGAAAGTGGCAGGGGGTGGTGGTGGTGGTGTGCTGAATTGGGTGATTGGGATTGACATGTACACACTGATGTGTATAAAATTGATGACTAATAAGAATCTGCTGTATAAAAAATAAATTAAATTAAATTAAAAAAAATACAGAAAGTCAAACAGAGGAGACAGAGGAATATGTTCCAAAAAAAGACAACAAGCTCAAACTTCAGGAAAAAAAAAAAGCTTAACAAAATGGAGATAAGAAAGGTACCTTATAAATAGTTCAAAGTAATAATAATAAAGGTGCTCACTGAACTTGGGAGAAGAAAGGAGAAACACACTGAGAACTTCAACAGAGTCAGAAAATATAAGAAAGAACCAATCAGAGCTGAAGTATACAATAACTGAAATGAAAAATACACTAGAGGGGACTGATAGCAAAATAGATGATATGGAAGAAGAGATCAGCGATCTGGAAGACAGAAAAGTGGATATCACCCAATCAGAAGAGAAAAAAGTTTTTTTAAAAAAATGAGGATAGTTTATGGGACCTCTGAGACAACATCAGGCATACTAAAATTTGTAGATGACTCAGAAGTAAGAGAGAGAGAGAAAGGGGCAAAAGCTTATTTGAAGAAATAATGGCTGAAAACTTCCCTAACCTGGAGAAGGACATAGATATTGAGAACCAGGAAGCACACAGAGTCCCAAAGAAGATGAACCCAAAGAGATCCACACCAAAACATACCATAATTAAAACGGCAAAATTAAAGATAAAGGAAGAATTTTAAAGGCAGCAAGAGAAAAATAACTAGTCACATACGATGGAACTTCCATAAGACTACAAGCTTATTTTTCAGCAGTACCTTTTCAGGCCTGAAGAGAGTGGCATAATATATTAAAGGGCTGAAAAATAAAAACTTACAACCACGAATGCTCTACTTGGCAAGATTATCGTTCAGAATTAAAGGAAAGATAAAGAGTTTCCAAGAGAAGCAAAAGATAAAGGAGTTCATCACTTCTAAACCACCCTTATGAGAAATGTTAAAGGATCTTCTTTAAGTGGAAAAGAAAAGGCCATAAATAGAGATAAGAAAATATTTGAAAGAAAAAAATTACACTGGTAAAGGCAAAAATTATATATAGTAAAGGCAATATCAGTTACTTAAAAAGCTAGTATGATGCCTAAAAGACAAAAGTAGTAAAATCAACTATAACTACAATAAAATAAAAAGGTATAAAATATGATGTCAAAAACATAAAACATGGGGGAGTAGTAACAATATGATGCTTTTATTTTATTTTTATTTATTTTTTTTGTGGTACGTGGGCTTCACACTGTTGTGGCCTCTCCCATTGTGGAGCACAGGCTCCAGACACTCAGGCTCAGCGGCCATGGCTCACGGGCCAAACCACTCTGTGGCATGTGGGATCTTCCTGGACCGGGGCACGAACCCGTGTCCCCTGCATCAGCAGGCGGACTCTCAACCACTGCACCACCAGGGAAGCCCAATGATGCTTTTAGAATGCATTTGAACTTAAGCAACTATCAACTTAAAATAAACTGCCATGTATATATAGGTTATATTTATGAACCTCATGGGAATCACAAACAAAAACCTATGATAAACACACAAAAAATAAAGATAAAAGAACCCAAGCATAACATCAAAGAAAGCCATCAAGTCACAAAGGAAGAGAGCAAGAGAGAAGAAAGGAAGAAGAACTACTAAAAGAACCAGAAACAAATTAATAAGTACATACCTATCAATAATGACTTTAAATGTAAATAGACTACATGCTCCAATCGAAAGACATTGGGTGGCTGAATGGATAAGAAAACAAGACCCATCTATGTGCTGCCTACAGGAGATTCACTTCAGATCTAAAGACACACACAGACGGAAAGTTAAAGGATGGAAAAGATATTCCATACAAATGGAAACCAAAAGAAAGCTGGGATAACAATACTCATATCAGATAAAATAGACTTTATTTTTTTTAATCTGGCCAGAACCTTTATTATTTCAGAAATAAGCACCCTATGTAACTTGAAGTGGTTAGAATAGTTATTTATGGATTACTGTAATAAATATTTGTCAAAACACCAACTCTCTCAATAATCACACACTTATTTCATTCATAAGAATGTCCAAAAATAACTCTTCAGTATCAAAAAATTTACAAATGGCACAAGAGAGTTAAATAATGGTCTGTGGAGGAGAGAAGAAAAATTCTGCTAGGGGAAACTCTAATGAAGCATTTCCTCCATTACATTTTTGATTGATATGGTTCATGAAAGAAGCCTTGCTTTGCCTTCCTTTTTTTAGTGATTCCTCTGAGAGGGAATGCAAGAAACCAAATCTGAGGAGAAAAACTGCTTTCATAGTCTCAAGTGTAAACCACAAACAGGCTTCTCTGATAAAACCTTTAAAGCCGGAAGAGATGAGAAAGGCAAGCATGTATTCCTTTAAACATTTCAATAAATTTGCAAAAACATTCAGCAATTATGCACATGTTGTTTGTATACTTAAAAATGCAACAATTTTCATGCTTTGAATATTTTTTCCTGAATGTTTTAAGGATATTTTGTTCTAGACAGCTCAAAAGTAAGGCTTACACACACACATAATATATATAACAGGAATTCTCCGTATGATTAGCACTGTGGACTCTCCTGACAGTGTCAAACAATGAAAAGCCAAATATGATCACATCTATACTGTAAGGAGAGCCCGGAGAATCGCTTATGTCTTTGTTTTCTGCTCAACACTTCTGACAAGTTCAGCAGATGTACAGCCATGACTTGTTTCCAAACATCCAGACCCCTTCACTGGCTCACCACAATTACACGACTGTTAAGTTCTAAGTATTCAAAGAAAGACTGCAGGTGTCCCTTTACTTCTCTCTGGTCCCTTTACCAAACCCCTATATCGCTTATGACATTACTTGTTAATATTCCACATTCCAAATGAAAAATGCAGGTACACAGTTTGCTAAATTTCACTTAACCAAATAAATTTAATAATAGATAAAATACTTAAATTCCTGCAACACAAAACTTGGTTTTCACATTCATTAGAACATTTTAGAATTACTCAAACATGAGAATTGAAAATGTGTGTGCTATTTGGAAGAGAACTACTGAGTTTATTCTCCAGAAGAAAAAGCAGACCTGAAGCATCACATTACTGGAACACTTGAAACATGTTGACAAGTTCCTATCTTCTAAACTTCCATGAAAGCTGCTTGCACAAACTATTTAAAGAATATCTGCCCCTATTAGACAAGCCAGATATCTGATGTATTAAGGAAGTCAGAAGCTGAGTCACTTCACTTCTTTCTGTTGCCTCCAGTTGCTAGAATACTGGCAACTTGCATAAATATGTTTAAAATGTCCATGTAGATTCCCAACATCGAATTGATGGGATCATATTTTTTAACTCCATATACTGCTACTACTTCTGCATGCCTGATTACTTTCTGTGTATCATACAGGAGAAACATGCTAAAAAGAACTAATCCACCATAAATTGCCACTGGGTACAGAGTGGCACCAGCCACAGTGGTAGGTGGAAGAAACACAGATCCTAGTGAGGACACAAAGACAACACCCTGGCCCACACCCAGGGGTGCTCCCATGTTCACAAACTTCTCATTGGGCACACACATGGCCATGGTGGAGAGGCCTCCCACAATGCCAGCCGTGTACCATACAGCTCTGACAAGAAGAGGCCCCCCTAACATCATCAGAAGAGCCACCACTGCACCCATCACACCAGAATGTAGTAACGAAGCAAGACGCTTTGGGCCTGGGCTCCGTACCAGTATTCCAGATTCAATCATGCATGCAAAGGTTGCACCAGCTGTCACCCAACAGCCTCTCATCATGAAGTTCATGAGAGCAGGAGTTCTGCTCACAGCCAGGGAAGACAAAGCTGTCATGACAATACTTCCTGCTAAGTACATATAGATGGAATGCATTCTATCCTTCACATACTGAGGCCAAATTACAGCTTTTTCAATAGCTCCAATCTCATTAGACATTGGCATTCCCAAGCCATAGCAGCACAAAGCTCCAAGAGCAACTGCAGCAATAAACCATCTTTCCATCTGATCAATTTAAAATATTTTTTCCAATGATTGTTCCAAAGCTGTCTCCTTGAGTTCTTGGCTGGTTTTCCCATGCCGAATTCCAATTCTTGTCTTGGTGGCATATTCCCTGCTGGGTGTTAAGAGCCACTGATTCTTTGTGATGGAATTCTTCACAACAGGGGAGGCCCTGGTGAAACCTTGGCGGAAAACCCTGGAAGGTAGTGTCTGGAGACACACAAGTCTTGTGGCCAGCATGGTGAGGCACCAGGTTTACTAAGCAGATCTGAAATGCTCAGTCCCTGGTCACCTCAAGCATGCAGTTCCCCTTCGGGGCCTGCGAAACACAGCCACGCACATCTCCCGCATCCTCTGCCCACCTCTTACTGACTGCACATGCCTAAAATAGACTTTAAAACAAACACTGCAACAAAAGACAAAGGAAGGCATTACATAATGATAAAAAGGGTCAATCCAAGAAAAGGATATAACATTCATAAATATTTAAGCACCAACATAGGAGCATCTAAGTATATAAAGCAAATATTGACACACACAAAAGGAGAAATAGACAGTAACACAATAATAGTAGGGGAATTTAGTGCCCAACATACATCAACAGACAGATCATCCAGACAGAAAATCAGTAAGAAAACATCGGCTTTAAATGACACAGTAGACCTGATACACCTAACAGACAGATACAGAACATTCCACCCAAAAATTTCATAATACACGTTTTTTTTCAAGTACACATGGAACATTACTCAGGATAGCTCACATGTTAGGCCACAAAACAATTCTCAATAAATTTAAGAAGACTGAAATCACATCAATCATCTTTTCTGACCACAATGGTATGAAACTAGTACAAGAAGAAAACTGGAAAAGACACAAACATGGAGGGACCAAATAACATGCTACTAAACCACCAGTGGATCAGTGAAGAAATCAAAGAGGAAATAAAAAATACCTTGAAACAAATGAAAATGAAAACACAACTTTCCAAAGTCTATGGGACATAGCAAAAGCAGTTCTAAGAGGGAAGTTCATGGTGATACAGGCCTTCCTCAAGAAATAAGAAAAATCTCAAATAAGCAATATATCTTTACAGCTAAAGGAACTAGAAAAAGAAGAAAAACGCAGCCCAAAGTTAGTACAAGGAAGAAAATAATAAATATCAGAGCAGGAATACATGAAATAGAGACTTAAAAAAAGAAAAGATCAATGAAGAGCTAGTTCTTTGAAAAGGTAAACAAAATTGATAAACTTTACCCAGACTCATCAAGAAATAAGAGAGATCCCAAATAAATAAAATCAGAAATGAAAGAGAAGTTACAACAAATATCACAGAAATACAAAGAATCATAAGAGACTAGTACAATTATTTGTCAATAAGCTGGACAACCTAGAAGAGATGGATAAATTCCTAAAAATATACAATCTTCTAAGACTCCATCATGAAGAAATAGAAAATCTTAACAGACAAATTACCAATAATGAAATTGAATTAGCAATAATAATAAAAAAATACCTCCCAACAAACAAAAGTCAAAGACCAGAAGCCTTCACAGGGGAATTCTACCAACCATTTTAAAAAGAGTTAACACCTATCCTCAAACTATTCCAAAAAATTGAAGAGGAAGGAACACTTCCAAACTCATCCAACAAGGCCAGCATTACCCTGATACCAAAATCAAAGACACTACAAAAAAAAAAGAAAAGAAAAAGAAAATTACAGGCCAATATACCTGATGAACAAAGATGCAAAAATCCCCAATAAAACACAGAGGGTGAATTCAATAACACATTAAAAGAATCATAAATCAGATCAAGTGGGATTTATCCCAGGGATGTAAGGATGGTTCAATATTGACAAATCAATGTGATATACCATATTAACAAATGAATAAAAATCATATGATCATCTCAATAGATGCAGAAAAAGCATTTGACAAAATTCAACATCGATTTACGATTAAAAAAAAAAAAACTCTCAACAAAGTGGGCACAGAGGGAACATACCTTAACATAATAAAGGCCATGTGACAAACCCACAGCTAACATCATACTCAATGTTGAAAATTCTTCCTCTAAGATCAGGAACAAGACAAGGATACTCACTCTTGCCACTTTTATTCAACATAATATTGGAACTCCTAGTGACAGCAACCAGACAAGAAAATGAAATAAAAGACACCCAAACTGGAAAAAAAGAAGTAAAACGGTCACTATTTGCAGATGACATGATACTATATATAGAATACCCTAAAGACTCTGCCAAAAATTATTAGAACAAATAAATTCAGTAAAGTTGCAGGGTACAAAATTAATATACAGAAATATGTTGCATTTCTATACTCTAATAATGAACTACCAGAAAGAAAAGTTAAGAAAACAATCACATTTACAACAGCATCAAAAAGAATAAAATACATAGGAATAAATTTAACTAAGGAGGTGAAAGACCTGTACTCTGAAAACTATAAGATATTGATGAAAGAAATTAAAGATGAACAAATAAATGGAAAGATATACCACGCCTGTGGATGGGAAGAATTAATATTGTTAACACGTACATACTACCCAAAGCATTCTATAGATTCAAAGTAATCCCTAGCAAAACACCCATGGCATTTTCCCTAGAACTAGAATAATCCTATAATTTGTATGAAACCACAAAAGACCCCAAATATCCAAAGCAATCTTAAGAAAGAAGAACAGGGCTTCCCTTGTGGTGCAGTGGTTGAGAATCCGCCTGTCAGTGCAGGGGACACAGGTTCGATCCCTGGTCCAGGAAGATCCCACATGCCGCGGAGCAACTAAGCCTGTGTGCCACAACTACTGAACCTGCACTCTAGAGCCTGCGAGCCACAACTACTGAAGGCCGCATGCCTAGAGCCTGTGCTCCACAACAAGAGAAGCCACCAGAATGAGAAGCCCACGAACCACAACGAAGAGTATTTCCCACTTGCCACAACCAGAGAAAAACCCGTGCACAGCAACAAAGACCCAATGCAGCCAGAAAAGACAAATAAATAAAATAAAATAATAAAATAAATAAATTAAAAAAAAAAGAACAAAGCAGGAGGTATTACATTCCCTGATTTCAAACTATACTACAAAGCTACAGTAATCAAAACAGGATGGTATTGTCACAAAAACAAACATATAGATCAATGGAACAGAATAGGGAGCCCAGAAATAAACCCATACTTATGTGGTCAATTAATCCATGACAAAGGAGGCAAGACTATACCATGGGGAAAAGACAGTCGCTTCAATAAATGGTGTTGAGAAAACTGGACAACTATATGCAAAAGAATGAAACTAGACCACTTTCTTACACCATATACAAAAATAAACTCAAAATGGATTAAGGACTTAAATGTAAGACCCGAAAGCATAAAACTCCTAAAAGAAAACATAAGCAATATGCTCTCTGAAACTGGTCTTAGCAATATTTTTTTTTTTTTGGATCTGTCACCTCAGGCAAGGGCAGCAAAAGCAAAAGTAAACAAATGGGACTACATCAAACTAAAAAGTGATACATCTGATAAGGGATTAATATCCAAATTATATGAAGAATTCATACAACTCAACAACAACAAAAAAAAAACAATCCAATTTTAAAAATTGGCTAAGGACCTTAATAGACATTTTTCCAGAGAGGACATACAGATGTCCAACAGGTACATGAAAAGATGCTCAAGATCACTAACTGGATGGGAAATGCAAATCAAAACCACAATGAGATATCACCTCACACCTGTCAGAATGGCTATTATCAAAAAAGACAACAAATAAAGTGTTGGCGAGGATGTGGAGAAAAAGGAACTCTCGTGCACTGTAAATTGGTACAACTACTATGGAAAACAGGATGGAGTTTCCTCAAAGAATTAAAACTAGAACTACCATATGATCCAGCAATTCCACCTCTGGGGGTGGGGGAAACGGCAAAATAGGTAAAGGGAATTAAGCCGTACAAACTTCCAATTATAAAATAAGTCTCAGGGATGCAAAGTATAGCATAGGGAACATACTTAATAATATTGTAATAACTTTGTATAGTGACAGATGGTAACTAGACTTATTGTGGTTTTCATTTCACAATGTATAAAAACATCAAATCACTGTGTTGTATACCTGAAACTAATATAATAATTAAAAGACAGAAATCTCAATTCCCAAATGCTTGATAGGATAGAACTCAAATGAAATAAATTCACTGCACAGGCATAACTTGTTTTATTGTGCTTTGCTTTAATTGTGCCTCACGGATACTGTGTTTTTTACAAACTGAAGGTTAGTGGCATCCCTGTGGCAGGCGAGTCTATCAGCACCATTCTTCCCACAGTATTTGCTCACTTCATGTTTCTGTGTCACATTTTGGTAATTCTTGCAATATTTCAATCATGTTCATTATTATTACATTTGTTTACTATGACTTGCTGAAGGCTCAGATGATGGTTAGTGTTTTTTAGTGGTGAAGTATTTTTTAAATTAAGGTATGTACATTGTTTTTTAAGACACAATGCCATGATACACTTAATAGACTACAGTGTAGTGCAAACATAATTTTTATATGCACTGGGAAACCAAAATAATTGTATGACTTGCTTTATCATGATATTCACTTTGTTGTGGTGGTCTGGAGCCAAACGTGCAATATCTCCAAGGTACGCCTATATACCCACACTTTCTAGAATGCATCTAAACTGTAAAGCATACATATATTTATACTGCCCCAAATTAAACTTATTTTCTAAATATTCAAAGTAAATTACATGAACCTTCTCATATTGATAATCAAATATCAACAAACTGCTAGACTAAACTGGCCATTTGATATGAATAAGATTATACAGTAACTAACAAATACTTTGTACAAGTACAATAAAATTTAATAGATATAGTTACACTTCAGAAAGGGAAGCCCAAGGAACCTGATATTAATCTCACTTAATGCTTTATCTACCTAGCAAGATATAAACTCAAATATACTTTCTTACCATGATATTGTAGTTGACACTAATGGTCTCATCTTCATAAGGGGCATTCACTTGAACAGGTTTAATATCACTCCTTCCTTTTCTTACAACATCATAGATGGGATTTCGAGGTTGCTGGTTGAAGAGAATTTTTTTCAGTTGCTTTTCCAGAAGTTGTGGAGCATTGTTAACTACTTCAAAAACTCCATAGTCCACATTAAATCTAATTGCCTCTGAAAAGGTCTGCAAAATAAATTTGTGGAAATACGTCTTACAATTTTAAAAACCAGAAACTCACTGTCTCCAAGAAGACTTGATATTTACATGTATGCATATATACTTACACAAAGTTTTGTATTCTTAATCATTACCTCTTTCATTTTAGAAGCCTTAGAAATCTCCTGACTACAGGTAAGGGAACCCACTGAATCCTTCTTTTCCAAATGTATTTATGCCATGAGATAAGTGTCAGGATATATTATGGCAGAAATTCCTTTTGCATAAACCTCTTATCTCTGTGCTTCTTTGGAACTGGAAAGAAATACACACCTGGTCTCTATGAGGCAATGTTATTCTCTTAGAAGGGGGTGGATTACTAGGGAAGAATGAGTAAAGTAAGAAGAAATACCACTCCTGTTGTCTCTTTCATTCCCAGGAGCCATGAAAGCTAAGTCTCCCTTGCCCAAAAGGAGAAAATTAAGTAAAATGTGTTCTTCATTTAAGACTATTTCAACACCGTTCCATTCACTGTGACCAAAAAAAGGAGGGAGAGTGAAAGACAATATTTCTGAGCTTTTCTCAGTAATTACTAAATGCTGCCAACTTTTATTTAAAGTCAGTCAGTTAATATACAACAGTCAGGAGTCTTGAGTTTGAATACCAGCTTGCCAATAAGTAGCTCTGTGACTCTGGGTAAATCACTAACATGTTTGGGGCCTCTATCTCCATAGCAAGTATATGGTGGATTGGCTGTGTCTTTTCTCATTTTGCCCTCCAAATCCAGAATCAGGTCCCTTTTCCAGAATATTAATTTATTTTAGGATTCCTTCAGAGAACTGCATACTCATGTGGATTAATTTATATAAATTTAGCCAGGTAGTAGAAGACATTAAGCCCTTTCCCTTGGATCAGTAAGTGTACTAGGGAGAGCATCAGTTCTTCCAAGTTTTACTAACAGATTGCTAGCTATACTATAGTTAAAATTTAATAAATGGCAGGATGTTATAAAATTGGAGTTAGAAATATATGTGTATATGTATAAATACCTATTATGTGTTTGTGTGTGTATATGTGGGTACATATATATATACATATATATATATATATATATATATATACACACACACATATTTTTTAATAAAGACTCATCCTACAGTAAGATGGCGGCTTAGGAAGATCCTGAATATGTCTCCTCCAGTGGACACACTAAGTCCACAGCTACATATGGAACAATTTCCTCATAAAGAAGCCAAAAGGCTGGCTGAGTGATGACTACACACTGGGCAAACAAGATGTAAACCACATCAAACAGGTAGGAGAAGCTGGGACACAACCTTGCCATAAACCCCACCCCTGGTGCAGTGACCCTGCGAGGCAACTCGAAACCCAGAGCTTCTCCATGAGGAGGAAAGGGTTCAAACCCCACATCAGGCATCCCAACTTTAAAGACCTGCGCATGAGAGATGAGCCCCTGATTTTGAAAATCAACAGGGCTCACATCCCAAGACATGAACTGAGATGTGAGACAAGGAAAAGTGGTCCTACAGTCAGCACATAAGGTGAAATCATCTTTAGTCAAAACTATCCCTTGAAATCCTTGAAAACACTTAGTATCGTGTTGTTCTATCTTTCAAGAAGTTTATCACAGTCCATTTTTCCTCTGACATTGAAATGTGTCACTACTTCTTTATTTAGGGACCAGATAAAGTGGTGGCCTTGTGTTTAAAGCTCATGTTATACAAAACTATGTATGTTTACCACGAGAATCACCCTCAGCATAAGAAGATGACTACACTAAGAGGCAAGAGGGATAAGAGCCACTAAGGGAGTGGCAGATTCTCATCTTTCATCTCACACGCTCTCTAGGATGTTCACAGACTGGTCTATGTGTGTTTGTGGACTGGTAAACAGTCACTCTCACTCTTTAAATCACCCTCGCTCACTCTGCAGAGCACGAATAATTCATTTTGAGTAATAACGCATGTATAAGGCAAGTCCACTTTAACCCACAATAACTACAATAGACGTATATACAAACTACAGTGATGGCACAGAAGGATTTGTTAACTATCTTTAGGAAATTAAGGAAGTTGTATAGAGAAACCTGAGTCTGGAAGAATAAACAGGCAGTCTCAACAGCCAGATGAGGGAGAGAAGGGAATTCAGCAAAAGAAATAGCAAATGTATCGAGATACATGCACCAACAATGGACAAGGAGGGGCTTCCCTGGTGGCGCAGTGGTTGAGAATCTGCCTGCTAATGCAGGGGACACAGGTTCGAGCCCTGGTCTGGGAGGATCCCACATGCCGCGGAGCAACTAAGCCCGTGAGCCACAACTACTGAGCCTGCGCGTCAGGAGCCTGTGCTCCGCAACAAGAGAGGCCGTGATAGTGAGAGGCCCGCGCACTGCGATGAAGAGTGGCCCTCACTTGCCACAACTAGAGAAAGCCCTCGCACAGAAATGAAGACCCAACACAGCCCAAAATTAATTAATTAATTAATTAATTAATTTTTTTAAAAAATCAGAGAGAACATTTCCCGGCCGTGGTCAGAGGAAGTCCTGACTACTGAATAAAGGCACAGAGAGATGCAACATTGGTGCCTTTGAAGATGGGAGAATGAGGCTAAGAGCCAGGGAAGGCAAGGCTTAAAAAAAAGAAAAGAAAAGAACAATAGACAAGGAGCACCAGACAACAGGCTGCTTTTGAGGACCTGCAAGCAGTTTGACGTTGCTGAAGCTTAATATTCGAGGGGAGAATAACATGATGGAAGCCTGGAGAGAAAGGCAGAGGACAAGTTCACCAAGGACTTTCTATTTATGCCATAACTCTCAACTTACTCTCTCAAATCAGTGATTCTCAGAGGGTGTCCCTGGACCAGCAGCATCAGCATCACCTAGGAACCTGTTAGAAATGCAGATTCTTGGGCCTCACCCCATAATCAGAAACTCTGAGGGTGGGTCCCAGTAGTGTGTGTTTAACAAGCCCTCAGGTGATTCTGATGCATGCTCAAGTTTGAGAACCATTGCTTTAGAATGATGGGGAGCCACTGCAGAGTTTTTAACTGGGGGGAGACAGAATCCAGGTTGAGCAAACTTCAAAGCCCACATTCTGTTTCCTACTTCATGCTGACTTTCATGCGTGTTCACATACACGGAAGGGCTGGCCATCTATGGTCTATACCATCTATGGTCTATAGGAGAAAGAACCCTGGGCTTTATTCTCCAAAGTCCTGTTGTCTGCTTAAGAAGAATCTCTCTCACACATCATGTTCTCTTGTTTTTAACCGTTTCTAAGCTTATCTACAAAATTGCTCAAATTAGTTTAGTGTGTGACAATAAAAGACATGTAAAGTGGGGGAGATAGAAATGAACGATGGAGGAAGACTTTCCCTCAGAAAGCTGAGTAGGCTGATTTAGAGAACACTCAGCTTTTAATCATATGATAGGAAAAATTTTCAGTTTGAGCCTCAAACCCAATCCTCTGCAAGCTGTTACAGACTGCTCTTTCCCTTACTTAATTTTCTTATTTCAAGGGTATCATTTTCCAAATGTTCTAAAACGAATTGACCTGAAGGTGGTGAAAGCTAACTTTGTAGTACCAGTCATCCATGTGCGAAAAATATTTTCACAGAAAAAGCAAGTGCATGAAAATATTTTTACCACAATAAATTGCTGGTTCCACATTTCTTTGAAAAGAGGAGGAAAAAAAAACCTGTGAATAATTAGTGATGTGCTTTAACTGCCAGCCCAGCACCACTGAAACTTACCGGGTGCCAAATTATTTAGCTGAACAGTATTTAAATTAAAAACTAATGACTAGGTTAATTTAATACATGTTCATCTCTGCTCCAACTCTGTCTCTACTAATTGAGCTCCAAAGCTATATTTTAAACATGCATCTTAGTCAGTGAATGAGAAACATCTGACAACTTGAATATAACAAGTCAGTTACCAACAACAACTTCTTTTAATCTAAGTTTTATTGTCATTTTAGATGCTTAACCATAAACTATTTACTGGACATATTCACCAGTGGGATGGAAGGAATAATGTGCCACATAAAATGCATAGGAAATATCCTTAGTTCAAAAATGAGTTACATTAGGTAATTTGAGTGCTTTATGTTTGAGCTACAAGGCTTATCAAAACACCCATAGGAACAAATGCTGAACTAAGCAGTACTACCTAGGGCTCCAACAACACCTTTAAAAATCAGTCTCTGAGTATTTAAATCTTGGCAGGGGAAGACCCAAGTCCTTCATCCCCACTTCATCCCACCCATTCCCCAAATCCATACTCTCTCTCTTTCTCTCTCGCTCTCCCCTTACCCAACAATCTAACATATAACTCCTTCATAAAGCTGCAAGAAATTATAATAGTTTACAGATTTTAAAAAAGTGTGGAGAATCATTCCAAAAAGAGAAGTTATGGTAAAATTCCAAAGGCACATAGCTAAGCATGGTCTGGCAAACACATGACATACCTATCCTTGCAAGGAGGGTAGAGAATAGGCCACCCCTTAAGCTTCTGCAAACCATAAATGTCACAAACATTCTAAACCACCCACAGAGGACCAACCTAAATCTGTATGTGGGCTCATCTACTCAATCCCACAACAGTCACTGAGCATAAAACACACAAAGCAAAACCAAAAGGAAAAAAAAGTGTTTTCACACTATAGCATAGAAGAAAATTTAATAAGCAAACACTTGTCCATAAAGAGTTGACAGCAAAAAAAAAAAAAAACCTCCCAGACACCAAATGAAAACAATATCTGAAAGTGAACCTGGCACCAGAACAAACGGAATGAAGTTATGAAAGCTAGGATTTGGAAAGTGCCATAATCATTTATAATAGCAGCAACTGTCCTGGATTCCCCTCGTCAAAAAATAACATGGAGGCAGGCTACCAGCCGTCAATTTCTGGATCTTACAATGTGTCCCAAGGGTGTTATGGTGTAATAGAAAGAAATGGTGTAGGAGACAGAAAGCCTGATTCCTAGGCCCATTTGCGCCACAATCCAGTTATGGGACCTTGGGCATTGCACTACAGATGTGAAGGAAATCTCAGAAATCTAGACGACTTAAGAGCTCTTTTAGAGAAAGAATGTTATAACATGTGTCTACACTCTCGAGCTTAGGTGTTGGGCCTTTTATTTTGGAAGGTGCAGGTGGTAGAGAAGTGGAGGCAGATTAGAAGGTTTATTTATTTATTTCAAGGATCTTACATGGAAGACATAAAAATAAAAAGAAAATCGTCCTCAAGAAGTTTAGGGAGATACAGAAGAAAGGGACCTATCCTGGCCCCAGGAAATTTACAGTGTAACTCCTGAGATTAAGAAATACACACTTAGAGGAGAAGAAATTAATCAAATTTTCTTTGGCTGACAAAGTCTAATCTCCCACCCAGTACATATATCCCCTATAAAATACTGCCCCAAATGATTACCTATACCTGAATATCTTCAATCACAGGGAGTTTGGTCCTGCACAAGCCAGCCCATTCTATTGTTAGAAAACAATCTTTAAACATTTTTCTTCTAGTGAGTGAAAATCAATTTCCTCCTAAATGCTGGCCCTGGTTCTGCCCTCTAGCTTCACAGAATATGTTAACCCTTCTTCCTCAATCAGAGCTTCAAATACTTGGAAAGAGCTCTTCATTACAACACTTTTACCCATTCCCAAGCCATGTTCAACACCCACTCGTCTTTCAACCCTCACTCATCTGACATGGTTTCCAGAGCATCCATTAACTGAATCTTATTGAGTCTGGTTTGGCAGAGCAACTCTTAACATACCGCATCAAGAATGCAACACAATATTCCAAATGAGGTCTGACAATTCAATCCGATTCAGAAAACCATTTACTGAGCGCCTGCTATGCTCCAGACTAATATTTTTCTTGATCTTAACTACATTTCTATTAATGCACCCTAAAAACACATTAGCTTTGTTTGTTTTAGCCCATTTCAGACTACCATGACAAAAATGAGACCAGATTCTGTTATCCAAACTATTAGTTTATCCCTCTGCTGCCATTTCTATAGTCACTACAGTGCAGTAAGACAAGTTTTTGAGCCATGTGGACCTGAGTGGACCCTGTCACTTACTAGCTGAGTGACCTTAAGCTGGAAAAACACTGGTTCACTTGCAATGTTTCATCCAAGTCTCCGATAAAAAATAATTTTTAAACGTCAAAGCCAATGACAGATTTGCATGGGACAGACTATTCTCTAGAATGACAATGATCCATCAATCCAATTAAAGAGTGACCACGCCTCATGTTTCAGGAATGGAAGACAAGATGGGCTAGTCAGTGAGGGAAAGGAAAGAGAAGCACTAATTCTGTGCCAGGCACTTAATGTACATTACCTCGTTTCATAACAATCTCGTATGATAGTTGTATTGTTTTGGTAGAGAAAGGAATCGAAGAATTAGGTAATTAAGGAATGTGTCTAAGATCACATGAGGAATGAGTGGAGGGGCTGAGCGCAAACAGTTCTGCCTGCCCCCCTTTCCTAGCCACTACACTGGGAGATGAGCACAGGAAGAGCACGTGTGGTTAAGGTGAGGGAGGGTAATTGGGGGAAGCAGGAAAGAGCACACAGGGTGACATAAGAAGTACGAAGCTAGAGACAAAGCTAGAAAGGCTCTACTGAGGCCATGTTGCAAAGAGTCCATATTAAGGAATCTGGATTTCAATCTGTCATCTGTTAAGAGTCAACCCCTTCTAGTTGTGATTAGTGAACTCTTTCAAATATTTCAGAACGAATTTCACAGATCATGATAGGGCTTTGCAGACAAATACAGCAGCATAAGTGGAGCATGTGTTTGGTGTATTGTTTTAGACGAGGTTGGGAGGGAAGGCTTCCTGAACAGAAGTGATAAAAATCAGAGAGAAAGTGATACAGATATCTCAGGGAAGAGCCTTCCAGGCTGAAAGGCCCTGAGTACCATTGGCATGTTCATGTCTGAGAAACATAAAGAAGGCCAAGTTTTCCAGTTAGACTGGAAAAGAATTAACAAGGGGAAGAGGCATAGGAAATAAAGACCAAGAGATGGCAAGAGTCAGGTCATAGAGGATTTTAGATTTTATTCTTAGTGTAATGAGAATCCGCTAGACAAAGTTCTGAGCAGGAAGTAACATGGTTCAATTTGCTATCATTACTATTATTTACTGAAATCCTAATACATTAAATTTATTGTTCCCTAAAGTGCCAGTTCAAAACTATCCAAAAAAAAGAGACAGAGATTAGTTTGGCTCACTAATTCTCAGTAAACCCATGCTGGCTTCTAATTCTTAGCTAAGTGCTCATAAACCAAACATTACTAATCTGTTCTAGAATCTTGCTAGGAACTTGGTGTAAGAATCCATTATTCCTTCTCCTCCCTGCCTCCAAATTCTTTTTGAAAACCTGTGACATTTCCCCTCCTCCCATCTTATGGCATGAAGCATGGGTAGTTAATAAGTAGATTGTGTGGTACCAAATGTAAATGTAAAGGAAGGAGAGGAAGAGAAACAGAGACAGAGAGAGACAGAAAGAGAGAGAGACAGAGAATGTAAAAGCAGAAGAATTTGGAGAGACAGAAAAGAGAGAGAAGTGGCCCAGGTGGGCGGCACGGGACATATGAAGGGGCGGAAACTGCTGGGGAGGGATGAAAAACATTATTGCAGAGACAGAGTTCAACAGAAACCACATTCAGTCAATTCAACTAAAGCCTTGAAGCAAATGTACAAAAAAAGGTCACGTCTATTCTAACTGGATGGCAGGACTTCAGCTGAGTTTTTCTTACGTTTGAAGTTAATTTTCTATACTATTGTTATATTTCTTCTATAATTTAAAAATATTTTTAGAAAGAAAGTTAGGTAGGGGAATTTATTTTCTAAAGCAAGTCAAAGTCAAGATAATCATAAATCTTGAGACAATGAAATGTAAATCTTGAGAAACTGAAATTAGACCCAATATAAAGGTTTTTCTTTTTAAAACTTCACAAAAATGTACTTGTTTTGGAGGAAGAATGGAGAATGCAGAGCCTAGAGGAAAGACTACATAATCCAGAAGAGCAAAATTCCGACAACTTTGTGACTCGGCTGGGTTTTTTATAATATACAATTAGACAATGAAAGCTGAGGAGTCAGACCACAAAAGAAGCTCCAGGGGTGTCCTGTAATGTGGCTCAAGCCTGATGCTGGAAGGGGAGAGCGTGGCTTGGTGTCTCAACCTGACCCCCATAATGGTCCCAAACACCTAGCATGCCAGGTGGAGGAGAAATCGCAGATTCTTTTCGGAAAAAAGGAAACACAACAAACATGCATGCATAGATACATACATATACACAAAAGTTAATCTAGACAAAAAAATACATCTAATACGTTCCCTTCAAAAATCATTTTCAGTGGTTGGGCTTTAAGAGATTACTCATTTTAGGGTCCAGTCCCTTTAAAATTATTTATGACTTTTTATATTTCAAATTTTGCCTAGTAAGAATTTGAATGAAAAAAGTTTCCATAACAATAATAAAACCCTTTTCTTATTAACTTTCTTTCATCTGACATTCCTGATGAACTTTATTTCTATACAACAGTATAAGTGTTTTTTTTGTTTGTTTGTTTGTTTTTGTGTGTGGTACGCAGGTCTCTCACTGTTGTGGCCTCTCCTGCTGCTGAGCACAGGCTCCAGACACACAGGCCCAGTGGCCCTGGCTCACGGGCCCAGCCGCTCCGCGGCATGTGGGATCCTCCCAGACCGGGGCACGAACCCACGTCCCCTGCATCGGCAGGCGGACTTCCCAACCGCTGCGCCACCAGGGAAGCCCAGTAGAAGTGTTTTTAATGCATCCCCATTTCACTTTTTCTAAATCCCTCAATACTTACTCTACCAGTCACTCTGTCTAAGACCAAAAATCTCTTATTTGGCATCTACCTATGTTACACCAACAACTCGAGTCTTATTTACTATCGATATAAAACGCTAGTTTCCTTAAACACAAATTCCACTTTAATATCTGTCCAAGAGGATGACAATAATTGCCTAGAGGCAAGAAATTCAGTTTCTTGAATTTTTTTATATTCTCTCCTTATCACCTCAGTTCAAAGTGTAAAATGATACCCAAATACAACTGTATCTGATTTTGTACAGAATGCTTTTGATTGTTCGAAAAATTCCAGGGTTTTTTTTCTTTTCTTTCTTTATTTACTTTTATTGTAGTATAACTGACCCAGCTTCTTCAAGTCCCAAATAGGATTCAAACCCAAATGATTAACTCCATAAAAAGGCAAAACTTTTAAATCTTTTAAATCTAAATGCTTTAATAAGTATTTAAAAAAATACCATCACTGATAAATTTGTTTCACAAGATAATCCAGTGTTTACAATATTTTGCTTTGATAATATATTCCACAGAACATAATAATATACTCACTGGAAGGCTTAGGAATTCATTAAAGTAGTCCACAAGGAAATCATCTGTTGCCAAAGAATCTTCCTGCAAAAAAACAGAAACAATATTATGCTTACACTAAAATGTCTTAAAACATGCCAATATTATTCTCTAATTCTGATACCAACAGATTATACTGTAGATCTTCAAATCGTTTTCAGTCAGTCAAGAGTGAACCCTCACTATAAATGGAACACAGTGTTACAATCTCTGGAAGGAAGAAATAAGAAAATAGAATGGAGCATCCTCTTAAAAGGCCTTGCCACTGTACTTAGCTGGAAAACAGAACACATGAGAAATACAGCACGATGCTTAAAGAAACGTCAACAAGTACAAAATACTACACACAGCAAATTTCCCATGGACTTATTAAAAATATTTATTTCATAAAAATAAAGGCAGAGTCAATAAAGACAGAACCAGTGTTTGGGGTTAAGATGAAACTCAGAATGAAGAATTTCATAAATTGCCTAAAAGAAGTGATAAACTAAGTGAAGAAAATATTCCACTGCCTCCCCCTTAGAATGAGACAGTTTTAGTAACCTGGGTCCTGCGTAACTTTTGCATGAAGAAACTTTCATAATGCATGTGTTCTAAGAATAAGGATTGTATACATTTTTTTCCCATAACTATCTCATCCACCAACATAGTCACTTTTAAAGTTGGCAAAATTGGAAAGCCACTGCCAATAACAAAGTCTCTCTTCCAAATAAAACACCTTATTTTATTAGTAATTGTTTCTATTGTGTCAAAAGCACATCATCACATACCCTGTTGTATAGTACGTGTGTTTATTTTGTTATTCATAATTATATTTCAGTTTCACAAATCTAACATGAAAGTTGACAATATGACACAATGCTATTATTTCCATATGGCTGATTATTTTCTTCTTACACAGGTCAACTTTTAAAAATTTGTTGAAGTATAGTGTGAAAGTATAAGGAAGATATCATAGTATATTAACACCTACTTTGGAAAACAGATTTTCAGGGTAGTTTCTTTAAGTAATTGCAGTATCAGAATAGAGTTATGAACAATCACTTATAGGATTTATATCAAAGAACTTAGTAAAGATCTGAACTGGTTAGAACAACAACTAAGGATTTAGTTTACTAAAAATCTCAGCTGATTAAAACAACAACAATATAAAACTCAGGATCTCACAAACATACTATCCTCATAGTGGTACTTTAGTAATACATGCTCAAAAAAATTCTGATTGGCAAAGGTCAAATACAGCAGAACAAGGCAGATAACATTTGGTGGAGGCTAAAAGTCTAATCATCTTTCGAATTTCACCTTTCAGAGTTACTTTAATTTTCATTTAGCAACCTAATAAAGAATTCAATAAATATTTTTAGGATTTCCTGGGTAAATTTCCTAGGTAAAGACATTGTACTACAATAAGGGTGGCCAAATTTTACACTACTGGGCTCATGATCAAAAATCCACAGATGGGAAAGTTGAGTATTTTAAATTAGTAACTGTAATGGAGTACAGTCCCTGTTAGTTTTTCTAAAATAGTCATTTTGTTTTTAATTTTTACCTATAAAACAAAATGTGTATTTCATAAATACACATAGACCTAAATGTCACCTAGAATTTGGTCAGTCACATTGCCAGAAATTTCTAGAGAATCCTCAGATTCATATATTCATTTCCAGATGCCTCACACTTCTAAGAGACTCTAATCAATGCTTTCCAAGCCACCTGTCATGAAGTACCTGTTTTGTTTTGTTTTCTCCCTGATCGATTTCAGACAGATAACTTTTGTAAAATACAATAAGAATGAATTATTAGAAAGTGAAATAAAAATATACATAATACAAGCCCAACATTTTTATTATTAAATTCAATACTCTGTCAAATTACTGTGAGGTTTCTAAACATTTACTCTCAATTTCTGAACTCATCTCCAGATAGATGGACAGGAGTTCTCAGGTGGTACCAGCCCACACACCTGACTCCAGCAGCAATGCCCTAACCCTTGGTAAGCAATTGCTCTCAGCTCCCTCAGGTCCTCCTGAGGCACCACACGAGAGGGCATTCCCTGGGTGTTCAGTCACATCCTCAGTTTGCACTTACAACCATGGACATTATTATTCAAATACATCAAAATCTGTATTTCTTTTCTGAAACTGTGTCTTAATTTCTACCAATATTAAACATAAGTGTTTCTGCTGATATCAGGGTAGTTAGTTCCACAATGGAAATAAGTGTAGCCTTCAAATGCCATCTGCTCAATCCTCTTGTCACACGTTAATGGGAAGTCCTGCACCTCTCTAAATAATTGAGCATATTTTCCCATTGCAGTTTCTAGTTCACTGTGTCCTGATATCTTGTCACATCAGTAACAAAGTCTTGTGAACCTATGAGGATCTGATAAACCCTTTATTCTCCAAACCCTTTAGTTTAAAAAAAAATTTTTTTAAGGCCTTGATCTGGAGAAGCAGCTCAGTTACTCTCAATAAATTTCCACAATCCAGTCACTTGGCTGTAGTAAAATGAACTAAGTCTCCATATTCAGGTTTAATATCTTCCAAATAACCAATAAACTGGTGATGGTTAGCGGTACAATCAAGGAGAAAATTGAGTTACAATCAATTCCTCCATTACATCATTCCATGAACCTGGCTGCAAATTTTGCAACACAGATTCTCTGCAGAATGATGCAATGGAAGGCAGGAACACTTTTTCAGAATTGGATGCACTCTTGAAAAACCTGTTTTTTCATGTATTACAGGTGTGCCATCTGTGAAAGTGAAGTCAGCTTTTCCATTTTTAGTCCAAACTTCTCCAATTTCTCCCTGACAGAGGGTTAAACAAAATAGTTTATATGTGCTTGCTAATTATAATAGGTAAAAAATTTTATTGCTTAAAAAATCATTTTGCTGGACTCTCAAATGAGATAAACTACAACTTCTTCACAACTCTAAAAGATGCAAGATATACAGAGACCTTCTAAACAAGGAAGAGGAAATGAGATAAAGACAGACAAAAACCATAGTCCAAGAAAGAATACAATACATGCCATAAGAAAATTACAACATAAAACGTTTCCTCCCAAAGGAGGGAAAGATATTATTTGGTAGGGGGAATCAGAAAAGAATCAAGTGGGGAAAATGGCATTTGAATTGCATTTCAAATAACTTCAAATTCTATATTTAGAAGTATACACATGAGAGGCAATAATGCAGAGTAAAGAGAGAAATGCATGAGGAAAGAGAGGTTGGAAAGCAAAACATAGTAAAGGTAATCAGTTACCTAATGGCACAACTAGAAAAATAATCCAAGTTTCCAACTTCCTTTTAAGCCATTCACACATTAGCCAAAGCCATTCATCTAATTTCCAATGCAGAATCCTAAACTGACACACTTTAGACTGGGAATGCTATCATCGATCAGGAGATAGGTATAATTTTGGAAATAAGGTCTAAGCCTATCAGGATGGACCTATTTTTGCTTCTTCTTCCTAAAGTACATATAAATTCTTTCTTTTCTCCTTTCTAAACATGCCAGTCACTAGACCAGAGCCTCCCACCCGGTATGGCCATGACACGTGGTGGTGTGCAGACAATGGAATTCAATGGGTCAAGTGAAAGTGGACCTCTTCAGACCTCAAGGCTACCAGGCACAGTCAGGGATGGCTGGTGCTCCCTGGATGGTGACCTCTGGTTGTGAGCAAACTTGTTTGGGACTCCTCAGATCCAACTCCTTTCCCTGGAGTCTGTGATTTATCGGCCACATCCCACACCCAGACACTGAGCATAGCCAGAGAGCTGCTCAAGCCCCTGGACATGGATTTATTAGCTAGCTGCAGAGCATACCACTGCGCTATGAAGCTGCTGGAGGAGTTTCTGTTTGAGATGTCCAAGAAGACAGTTCACAGTCAAAAGGTGTTAACAGCTTGAAGGAAAGGGGGAGGGGAGACCCTGGAAGGATGATGGCCCCAAATCTGGCCTTCACATACAACAGATATTTCTGTCTACTGGCAACTGATGGATCCTTGTAGTAGTATACCAGCTAGATACAAGGCAATCACTTGAAAAATATATGCATATACTGCATTATAGAGTTTCATCATTATTTTGAAATAACTGAAACATTTTATTGACTTCTAAATTTGTTTTTCCTAAGAATTTTTAACATTATATTTGTCATGAAAAGAGGGAGTACTGTTAAATTTAAAATTTAATTTCAACTTCTGCAGTTTTGAATGGTTGTAAAAAAGTCTAAAAATGTTAATATCTATTAGGAGATACAGTTTCTCACCAAGGGAGACTATTCAAGAATATTAAAAGATCAACATTGAAAGTCTTGATTAGAAATTACATACAGTCATCTCAAGCATAAAACCTAATATGAAAAAGTTATGCACCTCAGGGGACTGCCCTGGTGGTCCAGTGGTTAAGAATCTGCCTTCCAATGCAGGGGACGTGGGTTCGATCCCTGGTCAGGGAATTAAGATCCCACATGCTGAGGGGCAACTAAGCCCGTGCGCCACAACTAGAGAGCCCCGCGTGCCCCGACGACAGAGTCCAAGCAGTCTGGAGCCCACATGCCACAACTACTGAGCCCACGCCCTCTGGAGCCCACATGCCACAACTAGAGAGAAGCCCATGCACAACTAGAGAGAAGCCTGCGTGCTGCAACGAAGACCCCATGCACTGCAACGAAGAGCCCACGTGCCAAAACGAAATGATCTCACATGCCACAACTAAGACCTGATGCAGCCAAAAATAAATAAATAAATAAATAAATAATTTTTTAAAAGTTATGTGCATCAAAAAAGGAAATTAAGAAAATAATTCATTTCAGTAGCAGAGAAAAGAATAACAACCAAGGAGGCAAAGACTTGTACATTGAACTAAAAAACTGCTGAAAGCAATTAGAGAAGATATAAATAAATGGAAACACATGCCATGTTCATGGACTGAAAGACCATATTGCTAAGATGACAATACTACCCAAAGCAATCTACAGATTTGATACACTCTCCATCAAAATCCCAATGCCTTTTTTTTTTTTTTGCAGAAATGAAAAACCCATCCTAAAATTCACAATGAATTTCAAGGGACTGCAAACATCCAAAATAATATTGAAAAAGAACAAAAACTGAAGGATTCATATATCCTGATTTCAATACTTACTACAAAACTACAGTTATCAAAATAAAGTGGTACTGGCATAAAGACAGACATACAGACCATTGGAATAGAAAAGAGTCCAGAAATAAATCCTCTCATATATGGTCAAATAATTTTCAACAAGGGTGCCATGACAATCCAGTGGAGAAAGGACATTCTTTTCAACAAATGGTGCTAGGAAAACTGGATAGCCACATGCCAAAGAATGAAGTTGGACCTTTCCCTTATACCATATACAAAAATTAACTCAAAATGGATCAAAGACCTAAACATAAGGGCTAAAACTATAAAATACTTAGAAGAAAACATAAGGATAAACCTTCACGACCTTGGATTTGGCAATGGACTCTTAAATATGACACCTAAAGCATGAGCAAAAAATAAATAAATAAATGGGACTTCATGAAAATTAAAAACTTTTGAATCAAAGGACTCTACTAGGAAAGTAAAAAGACACACTACAGAATGTGAGAAAATATTTGCAAATCATATAGCTGATAAGGGTTTAATATCCAGAATATATAAAGAACTAAGCTAGAAAAAGATAATAAACCACAAATTTTTTAACGGGAAAAGGACTTGAATAGACATTTCTCCAAAGAAGATATACAAATGGTCAATAAGCACATGAAAAGATACTCAACAACAATAGCAACAAGAGACTGCAAATCAAAACCACAACAAGATATCACTTCACATCTACTAGGATGGCTATGATCTTTTTAAAAAAATGAAAATAACAAGTGCTGGTGAGAATGTGGAGAAACTGGAACCCTTGTGCATTGCTGACAGGAATGTGAAATGGTACAGCCACCATTCCTCAAAAAGTTAAACATATAATTACCATATAATCCAGCAATCTACTTCTGGGTATAAGAAGAACTGAAAGCAGGGTCTCATACAGATATTTGTACACCTGTGTTCCTAGCACCATTATTCACAACAGCCAAAAGGTGGAAATAACCCAAATGTCCACTGATGTGTGAAAGTATAAACAAAATATGGTATGTATATATAATGGAATTATTCAGCCTTAAAAAGGAATGAAATTCTGATACATGCAGTGACATGGATGATCCTTGAAAATGTCAGGCTAAATGACATAAGCTGTACACAGAAGGACAAATATTGTATTATTCCACTTATATGAGTTACCTAGACTAGGCAAATCCACAAAGACAGAAAGTAGAATAATGGTAGCTGGAGGCTAGAGGAGGGGTAATGGGAAGTTACTGTTTAAAGGGTACAGAGTTTCAGTTTGGGATGATGAAAAAGTTTTAGAGATGGATAGTGGTGATGGTTACACAATGTGAATGTGCTTAATGCCATTGAAATCATACACTTAAAAATGGTTAAAATGTTAAGTTTAATTTTATGTATATTTTACCACAATAAAAAATTATGTACATGCCAGAATCATGCAACAACGTGGAGAATCTCAAAAACATTATGCTGAGCAAAAGTAATTTTACGCAAAAGAAAACTGTATGATTCCATTTATATGAATTTGAATCTATAATCCAATGGTGAAAAAATAGGACAGTGGTCTTTGGGGAATGGAGGAAGAATCAACTGGAAGGAGGCATGAAAGAACTTTCTAAGATTATGGAAATGTTCTATATTTCATGGAGGTTTGGATTACACAGATGTATACATTTGTCAAAATTTGTCAAATGGGACTCAAAAGTTTTCCATTCCCCTGTGCATAAATTTTACCTCAACATAAGAACCATAAACTAATATTGAACACTAGTTTGATATAAAATGCTGAAATATTTAGGGGTGATCTGTATCATATCAATGTCTGCAGCTTATACTCTGAAATGCATAAAAAAATAAAATGGATTGATGGACGAATGGTGTGATGGACAGAAGGACAGAAACATGAAAAAGCAAATGTAGCAAAATGCTAATAACTGTGAAACCTTGGTGATGGGTATATAGGTATTCACCTTACAGTTCTTTGAACTCTCCTATATGTTTAAATTTTTTTCATTAAAAAAATGTTGGGATGGGGGGACTTATGTACAAGGAAACAATATCATGTTTCTCTGCACCTATGGACAGCCTTCTTAGCCTCCTGTGTACTAAATGACAGATCCCAAATCATTATCATCACATGTAGAATCAGTCCCTGGTTATCTGACAATCTTCTGACCACTACCCTGCGATCCCATGCACTAATGGTCAGACCCCTGTGACCTCTGCTTTACCCTTCTGCCCATAACATGCCAAAGCTCATCTTCCTATCTCTCCTTATCACCATTACAGTATAGATCAATCTTCCTAACACCACCACAATCAATACAAGAGTTCCACCTGTCTCCCAATCCCCCATCCTTTTCTAACACAAAAAAATATGGCTTATGATGAATGCAATTTGTTTCCTGCCCAGCTGTCTAGCCTCATCTCATACTACCATGCTCCAGTCATAGCAATTTTTTTAATAGTTCTGCACCTTGGCGCGTGCTGATTACTCTACTTGGAAAATCTTTTCTCCTCTTATTTACCCATCTATCCTTTTTTCTTCTCCAAAAGAAGAGAACTATGTTTCCCCTATCATAACTTTTAATATTTCAGACTATAATTGTGTGTTTAGATATCTCACTCTCTGGACTGTGAATTTCTGGAGGAAAAAGACTGTTTCTTACTCACTTTGAAAATTCCCAATGCTAAAAGAATCTGAAAAAGAATATATATGTATAACTGAATCACTTTGCTGTACTCCTGACACTGACATATCATTGTAAATAAACTATACTTCAATAAAAAAAATCTCCCAACGCTTCAGATAATAGATGCTTACACTTTTGTTGAGTGAATGCTTGAATGATTATACTGAGGACATGAAACCTAAAGAGTGATAACCTAAGAAAGACACTAATAAAGCAACATCAATAAAATAAAAAGCAGAGATGTTGCCAAAAAAGAAAAACAAAAAGAGAACACAAGGGGAAACAAACTTCACAAAGTGGCTTGTTGAAAGTATATCTTGCATAGATCCAAGGCACTCTGGAAACTTAAGAGCCAAAAGACCATTTATCAGATCCTCATGGGATGGCAAAATTGTATATTGTATTATGAATATAGTTTATGAAGGAAGGAGAAAATATGAGTGGCTCAAGCAATGAAGAACAAAAGTATGGATCTCCTTTTATACCAAGGGTTATCATCACATATTACAATCAGCATCTACCCAGCGGTACTTTTCCATTTGGTTTCTGTTCTCACGCTCTCTCCTGGAGGAAATTCTCAAAGGCCTGGAGAAGGTAAAGGAAGCTCTCAATTCCCTTTTTATCCAATCACACTGTCTAATTATACCTATTGGCTTCAGTCAATTCATTTGGCGAAATACCCTAAGGCTTTCTCCCTGTACAAAAGTTCTTACAATCTGGTATCCTAATTTAAAAGAGTATCTCACACTCTTTATCACCTTTTCTCCCATGCCACACCTTACCTACAGATAGAAAGCTTCTCTAAATGTGCTTTTGGTTCAAACCTCAAAATTCATACTTAAATATAAACTGTGTGTCCTCATTAAAGGCCACCTCGCCAATCAGAAGGTATACAACTTTTGGGAATAGTGACAGTGTGTGTCCCCAGTAGTGCCTAATACAATGAGAAGTGCAAGTTGTTGCTTAAAAATATACTTGTTGACTATCATATTGATGGAACTTCTAACGCACTTTCTGCAGTTCCAAAAAGCATTAGAGAATTTGATTCCAACCAGAGAACTGGACTCCACAGAGATGGAAGGATTCCAAACTGCCTACACTTTCCATAGGACCAGTCTGTTTCCGAATGACTTGTTGGAAACACTTCTCGCACCTCGCTCTGCACCCTCTTAAAAGAAAGTGAGCAGGGAAGCAGGATGGTACCTCCATCCACCTGCCCCTGCCCTCCACCACTTCCACATAACGCCACCTAGCGTGTCAACCGAGTGTGCTCTCACAGTTCATTCAACCAACTGATGTGCAGTCAGCCGTATTTACAATATGAAAAGACAAATACCAATTGGTCATTAATGTTCATATAATTAGACAGTCTTGTTCATGAGGACTGGAACATATGGATTTTTTTGCATATTACATTAGAATAATGAGAATATCCTCATGCTTGGGAAATGCTCTGTGTTTATAATAAATTCATTCACCCTATACAAATAACAGAATATGAATTTAAACAAACTAAAGATTAACTAAAAATAAATACCATTTTTAACAAGTAAAATACAGAAAATACTGCTTGAAACTACAGTCTCAATTTTATGGTATAAATAAAGAGCATCTGCTTTTTTAAAAAACACTCTTTTTTTTTTTAAATGGCATCTGCTTTTAAAGTTGAAACTGTGAGTTTTATATATCAGAAATCCTTCAACAAAATAGATCAGTATACTACAAAATTTTTACTCTACAAAGACTATTTTTGAAGCATGACATATCTATCTGCATAGTTTCAATTTTTAAGGCACAATAAAAAAATATTATTTTGAATTTAAAGAGTCAAGTACTTAAGTCTTTAATACTAATTTATTTTCTATTTTAAAGTCAAAAAGAATTTTAGGGGTCACTCTAAAATTTAAACTTTTCTCAATGTATACCTAACACATAATCAAATCTCAATGTATCATAAAGCGGTCTGAACTCTACTATTCTTGCTATGACAGATTTATATTTCAATTTTTATGGAATATGAAAAAGAGTATGGCATTGAGGGAAGTAATGAAGAGAAGCGTTCACTTTATCACTTTTATTATTTGAATTATTTACAGGAATGTTTTTATACATTGCTTATATAACTAAAAATATATCCCCAAAGGAACTAATGAGAAAACTGAATATGTAAGCTTTTTGTATATATTTTCCCTGAGAAAATTATCAAAGACCAAAGTTAATAGAGACACTAAAGTAGAAAAAATGCTACTTAAAAATGCTAAAGTAGAAAATACAGAATATATATCAAATGAAGCTTTGCAAAAAATTGATAAGTGAAGCAATTACACTAATTTATCAATCATCTAATAACATATTCTGGGAATTGTGCTATTAACTATAGGGAATATTAAGGTGTACTGAGTCATAACACTAGCCCTCTAGGAGTTCACAATTTTGTTAAGAAATTGCAAAATTTACAAACAAAAAGTTAAAATATATACAAGGCAATGTGTCCCTGACAACAAATGATTTATTCTAAATGTTATTCTCTCATTTGAAGACGTAGGGTTAAAATATTTTGCAGACATACTTAATAGCACCGTAGTTTTTAGATCACTGGTTGAGAAAATGCAATAAGCAAAAAGTGCCTATGACTATGGAAGCACTTTATATTAGAATAGGACTCTGCTGCCAGTAATGGAAAACCAAGATAACACTATTTAAATAACACAAAAGTTTATTTCTCTCATGTAATTATAAGCAGTTCAGAACTGGCAGACTGGCTTCCCAACATATCAGGAACCCAGGCTCCTTTGATCTTGTGACTGTGTCATCCTCAAGATGCCACTTCTACCTCAGGATCCAAGATGACTGCTTCAGCTCCAGGATCACATCCTCATTTCAGCCAGCAAGAAACAAGACGAAGGGCATGTTCTCTCCCTTTACATTTATCTGAGTAGTACAGTTAGAATGACACAGGTTCTAATTGTGGCGTGACCAGTTACTAGCTGTGTGACCCAGGGGTTAGTTATTTAATGTCTGTAAACATCAGCTTTTCAGAAGTATGACACAACACTTCTGCTTACATTCCATTGTAAGCAGAATTTGGTTACATTTAGCTGCAAGGGAGGCTAGAAAATGTTGTAATTATTTTGGAGAGTAATATGTCTGGTATGTATTACGGAAAATGGTAGAATGGATTTTGGGGAACCAGAGATCTCTGTCACACAATTTCTTCTAAAAATATTAATGATAAAAAAATACTTTTATACTTCTGAAAAACAGATAAATATTATGTGCAAGACATGAATTAAATAATCTATAGATAATGCTTGGTGAGCATATGAATTTGAGGATCTGGTCACAAACTGGTCACAACTGAAAGCTGCACAGGGCTCAAAGGCAATCTGGATGATTTTAGGTTGGAGAGGTTTCATGGAGGAGATGAGCTGAACCTTGAAGCATGTGCAAGACTGTGAAATGGATGGGGAAGGGCAACTGAGACAAAACTCAACAGCAAAGGCAACGAAGCAAGCAGGGCAGTTTGGCTGGAGCAGAGGACATGCGGAAGTACTTTATAAACCTAAAATGGTATGAACATTGTCTTTATCACATAGAAAGTATTGGAAGGTAAGGTTTAAAGAAGGCTGAAACGTTGTAGGAAAGATTTGGAATGCTAAAGGGAGGCTTTTGACATTGTGGCTCTGCCAGTTACTAGATGTGTGGCCCCAAGCCAAGTTAGTTAGCCTCTGTGAACACTGACTTCCTCATCTGTGAAATGTGGGTGTTAATAACCACCTAATAGAGTTGTTTTGAGGTTAAATATTAACATGCAGCCAGCATTCAGTAAATAGTAGGATTAATAAAGCTCTGAGTAATTGAGTAACATGGTAATTTTTTAAAGAGTTAACAGCAATCTGATAGCCAAGGTAGGACTGATGAGAGAAGGAAAAATATAAAGGCAGAGCAAAGCCACAGCAAGTAATCCAGCATAGCTGACGTGCAGGAGTCTGCTCTTTAAGCCTTAGGCAAAGGAAAATTGAAGTTGGCAGAGGGAATATTGGAGGCAGTGATATCTGGGAGGACTACTGCCAAAGTCCATGCTCAGGGATGAAGGCCTGAATAAGACAGCGCTGAGGATGGAGAAAAAGATCTGGCTATGAAAGGAACCTGCTAAATGACTGCAGGTGGGAGGTGAAGAAAAGGGAAGAAAGGTTCTGATGTGGGTGACTGAATGGTCAGTGGCATCATTAACCAAAATAAGAAAAAGAGGAAGAAAGATAGAATGGGGTGGGGTGATTAATTCAGTTTAGACTACTGAAGTGATGCAGGGACATCCAGATGATGTAGGTGTCCAATAACCCAATAAATACAGAGTTCTAGCATCATAAGAGGTGTGTGGGCTGGAGATGTGTAGATTTGGGAGTCCTGTGAAACAAGAGTAGCTGAAGCCATAGGAGGAGAAGAGGAGTCCTCCCAGAGAATCCTGAAGAAGGTCAACACTTTCATGGGTAAGGAAGAAAGAGAAGCCAGAAAGAGGGACATAAAAATGAGAGATGGGAGAACTGGGAGACAGTGGTATAAAGAAACCAAGAGAAAGTGTAGTGGCTAATAGAATCTTCAAGATGTTATGAGTTCCCATAAGTTGGGAAAAGACCTGGAGAGGTTAGCAGACAGCTCAAAGGGTAATGTCACTGGGTGCTTGTCAGAGAGTTTGTGCTGGAGTTGTATGGGAAAGGGTTATCTCCAGAAACGCTTACCTACCTCCTCCTGATGTGAAGAACAGTTCAGGAAGCAGATTAAGAAATATGCCACTACACTGAGTGATGCCAAGGCAACAGGAAGATGGTTGGAGTTTCTGACACACTCTTTGTGCCTCTATTTTGGTCTCCCTCTCTCAGTGGTGGACCAAAGGTCTGGAAGGGTGAAAGTGGAAAGTACTAGCAAATGAAGCTAGCAGAGAGCCTCCATTCTCATAGCCCCTACTAGACTGTGAACTTTTGGAGACTTATCCTCAGCATCTAGCACTGCACTGTGAATACAGAGGCGCTCACGTTTGTTGAATAAAAAGTCAAAAGCAAATAAGATAATTGACCAAGAAGAGAAATAAGTGCTGTAGGACATAAGCAAATAATCTAGAGAAGTGGTTAGAACTGCTGGAATCAAACCTTCGTAGGAATGAGGCTCTACTGCCTCCTAGCTAATGTATAAACTTGGGCAAGTTCCTTAAATACACTGCGGGAACCACAGCAGAGCCCACCACCCTAGATATAGCACTCACCTAAATGACAACAATTACAATGTACTTGGCCAAGTACTTATTATTACTCAACTCTCCAGAAGTCTGACCTAAGAACATATTTGGCACATTTTTAAAGGAATTACAACTGTAAATAGACCACTTATTATCAATCAATGCCACCTACTAATGTTTACTGTAACCAGGAACTGCACAGCCCCATCACAATAAAACCATGGAGATGAAGTCTATCTCTCATGGAGTCATTAACAAGTTCAGCAAAATTAAATGAGGCCATTTATGTAAAAGAACTTTAACAATGAATAGCATCCACCATAAACGTCAGATGGCCCCTTCTTAAAAATGTAGCTGTTAAAAAATAAGCAATTCTTGTACTCAGCACCCTTGTTATGAAATGGAAGCCTCTATTATACTCATTTGGCAAAAAGAAGAAAAGAAACAGCTTTTTTTTTCAATGATCTATGATTTGCTATTTTCTAGAAAAGCCAAGAAAAGAAAAAGTAGCCCTCTAAATTGTACTTACAAATCCTTCTTCTGTAATAGTTGGTGGCTCTGAAACAAGATAAAATATTACATTATCTCACTCAAATCTGATTTCCTTTTAAAGTAAATGAAATAATTTGAGACAGCACTTAGCCCAGCTTTATACGTGGGCAAGCTCAGTAAAATCTTGGCCCTCTTCATTTTCTGCACATGGACTGAATTTTAAGTTGGAATTCAAGGTGGAAGTGGGGAGGAAAGGCCTCTGGAATTCAGCTTGGTCACTAATTGACTGTGACCCTGGAGTTAACCTTAATAGACGGAGGCCTCCATTACTCCCGCTGCAAAACGGAGAATTAAGCAAGATAAAACAGGACGGGGCCAACGAAGCACTGGGAAAAGGGTGAGGGGTTAAATTCCTTACAAAATGCGGTGAGAGAACTCTGGAGCCAGTGCTACGGGACGCACGGGCAGAGAAGGAAACCCAGAGGCGGTGCGCAGTGGGGCCACCCCGCGGGCGAGAGCAGCGGCCCACGAGCCTCGGCCCCGACATCGACCCCGGCCGCCCCACCTACCGGCGGTGAGCCGCCTCTCGGTCATGCCGCCGCCGCTGCCCGCGCCCCCGTCACCCGTGCGGGAACGGATGACGACGCGGAGCGGCGCGCGGCCCCGGACCACGCCGGCCGCTGTGGCCCCGCCCGGCCCGAGTTGCTATGGAGCTGAGACAATGCGGGCGCCGAGCAGCGGGCAGTCACGCGCCTCTCGGGGCCCCCCGGGGCCGAGGAAGGTACGCTGTCTGACCCCGCCCGTCCTCCTTCGGGCCAGGGGCCGGCCCCGCCGCCAACGGCTGTGGAACGACGGGCGCCCAGACCCCGGCGCTGCCACCGCTAGGGCCCTGGAGACGCATCGCCCTTAGAGCCCGAACTAGCTGGGGTCTCGTTCCTGTGGTGACTGCTGCTCAGGCCTGCTCTCCCCGCACAAGCTCCCGCACAAGCTCCGCCCACACCGTCCAAAGTAAGAAAAGACCGGCTCCGAGCGGGTGCGGGGATGGAGGGCCCTCTGGCTAGTCCTGGGAAGACGAGGAAGGAAGGGAAGTTTTTTCTAGATACCGAAGGAGGGGGAGTACTCGCCACACACAGCTCTTGAGCGCGTTCAGTTCTATGAATGCCTGTATAAAAAGTTAAATATTCACGTGCTTTAGGAACCAGATTTTCCTCACATTTTTCCTCCAATCGGTTAGGGCAGCCAAATTCTCAAGATAGCTAAGATTTTAAAATTACCGAAGGAATCATGAAGAGGGGAGGTTGCCCATAGTGTATGTTCCCGGAAAAGTTATGATAGAGGAGTTTAAGTGAAGAGTGAAATTTGAAAAAAGAAAAACAATACCTCTAATTAGGAAAAAGTGAGCGTTTCTAGCAACGTCGTGGCTAACTCAGAGTTCCAGCCCAGACCTCTCCCCCTGAACCTGAGAATCCTAAATCCAGTTTCTACCCGTGGTAGCTCTTCTTGGATGCTCCCAAATCAAAATGTCCAAAGGGAAATTCACATTTTTCCCATTTCTTATTTTCAAATTTCATCTTCTTACATAAATCCCATATTCAGTAAGCGATACCTTCTTCCACCAAGTGACTCAAGCCAGAAACACCATATTCACCCAAGCACTAAGTCCTGCCAATTCTACCTTGAAGTATTTCTGGAATCTGGAATCTTCTCTCCTTTCCCACTAACAACCAGAGTCCTAGCACAGGCTGCCATTTGGACTGTTGTAAAATACTTCCTAACTTGTCTCTCGGCCGTTGCTTCCAGTGGAGTTCCCCTTGAGTCCATTCTCCATGCTGAAAGCAAAATTATCCAATTGCAAATCTGACCTACTTGAAACCCTCAGTGGCTCCACATTTGCCTCCTAGGGCCTGCAGGTGTGTGAGTGCTTAAGCAAACAAGGAGTAAGACAAGGGGTGCTGGTACTGCAAGAAACCGTAACACCTGCTTAGTTATATTTATTTCCTCTTCAGCAGTACATAGGCAAAGACAAAAAAATAAAGCAATAAACCACTACCGTGGCCAAACAGAATCAGCGGGCCAAATGAAGTCAAGGGAGACTAGTGAGGAGAATAGGAAGGGGATGCGTGAGGGAACAAATCAGCAATGGCTTTGTCGGCCCTCGTAAGGACTCTGGCTTTCATTCTGAGTGAAACACAAGCTATAGGAGTTTGAACAAAGAAGTACCACGATTTTACTTTTATTTGAAAATGATCACTCTGGGTGCTGTATAGCGAATGCAGATGGGCCAGGTAGTAGCAGGCAAGAGCGGGTGGCTCAGAGCAGGGTAGTAGCAGGTTTGAGTAACAGGTTTGAGATGGACTCATGGATTCTGCATATATTTGAAGGTAGGGCCAAGATGATTCCCTGACAAAGTGGATGTTGGAATGAAAGTAGTTGAGAATAATTCCAAGTTTTTTGCCATGAGCAGCCGAGAGGATGGAGTTGCAATCATTGGAGATGGAGAAAGCTGTGAGAGGAACACAGGTAGGAAAGAGGTTAAGAAGCCTATTAGCCATCCAAAGCAAAGATTTTGAGTTTGCAGTTGATACAGAAGCCTGGAATTTGGGAGATACAAATTTAAGAGTTGACATACAAACGGGCTTTTCAGGCATTTCCTTGCACCATTTTTCTGTCACCAGGGAAGCCCTTCTGGCCTTTCTTTATCAGGCTAAATTTTCTCATTCTTCAATACTCAGCTTGAGTGTCATCTCCAGAATACCTTCACGTGAGCTCCTTTCATTGACCTCTCCCTCTTACTCCTATGTAGTTAGTACAAACTCATGTCTTAAAGGGATACCCTCTACTCTCGGTGCCACTCACCAGACAGTAAACTCCTGGGGGTGAAGGAGATTCATGTTCTTTTAACCACCCAGCACCCACTACTGAGTGCCACTGCTCAGTACATATTTGTTGAAACATCTCTCCATTGCAGCCATTCTGCCCTGCTCACAGACAAGATATGTTAATTCCTGTTTTAGGTAGCCATACTGATGAGAAGTCAATAATTTGTTTTCACAGTAAGTGTGGCTAACACTTATTGCACATGCTGTGGGCCTCTAATAATAACCATAACCATGGGAGATTGATATTATCCTCAACAATTTAAGAAACTGAGACTTGGACCTATAAAATTTGCTCAAAGACAAGCAAAGCCTGAAAGTGTTGAAACCACCAACTGATCCAGGCCTGTCTCATTCAAAGCCTTTGCTCTAACAACCAGGCTAGGCAGCTTTTCTCGCTAAAAATAATCTCATTAGAGATTTAGAAAAACAGCATAAGAATCATAGAGGCAGTTACTTGAACCCAAATGCTTAGATAAGAAGCTATTCTAATGTTTTGATGATTTTTTTTTGGTAACAGTTTTATTGAGATGGAATTCACATATCATAAAATTCACCTATTTAAACTGTATGATTCAGTGGTTTTTAGTATATTCAGAGTTGTGCAACCATCACCACAATCAACTTTAGAACATTTTCATCACCTCAAAGAAACCTCATACTCTTAGCTGTCACCCCTATTATCCCATCCCCACCCAAACCCTATGCACCCACTAATCTACCTTCTGTCTCTATATATTTGCCTATTCTGGACATTTCGTATAAATGGAATCACACCACATGTTGGTCTTTTGTGACAGGTTTCTTTCACTTAGTATAATGTTTTCAAGATTCATCCATGTTGTGGCATGAATCAGTTCTTCATTCCTTTTTGTTGCTGAATAATATTCAATTGTATGGCTATGCCACAATTTGTCCATTCATCAGTTGATAGTCATTTGGATTATTTCTACTTTTTAGCTATTATGAATAATGCTGCTATGAGCGTTTATGTACAGGTCTTTGTGTGGACATGTTTTCATTTCTCCTGGATATATACCTAGGAGTGAAATTGCTAGGTAATGTGGTAATTCTATGTTTGTTTGGCAACCCTGTTTAATTTTTAAGGAACTACAAGACTATTTTCCAAATTGGCTGTACCATCTTATATTACCACCAGCAGTGGATGAGGGTTCTGATTTTACCACAGCTTCACTCACACTTGATATCATCTGTCTTTTTGATTCTAGCCATCCTACTGGGTGTGAAGTGGTATATCTTTGTGGTTTTAATTTGTATTCCCCAGATGACTGTGTTTTACTTACTTTTAACACATTTTATTATGTTTCTGCTCCCCAAACTAGCTAGTATTTCCAAAAAAGCCTTTTTTTTTTTTTTACTACTAGTCTATACCATTGTTGAAAACCTAGGCAGTTCAAAACCACAAGTTTGTAATAAGACCTATATCTACATAAATGGAATTAAGTTTTTGTTTATTCTCTTCTGATTCTGGACATATTATTAGAGAATTTGAAGGATGTATTTGGGATAGACTTACTAAAACACAGACTTTGTAGTACACCTAAAGTCAATTGGGGGGAATCTTGGAGAGCATAAAACTGTGATGCAGCTGCGGAACAGGACAGGAGTGATATCATGTAAAGGTGCTGTAGACAAAGAAAAATGATCAGGTCTCCAAATATGAATCATAAACCAAAAGTCACAAGGGCTGATCTGAATTGCAAGGATTAATTTGCATGAGGGCTACTCTTTGTAACCTGCTCAGGGTGAGAAGCTACAGGGATTTATCCAACGATTCTCACAGGTACTGCTGGAGAGACTGCAGTGTATGTGTAGATCTCTCCTTGACGATCAAGAGCAGATTTTTCAGGCATCCTACCTGTTTAGTGATTTAAACATATTGGCCCTTCCTTGGGTTTGGTGTGGTAGAGTCAAACTTAAGCCTAGTTCCAAACCTTTCTAAATGTGAACAGGAATAGCATCAAACGGGATGAAATTCATATTACCATTGTGATTTTAATTTTTGATAGTAATGGGATATGTAATAGAAAGTCTGACTGTACAAATGGACAATGGCCAGACCATATATGACAACAGAACTTTAATAACCTCTGTAGCAACCAGCCTGGGAAGCCAAGCCACAACTTCTGTAGCAATAAGCCCCAAATGGTCAGGACTTCTTCAATAGCTGCCAGTTTCTCTCATTTTTGCCCTCACTTCCAACTCAGGACGAATCAGAGAAAACCAAATATGCTTCCCTAACTAGTAACATAGGATGCCTGTTGGATTCTAGATAGCCCACTTCCAGCTTCCCCTGTTAACAAACTCCAATCAGAGCATACCAGAAGTTCTCCCTTCTTTTCGCTATACAGCTTTCCCACTCTCTTGCCTGCCTTTGAGCCACTGCCACATGCAAATGATGGTGGCTGACTCCTTTGCTAAAACAAGCTCTAAATAAATAGCCTTTGCTTGTTCTCATTTGGGTTGTTTTCACTTATTTCCACATAGCTAAACTATATCCTTAATTTTTACATGAATCATTTTTATTCATGAATAAATGAATCAAAATGACAGGATAATGCAGTAGAATGTTTTTCCTAGGAGCTGGATGGCAACTCAACATCTGATGATATACAATACCATCCCCCATTCCAATCCCTAAAATAACTGCAGTTGTGGCAGTTGTAACATTTACATATTGTTTCTTTACATTTTCTTTTTGATAATCACTGATTCTTTCCTTTTTGTGAAATTACATATCAATACTGGATAACAACTACATATACTCCGTATCACATTTAACTAGAAAACAGCATTCTTTTTTTAATTTTTTCATTTAACAGTTTAATAATTTTTTGAAGAAGGAACATAATTAGTTTAATACATTCATTAGGCAATTTCTTAACTTATTCAAGATAACTACCCTCTGGACCTGCTGGTTTAGATTTATTCTAATTGTTAATATATTCCATTACATTACTTTGTTTCTTTGACAAACTGATGAGATAATTCAGTTTTTTAATGCTTCCCTAAAGTTTTAAAACTCTAATATTGCTCTAGGGTTTTGTAATTTTTACAAATAGAGAATACATTATTTTTTTCTTTTTCTCCTCCTTTTTTTTCTCCCCTCCTCTACTTTTTCTTAAAAATGAATTTGAGCTCTAAGGGATTTTTGGACCTGTGTGGGGCTCTCCTGCAGGCCCAGCACCTAGAACAAAACCTGCCATGATATAGTAAATGCTCAATAAATATGTGTTAAATTAGTGAATTATATTTAATGAAGAAATAAAGATTTTATTATTGGAAGTTATAAAATAAAACAACAATAAGATACCACTACAGACCTTTTCAAAAGGTCAAAATCCAAACACTGACAACACCAAATGCTGGTGAGGATGTGGACCAACAGGAACTAACCACAACATTGCTGGTGAGATGGCAAAATGTTATAGCCACTTTGGAAGACAGTTTGGTGTTTTCTTATAAAACTAAACATACTCTTACCATATGATCCAACAATTGTGCTCCTTGCTATTTACCCAAAGGAGTTGAAAACTTATGTCCACACAAAAACCTTCACATGGATGTTTATAGCAGCTTTATTCATAATTGGCAAAACTTGGAAGCAACTAAGATGCCCTTCGGTAGATAGATAAACTCTGGTACATGCAGACAATGGAATATTACTCAGTGCTAAAAAGAAATGAGCTATCAAGCCACAAAAAAACATGGAAGTACCTTAAATGCACATTACTAAGTAAAAAGCCAACCTGAAAAAGGTTACATACCGTATGATTCCAACTACATGACATTCTGGAAACGGGAAAACTATGGAGACAGTAAAAAGATGGGTGGTTGCCAGAGGTTAGTGGAGAGAGAGGTGAATAGGCAGAGCACCGAGGATTTTTAGGGCAGTGGCACTACTCTGTATGATACTATAATGGTGGATACAAGTCATTATACATTTGTCCAAACCCATAGAATGTACACCACCAAGAGTGAACCCTACCTAAGGTAAACTATGGACTTTGGGTGATTATAATGGTATATGTAGATTCATCAAATGATTACAGCAAATGTACCGCTCTGGTGGGGATGTTGATAATGGGGTGGCTATGCAAGTGTGGGGACAGGGAGTCTATGGGAAATCTCTGTAACTTCCTCTTAATTTTGCTGTGAACCTAAAACTGCTCTAAAAAAGTCTTTTTAAAAAAGTTATAAAGAACATTAGTACATTGGTCAAAATAAAAGATCTCTTAATTTTTAAAAATTGAAGTATAGTTAATTTACAGTATCGTATTAGTTTCAGGTGTACGGCAAAGTGATTCGGTTATACATATATGTGTCTATACATATATTTTATTCTTTTCCATTATAGTTTATTACAAGACACTGAATATAGCTCCCTGTGCTATACAGTAAATCCTTCTTGTTTATCTATTTTATATATGGTAGTGTGCATCCCATACTCCAAATTATCCCTCCCCCCCTTCCCCTTTGGTAACCAAAAGTTTGTTTTCTATGTCTGTGAGTCTGTTTCTGTTTTGTAAATAAGTTCATTTGTACTGTTTTTTAGATTCCACATATCATATAATACTTGTCTTTGTCTGACTTATTTCACTTAGTATGATCATCTCTAGGTCCATCCATGTTGCTGCAAATGGCATTATTTCATTCTTTTTTATGGCTGAGTAATATTCCAGTGTGTGTGTGTGTGTGTGTGTGTGTGTGTGTGTGTGTGTGTGTGTGTGTGTGTGTGTGTGTGTGTGTGTATACCACATATGCTTTATACATTCATCTGTTGATGGATACTTAGGTTGCTTCCATGTTTTGGCTATTGTAAATAGTGCTGCTATGAACATTGGGGTGCATTATCTTTTCAAATTAGAGCTTTCCTCTTTTCTGGATATACGCCCAGGAGTGGGATTGCTGGAAGATCTTAATTTTTTTTTTTTTGTCGTAGACGGGCCTTTCACTGTTGTGGCCTCTCCCGTTGCGGAGCGCAGGCTCAGCGGCCATGGCTCACGGGCCTAGCCGCTCCACGGCATGTGGGATCTTCCCGGACCAGGGCACGCACCCGTGTCCCCTGGATCGTCAGGCAGACTCTCAACCACTGCGCCACCAGGGAAGCCCGATCTTAATTTTTGATCTGCCAGTCAGGCATCAGTGATCAGGAAAAATAAAATGTGCATTAGCTTGAATTTCCTATCTCCTTACCTGAAGCCAAACCAACAGCAAGTGATTCTCTAATAATCAGGGAGCAGGAGAACCAAAGGTTTGCTGCCATAGGAGAGGGATACTACTCAGGTTAGTATGAGCAGGCAGAAAGCCAAGTCTGAATATCTGGAGTCAAACAGCCATCATTTTAACCTCAGCCCTAAATTCACTAGTGGGAATGAACACAATTTTAAACTCTTCTAAGCCTTATCTGAAAGGGGAAAAAAAAGAAAATAATAATGGTACCACTCTCATAGCATTGCTCTTAATATAATGAGATAATGTCTGTAATATACATGGTTCACTTCCTGGCCAAATTAAAAATCAGCCACCAACAATAAAGATCTATAAATATTTTAAACTGAGGTCACTGTCTCAGGATTCCACAGCCCATTTAGTCTACATTTACTGTGTCTCTGATTATACTAGTAGACTCTAGAGCACTAGAGAGTGGTAAGAAAGAACAGCCCCTGCCCTTGGCACATTTACACTCCTCATGAAACAATTCAAAAGCACTTACAAAGTAACTTGAAAATGAGTGCAGATTATCCTCTGTGTCAGTACAAAAGGAGAGTGGCAGCAGGTGTACATTTCCCTGGCAGCAGAGAATAAGGGAAAAAGAGGCCTTTCATGACAGCAGTCTTGACAGCCCCTCGTTTTCAACAATGACACAGAGCTCCCGCTCTCTGCGCCCCAGGGCATCCCATGTATACCTAACCCAGGCTAGGCATAGGAGAGGTGGCATGGAAGACTTTTGGCGAACAGTGAACTTCTATTCGGTGCTTAGGGACTAGACTAAGTACTGGGGACTCAGACACAGGTCAGAGGACTTCACTGGCTAACAAGGAAAGCATAAAAGTTCTGATAAATGCTGTGAGAACACAGATACAAAGGGTCTCCAGAGAGTGACATAACCAGCCAGGGAGTGGGGGGAAGGTGATCAGCCCTGGTGTCCACTGAGCAGAGTTTTAAAAGGCAAACAGGAGTGAGGCAGAGGGGAAGAGAGAGAATGACAATCCGAAGGAGAAAGCAGCATTGCCATGGGAGAGGGATACTGGTTAGAGGGCTGGAGCAAAGGGAGTATGAAAGGGGCAGTGGCTCAGTTTCAACCCTCTCAAAAGCAAACAACTATATTCGAAGTACTCTAGCATATCAGCTTAAAGAGTAAACTGAGATTTGGATAAATTTATTTGATATCAGCTGAAAAAGAAAACAGATTTGGATAAAATTTATCTTATATGGTAACCAATTATTATTAATTCATCAATTCAATTAAGATTTTAAACAAATGAGAGACACACTCAAGATGTGTACTTCAATAAGATCACCCAGATCATAATTTTTCTTAACCCATGACTTTATTATTATTAAAATATTTATTTTAAACATATAAGATCATTCAGCTCTCCTCAGGTGACACCCAAATAAGCTTCAAGTCATTAATATTTACCAAAACACATGAAAACATTAAAGAAATAAAATTACATTCAGTTAATCTAAGATTAACAAGTTCTGGGGATCTAATGTACAGCATGGTGATTATAGCTAATAATACTGTATTATATACTTGAAAGTTGCTAAGAGGGACTTCCCTGGTGGCTCAGTGGTTAAAAATCCACCTGCCAATGCAGGGGACACAGGTTTGAGCCCTGATCCTGGAAGATCCCACACGCCATGGAGCAACTGAGCCCGTGCGCCACAACTACTGAGCCTGCGCTCTAGAGCTCGCGAGCCACAACTACTGAGCCTGAGTGCCACAACTACTGAAGCCCATGCGCCGAGAGCCCGTGCTCCACAACAAGAGAAGCCACCACAATGAGAAGCCCACGCACAGGAACAAAGAGTAGCCCCCGCTCGCCGCAACTAGAGAAAGCCTGCATGCAGCAACAAAGACCCAACGCAGCCAAAAATAAAACATAAGTTAATTAATTAATTTTTTAAAAAAAGAAAGTTGCTAAGAGTGTAAATCTTAAATGTTCTCACCAACAAAAAAAGTAGTAGTAATTATGTGATGGGATGGAGATGTTAGCTAATAGTATGGTGGTAATCATTTTGCAATATATAAGTGTATCAAAATAACATGTTGTACAACTTAAACTTACATGATGTTATATGTCAATTCTGTCCCAACAAAGCTGGAGAAAAAAAAGAAATAAAATACTTTTTTCCTTTAAAACAAGTACTATAGGGCTTCCCTGGTGGCACAGTGGTTAAGAACCCACCTGACAATGCAGAGGACACGGGTTTGAGCCCTGATCTGGGAAGATCCCACATGGCGTGGAACAACTAAGCCCATGTGCCACAACTACTGAGCCTGCACTCTAGAGCCCGTGAGCCACAACTACTGAGCTCACATGCCACAACTACTGAAGCCCGCATGCCTAGAGCCCGTGCTTCGCAACAAGAGAAGCCCCCACAATAAGAAGCCCGCACACCGCAAAGAAGAGTAGCCCCTGCTCATTGCAACTAAAGAAAGCCTGGGAAAAAAAATAAATAAATAAAAAGCAAAGAAAGCCTGCATGCAGCAATGAAGACCCGACGCAGCCAAAAATAAATAAATAAACAAATGATTTTTTTAAGTACTATGTTTTGAACATATACTTCCCTCTCTTGAATAACAACACACAAAAAAATTAAATATCTTTGCCACCCTAGCCCAAAAATTGGAATGTATTGTTTACTTTCTGCATGTAGTAATATACCACTTAATCATAAAGTGATGCATATTTCAACCCTAAAGGCCAAAATCCTCTGCCCTTAAACACCTAACATATGTGTATGTATATACACATACATGCATGCATATCTTAGTTCTCATTCATCATAACTATTATATTTCATTATCATATCGTGATAATCATTATTAATTCATCAATTCAATTAATACTTGCTGCATTATCTATCATGCACAAGACATTCTGCTAAATGAGGCAGAGAGGTGAATAAAACAATTCTGCTTTTAAGGAACTTGCTAATGGTGGAAAACAAGAATTTAATACAAATAAAACATGCCATAAATACCATAAGAAAGGTATGAATAAACACTAGATCTCGGCTTCCCTGGTGGTGCGGTGGTTGAGAATCTTCCTGCCAGTGCAGGGGACACTGGTTCGAGCCCTGGTCTGGGAGGATCCCACATGCCGCGGAGAACTACGCCCGTGAGCCACAACTACTGAGCCTGCGTGTCTAGAGCTTGTGCTCCACAACAAGAGAGGCCGCGACAGTGAGAGGCCCATGCACCGCGATGAAGAGTGGCCCTTGCTCACTGCAACTAGAGAAAGCCCACACACAGAAACGAAGACCCAACACAGCCAAAAATAAGTAAATAAACAAATTAATTAAATTTTAAAAAAACACTAGATTCAAAGAAGGTAAGAATTTTATCTCGTTGGAGAGATCAGAAAATGATTCATGGGAGCCCTGAACCTAGATAGTGGAGTAGAAGGACATGCTCTCACTGCCTCTTGCGAGAACACCAGAATCACAACTAGCTGCTGGACAGTCATCGAAAAGAAGACACTGAACTCACCAAAAAAGATACCCCACATCCAAAGACAAAGGAGAGGCCACAATGAGAAGGTAGGAGGGGCGCAATCACAGTAAAATCAAATCCCATTACTGCTGGGTGGGTGACTCACAGACTGGAGAACACTTATACCACAGAAGTTCACCCACTGGAGTGAAGGTTCTGAGCCCCACATCAGGCTTCCCAAACTAGGGGTCTGGCAACGGGAGGAGGAATTCCTAGAGAATCAGACTTTGAAGGCTAATGGGATTTGATTGCAGGACTTCGACAGGATTGGGGAAAACAGAGACTCCACTCTTGGAGGGCACACACAAAGTAGTGTACGCATCGGGACCCAGGGGAAGGAGCAGTGACCCCAGGGGAGACTGAACCAGACCTACCTGCTAGTGTTGCAGGGTCTCCTGCAGAGGCGGGGGGTGGCTGTGGCTCACCGTGGGGACAAGGACACTGGCAGCAGAAGTTCTGGGAAGTACTCCTTGGCATGAGCCCTCGCAGAGTCTGCCATTAGCCCCACCAACGAGCCCAGGTAGGTTCCACTGTTGGGTTGCCTCAGGCCAAACAACCAACAGGCAGGGAACCCAGCCCCAACCATCAGCAGTCAAGCAGATTAAAGTTTTACTGAGCTCTACCCAGGAAAGCAACAGTCAGCTCTACCCTCCACCAGTCCCTCCCATCAGGAATCTTGCACAAGCCTCTTACGTAGCCTCATACACCAGAGGGCATACAGCAGAAGCAAGAACTACAATCCTGCAGCCTGTGGAACAAAAACCACATTCACAGAAAGATAAGATGAAAAGGCAGTGGGCAATGTACCAGATGAAGGAACAAGATAAAACGCCAGAAAAACAATTAAATGAAGTGGAGATAGGCAATGCTCCAGAAAAAGAATTCAGAATAATGAGAGTGAAGGTCATCCAGGACTTCAGAAAAACAATGGAGGCAAAGATCGAGAAGATGCAAGAAATGTTTAACAAAGACCTAGAAGAATTAAAGAAACAAACAGAGATGAACAGTAAAATAACTGAAATGAAAACTATACTAGAAGGAATCAATAGCAGAATAACTGAGGCAGAATAACGGATAAGTGACCTGGAAGACAGAATGGTGGAATTCACTGCTGTGGAACAGAATAAAGAAGAATGAAAAGAAATGAAGAAAGTCTAAGAGACCTCTGGGACAACATTAAATGCAACAACATTCACATTATAGGGGTCCCAGAAGGAGAAGAGAGAGAGAAAGGACCAGAGGAAATATTTGAAGAGATTATAGTCGAAAACTTCCCTAACATGGGAAAGGAAATTGCCACCCAAGTGCAGGAAGCGCAGCGAGTCCCATACAGGATAAACCCAAGGAGAAACATGCCAAGACACATAGTAATCAAACTGGCAAAAATTAAACATAAAGAAAAATTATTGAAAGCAGCAAGGGAAAAATGACAAATAACATACAAGGGAACTCCCATAAGGTTAACAGCTGATTTCTCAGCAGAAATTCTACAAGCCAGAAGGGAGTGGCATGATATACTTAAAGTAATGAAAGGGAAGAACCTACAACCAAGATTACTCTACCAGGCAAGGATCTCATTCAGATTCGATGGAGAAATCAAAAGCTTTACAGACAAGCAAAAGTTAAGAGAATTCAGCACCACCAAACCAGCTCTACAACAAATGCTAAAAGAACTTCTCTAACTGAAGAAAAGGGCCTACAAAAACAAACACAAAACAATTAAGAAGATGGTCATAGGAACATACATATCGATAATTTCCTTAAATGTGAATTGATTAAATGCTCCAACCAAAAGACACAGGCTTGCTGAATGGATACAAAAACAAGACGCAAATATAGGCTGTCTACAAGAAACCCACTTCAGACCTAGGGACACATACAGACTGAAAGTGAGGGGATGGAAAAAGATATTCCATGCAAATGGAAATCAAAAGAAAGCTGGAATAGCAATACTTGTATCAGATAAAATAGACTTTAAAATAATGTTACAAGAGACAAGGAAGGACACTACATAATGATCAAGGGATCAATCCAAGAAGAAGAGATAACAACTATAAATGTATATGCACCCAACATAGGAGCACCTCAATACATAAGGCAACTGCTAACAGCTATAAAAGAGGAAATCGACAGTAACACAATAATAGTGGGGGACTTCAACACCTCACTTACACCAATGGACAGAAAATCCAAACTGAAATTTAATAAGGAAACAGAAGCTTTAAATGACACAATAGACCAGATAGATTTAATTGTTATTTATAGGACATTCCATCCAAAAACAGCAGATTACACTTTCTTCTCAAGTGCACACGGAACATTCTCCAGGATAGATCACATCTTGGCTCACAAATCAAGCCTCAGTAAGTTTAAGAAAATTGAAACCATATCAAGCATGTATTCTGACCACAACGCTATGAGACTAGAAATGAATTACAGGGGAAAAAACGTAAAAAACACAAACACATGGAGGCTAAACAATACGTTACTAAATAACCAGGAGATCACTGAAGAAATGAAAGAGGAAATCAAAAAATACCTAGAGACAAATGACAATGAAAACACGACGATCCAAAACCTATGGGATGCAGCAAAATCAGTTCTAAGAAAGAAGTTTATAGCTATACAAGCCTACCACAAGAAACAAGGAAAATCTCAAATAATTAATCTAACCTTACACCTAAAGGAACTAGAGAAAGAAGAACAAACAAAACCCAAAGTTAGCAGAAGGAAAGAAATCATAAAGATCAGAGCAGAAATAAGTGAAATAGAAACAAAAAAACAATAGCAAAGATCAATAAAACTAAAAGCTGGTTCTTTGAGAAGATAAACAAAATTGATAAACCATTAGCCAGACTCATCAAGAAAAAGAGGGACAGAACTCAAATCAATAAAATGAGAAATGAAAAAGGAGAAGTTACAACAGACACCACAGAAATACAGAGCATCCTAAGAGACTACTGCAAGCAACTCTGTGCCAATAAAATGGACAACCTGGAAGAAATGGACAGATTCTTAGAAAGGTATAACCTTCCAAGACTGAACCAGGAAGAAACAGAAAATATGAACAGACCAATCACAAGCACTGTAATTGAAACTGTGATTGAAAATCTTCCAACAAACAAAAGTCCAGGACCAGATGGCTTCACAGGTGAATTCCGTCAAACATTTAGAGAAGAGCCAACACCCATCCTTCTCAAAGTCTTCCAAAAATATTGCGGAGGGAGGAACACTGCCAAACTCATTCTGTGAGGCCACCATCACCTTGATACCAAAACCAGACAAAGATACTACAAAAAAGAAAATTACAGACCAATATCACTGATGAATATAGGTGCAAAAATCATCAACAAAATACTAGCAACAGAATCCAACAACACATTAAAAGGATCATACACCATGATCAAGTGGGATTTATCCCAGGGATGCAAGGATTCTTCAGTATATGCAAATCAATCAATGTGATACACCATATTAACAAATTGAAGAAGAAAAACCATATGATCATCTCAATACTTGCAGAAAAAGCTTTTCACAAAATTCAACACCCATTTATGATAAAAACTCTCCAGAAAGTGGGCATAGATGGAACCTATCTCAACATAATAAAGGCCATATACGACAAACCCACAGCAAACAACATCATTCTCAATGGTGAAAAACTGAAAGCATTTCCTCTAAGATCAGGAACGAGACAAGGATGTCCACTCTCACCACTATTATTCAACATAGTTTTGGTAGTCCTAGCCATGGCAATCAGACAAGAAAAAGAAATAAAAGGAATACAAATTGGAAAAGAATGAGTAAAATTGTCACTGTTTGCAGATGATATGATACTATACATAGAGAATCCTAAAGATGCCACCAGAAAACTACTAGAGCTAATCAATGAATTTGGTAAAGTTGCAGGATACAAAATTAATGCACAGAAATCTTTTGCATTCCTATACACCAGTGATGAAAAATCTGAAAGAGAAATTAAGGAAACACTCCCATTTACCATGGCAACAAAAAGAATAAAATACCTAGGAATAAACCTACCTAGGGAGACAAAAGATCTGTATGCAGAAAACTATAAGACACTGATGAAAGAAATTAAAGATGAGACAAACAATTGGAGAGATATACCATGTTTTTGGATTGGAAGAATCAATATTGTGAAAATGACTATACTACCCAAAGCAATCTACAGATTCCATGCAATCCCTATCAAACTACCAGTGGCATTTTTCACAGAACTAGAACAAAAAATTTCACAATTTGCATGGAAACACAAAAGACCCCAAATAGCCAAAGCAAGCTTGAGAAAGAAAAATGCAGCTGGAGGTATCAGGCTCCCTGACTTCAGGCTATACTATAAAGCTACAGTAATCAAGACAATATGGTACTGGCACAAAAACAGAACCATAGATCAATGGAACAGGATAGAAAGCCCAGAGGCAAACCCATGCACCTATGGTCAACTAATCTATGACAAAGGAGGCCAGGATATACAATGGAGAAAAGACAGTCTCTTCAATAAGTGGTGCTTGGAAAACTGGACAGCTACATGTAAAAGAATGAAATTAGAACACTCCCTAACACCATATACAAAAATAAACTCAAAATGGTTTAGAGACCTAAGCGTAGGTCCGGACACTATAAAACTCTTAGAGGAAAACATAGGCAGAGCACTCTGTGACATAAATCACAGCAAGATCCTTTTTGACCCACCTCCTAGAGAAATGGAAATAAAAGCAAAAATAAACAAATGGGACCTAATGAAACTTCAAAGCTTTTGCACAGCAAAGGAAAACATAAACAAGACCAAAAGACAACCCTCAGAATGGGAGAAAATATTTGCAAATGAAGCAACTGACAAAGGATTAATCTCCAAAATTTACAAGCAGCTCATGCAGCTCAATAACAAAAAAACAAACAACCCAATCCAAAAATGGGCAGAAGACCTAAATAGACATTTCTCCAAAGAAGATATACAGACTGCCAACAAACACATGAAAGAATGCTCAACATCATTAATCATTAGAGAAATGCAAATCAAAACTGCAATGAGATATCATCTCACATCAGTCAGAATGGCCATCATCAAAAAATCTAGAAACAATAAATGCTGGAGAGGGTGTGGAGAAAAGGGAACACTCTTGCTCTGCTGGTGGGAATGTGAATTGGTACAGCCACTATGGAGAACAGTATGGCGGTTCCTTAAAAACTACAAATAGAACTAACATATGACCCAGCAATCCCACTACTGGGCATATGCCCTGAGAAAACCATAATTCAAAAAGAGTCATGTACCAAAATGTTCATTGCAGCTCTATTTACAATAGCCAGGAGATGGAAACAACCTAAGTGTCCATCATCGGATGAAGGGATAAAGAAGATATGGCACATATATACAATGGAATATTACTCAACCATAAAAAGAAACGAAATTGAGCTATTTGTAATGAGGTGGATGGACCTAGAGTCTGTCATACAGAGTGAAGTAAGTCAGAAAGAGAAAGACAAATACTGTATGCTAATACATGTATATGGAATTTAAGAACAAAAAAGGTCATGAAGAACCTAGGGGTAAGACAGGAATAAAGACACAGACCTACTAGAGAATGGACTTGAGGATATGGGGAGGGGGAAGGGGAAGCTGGGACAAAGCGAGAGAGTGGCATGGACATATATACACTACCAAATGTAAAATAGATAGCTAGTGGGAAGCAGCCACACAGCACAGGGAGATCAGCTCAGTGCTTTGTGAACACCTAGAGGGGTGGGAGGGAGGGAGATGCAAGAGGGAAGAGATATGGGAACATATGTATATGTATAATTGATTCATTTTGTTATAAAGCAGAAACTAACACACCATTGTAAAGTAATTATACTCCAATAAAGATGTAAAAAATAAATAAATAAATGTTGAAAATTCAAAAAAAAAGAAAAATTGTACAGATTAACAGGTTTGCAGAGCCGAAATTGAGACACAGATGTAGAGAACAAACGTATGGACACCAAGGGGGGAAAGCAGCGGGTGGGGGTGGGGGTGGTGTTGTGATGAATTGGGCGATTGGGATTGACATGTATACACTGATGTGTATAAAATTGATGACTAATGAGAACCTGCTGTATAAAAAAATAAATTAAAAAAAGAAAACAAAGACTAAAAGCTCAGTAACAACCTATTTGTCCATCTGGACGGGTTTGGGTTCTATTATGGTAAAACCACAGGCAGCTAGTGAAAAGAATGAGGCAGCTCTGTATCAGTGATAGATAAGGAAAAGAGATAGATAAGGAAAAAGCAAGGTGCAGACCAATGTCACCACGCACAATGAGTGGGTTTCTTATTTGTTTGGTTTAAGAGATACGGGGATATATGTATATGTATAGCTGATTCACTTTGTTATAAAGCAGAAACTAACACACCATTGTAAAGCAATTATACTCCAGTAAAGATGTGAAAAAAAAAAAAGAAAATGATTCATGGCAAGAAACTAAGGATTAGCTGGATTTCATGGGATTTAGAGTGGCAAGAGAGAGAAGAAGCAGGAGAAAGCACAGGGGGAGTTTAGAAAACAGTAAGGGAGTCTGGTTTGGCTGGAAGAAAGTGTACAGAGTGGAATGGTGGGAGAGATTGCTAGAAAGTTAGGACCATTAGGAGATCCTAAATTCTGCCACATCTTTAATAGGAAGCAACATAATTGGAGGCATGTTTTAGTACAAATAACCTGGCAATGGACACTAGGACAGAGTCAGATGGGCAGAAAGTAGAAGCAAAGAGACCTGTTAGGAGGCATTGAGCAGAATCTAGGCAGGATGTGATTATGGCCTGAACCAGCACCATCTTTCTGCAGAAATGAGAATTCCAGAGGGAAAAAATTGGTAGCATGCCATCAGCATTCATAATCAGCACTCACCTCCATGTTTCTACTGCTCCTTCCACTCCTCTGGCTCCACAGTCTGTGATGAAGGAGCCAGCATGGCAGAGCCATTGGGCAAGAGAACACAGATGGCCAAGTTACGGACCCAGCCGCCAACAAGGTGTTCTGCTAAAAGTCATCCCGGAAAACAGTACACTCTTGCAAGTCAGCTAAAGTATTTTAATTACCAACTCTTAGTAATAACTATTACCAAAATTTATTCTATATACCCTTTAAAAATTAAGTCAAGGAACATTTCCCCTATCTGGCAGTGTCACACCACATCAATATCAAATATATAAATGCTAAATTTACTTTTTTTTGAAGGTGAGCCAAAATCACCATAAATGTGTCTTTGGTGCCCCCTTGTGGAATGTTTAGTGTGAGCTTTGAAATATTTACCCTCCTCCACACAGAAACAATAATAATGGGTATTTCCATCTTTTAATATACTATTTTTAAGAGACACAATTTAAAATAAATCCATATAAGTAACTTAATGCAAACCAGGAACATAAGAGATCAAATGTAGAAATGTTCAGTAGTTTTTTCAGTCATAAATTTTTGACGGTTTTGCTTTGTGTCGTAAATTGAGGAAAGGTAACAAAAAAAACTTAGCTTTACGCAGTGCTACATAAGTATCAAAAATGTTTTCTCGGGCTTCCCTGGTGGCGCAGTGGTTAAGAATCCGCCTGCCGATGCAAGGTACACGTGTTCGTGCCCCGGTCCGGCGCTGAGCGGCTGGGCCCGTGAGCCATGGCCGCTGAGCCTGCGCGTCTGGAGCCTGTGCTCCGCAACGGGAGAGGCCACCACAGTGAGAGGCCCGCGTACAGCAAAAAAAAAAAAAAAAAATGCTTTCTCAGTAGTACTTCTACCATTAAATTATTGCTAAGAATTCCATAAGACCTTATTAAGCCTTTAAAATAGCTGGAATAGATTTTAAAATCTATTATTTTCGCCCATAGAAATGCTATAATAAAATGATCAGATAGCTCTTAAAGTGTTGTTTCACTTTATATGACTTATCACAAGTTTATCACCATTTTTTTCCAAACTAGGGGGTCAAAATAAAAACATATCCGTCATTCCTGGAATCAAGTAGAAGTCAAATAGAATATTCTTGCCCACTTGCTAGCAAGGCTGCAAGGGGGGCACACAGTAGGGGGAAACGACAGAGAGACTGTTATCCTAAATCAGTAGAAGGTAAAGAATTTATTGGTTTTCCCCAGAATTAATACTAATTATTTTCCTAATGTCTTCATTAAGAAGTGAAACAGAAGAATAAAGTGCCAAATTTAATCATTCCTCTTGTTTTGGAATCTTCTTGGGAACTGAGTAGTCCCATCAAGAAATGATCGGTGAGCTGCTTCTTATTACTTACTCTCACACAATAATCAGAACCTATAAGAATGTAGTCATTACTGGAATGTGGTAATACTTATTCTTGTCTTCATGCCTTGTATCTTTAGATTACACAGACCTTGGGATGGAACCAGTGGCCTTCCTCTGGAACTGAGTTCTCAAGATAATTGTATTCATGCAGTTCATTTAGTTTATCAAATGAGATAGTTGTTTAAGCCACTCATGAGCCAAGGAACTACTCTATTCAGGCATAATTGTTCTAACTTAGAATTTTTTTCCTGGTATACCAAAAGATTTTTCTTAAATGGCAAAACAATCTTCCATTAAAGACATGGTAATTATATGCATCTTGAATTTATCAACAAGGGTTCTGCAAAGAGTTTTGTCACATACAAGTGGCAGACTACCTCTGCTAGAATCCTGGCTCCCCACACTTGCTATCTGTGTGATTTTAGATTATTTAACCTGATTCTTGGTTTCCTGATAAAAAAAAAGGAATGATAACTGCATTACAGAGTCCCTTTGAGGAATAAATGAGTTAACTCATGTAAAGGACTTAAAACAGTGCCTGGACATAGCAAATGCTCAATTAATTGTTTGTTGAATTTTTTTTCCAACCAAACAATTTTCACAAGCAGGTTAGAGGTTGACTTTACAGTTTCATTCAGCATAGTGTTAATGATATTAAGGTCATATGCTCTATCCCCACAAATGTTATTTCACTTTATTGTATTCACATACAGCCAAACGTGTAGTAACACTGATTGGTGTTAACAGGGTAATTTCACAATACATCATTTCTTTTAACTTCCCTTATTTATAGTTAAAGAAATATACTCAGAATCAATAAGTGACTTGCATAAGGGCACAGCTAGTAAGTAGTTCAGGATACCAACCCAGGCTTTTTGATTCCTGGGCTAGTATTCCTTGCATTACACCCTAGCTAGTTATAGAAAAATCAGCTAAAAGAGTGAGTAGACCAAACAAATCTATTGATTAGATAACACGTTTAAAATCAATGTAAGAAATCATTTAGATTCTACTTTTTCATGTAATCAAGCATTAATCCATGAAATCAAGCATTAAAAATTAACAAATTATTAGGATAGCATTATAATGGTTTACTTGGATAAAAAGTTAACACTGATAGCACTAAAAAAAATCCACTCATTCAATAAATATTTACTGAGCACCTGCTACTTGCCTGGTACCAGGCTAGGTGTTAGGGATACAACGGTATTTAAATCAAATATGACAGGCCTTCACAGAGCTTACAGTCTCATGAGGAAAGAAAATTAAAAAACAAGTTAAGCAAAGTGAAACTAAGTGCCACGACAGAGGAAGCACAGGACGCTATTGGAACATATGGCTAGGGTAGCTGCACCAGCCAGTTACTATAATACATAATAATTTACAACAATTAGAATAATGATGATTATTTTCTGGATATCTGGAGACTTTAATAAAGTTATTCATGAATACCATATGATTTTCTTCCAGTTAACCTACCTACCTCTTGAACTCATCACAAATGTAAAACCTACCAATAAGAAGCTTGGAATTAGCTTCACTCATTAACTTTTGAATTTCTACTTTGATCTTTTGTCTTCAGAAAGTTTTATTTTTATTGCAAACTCATTTAAATATGTGGTATTAAGTCCTTATACTATTTCACTCATATTGGCTTTATTACAATACTCATCCCAATTTAAAGCCAGAAATTTTTTTTTTAATTGAACTTCCATCGTTTAACAGTTCCTTCAGTAGAGAGGAACACATGTCGATTATTGATTTCTAAAACTAAATGTGGTAAAATCTTCTTTTTCACCACCAGAGTGAAATAAAATACTACTTGCTTAATGGACTGAGCAACCATAAGATGACAAATGTGACACACTGAGAGGGCAATGTGACTGCAATATACAAAGTGCCTCCTCATGGACCAGAGATAGGATTTCAGATTTCTACATTGCACTACTGACAATTTCATGTGTAACAAGGTAAAGGAAACTTACGTGTGACTTCTGGGTGTTTATTACCTAAGACTCTCATGGTGAATAACCACATATATCTAATAATTTACTTTTTACATCTTAGTTATCAATATTAAGTAAATTTTATTTAACCAGAAGTCTGCCCAAATATGACATTAATTAAATTAAGAGAAAGATTGAGATTATAAATTCAACAGAACTTCTGAAAACATTTTATTTACATTTCATCAGTCAAATATTCAAAGATTTTGAAATCTATAAGGCCATCTATCTCAAGTTCAGAATTTTTAATACTATTTGGAAAACTACTTTTGAAAAGTAATCGAAGAACATTTCAACACATAGTGATGAAATGCACAATTTTTAAATGTTACATGAAACAGTTAAATACATATATATAACACTGAAAATTCTTTATTTAAAAACACTAAATTATTAAAATGAGTAAAAATGACATTGTAAAATAAGATTTTTTCAAAGCTCACTACTTTAAAGAAAACATACAATGACATGGATCACAATATATACAAAGTAGGAAATAAATCATCATCTGTCATTGATGGGAAGACTTGCATGCTTTCAAAATATTCATAATTTTAAGCCAAACAAAATGTCCTTCTTTTATATGTGAAGTCTCTTTAGAGGCGTTTTAAATTCCGCTTACTCTGGGCACTTCCTGGAAGAGCATCTTTTCTATTTCTTGGCTTTGCTGCTCCTCTACTACATTCTTCAGACCCATGATAAGCACACAAACATAACACACAAAAGTCAAAACCACAGGCTGTGCTGCTACATAGTCCCCTTTTCTTATAAGGCTGGTACTTAGCAGGGGATTGGCACCTTGGGCAAGGTTTTAATGCTTCATCAATAAAAAGTGTTTTGGCAACCTGTAGTAAAAGCACACAAACTAAATCTTCCATTTTCGCATAGAGAATTGCTTTATTTCAAACTCTGTAAATATTTAATAACTTATGATACTCACCTTAACATATTCTTCCTGTTTACTACTTAAGTGAGTAACAGAAGAACTCGCTATAGGTGTCAAAACTTCTCCCCAAGGAGAAAATGTTGAAACTTGTTCTTTCTGAAAACCTGGTGTCCTAGCCTGTGCTTGCACAGATCTTAAAGCTGATCGATTTAAAAGATGGAGCCGAGTGGCAGCATCATCAACATTTACTATAGCCCCCTGTGGTAAAAGACAAGAGGGGTCAACACTGTAATATCAAAAGTTCCAGGACAGCTTTCTGATGCACATGTATTTAAATGTTTGGAAGTGGTTTTACACTACTGGAATTTTCTCCCTAAACCTTTCCTTTTTAGAAAAAAGGAAAAAAAAAAAAAAAACCCTCTCATCTAGCATTTAAAAGTCAAAGGAAAAGAAAAAGAAAAAATTAAGACAATAAATGCTAGCTTTAAGTTTGCATGCTTGGTTATTTTTCTGTTTAGAGCGTGGGTTTGCAAACTTTTCCTGAAAAGGACCAGATAGTTACAAGCTACTTAATTGTTGTTTTAGCAAACACAGCTATGGATATATGTAAATGAAAGGAGCAGGGCTGTGTTCCAATAAAACTTACTTTAAAAACACAGGTGATGGACAGGATTTGGCCCACAGATCAGAGTTTACCAAGTCCCCTTTTAGGCCAAGGTGTAAGAGGAGGTGAATCAAAGCTTACTATGGGACATCATGGAATTCTTTGAAGGTTTCTTACCTTAGCCGCATGTCAGAAAAATAATGGGCCTGGTTAGACCATGAAACCCAATTTGTTTGGCTGGTTTATACAAATACCAGATACTTGCAATGCTTGATTAATTTTTACACTTGAGTTTTAAACAGCTTTGATATTTTAAAAGGAGAAAAAAAATGTCTCTTATTTGAACTGGATTTCCACATTACTCAAATATTTAGCCAAGAAATATTTTCAATGAATAATCCTTATAGCCTTCTATTTTGTTAAGGTTGGGAATGAGAAAAAATAGTAAGTTTTTTTTTTTAACAAATTGGCATTTGTAACCAATTATCAAAATAAAATGTACTACAGGTGAATTTCCTTAAGTGTCCAACTATAATTGTGTTTCCTCTCCCTTGATAGTCTCCTTTTGCCAGAGTTGGCTCCTAAATGGGGAGAGTTAAAAATATGAGAAATGACAGTAGGATAAGTATAGGAATGAAGTTAGCTGGCCATGAAAAATTATGCCATTAACAGTTTAACAACATATGCATAAGTGTGATGGATGAATATTGGTTTTCAGAAATTAGAATTAATACAGTTGAACTTATTCAAGGACTCAATACATCTCTTTATGTTACACTTTATAAATGATTTGCAGCCTAAGCTAGAAGCGTATGACACAAGAGCATACTAAAAGAAGACACCCATTGGATTTCGATGCAGTTGGCAAACACAGTGATGCTGCATGCACCAAAAAATGAATAGAGATATGTTGTTGAAGCAAATTTCATCCACAGAAGAAACATTCATTCATTTAACAAACATTCATAAAACATCTACTAGGTGTCGAGTGAATAAAACAGTCGAATCCCTGCCCTGTTGGAGCTTAAAATGTGTGCTACTATCTCTGAACAGTATAAGGTCAAGCAGTCAACAAAGGCACGCATTCATGAGCACCAACATTTTTCAAAATATAATCTCCATCACGTTACCAGAATATATTTAAATGTGACAGGGGAGTCACCTTACTGATGTTCATTTCCATGATTATAAGAAAACAGTGAAGACTACAGTAAATTAAGAAATTCAATGGAAAAAGTGTGATATTCTGATTTTAATGGTCATTCTCACTGCTGCAAAGCAAACAGATTAAATAGAGATCCTATCACACATAGCTGGTGTGTGCGTTTTAATTTTTACATATAAAGGGCTTTCAGTGACACTATACAAGTATGAGGAAAACCACCAAACAACTTTGTTTTATAATTTTTCTGTTTTGGTTAATGATATACATTAGGATAGTTCAGGTAGAAAGCAACCAGTCCATTTCAGAAGAGGAGGGCAAAAGGCATCTGGAAGGATGTCTCTGAGGAAAAGAGGGAACAGGTAGAATACCTGATACATTCAGAGTTAAGAGGAGATTTCCAGTTCTGGTGGATAACAGGAGACGAGTCAGGGATCTGTATAGAGAAACAGTAAGCAAAAAAAAAAAAAAAAAGAAGAAGAAAAGAAAGAAAGAAAGAAACTGGGCAATTATTAACTCTGAGGAAAAAAGGTATAACAGGTATAATCATACTGTACTACATGTCACAGCTGTCAAAAAGTCATAAGAATCTCAACGCAGTCTTAATAATGTCAGCACCTAATTCTAATTTGCTCCCAAACAATGGTGTAGTTACATTCATAAGATAGGAGAAAGGACTTCAGAGGGAGAGGTGGGTAGATAGGTAGTGGTGAGAGGTTAGAGAACTCACCTAGTCCCTCTATAGAAAAAAACAAAAGAAGAAACAGCAGTAAAGGCATGCCATTCAGAAATATGGAGGTAAATATCAAAAGGAACAACTAAAAAGTGATTGCCTCGATGGGGCAAGAATCAAGAGTAGGAAGGGCAGGAGAATATGTGCTTTCTTATAAGCCTTAAAGTGCAATTTGATGTTTTAAACCATGTACTGTGTCTACTGAAAAAAAAATTTAAAGCAAATCAGAATAAAGGAAAATACTCAAGTAAGGAAAAAGTACAGTCCTTTAAGAAACCAAGTTAAAAAAAAAATTGGTGGCTAGGATATGAGGGTAGAATGCTTTATCTAGAACTACCCAAAGGCTTACCAGTACAACATGTTTCTTCCACATAGGATGTAAAGAGTACATGGAGCTAAAAGTTTAATATTAATGGGTACTTGCTTAAAAATGTGCTATTGGTCTGTCCTTAGCATGTAGGGAGCCACTCTAAAAAGATAAGTTAAGAAGGAAATTTATATCTTCAGTATTATAAGCTCCCAGAGCCAGCAGCTGCAGCAGTAGCCTAGAGCCGTGAGTCAGTCGTGAAGGATTATTATAGGTGAGAAGGTAAAACGTTTCTTCAAATAAAATAGAAAGTCAATACTTTAGTTAATAGCGGTCCCTAATATTTCCTTGGAATGAGAAACTCCCCAATCTGTATCTAGGTGTTCATATTAGTTTATACCATGCTTCATCTCAGTTATTATATTTCACCAAATTATAAATTTACTTATGTTATTAAACACTTTTTACTAGAACAAGAATAAGAAAGTTAATTCTCAGAGTTTCTTTTGGTATTGATGCCTAAGAAAGGTCTAAAAGTTGAATATACAGTAAATATGGGTGCCAGAGTCATCAGATGCCTGTTATACAAAGTAGTATCCCCAGAAAGAATTAATCAGCTTCTGTAGAACTTTTCTTGTAACTTCAAAGCTGGACCTCAAATCTTCAAGAGAGCACAAGTTTATGATGTCTTACAAGTACCAATCTGCCATGCTCACTCACCTCCAGGCCTCCATATATGCTATTCCCTCTGCTGAAACACCTTCCCTAACTCGTTATTCAGCTCTCAGCTGAGATGCATTTTTTCCTCCTCTTGATCCCCACTCCTTTTAAATGTTCAATAGAGAGAACTCTGGGCTTCCTCTAACACACCTGTACTGTAATCACCTGTTTATAACTATCACTCACTGGGTATCACCCACTGGCACTGGGTATGAGTGCCAGGAAAGCAAGGGATCACGTCACAAATGTTCACATTGTAATCTGAGCAACTGCATGTAGTATCTACTCAAAAGACTGGATGGGAAAATGCTATAAGGATGTCTAACTATGAATAGGGTCCAGCATATCCTATTCAAATGGTACTCAAATACTGCTAACAGCATACACACTTAACAACAAAACCCAGTAAGATGTTCTTGATGTCAGTTAGGCTACTCCACTGATGCACTGGGTAGAGATGGAGTTTGGGAAAAGTAAAGAGTTTATGAGTGCATGAGTTCCCTGGTGGCCTAGTGGTTAGGATTCCAGGCTTTTACTGCCGTGGCCCAGGCTCAATCCCTGAGATTCCACAAGCCACGTGGCACAGCCAAAAACAAACAAAAAAAGAGTTTATGAGTCAATGTTGGTAAATGGAAAGGTTAAAAGATAGCAGGAAAACCAAATGAGGTTGTCCAGCCATATGGGATTATTAGATATTTATACAAATCCATTTTAGAATAGTATTATATACATTACCTCAGTATCTGTTTTCAGTTGTGTGATATGAAATTTCCTCCTCTGATTTGCTTTTTTATCTTGAATAATAATTTCACGCCAATTTTTGCTCACTTTCCAAATACTGTAACAAAAAGATCAGTCCTTATATTGTATATATTCCACAGAATTAATATTTTTCACACATGACAATAAGAAAAATTCATTTTAAAGATTTTGGATAGTTTATTTAAAGCTAAAATTTTACATTAAAAATATGACTTGATCTGCATAGTTGTGAAAGAATACCTATTAAAATATGCCAGCATCATATTGACAGATTACTATCTCATAAATGGTTAAGGGAAAAACAAAGTTTCATATATAAACCCAAATGAGTCCACTGTGAGGCTGATTAAGAGGATTTAACTTAGACATGACACTAAGATTAAAAATTTGGAACATGACATGCAGCAAATGATTATCAACTGTAGTGCAAGAGATTCTATAAATTTCTCCTATTATTGTATTTAACAAATTTCTGTCACTTTGATTAAATAAACACAAAAGCAATCAGTCCTTTATTGGAAGTACTAAGTGCCAAATACAGTTGATCCCTGAACAACATGGGTTTGAATTCTGTGGATCGGATCCACTTACAGGTGGATTTTTTCAATAGTAAATACTACACAGACTGGTTGGTTGAATCCAGGGATGCCGAACCGCGGATACGGAGGAAACTCGGATATGGAGAGCTGACTATAAATTATACAAAGATTTTTAGACTGCATGGCAGAGGGTCAGCGCCCCTAATCTCTGGCTGTTCAAGGGTCAGCTGTAATAAACATTATTGTGGGTAGCACTACAAAGTTCCAATTTTATAAACCAAAGTTTATAAGACTAAAGCAGCTAAAGAAAAACACAATTTATGTCTAGTGATTGCTTATTTATCAATAACTTGGACTACATTCATTATTAAAGAAAAGCTAATCCTGCAACTGTTAATATGGTCTTTTTTTATTACTTTAACTTAACAAATCACTCAAAGTGAATGAGGTCAGGAGAAGGTTATGGAGGGCCCCAGGTTACAGTTGAGTTGTCAACACTACTATTCTTCCAGTTACCGTGGCCACTTCAATTGCCATTGCCTCTCCTTAAGCCGATACATGTGCCTTATATCAGATAGATGGAGAGATATAGGCAGAAAGTCACTCATTAATGGGGAAGAAATGAAATACATGTTTGGGTATTTGCCTCAGCTATTTCAACTTACTGTAATTTCTCATATTACCAAGAATAAGCACTGCCAAGATTATACATGCACTCTGCAATACAAATACTATAAATCTAGAGGGATGGCAGCAAAGGCAATTATTGAAATATGACTGAATATCATTTGTTCCTACAAGCGAGCACCCAAAAGAGTCACCCAAGTTTTAATTCTAACTGGTCTGTATCCAAATACTCCAGCATATAAAAATAAAATTCCTATGTCGCAGCCATCTCCTTATTTTTTTAAACAAGTAATTTATCTCATTTGAACATTTTTTTAAAGGCACATGTATGTAGGCCATTAATCTGCTTATCATCCTACTTGGGTTACACCAAAGACATTCCTGATCAAGGCTATTCTGAAAGGACTTAAACCTTAATAAGAGTTTTGGGAAAATATGGGCTTAGAAATCAGAGGGCTCAGCTGTAGACCTGGATCTGTTTCTGTCTCCTTTAGTGACCATTGGCAGATCACTTCTCTGGAGCTCAGTTTTCTCATCTGCAAAATACATGATAGGACTAGACATTTCAGAAGACTTCCAGCTATAAGATTCTACAATTCTCTACAATAGCCTACACTTAATTTATGGGGAAAAGGTGAAGAAGGGTTTTAATAGAAGAAGGGGCCATAAAAGAGTAAGGATTCTATGAACCCAACTCTTCACACATACCTATGGAAAAAGAGGCTCACTAACTCTCTTGCATGTCCTTCCCCAACCATGATCTTGCAAAAATCCTGTTCCACATGGCTTCCCTCCTTCCTGGTCACGGCATTCCCAAGGGCCTTGTCTTCTGATAGTCCTGCACTTCGCAAAATTGCCAGTATAAACACAGTCTCTCTTTAGTCTTGTAACTCTAGTTCCTACCCTCAATACTCCTATATATGTGACTTCGTTTCTCTTTACTTATGAAGCGACATTCAATATACTGAAATTTCTGTGAAATTTCTGAGACACTGAAGAATTTCACTAAACCACCTTTGACAAAATATAAAGTATCCAAGATAGAGATGCTAAAACAAAATTTCAAAAAAAAGTACTCAACTAACAGAAAAGCTTTCCAACTTAAAAAAAAAAAGTGATAAAAGGCAGTTTTATTTCAGAAAAAAAAAATTTCTTACCTGCATAGGCTTTCTGCAGCCAAGGAATCTAAAACCATAGCAAGAACATGCTTTAAGTTTCTGTATTTTAATTCTGTTAAGATGTCCAGTTTTTCTATACCCATTTTCTTGCCAATCAGGCCTGCAAGTACACGCTGTAGTACAGCTATTTTCCCCCCGTCCCTTTCTTCTAACAATTCACGTGCACCGCTTTGCTGGAGTCTTTTCCTTTTGCTTTTCATAAAGAGCTCATGCACTAACTGCAAGGCTGGGGTCTTTGATAAATTCTTAAAGCTTAAACTCAAATCCCCACTCTTACTGTCACTGCTTGGCTGACTCTCTGAGATGTCTGAAGTGGCCACTGGTGTTGATTCAGAGCCAGAGAGGTTGGGCTGCTTTTCTTCTTCTGTCTCAGATTGTGAGCCTTGCTCCCTAAGGGTGGACAGTCTTCTTAATCTTCCAAGACGCCTTGATCTTCTTACCGTGTCCCTGACTTTGAGAGTTCCCTTATGTTTCTGAAGCAGTTCTTGGAAAGAGCCCTCTTGGTCAGTGAGGGAATCTTCTGATTTATCCAAGCAAAGTGAGTTAAAGCCACTGTCTTCAGGTGTTGAAATATTGTGTCTCACTTCACCTAAAGGAGAAAGCCTTTGACTTACATTAAATTTAACATTTGCTACAAGATTACTTATTGGAGTCACAAATATGTCCTCATCTGTTCCACAAGTTGTTCTACTGACCGAAGAGCCCAGAAGTTCAGGATATGTATTCTCATCATTAATACATAGACTGCTGTCGCTAAAGTCATGTGTGATAGAGTCTTTAAAACTATTGCCTTGAATTGGAGATATACATTCAACTTCAAATAGGCTACAGTTATCTTTGGAATCATCAACTGTGGACGTCTTCTGTTGAGAAAAATTAAGTCTCACTTTTTGACTGCTGGAAGTCGCTTCTTCTGTTTTCAAAGTGCTAGTAACTAAAGAACTAAAATTATTTTGCCTTGGGAAACCTGAAGCACTGCTTGGAATATTTTTTTCTAAATTGGGAACTTGGCTTGTACTACTTTCGAGAGAACTATTTTGTGATTCAAAGTCCCCCTTTAGAAGAGAGAAAGATACGTCCAATCTTCTGCGCAGTAAAAATTTTTTTCCACTGACTTTAGGAGTTTCACAAAGGTCTGGGGTTTTATCCTTTTCCTTCCTGGGGAAGACAAATCTCTTTCTTTGAGTGGGAGACTCTAAACTATGTGTTAAGGCCAGACTTGAAGTTTCAGGATGTTCATGGATTAAAGTTGAGCCTCTTTCTTTCTTTCCAAATGATTCTTTAACTGTATTATCAAAGCTGCACGATTTTAACAGCTCACTGTAGCCACTATCTTGAAATGAAGATGTGGAACAAAAGTCTCCAAAGCTGGACGACTTGATGTTGACAATAGGAGAGTCCACCTCATTTCCTGCTCCAGTGCCAGCTTGACCTGAATGCCTTTCTGACATCTTCAAAATCTCTGTTTCTACAAAGTGAAAACAAATTTTATTCTTCCTTTGAAATGAACAGTCTGGCGGCTTACACCAAAATACATTACTTGTTATGAGCACAAATAATAATGGAAAATTGTATGGCAATAAAAAAAGTTACTTTAAAAAACAAATTACTCTACACTATACTCATGTGTCTCTTACATAAAACAATGTTTTAACATCGCGAAGACCAAAATTTCCAGGAAATAAATATTCACAGATTACCTGACTAAGCATAGTCTAGGCACCATGCAGAAATATTTTCTTGAACTACACTTGAGAAAAAAAAAAATCTCATGGCATCATTTTTAGATGATTTTATTACTTTATGACTTTTACAGCGCTAAAGTACGTTATTGTAGTTTTAATATTCTAGCTTATTTGTGCTGACCTATATTTTGTCAGTTGGATATTTCCTTTCGATATTTTGCGATGTAAATAAAGCTGCTTAAAAAAAAACTATATGTTGATTTTTAAACATGTATTTGGGAAATGTGTCACGTAAGTGCTGCCACTAGACTAAACTGCAATATGGCTAAAACAACTCTAGGATAATGTCATTTATACTTGTAACACGGGCCTGTCTCAGAAACTCAGTCCTCCTGACCATTCACAAGGTCTAAATTGGCAGACTTTCACCTTTGCAAAGACTCTTTGGCTCACTAATAAATTACTAACACATTCTTGAGTTAGCCAAAATGAACCCCTGCCCCACAGATACATGGCCATGTCAAACCTGGCAAGTTATACTCATTCATGCCTCATCTTCTAAATATTTTCTATTTGGGGGAAACCCACCCTTTATAATATTCTTGAAATTGCAAATAAAGAATTCAAGTACATTCCTTAAAGAAGAAATGTGATTCAGTAATTATATTTGTAAGGAATGACACTAGGAAATACTTCACTCATTTGTTTTTAAGGAAATACTTTACTCTTTCACCTTTTCAACACTATCATTGCATTCCTTCTTTGTGGAAACTTGAATTACATCTTAGCTCAAAGTATAAGAAGAAAAGATAAGAAAGTTATCATAGCATATATTTCTGCAGACTATTCAAGGGACACTAAGAAAATTGTCATTCTTTCAAAGTTTTCTCCAGGTCAAGTACACGATTCTTCTCTATTAAAAAGATCCTGGGAAGATGTATTTTAGTTGAGTATAATGGGAAAGTAATTTATTTATGCTTAAGTTACATCAGTTAAATATGTAAATGAATGAGCTTAAAAAAATTGCTACAATAACCACAAAACCAAATAGTTTCTTTATGGTGTAATGATCATTAGGAGATCATTATTACTGGGCAAAGTATCTAGGTGTTTTTCAGTCTTTAAAACCTATATTCCGTTTTGGTAAATCTCACACATGTTCTCTTCTGATTTAGATTCCCTCAGATTGTGACAATCACTGCTCTCTTCCGTACATGCTTACCAGCCAAAATTATCAAACTTTGCTTTCTATAATTCATATTATATTTTTAAACAATTTGTTTTCAAAATATTAAGTTAATAAGATAGAATGTGTTTTCAAATTACACCTCCATCCACGAATATTTCCCCCTCTCTGAGAATCACTCTATTAAGTTAACAGTTTTCACTCATTTGGTAAAGTTAGGTCCCAGCCTTTTTTTTAAAGTTACAACAAATGTAACTATTCTGCTACTTCACCACTAGGTGTCTCACCATGCTAGAATTTGGGAATCTGAGCGTCAAATTGTTAGAAACAAGAGTAAGGGTGCAGAGATCATCCTCTCCCTGCTAAAACCCATAAACCGGTTGCTTTAAACATACAAAAAGCTTCCTAATTTTTTCTGTTCATCTACACATTTGAAGTTGCTTCCACCGTGCTTTCTCTGATGTCATCATTTTTTTCACCTTTCATCATTTTCAACCCAAGACATTGGTCTCAAACAAAATGTGGTTATTCAAACTTTAAATTTAAAATTATTTATGCAAAATCGTGGAACGCCTGTTGACTTGTTCAATTTTACTGATTCAACAGTTCACTGATGAATCAAACAAGCCTCTTCAATATTCGTTTTTTAAAACCAGACTCCTGATAAGGATTGAGAACACTTATCTCTATAGCGCTCTTAAAAAAAAAAAAAAAAAGAACTGATTAACTCAATGAAGTACTTACAATATGATAACAAATTAGAACCAAATTTCCTTCATTTGTTAAAGTGTAAAATCTTACCATCAGTAAAGCTTGAGTTCTTAGACGTCAACGTTATGTAGGCTTCCAAAAAAGGAAATTTCTCACTTTGCCTTTAAAATTCGTGCCAAAGTAATACCACTTAAAGAGAAAATTTTAATTTGAACAATTCATTAAAACGTGCAGTAGCACGATACTGGCTAAAATTTGTATACGTGAAGTACATGCTACAGGGATTAGTTCTAACACTTGAAAAGGCCTAAATCATTTTGAATTTCCTCCAGCTTTCCGGACAACAGTGATTTTAATATCTTTGTTTTCTCCAGCTAGCCTTGGAATGGAGGAAACTTCCCAAATTGGGGTTTCTGAGATGCAGTGTAAGCTGCAGCGCGGTCATCTCCTCCCCCAGGAGCAGTCGGCGGGTGGGTGGTTAACGGTCTCCGCAAGGCCTCAATCGGGCCTCTCGTCCCTCCGCGGACCCCTCCCCAGGCCAGGCTGTCGGAGGGAGGCCCGGCCTGGCCCCAGGGCCCAGGAAGCCACCCACGGGCAGAGGGAGGGTGGGCCGTCTCCTGGAGCAGAGCGAGGGGAAAGTGAACGGCGTCGGGGCGCCTCTCTAGTCCCGGCACCCAGGAAGCAGAGCGAGAGCGGGCGCGGGGCCGGGGAAGCCCGGAGGCCGGCCAGCCCGCACACACCTGGCGTCCCCCGCTCCCGCCCACCTGGAGACACGGGGCGGCCGCACCCACGGGGTCGACGGGCGGGCGAGGACCGAGGCGGCTGCCTCTGGAGCGCAGGGGAGGAGCCGCGGCCTCGCCTTCAGCGACGCCAGGCTATGGCAACCCCCACGCCAGCTTTGTGTGGGGCCGCCGCGTTTCCCTCCTTCGGTTTGAACGGCCCGCCCTGAGTAACCGCTGCGCGCCGCCACGCGCCGCCCCTTCCTCTCGCTCCGCGGCGCCCCAGCCGGCGGCCCCGCGACCCGCAGGCCCCTGGCCCAGCCTCCGCCCGAGGAAGTCTGTACTCGTTTTCCCATCCCTCCATGCCCACACCCCTCCGAGGCTCCATGAGGGCTTCCTAATTTGATAGGCTCTTCTCCCCTCCCCATTTTAACTTTGGGGAACACTGTATAGAAAGATTAACAGGTCCTACAGTGGGATGCTATTAAAAATAATGTAGGAAAACATTCACTTGAAAATGTTTCCGGAGATGAAATCAAGCGTGAAAAGCAGGTTACAAACAGAATGACTCATTTTAGGTTAGAAGTTCAGCTATACATAGGATAAAGTCTGAAAGGTTTGACTAACTTGGTTACAGCATCTCTAGACATCATTATGCTTGTTTTTTTAGGCATCTAAAAAGGGATGTTTTAGTGCCAGGCTCCATCCTTCTGCTCTTGGCAACTTCTTCCTAATTCTTTTTTTCTGGCTTCTTTTCCTCTACTTACTCCCTAAATGGGCGTCCTACCCAACATTTTTCTTACTTTACCATTCTGTGCTTACATAATTCTCATTCAGAGTTAAAAGGATTACTTTAAAGCCAGTAACAGCCACTGTTACCACTCTCCTCCGACAGAACATTTCTCCATGTGGATGCCCCACAGTTATCCTAAATGCCATATATCCAAAATCAAACTCACTAACAATGATTAAGCTCTGACTATGTGCCAATTATTGGGCTAGGTACTGGGAATACAAAGATGGAATGGCGCAGTTACTGCCCTGAAGGGCTCACTGGTGTAAGTGCTATAGTAGAGGAATGGTAGTAACACAAAAGAAAAGGGATCAACTAAATCTACAGTGGAAGAGTGGGCAGAGCTACCTTTATATAGACTGTGATATGAGGTGGATTTTGAAGGAAGGGTAGCATCTTTAAAGACAGATAACAGGTGATTCTAAACTTGAAACAAAATGTACCAGCAGGAAAATTGAAACAGTTGGGCACATTAGAGAAACTACAAATAATTTGTTACAGCTGGAAACTAAGACTGGTTTGAGGAAAGGGCAAAGAAAATTCTTGACAAGGGGAAGAAGCCAAGCCGTGGAGAGTTTTGGATGCACATTAAGAGTCTGAAGTTTATCCTACGCGCGAGCTTTCTCTAGTTGCGGTGAGCGGGGGCTACTTTTCGTTGCAGTGCGCAGGCTTCTCATTGCGGTGGCTTCTCTTGTTGCAGAGCACAGGCTCTAGACACGCGGGCTCAGTAGTTGTGGCTCGTGGGCTCTAGAGCGCAGACTCAGTAGTTTTGGCGCACAGGCTTAGCTGCTCCGCAACATGTGGGATCTTCCCGGACCAGGGCTCGAACCCCTGTCCCCCACTGGCAGGCGGATTCTTAACTGCTGCACCCCCAGGGAAGTCCCAGGCAATGTAGGACATTTTAGAAGGACCACTCTGGTGGCAGAATGGAAGACAGAAGGAAGAGAGGTGAGGGTGGCTTAGGAAACTACTGCATTACTCTGGAAGATAATGGGGGTGGAGAAGAACCTACACCTGATTCAGTTGGCTGAATGAACTGCATGCAGCAGGGGGTGAGGAGCGAAGAGTACAGGTTTGGGAGAAAATAAGATGAATTTAGTGCGAGGTTGTTACGTTTGTGGTACCTGTAGGACTTAAGGCAAGGAATTGGTGAATTACACATTCTTCAAGATGGCACCTCCCTGAAGCCTCCCTCACACGTTCAGATAGAATGAGTAGTGTCCTTTCTAGGTCTTCAAACCAGTCTCTATTACAATCAAGCCTCTATTTTCCACTCCCTGCCCAGCACTTGCAAGCCTCCTCTCCTGAATTTTCTCCATATAATTTATCACCTTATAAAATACTGTATTATTTACTTACTTTGTGTAAGGTCTGCTCCCCACTCCACTGTAAACTGGGCAGGGGATTTTGCCTATGGTTAAATAAAAGCCACACGACCCCAAAACACGATTAAACATTGCCCTTTTCTCTTTCTCTAGTAATTTTTCTTTAGATATTTTGTTACAACTGAAGAGTAAAAGAATGTATCATAACTCCCTTCTATTCACTCGAAGAATAATTTTACACCCCTCCCCACCCCAAAAATGGAAAAAAGACACCTAGTTACATGTAGCTTGCCCTAGCTTTACTCATATACCGCAAATTTAAGCCACTGAGCTATATTTTCCTATTCTTTACACATCACAGTCTTTGGCCTTTTCCCTTCCCTTTCTGGATTGGGTGTAATCTCATTACTGACCTCAGAATTCTAAAACCCATATGTTTTCCACAGAGCTAACGCTTCTTTTGGAGACCATCCAGGAAAACATACTGAAAGGGTTTTCCATCACCATGATAGTCAAGCTATGCAGGTATACTTAAATGAGTATGATCAAGAAAAAGGAAAACAGATACTCAGGGGGAAAATAGCAACTTGCATCTCCATAACCATATTATTGCAATGTAAGCATTTAAAAACACTAGTATCCAAGTTGGCAAAACAAATGCCCTCATTAAGAGAGAGCAATGCGATGATGTCCAGCACGTAGCAAATGCTCAAGAAAAGTTAGCTGTCACCATTGATAACAGCTTCCACAGACCATGCTCCAAAATGGTCCTAAAATTACTGGTTCCTGCTGATAGGAAAGAGAATGTTGCATTGGGAACTAGCCTCGACATGAACTCTTGTTGAAATTCTGGATCTCCTTGCTATAACTTGTCTTTACCCTAACCCTCTGTAGGGTTCCAGGACCCATTTGTATTCTACATGTGTTGATCCATTCTGATCTCCACAAACTGTGTTATGTGCCAGCATCATCTTGATAACCTCAAGCTGCATAGTCAGAACCCAGGTCAGTTTGCAATGATTAAAGTTACACTTTCTGGATCACTCCATAATCTTTCTCTTATCATGACAATGGTTTTACCTAATATTTCTTGAGTGAAGCTAATTTTGACTGTTCTATTGGATTACCTCTTCCCTTTGGCTAAGAGGAGGGGTATTTCGTAAGAGAGCTGATGATTAAAATATTTATGTTCTATCTTAGCCTATCTGTGGAGAAAGAAGCAGGACAGTCCACTGTGTTTCCTGGAAATTTAAAAATCGGCAGCTAGGAAGACTGAGAAAATCGAGTTAAATCTCTCAGGCTGGTCTGTGGAGGTGCAACCAGTTGGAATTCCTTCTGGAAGTGAAAGGTGAGGCTCAAGGTTCCCAAGTTGCTGGATGGAAGACCGAAAAGCGGTATAGCCTGCTTAATAAAAACCAAAGTAGTGCATGTTGGGCAGAAAGAAACCTGCTTCTCAGATTAACTAAAATAGTTATTAACAACTGGTTAGTTTCTAAATTTTTATTAACTTCATTTTCTTCTCTCTCGTGATATAAGTAAAATACCTGCTGTGAAAGAAGCAAACGAATGCAAATGTTGTGACCCCAACTGTTACTAGTCTCACTAAAATTTTGATCTTGGAAAGAACACGCCTCCACTGGACAAGTCGTTTTGTTCTTCTGGGAAGGAATTAATACATGGGATGAAAGGAGGGTCAATGGACAGCTACCACTACCTAAATCCCTTAGCTTTAAGTGGGAGTAATTGACATAGCTGCCCGCAAGCCCACCTGTGCTTTAAAACGAGTAAAAGGAGGGGGTTACAGGGATGACGGGAGCCTAGGAGAGAAAGGGGCGAAAAGCAAAAACGAAATGATTCTAAGGAAGGATAGGGGCGGCTGCTCCACTGCCCCGGCACAGGTATCAAACGACTGGAAATGCATAATCTGAAAAGTGCTTTTCTACGTGGAAATCAGCGGTGGAGCCGATTCTTCTACGTTCCTCGGAGTAACGGTCAGCCTAGGATTCCACGAGCACTTCACTTGGGTTTCTCTTCTAACTCTCTGCCCTCCTGGAAAAGTGTTACTTTCTACCGACTTCATATGTCAGAGAAACAAACCTCCTTCGACTTGAGGAGCTTCTAAAACGCTTTACTTCCCTGAAAAGTGAAAACAGGTGAGACCGAAACAAGCACTTTTGTCCGGAGTCTGAAATACAGAAAAATCAGCAGCTGGGCTTCCCTGGTGGCGCAGTGGTTGAGAGTCCGCCTGCCGATGCAGGGGACACGGGTTCGTGCCCCGGTCCGGGAGGATCCCACATGCCGTGGAGCGGCTGGGCCCGTGAGCCATGGCTGCTGAACCTGCGCGTCCGGAGCCTGTGCTCCGCAACGGGAGAGGCCACAGCAGTAAGAGGCCCGCGTACCGCAAAACAACAACAAAAAAAAACAAACCAGCTTCCCCACCCGTACTCAATCCGACTTTCTCTGCCACACCTGGGGCGGAAGGGGCGGAGACTCCGCTTGCGTCATAAGCCAGCGCCGGAAGTTGGCTGCCATACAGCGGGGAGGCGTAATCTGTTCGGAGAAGCGGGGAAGTTTCTCCGTGTTACGTGGGTAGGTAATTGGCGGATTGGGGGGGTGGGTATTTGGGCCAAAACTGGAAAGACGCTAGGGGCTAAACAGGTTTGGTGTGGGGTTAGAGTCGGGAGAGACTGGGGATAGAGTCGATGCTGTTAGGCCTTTGCCTCTTTAGCTGTTGGGTTGTTTGCCTCTTTAGCTGTTGGCGTTTTAGCTGTTGGGAGTTATTTCTTTGTTCTTCCCTTATCTTCGGTTCGCACGTTCTCCTGTTGAGGGATACAGTTTTTTGGCAATCTCTTGCTAAAGTTTGGAACTTGTGTTAAATGAAGACGCGAGCTTTGCAGTCAGATCTAAATCTCTGACTCTTAACAGATGAATAATCCTGCCCAAATTAACTTCTTTAAACCCCAGTTCCTTCATCTGTAAAATAAGAGTAATACCTCCTAGAATTGTTGTAAAGATTATAATGAAATGGCATGCATAATTGAAATGACATATGTAAAGTGTTTATTATTGTGTCCAGTTTGGGGGTAAATGCACAATACGTTGTTTTTTTGTTTCGTTCTTTAGACGCACCTATAGGGTTTGAAAAAAGCACAGATTAGGAATTGGGACCTTTTTAGCTTTCTCCGAGAAACTTGAGGCCTGGTTAGATTTGTGAGGATGCCATCTGAGATATTAAATATTTGAGTCTGTGATTTCAGGGACAACAATGGACACCCAGAAGGACGTTCAACCCCCAAAGCAGCAGCCAATGATATATATCTGTGGAGGTAAGAGTAACACAAAAGTAAGAGTATTTCACCTCGGTTTTAAAAAAATTATTGCATTTATCTTTGGCTTAAATGAGTCATCTTTAAAGTTAGAAAGCAGAACAACTTTAACAATCTTAAAAAAAATCCTCTTATTAAGATTTCATTTTCTTTCCTAGGAAAAATGCATTGTCTGCCACTCTTTTTTTCTTTCTCCCTTAATATGTTGGTAATGGCAACATACCCTTGAGACTGAGTATACTATACTTTAGTGCTTTGGGTGAAAAGTATGGTTAAGATAATTTGCTCGTCTGTAATATTTCTCTTTTAGGCATTGAATAAACGTGTTTTGTTTCTAGAATGTCACACAGAAAATGAAATAAAATCAAGGGATCCAATCCGTTGCAGAGAATGTGGATACAGAATAATGTACAAGAAAAGGACTAAAAGACGTATCCTTCTAACTAAGCTTTATGACTATGAGATAAGAGGAAGTGAAAAATAATGCATGGTTTGATAGTCAAAGACTAATTTCTGGTAAAAATGGTAACAACTTGGATTGCTTACCAAAAAAACAAAAGCCATGATTAGCATTTTCATGGACCAGTACTCCAATGTATAGACATATACTAAATAATCTAAATACTAGTTGATTTTGGCTTTCATAAGTGTATTTTTTCAGGGATTCTGTGTATAAGTACTCATTCTTGAGCTTCAGTTTATGGGCAAACTAAATGATACAAGGAGAAATACAGATATTGAATTTGTATGCTACCTAATGGAATAAGTGAGGCTTACAAATTAGCTGAAAGACTGAGAGTAAATTGTTATGTAATAACTACCAGTGTTTTTTAGATCACTAAATTATCACTTTTAACACTGCTTTAGTGTTTCTTGGTGCATTGGTCTCTTGTATCATGGGGGGGCTAATAATTAAAATAGTTTATTTTTTTAGTTCATTTCTAATTATCATAGTAAATAGTGAACTTCATTCTTTTGTGCATTTTAGATTAAATAACTAGCTTATTGCAAAGAGAAAGTGACTTGGAAGTATTAAATTTTTAATATAATTTTGAAGTACTTATTTTGTCCTTAACTCAGTTTTTGTATAGTGGTGGTTTTTGATGCTCGATGAAAGATGAAATACAGAGGAATGTCTTCATTTGGATTTGGATTTGCTATTAATGTTGTCATATAGCTTTTGATTAGTGTACTTTATGAATACAACTATATACACATGATTTCATTTTAAAAACCATATTGTATTTAGGTATCTATTAATAGCTTATATAAAGATATTTTTGTTCAGTTACATGGTTTGTAATTTAATTTTATCGTATATGTAATCTGACACACATTGAAGGTTAAAAGTGACTCCCCAAACTACACTTTAATCAAAACCTAGAATCATCTGGGGCCCTTGTTAAAAATGAAGTTTGCTAGGGCCCTTTAAAGGTCTGATTAAGTAAGTTACTAGGAAACCACTGTTTTACATCACCAATTGTTTGTAAACTCTCCAGCCTCATTTTGTATAGAGTATACCAACGCACTTACTATCAGTGTGCATACCTCATTTTGAGTTATAATTTATTTGTTAACTTGGCATAGGCCTTTCTGTATTTGTATATAATGCTTGACTGTTTTTTAAATCTTTGGCAAGGGAAAAGAAACTTTAATGATTGCTTTCTCTAAGGCAAAATCAACCCTAAGTAAAGTGGATGAAGCAGACTATTAAGGCAGGTGCAGTTTCCCAGGTGTAATCATTCATTAAGGTAAAAAACTGCTTTCAGGATATAGAAAAAATAGGAGTTGGTTTACACTAAATTGGATGAATGTTTAAAGCTTTTGCCTTGATAGGGATATGGATGCTCAGATACTCCATCTGTTCCAGGATTCGATTAGATA